>NC_132891.1:19048448-19648448 GCF_030463535.1 Salminus brasiliensis
TTGTTGTTGTGTTGTGTTGTGTTGTTGTGCTGTGGTGTTATTTTGTATTGTTGTGTTGTTGTGTTGTGTTGTGGTGTTGTGTGTTGTTGTGTTGTGATGTTGTGTTGTTGTGGTGTGTTGTGGTGTTGTGTTGTAGTGTTGTGTTGTTCAGTTGTGGTGTTGTGTTGTTGAGTTGTGTTGTGTCATGGTGTGGTGTTGTATTGTTGTGTTGTTGTGGTGTTGTGTTGTTGTGTGATGTTCTGTTCTTCTGTTGTGGTGTTGTTGAGGTGTGTTGTGTCATGGTGTGGTGTTGTATTGTTGTGTTGTGGTGTTGTTGTGTTGTGTTGTTGTGGTGTTGTGTTGTTTTGTTGTGTTGTTGTGTGTTGTGTGTTGTGTTGTGGTGCTGTGGTATTGTGTTTTTGTGTTGTGTTGTTGTGTTGTGTTGTCATGTTGTGGTGTTGTGTTGTTGTGTTGTGTTTTTGAGTTGTGTTGTTGTGTTTCTGTGTTATTTTGTTGTGTTGTGTGTTGTGTTGTGGTGCTGTGTTGTTGTGTTTTTGTGTTGTGTTGTTGTGTTGTGTTGTCATGTTGTGGTGTTGCGTTGTTGTGTGTTGTGTTGTTATGTTGTGGTGTTGTGTAGTTGTGTTGTGGTGTTGTGTTGTGTTGTGGAGTTGTGGTGTTGTGTCATGGTGTGGTGTTGTATTGTTGTGTTGTGGTGTTGTTGTGTTGTTTTGTTGTTGTGTTGTTGTGCTGTGGTGTTATTTTGTATTGTTGTGTTGAGTTGTGATGTTGTGTTGTGGTGTTGTGGTGTGTTGTGTTGTTGTGTTGTTCTGTTGTGGTGTTGTGTTGTTGTGTTGTGTTGTCATGTTGTGTTGTGTGTTGTGTTGTGTTGTTATGTTGTGGTGTTGTGTTGTTGTGTTGTGGTGTTGTGTTTTTGAGTTGTGTTGTTGTGTTTCTGTGTTGTGTTGTTGTGTGTTGTGTTGTCATGTTGTGGTGTTGTGTTGTGTGTTGTGTTGTGTTGTTATGTTGTGGTGTTGTGTAGTTGTGTTGTGGTGTTGTGTTGTTGTCTTGTTGTGTTGTGGTGTTGTGTGGTTGTGTTGTGGTATTATTTTATGTTGTATGGTTGTGTTGTTTTGGTGTGTTGTGTGGTGTTGTTGTGTTGTGTTGTTGTTTTGTGTTGTGTTTTGGTGTGTTGTGTTATGGTGTTGTGTGTTGTTGTGTGGTGTTGTTGTGTTGTGGTGTTGTGGTGTTGTGTTGTTTTGTTGTGTTGTGGTGTGTTGTGTTGTGATGTTGCATTGTGTTGTGTTGTGTTGTTGTGTTGTGTTTTTGTGTTGTCTTGTGTGTTATGTTGTGTTGTGTTGTTGTTGTGTTGTGGTGTTGTGTGTTGTTGTGTGGTGTTGTTGTGTTGTGTTCTTGGTAATGGGCATGGGCGAGCTCTCTAGCTAGAACCTCCCTCCCTGTCCAGAAGTTTAGCAGCTTTTGAGCTCATCAGGTGAAGCTGGGAAAGGAAAAGCATGTAAAAGAGCTTAAGGTGTAAAATCCTGTAACCAGTTTAAAACCAGATCAAACTCTTAACAGAAGGAGATTTTTCTCCAGAGATGATCAGTCTCAACAAATCCTCAGTGATCCACACATGCAGAACTTGGATGTGTTGTGTTGTGGTGTTTTTGTGTGATGTTGTGGTGTGTTGTTGTTGTGTTGTGGTGTTGTGTTGTTGTGTGTTGTGTTGTGTTTTTGTGTTGTGGTGTTGTGTGTTGTGTTGTGTTGTGTTGTGGTGTGTTGTTGTGTTGTGTTGTGGTGTTGTGTTGTTGTGTTGTGGTGTTGTGTTGTGTTGTGTTGTGTTTTGTGTTGTGTGTTGTGTTGTGTTGTGTTGTTGTGTTGTGTTGTGTTGTGTTGTGGTGTTGTGGTGTTGTGTTGTTGTGTTGTGTTGTGGTGTTGTTGTGTTGTGTTGTGTTGTGTTGTGTGTTGTGTTGTGGTGTGTTGTGTTGTGTTGTGGTGTTGTGTTGTTGTGTTGTGGTGTTGTGTTGTGGTGTGTTGTTGTGTTGTGGTGTTTTGTTGTTGTGTTGTGGTGTTGTGTTGTTGTGTTGTGTTGTGGTGTTGTGTTGTGTTGTGGTGTTGTGGTGTTGTTGTGTTGTGTTTTGTTGTGCTGTTGTGTTGTGGTGTGTTTTTGTGTTGTGTTTTTGTGTTGTGTTGTGTTTTTGTGTTGTGTTGTGGTGTTGTGTTCTGTTTTTGAGTTTTGTGTTGTGTTTCTGTGTTGTGTTGTGTTGTGCTGTTGTGGTGTTGTGTTGTGTTGTGTTTTGTTGTGCTGTTGTGTTGTGGTGTGTTTTTGTGTTGTGTTTTTGTGTTGTGTTGTGTTTTTGTGTTGTGTTGTGGTGTTGTGTTCTGTTTTTGAGTTTTGTGTTGTGTTTCTGTGTTGTGTTGTTGTGTTGTGGTGTTGTGTTTTTGTGTTGTTGTGTTGTGTTGTTTTGTTGTGTTGTGTTGTTGTGGTATTGTGTTGTGTTTTCTTGTGTTGTATTGTTGTTTTGTTGTGGTGTTGTGTTGTTGTGGTGTTGTGTTGTTTTGTTGTGTTGTGGTGTTGTGTTGTTGCATTGTGTTGTGTTGTTGTGTTGTGTTTTTGTGTTGTATTGTGTTGTTGTGTTTTTGTGTTGTGTTGTTGTGTGTTGTTTTGTGGTTTTGTGTCATGTTGTGGTGTGTTGTTGTGTTGTATTGTTGTTTTGTTGTGGTGTTGTGTTGTTGTGGTGTTGTGTTGTGGTGTTGTGTGTTGTGTTGTGATGTTGCATTGTGTTGTGTTGTTGTGTTGTATTGTGGTGTTGTGTTGTGGTGTTGTGTTGTTGTGGTGTTGTGTTGTTTTTGTGTGGTCTTGTGTTGTTGTGTTGTTGTTGTGTTGTTGTAGTGTAGTGTGTTGTGTTAAAGTTTGATGTTGTGTTGTGTTGTTGTGTTGTGTTGTAGTGTTGTGTTGTGCTTTTGTGTTGTGGTGTTTTTGTGTGTTGTTGTGTTGTGGTGTTGTTGTGTTGTTGTGTTGTGTTGTAGTGTTGTGTTGTGCTTTTGTGTTGTGGTGTTTTTGTGTTGTGTTGTGTTTTGTGTTGTGTTGTGTTGTGTTGTGTTGTGTTGTTGTTATGTTGTGTTGTGGTGTTGTTGTGTTGTGTTGATGTGTTGTGTTGTGGTGTTGTGTTGTTGTGTTGTGGTGTTGTGTTGTTGTGTTGTGTTGTGGTGTTGTGTTGTGTTGTGTTGTGGTGTTGTGGTGTTGTGTTGTTGTGTTGTGTTGTGTTGTGGTGTTGTGTTGTTGTGTTGTGTTGTGGTGTTGTGTTGTTGTGTGTTGTGTTGTGTTGTGTTGTGTTGTTGTGTGTTGTGTGTTGTGTTGTGTTGTGTTGTTGTGTTGTGTTGTGGTGTTGTGTTGTGTTGTGTTGTGGTGTTGTTGTGTTGTGGTGTTGTGGTGTGTTGTGTTGTTGTGTTGTGTTGTGGTGTTGTGTTGTTGTGTTGTTGTGTTGTGTTGTGTTGTGGTGTTGTGTTGTTGTGTTGTGTTGTGTTGTGGTGTTGTGTTGTGTTGTGTTGTGTTGTGGTGTTGTGGTGTTGTGTTGTGTTGTGTTGTGTTGTGGTGTTGTGTTGTGTTAAAGTTTGATGTGTTGTGTTGTGTTGTGCTTTTGTGTTGTGGTGTTTTTGTGTGTTGTTGTGTTGTGGTGTTGTTGTGTTGTGTTGTAGTGTTGTGTTGTGCTTTTGTGTTGTGGTGTTTTTGTTTTGTGTTGTTGTTGTGTTGTGTTGTGTTGTTGTGTTGTGGTGTTGTGGTGTTGTGTTGTTGTGTTGTGGTGTTGTGTTGTGTTGTGTTGTGTGTTGTGTTGTGTTGTTGTGTTGTGTTGTGTTGTGTTGTGTGTTGTGTTGTGTTGTGTTGTGTTGTGTTTTGTGTTGTGTTGTGTTGTGTTGTGTTGTGTTGTGGTGCACTTTTTTAAAGATGAGGCTCTTACAATGCAGCCAATCAACACATGCAAATTGTACAAATCATCTTTCACAAATTTGGCTGCAATGAAGGAAAACCCACATTAAAACATTTGGGAAAATGATAAACCTGTAAGGGGTCACTGTGTCTGCTGCCACCTACCAGCAGAGGGCGACAGCGGCGAGGCACGGTTACCCAAGGGAACTCCAATCCCCAGAGATCCTAGAGGTCATCAGTGCAAACCAGACACACCTGGTGGTCACAGCATTTAAAGATGTGACATGGAGCTTCTCTGTTCCACCTTTGTTGAGGAGTGACTGGTACGGGACACAGAAGTGAAAGAAAGAGAGATGTTTGAAAAGATGAAAGAAAACAAGCTGAAAAGGAAATAGAAAAATAAAAGTCTTGAAAGAAGAAAAGTTGCAAAACAAGAGAACAGGGTTGAAAGAGAGAAGCTGAAGAGAGCACAGCTGAAGAGTTTACGTGAATCACTGAACCTCAGTTCCTTTGTTTTAAGAGCTGCTTCAGTTCCTTCCCTGCATTTGTTTTTCTTCAGTTGTTTTAGTGCTAAATATCCTAAGTCTGAACTACGCCGCCTTGTCCTCTGCTTAGTTTGGTCCCCCCCTTTTTTTTCATTGTTTTAAGGGGTGCAACTCCACCACTTGCCTGTGCTTGCTGGTGGTGCAGTGGTAAGGTGTTGGACCTCCATTGCCAGGGTTGCTGGTTCAAACCCAGCTGGGAGCAACTGTTCTCCCACAAGTACACAAAAGCACCTACAGTCACGTCAACCACACATACATTAACCTTATATCACACGTTAAGGCCTGTCCTTACAGGCTTTCCTCTCTGCACTTGGGTCTTCTCCCTGACCGTCCCGTAACAAAACCAACTGAATATTACATTAAGATGAATTGTTTCAAGTAATTTTACAAAATAAGAAATAAAACTATTAGACCAAAGCTGGTTGATTCTCACTGATAATACATAATAACACGTTCTTAAAACTAAGACCAATATTACGGCTTAATGTAGTAATTGTGTTAGCAGCAAAACTTACTATATAAGACTTTTACTATAACAGATTATTTAGTTGTGTTGTATTTTGATTTAATTTAAGAAATGTAGTAATTATTTTAGTAGTTTTGATGTTGGTACATTAGAGTTTTTTGTATGTTTTGTAGCATCAGTCCTGACCAAAGGTCCTGAAGTGATTGTTGGCAAAGATCTCACCATTAAGCGCGGCAGGACATTACTGAAAATCTTGGAATGTGTAGTTTTCAGACCTTTACACTCTCTTGATTTTTTTATTTCATTTCTGCAGACAATATTAGCTTCCTAATTACAAGTCCATAATGTCTGCACTGTCAGGCCTGCGTTGTCTGGCGCTCCCCCAGGGCGATCCCCGGACTCCGCCCCCAAGACCAAATAAGGAGGCGGGGATTCCGGAAGTCGGCTACGCATGCGCTCTGCCCACTTTACCCGGTTTGTGTTTCTGTTCCTTACTTTCCAGTTTTGTCCACTAGATTGCTGAACCTCTGAGTTAGCTTTGAGTGTCTGTTTTGTTACCCTGTGTCCCGTTTTTCATTAAAGTCCTGCATCCCTGCAAGTGTTTCCCTGTGTTCACTGATCCTGACCCAGCATGACACACATTCAACATTACTAAAATCAGTCCAGTCGTGTATTTTTACAACAATAATTTGATACATAATCTAATATAATTCAGGTGAAATGTAAACATTCAAATATTTACATGAATCTTAAAGATTTCTTTAGTAAACAGAACAAGTCTTACTGACTCAACACATGGATGGCATGTAATACATTATTTTTATTAGAGACCAACAGTGCATTAAGTGTCAAAAATAAAAGTGCATGTTTATAGTTTTTCACTGAAAAAAAAAGTAAAAAAAAAAGTTTGACAAAAATAAATGAAAATAAAACACAGAGTCTGAAAAACTGAAAAAACAAAGAGCATTACGTTTAAAGAATGACTTTAGGAAAATGAATTAATTTTATACATCGCTAAATCTGAAAACACGTCTCTGACAAACTGTACTGTGCTCACTGTTTATAGTCATATTTACAAAGGTTTTGAAGACTGATCCTTGAATCCAGACTGGCCCAGTATGCAGTCTAACAACAAGTGATTTTAGCACAGCAGAAGATAACGCTTTTTAATTTATAGTAAAATGTTCAAATAACAAAGTAAAAACTAATTTAGTAAATATGTGAACATAAAAAAACATTTTTTCTTATGGGCAGATTTCTAGCAAACATGAACTCAAGTATTCACCAGATTTCAGCAAAAGCCTCAGACACAATGAACAGCAGGACAGCAGCTCAGAAAAGCTGCTTTTTAGAGTGAATAAACTCTCCTCAGATCTAGAAGTTTAGGACACTCTGTCTGCACACCATTATCTTCAGGACAGGATTAACGTAGCTGTCGCTCAGGCCATCTTTATTCACGTCCTGCAAATTCATAAATAAAACAGCATATAAGATAATGTTATATCCATGCAGTGGTGGACAGTAACTCAGTAAATGTAATTCATTAAATAAACAATGACTTCAGTACAGATTCTTTACTCAAGTATTTCTATTTTGAGTGACATTTTACTTCAACTCCTACGTTTCCAAGACGTAAGGGTGGTCCATGTCTTGAAAGAACGGGGCATCACTGTATAAACATGGTCCTGACAGGCCAGGACCCCCATGTCCATGCTTCAGTCTGTAGCGTCTCAGCAGGTCTAGTCTTCTAGATTATTAAAGCTACAGATTTTACATGAGCAGCTCATTTAAGGTGACCTAGAAAACAGCACAAATCTGTAAGCAGTGAATTTAGTAGATTTAATTAGGGACAATTTGCCCTTTTAAAATGCTATAGACAACATTAACTGTAGGAATTAGAAAATTCATTCAAATGATTTACGTACCTTCACATGCAGTCGTAATTGCAAATCTTCATTAGTCTGTTTAAAATAACATGAAAGTGCAAGTTAGACAGTGAAGAAATAGAAAAAATATATATTAGAAAAGCCCAGTTTAAACATTGCAAAGCATTAAAATCCAGTTGTACATTTCTCTTACAGAACTGAGGGTTTTGCCTCAATCTGAATCTGATAGAGGATCAATACTCTGATCAGCTGCTGTTCAATAAAGAAGGGTTGTGGCTTTTTAGGATTTATTAAGCTGCCTTTTAGATAAAAAGGGTCAAAATGCCACACAGCACTGAGATGTTAGATTAAGTCAGTTGTTCTCAAAGTGTTCAGGGCTTTATTTCAGGCGGTCTGTAGAGCAGAGCTCCCTCACACACAGACCTGCTCTCAGTGCTTCATACAGCCTGTAGACCAGCACTGAAGGGTTGGGAACCAGCTCACCCATTCAAACTGCAGAACAATCATTTAGATGGATTAAAGCCTCATATCTCCAGTCTCTGATTGTAAATGTGAAAACTGCTCCAGCAGCTGAAATCCAGGCTAAAAGCTGATGTTGTTGGTCAGGCGGTTTGAGTCGAGGCTTTTCTACATAAAGAAAGAGGCCTTCATTCACCCGCCCGCTCACGGAGAGCAGCGGAGAGAGTGGAGCACCATAACCACACACAGAGAGAAGTGCTGTTAGTCAGAGGAGGTCAGATCGGGTTAAAACGCTTTATTAGTTTTATTACTTCTCATTTCTGCTCAGAAAACGTGGCTTTAATGGTGAAGGTGTGATATTATCAGTGCTGCCGCTTTGGCAGAGCTGAGGTGATTTAGAGAGTCGGGCTCTAGGTTTAGTCAGTCAGGTGCAGAGCTCTCCTCTCTGAATCATTAGAATGATTTATCTTCATCTAGATGGAAATAAACACGTGTGGAGAGTTTATCACATTCCCTTTAGTCTCGTTTGTTTAGTAGTTTGTAAAGTTTGCAGCAGTTTTACACAAATAAGTGAATAGTAGTGAACCAAGCTAAGCTAATCTAAGCTAATCTAATCTAGCTCTACCGGAGCTGTTGCAGTCTGCAGCTCTGGGGTTAAAACAAGCTGCTCAACAAAATATCTTCAGAGTAAAATTATATTTATGAAAGATTATATTTATGAAAGATTATATTTATGTGAGTAAGATTATATTTATGTAAGATTATATTTATGTGAGATTATATTTATGTTTATTTATTTAATATTGAAATCATTTAAAACTTGGTTTATTTCAATTCTGTCTAAAGTCTGTTAGAAATCACCTGAGTTTTGCTCATTGTTTTCAGCATTACACTGAAGTGACTGGCTGAAGTGAGTTAGCTGAGGCAGAAAGCATAGAGGAGATCATGTCAGTCTGGGCAATTTATAACTTTCTTTTTTATAGTATATTTTATCTGTGGAAATTTGTACTTATAACAGAGAAATAATATTATTTTGTTTTTATTTTATCAATAAAATATTTGTCAAATTTGCATAATTTTCAAAAATATTTCTAGTGCTACATTTATTTGAAAGAGACTAAAGTAGGCTATGCTACCATATAGGTGAACAACATGTCAGTCTGGGCAATTTATATATAAATATATATATATATATATATATATATATATATATATATATGGACATTTGCTTCTCTGACAAAACAAAAAGTATTTGTGATTGAATTCTACTAATATGTAATTATTTTTAAAATAACATCACTGTCACCACCTTTATTCATTTGAATCTCTCTTATTTTATTATTTTGAGATGGATGGAGACAAGGCTCAATATGCATGTCTTATGGAGTCTGAAGAGGAGACAGCGACTAGGCCCTGACGAGCTTAGGCTTATTGCTGAACATGACAGTGATGAAGATCATGAAGGCGGAGCTGCTGGATGAAGAGGAAGAAAAGGATGACGAAGAACAAGATGAGCCAACTACCTCTTATCGGTAAATACATGTATTCTAAGTGTTTGTACAAATATGCTGTAAGGGGTGGGAGCTTATACGGAATAGGCTGTCTTATGTGAACCATCATGGGGCATGGGAAGAAGTGACCCCAGGTGAATTTTACAGTTTGGGCTCCTCATTTACATATTGGGAAACCAGATCTCTTCACTGTTCATAGGCCAAGTTATTCATGTCCTGTGACTGTTTCAAGGAATTGATGGCAGCCCTTCATGGTGTAGATCCTGCCACGGAAAATAGCTGTGATCAGCTTAGGAAGTTGTGTTACTTGATGGACCACCTCAAAACCAAGTGTCAGCAGCTTTTCCAGGCTGATGGAAATCTGAGTACAGACGAGAGAATCATAAAATCAAATGGTCCCTCAGGATTCAAGCAATATATGAAGGGCAAACCTGGAGTTTTTAAATTGTGGGTCATTGCAACTTCAGATTCGGGATACCTTAGACTCTGATATATACACAGGCAGTATGATGGGTGCATAACTGATTTGGCTACAAAAGTAATCGAAGACCTTGTGCAGCTATTTAAAAGTTAATGTGTCACAGTTTGGTTTGACAACTTCTATACATTACCAACTCTTATGGTCCGACTTAAGGAGTGGGGAATCAACGCATGTGGGACATGAAGGATTAATCGCAAAAAATTCCCAGTGGGTTTCAAAGATGTAAAAAAATAGATAAGCAAGGGGCCATTTACTCTGAGAAGGTAAGGAGACAGAGTTAGTTCTGAATGGATTTATGGAGAGCTGAGAATGTTGAGCAGTATCAGTTTATAGAGAGCAAAGAATGTTTGGATGTTCGTAGTTTTGGAGTGTTTTCATGCGAGAATTTAAGAGATCTACGTACAACCCATCCTGTGACATGCTGGTAAAATTCTGATGATGTTGGGCGGACAGAAAAGGCTATGGACACATGAGGGCCTAAACGTGAATTTCTTATATTGCTAATGGACTCCATAAGAACAAGAAGAGTCTTTAAAGGCAGAAGCCTTGCAAAATATCTAGCATTCACCAGTCAAGGTAAAATAGATTAATCTCAACATTTTTAATTACACTGCTGACAAAGATGTAATGATATGAATCACTGAACTATTTACAGATTTAGCTGCAGGTGAAGATGAATACTTCCATATAGGAAGAATGATCGCTGTGTCCGTAGTCCACGGTGGTCCAGGGCCTCTGTGTCTTTTCCCAAATTTCTTCCAGTACCTTGTAGGTAAAGTGAAGTCCACTGAGGCTCCTATCGAAGAGCCTATCGGAATTCTCTCCTTGAGGTAATGTAACATTTAATACGATGAGACATTTGTTGTCCAGTAAAATCAATTTGACTGTTGTTTAAGGTTTACTAAATCTAGACCCATATTAATAAAGCTTCAGAGTATATGTGATGATATAAGATCAGATTTCTGTCTCATTCGCAGTGATCTTAGTGACAATAACCGCTCCTACTTGGTCAGATCTAAAATCTTTAAGGTAATATTAATGATAATTGTAAGACCAATATTGCCTTATCAGTTTGATTAGGCAAATACGGAAATTGGGCAATATGTGTCTTTCAAATTAGGCACATAATCCTTATGATCTAGAAATTCAATGTAACATCTGTGAGTGAACTACAGAGATGCACAGCAGTGGCAGTTCAAGACTATTTTAACTGGGGGGCCAGTGGTTATGTTAGAGGGGTCGGTTATTAGCTCATGGTGCTTTGCAGGCATTAAGAAACTAATGTATACATTAAATATTATTCATTATTATTATTTTGTATTTCTACAGTTTTCAGTTACAATTTCACAATTTACAATTTTGCATAATCTGAATTCTTTAATTCTCATGTTTTATACAAACACCTTAACAAATCAGTCAGTCTTTTCTATGATTTTCATTTTATATTTCTTTTACATCAGCTGTCTTCTATGGTTTCTATAGCTGGTGAAATAAAGTAAATAAAATAAATGAAATAAATCCACTGAAGCGCTGTCTACCCCACAAGGGAAACACGACCTGTTGCCTAAAAATGAGTTTTTACATTATTGTGCTGATTTGTCGCTAATTTACAGGGGCCTTTGTGTTGTGAGGGGGTCACTGGACCTTTTCCCTAGAACCACCACTGGATAGAAGTGTTCTGCATTACATGCAGTTCAGCATATGGCTAAGAACTCCCAGAAGAGGAGCTCAATGAACATCATTCCGGGTAAGAGAAGAGATATCAGTGAAATCCTGAATAGATCCTCTGGTCTAGGAGGACTGGATTCCTCCAATTTGCTGATTTTCCTGCACAAACACTCCTGATTCAGCTCTTCATTATTTACCAGGTTTAGCTGGTCTCCTAGAGCAGGGAAATCATCAAACTGTGCTGGACTCTGGACCTAGGTTTCCCATTCCTCTTTTAGATGGTGAGCTCAGCAAAAGTGGGGCAGATGTACCAGGTGGGTCTCATTAAAGTTATAAACTGATATCATGTGTGTATTTGTCAGGTAGTTACACTGAGATCTACATTTTTAGAAATATCCATCAGTTTCTCTAGTTCATAGTAAAGGAAGCAGATATAGGCTCTTTTAAAAGCAAACCTGATTGAGAGTGTTTGTGAGAGCTGTCTTTTCCA
Source organism: Salminus brasiliensis (assembly GCF_030463535.1). Lineage (NCBI taxonomy): Eukaryota > Metazoa > Chordata > Actinopteri > Characiformes > Bryconidae > Salminus > Salminus brasiliensis. The sequence continues at coordinate 19,059,859 of NC_132891.1, forward strand.
CATGGTTTTAATGACTGTGAGAGTCTGATGCTGGTCTGATTACTGGGAGTTGGCTGGATGCAGCATCTAGTTACAATCAGTGATGTATCATAACTCCAACTATTCAAATATTGCTGTCTCATGACCATGTTTTATTCCTATATATATATATTTACCGACTCCTAACTGTGCATGACGATTTACTGAGCTTTCACCGCCTGCAGAACTTTCCTCAGGGTTCAGCTGCGGCCAGTGGTACTGCTGTTTCAGCTATAACCGCTTATTTTCTCTGTTCTAGGTGGAGGCAGATCCTGGACCAGCAGCGGACGTCGGTTGATACTGCGACCTGGACCGGCGCTTGCGATGGTGCATTCAGTTAGCAACTGCTTTCAATTGCATAGAACAAACGTAGCTAACGCTTCATTTACTGAGTAGCGGCGCTCTGTACCTCTGTAAGCTGAACTTTTTCACAGACTTCGTTTCTCTGCTTTTGTAGCGGTAAAACATTTCACCTTGTTTTAATAACAAATAGGGGGAGGAGGAATTTTACTAGTCTTAGTCTGATTTTCTCTCTGTTTGCTCAAAATAACCTGAGTTTTGTGTCTTTCTGTTTTTCCACACTGGAGATGTGTTCAATTCAGTGTTTCTAAGATTGGACATTTGTTTAATTTAAATTCCTCCACTCTTCAGCAGGCTGGTAATGTTAGCTGAGTTTAGCATTATGCTAAGCTAGCTCTTGGTTTGCTGTAGCAGCAGGTTACCACAGTAAGAAAATGTCTTCAGTGAATCTACACCACAGCCACTGTTTGTTGTAAAATCTTTAACATGAAATACTTCAACATGTTATTTGAACATTGTCTTTAGGAATGGATCATCTGGAGCAGGAGATCTTTCCATCCTTCTGTGTCCTCATCCCAGAAGTAATCTTTCTCACTTAGTTTGAAAAAATGACAGAAATATTTCAGAAGCGTATTTCTATGTAATGACTTTACTGTTGGAGGCGTCTCTGAAGAATAGAAATCTTTCACTCTTTGTTTAAATGTAAACTTTTTCCTGTTTGGTTACTTGAACAGTCTAAAGATCTTCTTTTCTCTTTCACCATCCCTGTAGCAGTCCTGCAAAGAGGTGGACAGAGCAAACAGGATGTTTTTTTTATGTGTTTCTAATATAGTTCCTCTGCACACACACATTTTATTACCTAACTGCTGTTGAAGGAAATTTACTTCAAATCAATATTCACACTGATGAGATGTTTGTCCACATGATTTCTGCAGCTGGTAGAGGTGAAGCTTCAGCACAAGGCCAGCTACAACGGTCTGGAGTCGGAGCACTGGTGGGTGCTCATCAACGACTTCTATCATGTGTGCTCACTGGAGGTCAGTCAGTGTAGTAGACTCATGGTTTTATTGTAGATAGATGTTCTGTGACCTGATTACTTTCAACCTCATGCTTTTCGTGGTATTTACGGTTGCCTTCCCAGCAGAGTGGCCTGCATCAAGCTACAAACTCACCTGAATGATGAGGCTTTTGGAACCAGTTTGTCATTTCCTAATTTTATGTTCAGTACCATATCCACCCATGTCCATGTTCATTCAGTGCATCGAACCTTTCATCAGTGAGGTCAAGTTCTTCCTGCACGCCGAAACAACGGACTCATCAGTGCAGGATGTCTTCCTGGTAAATTCTTGTTGGTGCTTTTTTGTGATTAGAGTTTCTAGTAATGTGGGGCTTTTATAAATGTGTACAATGACAGTTCAGACACATTTTCAGACACACACAGATACCTTTTCTTCATTTCTTTATTGTGTTTTTCAGAAAACCATGGTGGCCATCATGTTTCAGGGGGTCTTCATCGATGTGGATGACCGCTGGCGTTGTAATGACTCCAATGACAGCCAGACCCTCTAGGCACCCTTTGTGATGTCTGGCAAACTAAGAGGACCACCCCCAGAATTTTGATGAGCTGCCGGACACTTCTTACATTGTTCTATTACATTTTATGTATTTTTTCATTTTATTATTAAAGTAATATTGTCTATCTATAATTTGTGTGATTGTCTTTGTTCGTGTGTGTCTTTTTTTTTTTTTTTTTTCCAGATGGAGTCGCTGTTTTGTGTGAACCCCTGAATGCTGACCTGTAGCATGGAAGTGGAACATTGTGTCTGTTCATCAATAAAAAGGAAGTATTTTAATCTTTCTCATCCCTCTAACCCCCTTGATATCTTTCCATGTTATCTTATTTTTATTTGGGAACACAGCTTCCAGAATGTACTTAACCATGTTGGGAATACCTTTGCAGGAGTGGAACATCATGTCCTTTCATCAGCAAAAAGGAAGTCTTTCTATCTTTCTCATTTGTTCATCCCAACTCTCCTTTTCTGTTGTTAATGTTTTTATAATCAGATCAGTCAGATTTGGTCTAACCATGTAGGGAATAACATTTTTTTTTTTTATCTTTGTCTCTCTTTCTGCCTGTAGTCTATGCAGGTACCCAATGTGGAGTTTCTAATGGATCAGAAACTCCAAACAGCAGTGGGACCTGAGCTTCATGAAGTCCCCCTGAACCACATCAAAGGAATCCGCTTCTAGATGTAGCTGTTCTAGGTTAACCTCGAAATGCTGACCTGGTGGAACATGAAAGTGGAGTATTCCTTCATCAACCAAAGATTTTACAGAATTTGTCTAACCATGTTGTAAATGTCTTTCTCCCTCTTTGTCTTCACAGCCTCACTGTCCTCTCTGCAGAGAAGCAGTGCAGTATTCTTTCTTGATTAGAGACTCCAGAAAGCTGTGGGCCCCAAAGTTCACAAAGGCGACCTGGATCACTTTAGAGGATGTCTGTTATCTTCTATTAAGGAAAACTAACAGGACCACTACAGCCTTTAAGATCCACATCATGGAGAAACACATGAAGAGGAGATTGCTTTATTATCATTATTAGCATTGTCGCCATCAGCACTGTGTTTCAGAGGAAGAGGAAGACCAGAGAAGACCAACATAGCTGATCTAGTCTTCATCATCGCAATCAAACACCGTTCTGTGTATGGTCATCATGACCTTTTTATTGTCATCAGGAGCAGCATCACCACTGACCCCATCTTCATCACAGCACTAATTATAATCATCATCTTTTGAGATGAGGACAGAACTGTAGACTGAGCCAGTGGACTTTAAGTCATACAACAAAATGCCAACCAACCCAATCTGCTGGCAGGCAGGCAGGAAGGCAGGCCACTAGACTTTGGCTGTAGTTCAGTTTCTGCTTTTTGACTCTAGCTAACTGCTAGGACATTAATACCGTCATCATTCAGAGAGGATTTTACTTCTACAAGTAAGAGAAAGAAGATCAGAGTAGAAGCTTTATTTCACTGAAAGCAGATTGAACACAACCTGCAAACTGCAGAGAGCATGAAGCCACTATGGGCTTTCTTTCTCCTTTCAAACACACATGAAGGATGAAAGAATGTTACATCATTTCTATAAATTCACAAAACTGATGGAAACATTTTTTCACAAATGTAAAACATGAGGAAGAAAGTCCTACAAATGTAGTGAATGTCAATCTTAGACTAACATGTAATAGTCTTGGAGGCAGCCGTGGCCTGAAGGATAGAGAAATGTTGACTGTCTGACTCCTGGATTTGACAGGAGACGACTGAAAGGCCCTTAAGGAAGGTACCTAACCCCCACCACACTCTATTCACATTAACATATGTGTGTGTATTTCACTGCATGAATGGGTTAAAGGTGGAGCAACACGATGGGAATTCTTCTTAAGAGTGTCCACAGAGCTCTACCAGATTCAAGAGTTTACAGTTACACTGTACAATGAAATTCTTACTTTGCAGTTCCTCCATTTACCGACCGATCTTATAAATATCAATATTAAAAGAGAGACAAAATAAGTAAATAATATATACACTAAAGTAAAGCTAAGTCATAGAAAAACACTAAGTAAAGAAAGTTAAAGAATGCAGTACAGAGGGCACCAGGGTCTCCAGAGAATAGTAGCGGCTGGAGGTTCCTCATTGCTGCTAATGTAGCAGGCTGGGGGGCTGAGCTGCAGAACACTTGTGCTTATCTCCATGGAAGGCTGCATGGTGAGCAAGTGGCTCAGCAGTCTTCTCCGGGGCAAGGACTGCACTCCACACTCAGGCTGGAAGCTGGCGGCCTGCACACAGCTGCTGTAGCCCTCACTGGAAATTAAGCAGCATCTTCGAATTAAGGGCCCCCTAATAGTAGCAATAACCACCTAGTTTTTTTTTTTTTAGCTCCTTTTGCCATATAGGAGCAATTAGTAGTTCTGTAAATAAACTGCAGTCCATCTGTTTCTGTGCATACTCTGTTAACCATACTCTGGTGAAAGGGGGTTAAGACTATGCACAAAAACAGATGGACTGCAGTCTAATTAAGGAACTACCAATCGCTCCCATATGGAGTTGATAAAATGGGTGCTTATTGCTACTACCAGGTAGGTGGTCCTAATATTCTGATAGGACTGTGTGTAACAGAGGTGTCCAAACGTATCTGCTAAGGGCCAGTGTGGCTGCAGGCTTTTGTTGCAACAAAGACCGAGACTGATTAAGCGAGTGGAATCAGGTGTGCTCTTCTTATTTGGAAAGAAAACCTGCAGCCATACTGGCCCTTTGCAGATAATAGTTTCATATACCTGGTTGTATTTATTTTAAACACTTGTACAATAGTGATTTTATGTTGGTGAAAATTGCAATGCGACATTTTACAGTATTTTAATCCTCAATATCTAAAATTTTAAAAAGTGAACAAAGTTACTGTTCGACTGTACATTAAAAAGCCCAGACAGACTTTTCGATGTGATGTAAGTTTCCACAGCCATGGTCCAGTTGACTGGTGGAGCCCACTGTGCCTCTGCAGGTCCTCAAAATGCCTTTGAAGGCTGTCATCTCCGCAAGGCTTACAACGCACTGGCACAAGGGTGCTGAATTAATTTAGGGCTAATGGAGACACAGTGATTTCTGTTCCTTCCATTGAACCTAGTAGGAGACAGTAAACAATAGCATAATATGAATAATTTTACTGTTTAAATGTAAAGGTTATTCTTCAGTATGAACATGGTAATGCAACATTACCTCTGAGGCAAGTGGTAGATAGCTTCTGGTTTACCAGATGGGCAGTGGGACTGAGGAACAGGTCGAATAGTATGAGTGTTCCAAAATTTTTTTTTTGTTTGTTTTTGTTTTTTTTGCAGAATGTCCAAACAAAAAAGGAGTTCTAATGGTCTTCAAAACATTAATTAATTAATGAAGTATTCATTCTTCGAAGCTGAAACCTGTTAAGGCAAAAGATATATGTAGCTAGCCTATACTAGCCTTGGTAAACTAGTCTGAAATGAAATTGCTCATTAGGCTTCTCTGATTTACCAGATAGTGAGCGACTGTGAGATTACACCTTCATTTAATAGTTGCTTTAAATGTTTCAGTGCTATGACTATCAATAAAAATATGAAACTCGTCAAAACCTACCTGACTTTATGTTCAGAAATCATCTGAACATATGCTGTACATGTGATGGAGGAGTGAACAGTGAATGCAGGGGGGGGTGGTCTCAGTAGCCCGTCAGTGTGTAATGTGCCATGTGCCTGACGTTGAGGAGCAGCTTTGCTATTCAACTGTTTTGGTATCATATCTAATTATTTTATCCAAGATTATGCTTTAGGATATTATTTACCAAAATGGTAAATTTCCCAATTTCCCCACTGATCGTCTTGTTCAGGCAGAAGGCGTTGCAGGCAGGCAAGACAGCAGTGGCGCTTTGAGAGATGCTTGGGACTTACAATAGCCAAGTATGAGATTTAGTTTGCCATCAGCACAATATTAATCACGTTTGTGCAGACATTTCAGAGTATTGCAACACAAAAACCAAGCAAAAGTTGAAAATTCAAACAAAGGTGCAGAGTTAAATTGAGGCTAATATTTAGTTGATGCAGTAGATTAAAATGTTTGTGCATGTATCATTGTTGGGAAGGCCTAGCCTGCAGTGAAGTGTCGTCACTGTCTTATTGAATGGTCCCTAACTTGGCTCTGACATCTATGGATGCTTAAAAAATAAAAGCATCTTAAAACAGACGTTAGAAGTTCCTGTATCAGTATCAAGCTGAACCACTGCACTGACAAATTAAACTGGAGGGATAAATTATTTGATTTATAGAAATTGTGTTGGTAGAATAGACTTGTGCCTAATGAAGTTTTTTAATAATAATATTAATAAAATATTTATTTGAATTTGTCAAGGAAGACAATGTCAGACATGCAATTACTGTATACTTGAGCTGGCCTGAGTTTTTCAAAACCTGCAATGTAAGCAATTTGATGTGAAAATATAAACTAATACAGTGAATGCCTGTTATAAAGCAATCAAACTTGAATGCGTCTGTCAGGCCCGCGTCGCTGCGCCTGCCCCGGGGGTGATCCCGAGCCGTGGCTCGCAGGCTCGCATGAGGACTCTTATGTTGACGTTCATGTCATGCTTCACGGACTCTTATGTTGATATTCATGTTCATGTCTAACTTCAAGGTTTGGTTATTGTCATGTGTGTTTAATCTATGTTCATTGTGTTGTTAATACGTTTCACCTGAGGCTGAGGTATTTAAGGGGCTAGCGCTAGCTGCCCATTACTGAGAATTGAACACAGTCAAGGTAGTGAATGTGTTCATGGTGCTGTTTGCATATACGAAGCCGAACGAACCAAGGGCATCAAAGTTCGAGCTCACAGTCCTATAATCCATGAGGTCGCCAGAGAGGCTTCCTCTCTATCCAGGTTCACTTTAGTAGTACCATTCATGGGCGAGCCTCGTTACCAGGTAGGTTTTGCCTTGCCTTTTGGGTTCTGCAGCCGATCTCTCAGCTCTCAAGTCACGTAAGTTCCCTAGCGCCTGACGAGCGCTGCCTTAGTTATCCTAGTTTCCCCAGGCACTGCCTGTAGGTCTTGGTTATTGTTTCTCTTCCCACTCATTCCCGGCACGCTAGCCTAGCTCCCGGATTCTCTCCAGCCTCAGGTGAGCATCTTTGCTTTGCCCGAGTTTCTTTGTCATGGTTATATTTCGGTTTATCCTTTTTCCCTGTAACTTTGCTGCTTTTTCTTGTGTTTACCCCTGTTTTATTTGTTGAATAAAACACTCTTGCATCGAGCCATCCCCTGTGAGTGTTCACCCTCATTGTCTGACCTAGCCAGCCCAGCGTCCTCCAGGATTTTACATAATTGTATCTGATAATTGTGTTTAGAAAAGAAAAAAAAACATATGACTATTAGACTATTAGTTTCATTACCAAATAGTTTATTTACAGTTGTGAAATGTCTTACAGTGATTATATTTTGTTTTTTACGCATTGGGCATTTTCACACCTGAAAGTCACTGTATACACGTGTCTATCATGTGTTGCCAAAGTGTCCAGCAGATCAATTGTCTTTAGATTTATTTAAGGCCTATGTTATTAAATATGCACGGTTATGTCAGTCTCTGTTGTCAGACAAGTGCCAGATATGTTTAATATGTTCTAGCTGAGAAAAAGAAATGTTTAAAGAATCATAATTAATGTACAGAGAACAAATGGTCATACATATTTTCAAGGGAGTAATGCAATCAAGACAGGCTTAAAATGTAAACCTATACAAGTGCAGGTGAACATATGAAACGTTTATGACTTGTAACCTTACTTTTGCAACTCTCCTCATAATTACAGTGTGTGTATTTTGCAGCAGGAGGAGGAGCCAGCATCACCGACACTCCTGTTGCTCTTCTCACTACTGCTGGAGTCTCCTTCAGCCCCAGCAGCATCTTTGTTATTGTTGTGAGTGAAACTATGCCTGCTGAGACTGAAAAATTGAGTTGAAATACTGAACCAAGCAACCAGTCTAAATGCACACGTGCGTAAATGTTCTATAAATGTACACAATGCAACCATTTAAAAATGCAGGTTTTATTACTTGATGTTTCTACAGCTTAACTGGACTCCACCTGTGGTAAATTCAATTGATTGCACATGATTGGGAATTGCCAACACCGGCCCTATATTGGGTCCCACGGTTGACCGTGCATGTCAGAGCAAACTCCAAGCCATGTGGTCAAGCCTGGTGGTCAGACTGGTAGGTGGCAGCGGGTCTGACACAGGTAGAGGGGACCCCAGCGGTCAGTATTCCAGCAGGTTGGGCTGGATGACTGGGTGACCATTTAGTCTGAGAAGGTAAAGAGACAGAGTTAGTTCTGAATGGATTTATAGAGAGCAGAGAATGTTGAGCAGTATCACACTGAGTCTGACGTCTCTGGCAGGTCTGACTAGAACAGCCTAATTAAAAGGAGAGAGCCAGAAGGTGACCCGGACACAGAAGCACCCTGAAATGCTAGCGTCCATCTGTTCCACTGTCCACAAACCTGAGTGATCATGTGCAAGCAGCGAGGTGACAGCTCCAGCATCTCAGTGTACTACAATTCCCTGTGGAAGGTTATTCCAGAGTTGTTTATAAGAAAAGGCTCTGCCCCCTGCTGAGGTTTTCTGAGTTTTGGGAAGTAATCTTGATGATTCATAATATGTAACAAGATCTTGCAGGTACTCAGGAGCGAGGCCATGTAGGGCTTTATATGTTAATAGAAGAATTTTGTAGTCGATACGGAATTTAACTGGGAGCCAATGCAGTGCTGATAGAACTGGACTGATATGGTCAAATGTTCTAGTTTTAGTAAGGACCCTGGCTGCAGCATTTTGAACTATTTGAAGTTTATTGAGGTTTATTGAGGTGTGTACTAGCTTTTCTGCATCCTGTAGAGATAAGGAATTTCTTAGTTTGGCGATGTTCCTAAGATGTAGAAAGGCTGTCAGCCAGCCATGACCTTGACCTTGTTTCTATACTTATTGTCTATATATAGGAGCACTTTGTAGTTCTATAATTCCAGACTGTAACCGTCTGTTTCTCTGCATTCTTTATTAACCTTCTTTCACCCTGTTCTTCAATGCTTAGGACCCCACACAACTGATCACCACAGAGCACATAGTGTTTGGGCAGTGTTTCATTCTCAGCACTGCAGTGACACTGACTGACCTGGTGGTGGTGTGTGTGCAAATAATGTTCATGTTTTCATGTGTCTGTTGTACTCTGAAATATTTCATTGTAAAAGATGTTTTAATCTTCAGAATAATAGCTTGTTTTAATAAGTGATTTATAACTTTAAAAGCAATTTTTCATGACTGGGATTGACTAGGTGTTTGACACACTTAAATCTTTTTAGTAGATTTTACTAAAAGCAATAAATTGTGTACCATCATATATTTTGTGTAATGGTTCAGTTGATAGAACTTAATTTAATTATAAAGTGCTTACTAAATGTAATGTAGTATGTAGAACCTAAACAAAATTAACTTGCAAATACTTTTTTTTTTTTTACAAAAACGTAAATTTTCTTGGGTAATAGGTTACAACGAAAGTTTTAGGTTTTCGGAACTTATTTGTTTTTTGCTAGATAAATTCCTTTTTTTTATTATTATTTTTTTTACAATTTATGGACATCAATGGTTTAATTTCTTCACATGTGTGGATTGAATGGGTTGTTATTGACATCTGCTGAGAATTTCATGTCAACAGTACCTTTAGAAATATATTTACTTCTGGTGACGTGTTCAAAACTTATTTCACCCACTGTATGACTGGAGTTTACCATTGATAGTCAAAAACATGCGTGAACGACCATTGTTGTGTCTGTTGTGGGAAGACATATACCACACTGGTCTAGATGTCCAGTCAGTCCCTCTTATACACACTCAGTGCAGCACACCTAGCACAGTGCACACACTATCTGTTCTACGATAAATTCTGGACTTTCTCGGCCACATTCCAGCATCATAAATCAACCGCTTCCCTAATACAAGTTTCTAACAGCACTCTGTTATGACAACTATGGAATAATTTCTCATGTTTGCAGACTACAGTTTAAAAGCAGTGACTGCTTATAAAAAGGTACTCATCGTGCAGGACAGCGTACAGGACTTTGCTTTTCTCAGTTTAAAACTAATATTCTTACACAGACAAGTAAATGAGAATCTAATCATCTTAAACCAGACAAGACTCAATTCATCTAAAATATTTATGATTTATTATTATAATTAATGATGCTCTAAATCTAAGAGTCTACAGGATAATGGACTCTACCCCTAACTCATCAGGAGTCAAGGATCTTGGTCACTGATGAATCTAGCGACCTTAGATGAAGTCCAGGGAGAAGTGTGACTATGGGAGATGTGTAATGGGTAACAGGTGTAGCAGTCCGGAAAGCTTAGCCCTGGAATCTTTGTTACGTGCACACGTCGCATGTGTGGACAAACTGCTGAACATCCAGACAAGGTTCACATGAGGTTTTTCCCAATTCTGAAATCACCTCGTTCTTTTGACCAAAGTCAAAAACATTCTGAATAAAGAATTCACAGGGTTAATTTAACTGGAGCAGCTGGCTCTGTTAACTCAAAACATATGGAAAGAGGATAGGTGTGCGGGGGATCCCTCACACATGCAGCCAAGCAGACAAGGCCAAACTCTCCACCGACTGTTTTGTGTCCTAAACGTGTCCAAAATCAACAAATGACCTCTTTACTCACTAAATATCAGTATATTCCAGATTTGAACTCAAAATCAAATCAATGAAATCAAACTGCACGCTTGAAGGCTTGTGTCTGTAATGAAGGACAACCAAGAGCAACGAGGAGGGGTAATGACGTCACGTCCACAAAGCGAGAAGGGTGGGGCAGCTCGGGTGGGACTGTCTCCTATAAATACTTTGTAATTGTAACATGAATGCAGTGCCAAGGTCCTGCACAATTGTTTCTTATTTTACTGACAAATTAATAGCAATTCAATACACTATTTTCTGTGTTTGCCAGATGCCATATAGCCATATAGGTTGCCATATAGCCAGATGCTGTTTAGGAACAGAACCACCTTTCAAAATGTGCCTCAACTCTTTACCTGTTGGATAGGGCTTAAGATATCTTACTAAGAAAATTCCCCCCAGGAGTGCCTAAATGTTTACACATAGGATACATCTGATTTTGTTAGATGAATAGAGTCACTGGACTCATCCTTTGATGGTGAACATTTGTCACTGCTTTAGCTGAAACAGTGCTGGGAGATTTCCTCTAAAGGACTCCTAGATGCTCAGCAAAAGTGTAAGCACACCATTTTCATCTCCACCAGCAGACCTACAGAAGACTCTTAAATGCAGTTATGCTCTACAGTTTGTACAGGTGTACAGTTTCAAGAAAAGGTGCTTCAGTGTGTATCTAATATTACCGTAAATTATGTTAACTATTCCCTTGTTGTTTGTGTAATGGGTGGTCTGCATACTGAAGTGATTCCATTGTTTTTTTTAATAAGGCTGGTCTTCTCAGGAGTATAACCTTGTGATGTGGATTATTTGAGTATGCCATATAGTTTCCCATGTTAGGATGAAATATGATTTTAGCTGGTATAATAAAACCCTTTTGTTTTATTTTATTCTTTTGTTTGTTGTTAATGCCACATTTTAATGACATGGAATCTATTATAACCATTTAATCTCACCTCCATAAACCTTCTGTTAACATGGATTTCTGTTTCTGATGTTCTTTGAATGAATGCTAAAGTTAAATGTATGGACTTCTAAATAAACAGCATAGAAAGACATGTGTAGATATTTCTGGTACACTTTAGTCAATACAAGGTCCAGAATGGCATTGTCACTGGAGTGGTACAGTTGTGCTCAGAGGTTTACATAGCCTGGCAGAAGTTTTGCTTTCTTGGGCTTTTTTCAGAGAATATAAATGATAACACAAACTTTTTTCCCCCACTCACGTTTAGTGTTTGGGTGAAGCCATTTATTGTCAAACAACTGTTTTGTCTTTTTAAACCATAATCACAACCAAAAACATCCAAATGACCCTGATCAAAAGTTCACATACCCTGGTGATTTTGGCCTGATAACATGCAGAAGTTGACACAAATGGGTTTGAATGACTACTAAAGGTAACATCCTCACCTCTGACCGGTTTGCTTGTAATCAGTGTTTGTGCATAAAAGCTGAATGAGTTTCTGGGCTCCAGACAGACTCTTGCATCTTTCGTCCGTCATGGGGAAAGCAAAAGAATTGTCAACGGCTCTACGGGCAAAGGTAGTTGAACTGTAGAAAACAGGAAAGAGATACAAAAAATATAAATTTACAGAAACTGGAGGAAGAATGGGCTGCTTTACCATCTGAGAAAATAAAGAGCCACAACTACCACAAAAGACTTCAAGCGGTCATTGATGTAAGAGGGGGCAATACACAGTATTAAGAACTGGGGTATGTAAACTTTTGATCAGGGTCATTTTGATGTTTTTGGTTGTCATTATGATTTAAAAAGAGAAAACAGTCGTTTGACAATAAATGGCTTCACCCAAACACTAAACATGAGTGGAAGAAAAGTTTGTGTTAACATTCATAGCAAAAATTCTGCTGGGGTATTTAAACTTTGGAGCACAACTGTATCTCTAAAAGCACATGTTTGTACCTTTTGGAATGGAGACACAGCTGTGCCATAGTTTAAAGCTACATTTTAGCCTCTTAGGATACGTTATAGTACCTTTACTGGTATAAGAAACATGGATACAAAGAAGGACTTGCGCTGAAAGGTATATCTCTATACTCTCTCTCTGCCATATATATATATATATGTCCACGTTTTTTTGTTTGTTTGTTTTTTATATATATATGTGCACTATATAAGGGAGAAGCCCTCAACCAACTACACAATAGAAACATCTATATTCATATGTTGTTCATTAACTTTAGTTCCACCAAAGTTCCACAAAATGGTCATCCCCACCAGATTGATCTCCAAGCTCAGCAACCTGGAAATCAACACCTCTATTTGTGATTGAACATCCTAATAAAAACATGGCCCCAGTCTGTGAGTTTGGGTAGTTCTGTGTCCTCCAGACTCTCTGTGTAACAGTGGAGTACAGCAGCTCCACTGTGGCAGACGGAGGCCGTACAATTGGTGGTGAGAAATGCCATGGGACTTCGACTTGCGAGTAGATGTGTTTGTGAGAGTCTCCCAGCATACTTAACCTACAATCCTTTGACATTCATTCCTTTAATAGAAAATAATAACAAAGGGCTCTCATTTCACTTTTGTACCACCCGTGAAGCCACCCACTAAAACCAAAGCTGAGCAGGATACGAAAAAATCTACTCTAGGCTACTCTAAGTAGTCAGTATGACAGCTGCTGCTAAAAGCGAGGAAGAACCTTCCACGAGTATGCTGGCCGAGCTGCTAGAAAAACAGCAGGAACACCTAATGGAAGACATGTCTATCTTGACAACACTCGCCCCTATTAAGATTTCCATAGAGGCTTTCCATGAAAAGTTAGACACACTGGGAAATCGCTTTGACACCTTGGAAACTACAAAGAGCGAAAACATTTTGGTGCTGGCGCAGGCTGATGCAGCCATCTCAGCATTAACGTTAAATGTTGCCTTTTTGTTTTTAACTATTGTTTTTTTTTAAGATACATCCCCTGCAATTTGTGCTCTGATGATACTGAATATTCTGCATGGTATATGATCACACCATCTTTGTACTTTTCAGTTTAATTATGTATGGTGTGCCAAATGGCGGGGTGAGTGCGGTGAGATTCACTGTTAAGCTTGTGTCATGGAATGTAAGGGGGACTAAATGGTCCAGTAAAGTGAGCAAGAATTTGTAAACATCTTAAAGGGCTAAAAGCAGACATAGCATTTCTCCAGGAAACACATTTGTCCAACACTGACCTCAGATTAAAGAAACCATTAGTAGGTCAAAGTTTTCATTTGGGCTCTAATACCAAAGGTGTCATAAGGTGGGGGTCTCTTTACAGAGTGTGTGAGAAAGGTACATTAATTTCTGCCATTCATTTATCCATTTCTGTTAAATTCCTTCTACATTTCTCCTTCTCTAATCTCTTCTTATCCTTTGCAGCTTTTATTAGTTTCTGTCCCTCATTTTCAAACAACTGGAAAATGCCATGTTCTGTTCGTCTCTTTTCTTTATGTTTTTCTCCTTTCTTTTGATCTGCCTTATAAGTAGACAACACTCTCCTATAAGTACCTGCATTGTTTTATTTACATCTGGGTTAAGGGTCCCCTCTATTGGCTATAGTCGATCAATGTCAGGCCAGCATTTATGCCATTTCTCTGATATTTTTGCATTGCCTGTAACTAAAGGGTTATTCTTCTGAACTACATCGACAGGAGTAATTACTTTTCAACTTTTAGTTTCCTTTTTTGACATAACAATGACACTCTTTTATTCCCTCACAGTAAATTAAAACAAATTACTAAAACTAAAACTACAAAAAGCTATTTAGATTACTTCCCTGTTTTTTTCTTTCTTCAAGTCACTATTTTACCATAACCAGTAAAAATTAAATGAATTTGTCAACTTCAGAGGAATCAAAATACTTATTGAGGTGATAGCAATGCACAACACTTAATTTACCTATATTGACCAAATCCTTTTGACTTCAAATCCTCAAACAGTCTTAATAATGTATCACACAGCTCAAATCGGAATAGACCATTGGAACTTGCATATACAACTCTCAACAGAGTTTACACCAGGTCATTACTTTCCAACACATTAACTGTTCAGTCTGTTGCCAAGCCTCTCTCTTAAATAACTACAGCATTTAGACTACACTAATGACTTCAGAAATATGCTTATAATATCCTTTAGATGAAAGCAAACTAAATGTATATCAACAATACTGACTATATATAGAATGCAGGTAGTTGGTGAAACCATACTGGCCTGATCAAAAGTGAAGTCAGCAGCAGCCCCCCCTGCCGTCAGCCTCAATCTGTGTGATGCACTGGACAGCTGCCTTCTCTGCAGCCCCTCCTTTCTCCTCAACTCTCACACACCCAAGTTGGATGAGAAAGAAACAGACAAGTAATTTAATATCTTGACCCACTAGGCCCTTTTAACAGCACAGAAACATTAGCTATGAAAACTCAGGTTATATCTCCTTTGAACAAGTTATACTTTCATACCAGGAATCTTCAACAAAAATGTTCAATTTTATTTCACTGAACAGACATCTTAAATTGTCCAACAATACATTTATCACTCACAAACTTTATTTCCAAAAGCTGCGGAGAGGTCGAGGAGAATCAGAACCGATGACAGTTTGGCAGCTTTATCTGCATGGAGCTTCTCTGTAACTGCAATGAGAGCAGTTTCAGTAGTGTGCTGCTCTGAAGCCAGACTGGTTAGGGTCCTGAAGATTGTTCAGAGTGAGAAAGAGAGACAGTTGATTGTAGACGGAACGTCTGAGAATCTTTGAGAGAAAAGAGAGAAGAGAAATGGGTCTGTAGTTGCCGATGTCCAAGCTGTCCAGAGTTGGTTTCTTTAGGATAGGCACAACTCTGGCAGACTTGAAGACGGATGGTACATGACCTGACAACAAAGAGCTGTTTATGATAAAGGAGATGAAAGGAATGAGGTTTGGAGCAATTGTTTGGAACAGAGTGGATGGAACAGGGTCTTGCAGACAGGTGGTAGTTGGTAAAGTTCAATTATGTCAAACCAGCTCTGTCTGACAAAAACAAGGATATCATAAAATCACAGAATGGAAAAAATGACCCACACAGAACTCTACAAGCACCTGGAGAGACTGTGTCCAGCAGCAACGATAGTGACTCAGAGGAGTCGAAGGATGACACGAGTGGCCGACTACTCATCTCACAGCGGGGAAGAGGAAACGCATGAAAGCGCAACTGAGGAGGACTTTAGTACGGGCTTACTTTCTCCGACCACTAATCAAGGGAGTGAACAAAAAAAAGGTCAGAAGAAGATCTCCAAACAGGAAAACAAAGCAAATGTGACTGTTAAACACTTGCCTCAAGAAGCTAAAAGAAAACGTGTTTAATCCAAGGAGACCGAGGGGAAGTGTGGATCTGAACTACTGGGAAAAGTTTGAAAAAATAATAATAATAATAATAATTTTCCCTGTCTTCTTGCAACCTAGCAGTAGCTAGTTGTAATGTTTGTGGAATTTAATCTAGTAGGAATAGAAAAAAAAAATAATGTTTTAATGCGAGGAAAATGAGATATTCTATGTTCACAAGAAACAAGATTAATTAATTATAATGATATATGCGATGTTATGGAGATATGGGGTAATAATAAATCTATTTTTTCATTAGGTGAAGATAGCGATATTATTTTTTACGAATGATATTCAAATTATAAAAGTAGGCTGATGTATGTAGATTTGATGTATATAGATTTTTTATGTATGGAAACAAAATTAGAGTAATCAATGTATATCTGTGGTGATTTTAATACTATCACAGATGATATAGATAGTTCTTCAACTAATCTAAAAACAATTTTAAGAGAAGGGCGTATTTTGAAACAAATTATGAAAGATAATTAAGTAAATGATATGTTTCGAAGTACAAAGTTCTTTTTCCTCAAAAAATTGGATTTACAAGATTTGATAGAGTTTTTAAATCCCATATTGATAGAATATATACTTCTGAGAAGTTTACAGTCTTATCCTACATGACTAAACTTTTAGTTGAATCAGATCACCTAACAGTATTGACTACTATTAAGTTTAATAAAGGAGAAAGAAATAGGAATTATTGGAAAATTAATAGAAATATATTAAACTATTCAAAAATAAACTCAGATTTAAAAGAAGAATTTAATAGAATTAAATCAATTAAATCTTAAATGCTATCTACCTGAACAAGAATATTGGGAATTTTTTTTACAGAATAAGACAATTTTTCAAAGTTTCAAAGCAGACTAATTAATAAAGAAAAAAAGAGAAAAGTATAGCTCCTTAATAAAGAAATATATTACTCTAAAACATAAGAAAGATAGATTTGAGTATGAAGAAAAACTATTATCTGATAGACAGGATAAGATAGATGAAATGAATTGTGAAAATCTAAAAAATCTTCAAGTTTTAGCAGGATTAAGTTCACTTTAAAATTTTAACCCAGATAAAATAATGTCTATATGGTCAAAGAAAAAGCAAATCACAAATACATTCTATTAAATTAGGAACTGAAATGATAAACTGATGAAATAAAGAAAACATTTATGTGAAGAAATGTATAAAGAACTATTGATGATTTGACAAAAAAAACTTTTTAGACATTCACACGCCAAACATTGAAACTTTTGATCCCTTGGAAGATGAAATTTAAGAGACTGAAGTTGCAACTGTGATAAAACAATTAAACCATAAAAAAGCACCAGGTCCAGATGGCGTTTTATTTGAACTTTATTAAAGAAATGTCTGAGAGATTCAGACGGGTGTATGCATGATTCCTTCTACGAAGGAGTATTAACACTTACACACAAAAAAGGTGATAAATCAAACATTGATAATTACAGGCATCTGACCTTAATGAATCCTTGCTAAGATTAATATAAATAGATTAGAAGATGTGCTAGATTTAATTATTGTAAAAGAACAAACATGTGCTGTAAAAGGTTGATATATGTGGGATCATTTGTGTTCACTAAGGGAGATACTATATAATTAGGAATAAAGAAATTTTTATATTGTTGCCCTAAATAAAATAAAATAAAAAAATAAGGTAAAAAAAAAGGCATTTGATTCAATTTCCAAAGATTATATTTTTGCAGTTCTTAAAACATACGGTTTTCCAGGGAGAGGAGTTAAACAAGGCTGCTCACTTAGTGCCGCCTTATATGTTTTAGCTATAAGCCCCTTAATTTAAAAAATCAAAAAGGGTGACACGCTAAATGGTGTTAAAGTTAATGGGAAAAAGTTCATTATCTCTGCGTATGCAGATGACATCACAGTTATCATTAAAACAAGGAAAGAATTTGAAATTATTTATCAACTTTTTAGACAGTATGAGCAAGCGTCAGGCGCCATGTTAAACATGTCTAAATCAGAGTGCTTGTAGATTGGTGAAACTAGATATAAATTCCCAGTTAATATACCTGAAAAGAATCAAATAAAGATTTTAGGAATAAAATTAGATAATACTGGTTGTGTTGATGGAAACTGGAAACAAAAAGGAATTAGAAATACGAGAAGAAATTAGCCAATTTATTAATTATAATTTGAGTTATAAGGCAAAAATCTGAATTATTAAAATCTATATATTGTATAAAATTCTATTTTTGTCTTGTATATTTCCACCTACAGATGTTTGGAGTAAAAAATGTGATAGAATTTGTTGCAATTTAATTTGGGGTACCACACGGGAGGTGACAAAGAGAGAGAAACTAGTTTTTAAAAGTAAAGAACAGGGTGGTTTAGGGGCAATAGACTTTGGTCTGAAACCCAAAATAGTAGTTTGTAAAATTATAGCAAATGGATTATATAGACAAGCGGAGTGGGTAGGAAATATTAGCAATTGGAAAGAGAAAAAAAGAGGAAGAGCTAGATCTAAAATACTGTATTATAAAATAATATATTCAGACTTTACAAATAAATATGAATGACTTAATATTAACTGGGCTTTTGATTCTAATAAAGATATATATAAGAAGATATATATGCAATGTAGCAATATATAAATGAATATCAATTAGTTATCACACAAGTAAAATATTGTCTGAAAAGTTATGAGACACAGCATGGTTAATCTCAGTAAGGTGGATTCCAATAAGAACAGTGGTAAAATGGAGCTGCTATGTAAAGACAACACAGTGTTCAATGCCCAATTGTAATAATAAAACTTCAGAGCATTTTCTTCTTGAATGTTACAGATCTAAACAGGTTTGGGATAAAACTAAAAGAGATCAACCTTACATTTCAAATTATTTGTAAACTGTTGCCTTATTTTTAATAATACACTCTCAGAATCTCAGAAATTATATGGTTAATATTATGTATTGTGAAGCATAAACTGTAGAAAACAAGATTCAGTTCAGTTCAGGTTTGCATTCTCGTTTGATAGGAAACCATACACATTTACCAGATTGTGTCATGGATATGAGTCCCCTACAAACAAGGACAGTTTGAGACCTTTGCAGCTAACCCCAGGGTCGGCCTCCAGAGAGGAGTATGGGGTGGGTGGGCAGTTGGGTGAGCAGTGGTTAAGGATACTGAGACAGTGGCCAGCGGGTCGCTCCCGCCCTCGTATTTAGCACAAGCTGTCGAGCTGGTGGCGCTGATTAAGGCATGTGAAAAAGGGAAAGACAAAACAGTGGTCTTTTTGACCGATAGTAGATATTGGTGGGGGTTGCTCCATGAGTATGGGACCATATGGAAGCACAAGAATTTCCTAAAAAGCTCAGCAGCTCACTGTTGCAAGCAATACTTTTATCCAAAGCAGTTGCTGTTTGCAAATGCAATACACACAAAGTGAACAGTAGCAATGAAAGAGCATATGCGGCAGCAAAACTGTCAGCAAGCAAGTCGCTAGTGCAGGGCTCACTGCAAACTATGCATATATGAAACCTGACAATAAATGTCAAAGACATACAAACCTCAGCAACAGCCCAGAAGAAGAAAACCTGGGCAGCAGGTGGCTGCGTAAAACAAGACGATGTATGGCAGGATGCACTAAGACGACCCTGCCTCCCAAATGGAACACTGAAATCAGGACTAGCCAAAGCCAGCCAGCACACAGGATTAAGTTAGACAAAAGTCCTCCTGCTGGTATTGTGGCAAATGAGGACATGTGGAAGACCTAAGGTGGGTGGGAGTGCATTTGAGATTGTGTTTGGCAGACCTCCCCATGTAGGTACAAGCCCTGAGATGACAGCATTGGACGGAGCAACAATGGATCATAATATGATAAGATACTGTGTGGCATTACACAATTCTCTCTCCAGTCTGTCTAAACAGGTGAAGGCGGCACTTCCAGAACCGGTGACGGGACCACTGCTAAAACGGTGAAGATAGAAGGGAGAGCAACGTGGGTACATCACTCACACTGTAAAAGAGCACCACCACTCCCTGACTCCTCCGAAAATCAGTAAGGGTCGGAACCGTGGGACGAGTGCTGAAAGGGTATATCCCGCACTCTGAGCACAGGCTGTGAAGAAGCCCACTGAGGGGACGAGAAGCTATGGAGTGGTGTCTACTGCTCATAATCACCTCCCTAGGTGGGAGTATAGGGTTTTATACACCCAGCACTGGCACCACTATTGGCTGACAGCACCTAATGATGAGATACTGGTCAACCCTGTGACCAGACTAATCACTTCTTCACCTGCAGGGCAATAAAAGCACAAGCATCAGTGTACTGTTATGCAGGATATAACAAATATCTGTGCAGAGACCCGTGTAATGATTGCTCACATGTAATTGGATCCACGGATTTATATAATCAGGTTAGAGTAACTGAGACACCTCGTAATAGCCTCAATACCTTCAGGCATGGAGCTAGAGAAGGGGTGGAGGTCATATGTGCAGTCTGGAAAGTATTGGTGTTGTATTGACCGCACAGGGCGAGATTACTGTAGCGCTGTAACAATAGTAATACAGGTGCAGGTACAGGTACAGGCACCTGCCGAGCCATCAATACTACAAAAGGTGAATGAATCTTTAGTTGAAGAACTACAAAATGAATTAGAAGACACCACAGAGAATGCTACAGCTACAGAAATAGCGCAAAAAGTGCAATCATAACTTAGTGTGTGCGTCTGCAATAGTACACAGCAAACACATGAGCCCTAACCGAAATTGTATAATATGTCAACACATTCTGTGGACAGTCCTGCCATTAACATTGGCAGATCTACAACATCTTAGCTTACCATGCACAATGACACAGTTACTTACGGGCAGCGAAACATGTCCTGACAATGCTACTGAACCCATAGAAGGCCTTGGACGTGCTGCCCGAGTCCAAGTATCCAGACACAGTGGTAGTCATTGCCTCTGTTCATACAGAAGATCAGGAAAGCCGAGAGGTTGGTCTAAATGCACTAACTACACCACTCTTAGAAGCAATGGCACTAAATGTAGCAATAGTGACTTCGAATTTAGCTGTAATGCATCATCGTCTTTTTCTGGAGGGGCTGCAATGTGGGTGTGTGGAGACTAAATTAACCAATAAAGACAACTGGAAGGGATGTTTCCTAGGCCTCCTAATGCCAAAATCCAGTTTATACCACCCCCAGAACTTGCAGGCCAAATGCACGCTACACAACTGTTTAGAAAACACTGCAACACAGGTATCCTACGATATAATGATGGTTACACTCTTTGGGATCCATGGACCACCCCTGCATCCAACGTAGGGTGGTCTCTGTTTCTTGTTTTTGACTCTAATAAATGACAAATCAGGAGCATTACATGCCTTGAATACAGAAATGCAGGCTATACTCAAATCAGTCATACAAAACCGAATGGCCCTGGACCTTATATTGGCAAAGGAAGGTGGCGTATGTCGCGTGGTTAACACTTCATGTTGTTTTATGATCCCTGATATGAGGCTAATGTTACCAGTTATATTTCCCACATGAGACAGGCAATCCAGGTGGTTTGCTGGAATGGCTAATTGACTGGCTGGGGCCATGGGGATCCTGGCTCATATCTTGGCAGTGGCTCTTTTATTAGGCATGATTCTACCCTCTCTGCTCTCTGCTATAATGGTACGTTGTTTTAGTAGAATGTTTTCCCTTCCGATGGCACGGCTTCATCACACCGGGGACATGGAGCTCCTGGCAGATGATGGTGACAACAACGTGGATGCCTTTCCCTTTCCGAAGTGACTAAATGAAAAATAAATGTGATTCTGAATATGATTGAAGAAAAAACAAAAATAAATAATCAAAGGAGGGAAATGTGAGAGCATATATATATACACTGGGGGAAAGTATTTAGTCAGTCACCAATTGTGCAAGTTCTCCCACTTAAAAAAATGAGAGAGGCCTGTAATTGACATCATAGGTAGACCTCAACTATGAGAGACAAAATGAGAGGAAAAAAAAATTCTGAAAATCACATTGTCTGATTTTTAAAGAATTTATTTGCAAATAATGGTGGAAAATAAGTATTTGGTCACCCACAAACAAGCAAGATTTCTGGCAGTCACAGACCTGTAACAACTTCTTTACGAGGCTTCTCTGTCCTCCACTCATTACCTGTATTAATGGCACCTGTTTGAACTCGTTAACAGTATAAAATACACCTGCCCACAACCTCAAACAGTCACTCTCCAAACTCCACTATGGTGAAGACCAAAGAGCTGTCGAAGGACACCAGAAACAAAATTGTAGACCTGCACCAGGCTGGGAAGACTGAATCTGCAATAGGCAAGCAGCTTGATGTGAAGAAATCTACTGTGGGAGCAATAATCAGAAAATGGAAGACCTACAAGACCACTGCTAATCTCCCTCGATCAGGGGCTCCACGCAAGATCTCAGCCTGTGGGGTCAAAATGATCACAAGAACGGTGAGCAAAAATCCCAGAACCACACGGGGGGACCTAGTGAATGACCTGCGCAAAGCTGGGACCAACGTTACAAAGGCTACCGTCAGTAACACAATACGCCGCCAGGGACTCAGATCTTGCAGTGCCAGACGTGTTCCCCTGCTTAAGCCAGTACATATCCGGACGCGTCTGAAGTTTGCTAGAGAGCATTTGGATGTTCCGGAAGAGTACTGGGAGAATGTCTTATGGTCAGATGAAACCAAAGTAGAACTGTTTGGTACAAACACAACTCATTGCGTTTGCTGAGTGAATGCTGAGTTGCATCCAAAGAACACCATACCAACTGTGAAGCATGGGGGTGGCAACATCATGCTTTGGGACTGTTTCTCGGCATAGGGACTAGGACGACTGGTCCATGTACATAATAGAATGAATGGGGCCATGTATTGTGAGATTTTGAGTGAAAACCTCCTTCCATCAGCAAGGGCATTGAAGATGAAATGTGGCTGGGTCTTTCAGCATGACAATAATCCCAAGCACACTGCCAGGGCAACAAAGGAGTGGCTTCGTAAGAAGCATTTCAAGGTCCTGGAGTGGCCTAGCCAGTCTCCAGATCTCAACCCCATAGAAAACCTTTGGAGGGAGTTGAAAGTTCGTGTTGCCCGCCGACAGCCCCAAAACATCACTGCTCTAGAGGAGATCTGCATGGAGGAATGGGCCAACATACCAGCAACAGTGTGTGCCAACCTTGTGAAGAATTACAGAAAACGTTTGACCTCTGTCATTGCCAACAAAGGATATATAACAAAGTATTGAGAGGAACTTTTGTTATTGACCAAATACTTATTTTCTACCATTATTTGCAAATAAATTATTAAAAAATCAGACAATGTGATTTTCAGAATTTATTTTCTCATTTTGACTCTCATAGTTGAGGTCTACCTATGATGTCAATTACAGGCCTCTCTCATCTTTTTAAGTGGGAGAACTTGCACAATTGGTGACTGACTAAATACTTTTTCCCCCACTGTGTGTGTGTGTATATATATATATATATATATATATATATATATATATATATATATATATATATTCTCTAATACTGTAGTTGTATTTTTAAAACATTAGATGTAGTATGTAATGATCATAAAGCAGCAACTGCATGCATGGCCAGACCCAGCCATTCCTGAGAGAAAGAAAATTAGGAAAATGGCTGAGATGTAAAGATAACCATGTATGGAGTTGTTTTCTGACTCTGAGCCTTGTTTCATTTCACATAGGTAAAATAGTGAGTTCACCCAGTAATGACCTTAAGGTTCTAAGGGGCCCAAAGGAAACAATGAGTGTTTCTTCCCTTGAGAACGAGATGTGCTGGGCAGTTAACTCATGTTGGATATAAGAATTACAGTGTCAGAAGCAGGGGCCAGAGAGAACAGAGAAGCCTGTATATAAGCTTTGGGAAGAAGCTTAAATAAAAAAAAATCTCCTCATTGCATCGAGACCAAGACTGCAGTGCAACAGAATAAATAGAGAACATAAGAAGAAGAGTAAAGGACAGTTAAATAAAGTGTAGAATAGTCTAATTAGTAAAGGTGAGGTGAGCTAAATAACACCATGCGAGATTAATGAAGGTTGGGCATTTATCTTCTTAATGGTAAGACATGTGTATATTAGTCACTGTGTGAAAGTTGGCTTAGAAAAGAGAAATAGTCAGATTAGGACAAAAGATATAAAAGAGTTAGGAATAAATAAACATAAATAACTAAGGGTTAAAGTGAAATAAGAATAGAAAAGAGGAATAAAGAAAACAAAGAAAGAAGAATAAGAGAAGGAAGCCACAGATTTGGACAAAAGCCCTCTGGTTTTAGACGGGCATTAAAATCCTGTAATATCACTAGGTGAATTTCAGGTCAGTTCTGAGGGGCTGGAGGGGTAGATTTAAGATTCATCTGTAAGTTCCCACTCCATCATTTGTTGACAAACAAATTTTGATGCAGCTTCTTTTAGAATTTTTGACACCTTAGAAAGGTAGCATAAATTTAGTAAGAGACAGAGAAGAGAGAAGACACGGCAGATGTGGATTGTGTCAACTGTGTGTGTGTGTGTGTGTACGTTTATGTTAAAAGTGTGTCAGTCAGTCTAAATTTGTATTTCCGCGGAGATGTGTGTGTATGTGTGTGTGTACGTTTATGTTAAAAGTGTGTCAGTCAGTCTAAATTTGTATTTCCGCGGAGATGTGTGTGTATGTGTGTGTGTACGTTTATGTTAAAAGTGTGTCAGTCAGTCTAAATTTGTATTTCCGCAGAGGTGTGTGTGCCATTTGTCGTAGCTGTAGGTAGAAGGTTGATTGTATGAGAAGGTTTCTGTGATTATGAGCTTTTATATGGAATAAAAATATTAATAAATAGGTTGGGGTTGAGAATAGGAGATTTAAATTTTCATAAGAAAAGATACTTTGTCATTTACTGTTAAAACCTATGAGCCTTTTTGGGAGATATTTTGGAAATTGTAACAACTTATGAGCTGAGAAAAGAGGACCTGAGAATTAATGGATAATGTGCAAAAATCATATTGATGTGTTTCTGTGCTGTTAAAAGGGCCTGGTGGGTCCATAAGATATTAAATTGCTTGTCTGTTTCTTTCTCATCCAACTTGGGTGTGTGAGAGTTGAGGAGAAAGGAGGGGCTGCAGAGAAGGCAGCTGTCCAGTGCATCACACAGATTGAGGCTGACGGCAGCGGGGGCTGCTGCTGACTTCACTTTTGATCAGGCTAGTATGGTTTTATCCACAAACTCTACCTGCATTCTATATATAGTCAGTATTGTTGATACGCATTTAGTTTGCTTTCATTTAAAGGCTATTAAAGACATATTTTTGATTGAAGTTAAAAGTGTATACTAAATGCTGTAGTTATTTAAGAGAGAGGCTTGACAACGGACTGACCAGTTCTACTCTGGTCTATTCGGATTTGAGCTGTGTGATTCATTATTGAGACTGTTTGAGGATTTGAGGTGAGTGGGTGTGAGCATTGTGTGATAAATAGGTGATGGACTTGCTGTGAATAGGATAGGATTGGACTTTTGTTTAGTTGCAGGATATTTGAGGTAATTACACTGCTCAAAAAAATAAAGGGAACACTTAAACACCACAATATAACTCCAAGTAAATCAAACTTCTGTGAAATCAAACTGTCCACTTAGGAAGCAACACTGATTGACAATCAGTTTCACATGCTGTTGTACAAATGGAATAGTTTTTTTTGCCAATTAGCAAGACACACTCAATAAAGGAGTGGTTCTGCAGGTGGGGACCACAGACCACTTCTCAGTACCTATGCTTTCTGGCTGTTTTGATCACTTTTGAATGTTGGTGGTGCTTTCACACTCGTGGTAGCATGAGACGGACTCTACATCCCACAGAAATGACTCAGGTAGTGCAGCTCATCCAGGATGGCACATGAATGCGGAGGCTGGAGGCGCTGCCAGGAGACAGGCCAGTACACCAGGAGGCATGAAGGAGGCCATAGGAGGGCAACAACCCAGCAACAGGACTGCTACCTCTGCCTTTGTGCAAGGAGAAACAGGAGGAGCACTGCCAGAGCCATGCAAAATGACCTCCAGCAGGCCACAAATGTGCATGTGTCTGCACAAACGGTAAGAAACCGACTCCATGAGGATGGTATTAGGGCCCGACGTCCACAGATGGGGGTTGTGCTCACAGCCCAACACCGTGCAGGACGCTTGGCATTTGCCAGAGAACACCAGGATTGGCAAATTCGCCACTGGCACCCTGTGCTCTTCACAGATGAAAGCAGGTTCACACTGAGCACATGTGACAGACGTGACAGAGTCTGGAGACACCATGGAGAGCGATCTGCTGCCTGCAACATCATTTAGCATGACCGGTTTGGCAGTGGGTCAGTAAAGGTGTGGGGTGGCATTTCTTTGGAGGGCCGCACAGCCCTCCATGTGCTCGCTAGAGGTAGCCTGACTGCCATTAGGTACTGAGATGAGATCCTCAGACCCCTTGTGAGACCTTATGCTGGTGCGGTTGGCCCTGGGTTCCTCCTAATGCAGGACAATGCTAGACCTCATGTGGCTGGAGTGTGTCAGCAGTTCCTGCAAGATTAAGGCATTGAAGCTATGGACTGGCCCGCCCGTTTCCCAGACCTGAATCCGATTGAGCACATCTGGGACATCATGTCTTGCTCCATCCACCAACGTTGCACCACAGACTGTCCAGGAGTTGGAGGATGCTTTAGTCCAGGTCTGGGAGGAGATCCCTCAGGAGACCATCTGACACCTCATCAGAAGCATGCCCAGGCATTGTAGGGAGGTCATACAGGCACGTGAAGGCCACACACAATACTGAGCCTCATTTTGACTTGTTTTAAGGACATTACATCAAAGTTGGATCAGCCTGTAGTGATCAGCCTGTAATGAAATTCACTCGAATTCGACTACAGCCAATAGAGGGGACTCTTAACCCAGATGTAAATAAAACAATGCAGGTACTTATGTCTGCTTATAAGGCAGATCAAAAGAAAGGTAAGAAGGGAGAAAAACATAAAAAAAAAGAGGTGAATAGAGCTTGTCCTTATCTAGTTGTTTGAAACTGATAAAAGCTGCAAAAGATAAAAAGGACAAAAGTGTAGAAGGAGGTGAAGTTTAAGGAAATCTCTCCTCAGTTCCCTGTGATCAGTCAGGAGGGTAAATATCACCTCAGAGATGAGGACTACCAAAGAATAGAAGAGGACAAGCAGAAGGCTTTGGGAGAGATCAAAAGAAGTATAGATCACTGTCCTTCACGCTTGGGTGAATCTCTCAGATTGGAAATTAC
This sequence comes from Salminus brasiliensis, assembly GCF_030463535.1. Classification (NCBI taxonomy): domain Eukaryota; kingdom Metazoa; phylum Chordata; class Actinopteri; order Characiformes; family Bryconidae; genus Salminus; species Salminus brasiliensis. The sequence goes on from NC_132891.1 coordinate 19,087,079, forward strand.
TGAAGAGCCAATTGAAGGAGCTGCAGATACAGAGGAAAGAGTTGTGGACAGAAGCTCCTTAAAGATCAGACAGGAAACATGCACTGCACTCACATAAAGGGAAGGCCTCAGAGAAAATGTGTCCAGTGGTCATTGGTGGTCAGAGTTTTGACTACAAGCCTTGGCAGAATACAGATATGTCAGATATTCTTGAGAAGTTACCTTTTCTTCTAGGTGGAGCACATCCTTGGATTGCAAAGATGGAAGAGATCATGGTAGGAACGCAGCCGGCTATAGGAGACATCAAGAGGCTTTTGGCTAACCTCTTAGGGGTTCCAGCTATGGAAGAGATTCTTCAGAAGCAGGACTTCATTGATATGTGGGAACTGCTGTGAATGATCCAGAGCTGAGGAAGTAGTGATAGGAGACAAACCGGTGAAGAAGTAACCATTTAGAATTTCTGTTCTTATTATAGCTTTAACATTTATTTCATATATTTTCCATTTTTTTGCAAAAGATACTCTTTGGTGTTTTTCTTGTTTTGAGCATATTGGGGGAAGACCACTGTAAGGGTGGTTAGTTGTTTAGGGACCCTGATGTGCAAAATAAAACTGGAGGACTCTGAACAAAGAACATTGAGATAAGATGGCCAAGATTCAACACATCATCAACACTACACTGAGAGTCGACGCTGCAGAGGAGCTGCAGGGATCATTCACTTGTGATTTTTCTATATTGTTATAGTGTGGGGTTTTGTTTACAATAGTGTATCTATAACATTGACAGAGATGTTTGTGGGGTGATGGTAATCTTAGTAAGATACTAGTTTGAGTTTTGGGTTCTTTACTGTATCAGTAACATTAAACTCTTTAAACTCATGACACTTTTTGTTTTATTTGGTTGGAAACTCTGTTATGGGGTAAATACACTGGGACCTCAGGTGTTTTGTTTAGTTTTTGCTCAATGTTTAGGGAAAATTGGTGTTAGGTAGGGAAAGGTCCATTTTAAGAAGTGTTTGCCTATGTGTCCAGGATGTAGACAAAAAGAGGAAGAGCGGATGTCTAGCGGCTGTTGTTCAATCCTTCTCCATCCTGACTCACAGCAGGCAGCTACTGAAACTACACTCCCACCCTTTCATTTTTTCTTTTTTTCTTTTTTTTTTTAAATCCTGGACCAATGCTTTAGCCACTTCACCCAACACCCCCCCCCCCTTACTGGAGAAAATCACATTGTTTCTTTTTCTTCTTTTCTTTTTTTTTTGTCTTTGTCTTCTTTGTCTTTCATTTGTGTTCTTATTTTCCTTTGTAATCATTTTCTTTGTCTTTGTATTTTTTCTTCTTAGTCTTCTATTCCTTTGTATTCATTTATCTTTTTCTTCTTTTTCTTTGTCTTTTCTTTGTCTTCGTATTCTTTATTTCCTTTGGATTGTATTTTTTTCTTGTTAGTCATTTTCTTCTTATTTTAGCTTTGTCTTGTTTTTCTTTGCCATATTTTATCTTTTTCTTTTTATTATCTTTTCCTTCATTGTCCTTTTGTTCCTTTTCTTTTCTTGTACTTCATCTCCTTGGTCTTTTCTTTTTCTTCTTTCTTTTTTTCTTATTTGTCTTTTTTCATCTTTTTCTTGTTTGTATTTTAGCTTTGTCTTGTTTTTCTTTGTCTTTTTCTTTTTTGTCTTAATTTTTTTCGTCTTTCTTTTGTATTTTTTTAGTTTTTTTGGTCTTTGGTTCCCTTGTCTGTCTTCTTTTTGTTTGTTTTTTCTTTATCTTTTTCTTCTTTGTAGTTTATCTTTGTCTTTTTCTTTTTTGTCTTTATTTCTTTGTCTTTATTTCTTTGTCTTTCTTTTGTCTTTCTTGATTGTTTTTTTTTTGTCTTTTGTCTCCTTTGTCTGTCTTCATTTTAGTCTTTTTCTTCTTTGTCTTTTTTCCCCCTCTTTTTTATTTTCTTTTTTTGGTCTTCGTCTTCTTTGTATTTTGTCTTTGTTCTTTGTCTTTTCTTTTTCTTTTTTTCTCTGTCTTCTTTTTCTTTCTTCTTTGTCTTTTCTTTGTTTTCTTTTTCTTCTTAGTATTTTATCTGTCTTGTTTTTATTTGTCTTCCTTTATCGTTGTCTTCTTTGTATTTTTCTTCTTTATCTTTTTTATCTTTGTCTTTTTCTTAGTCTTCATCTTTTCCTGTGTTTTTCTTATTTTTCTTTTGTTGGTATTTGTCTTCCACGTCTCCTTTTTCTTTTTTGTATTTTATCTTTGTCTTTTTTGTCTTATTCTTCATGATCTTTTTCTTCTTTGTCGTTTTTCTCTGTCTTTCTTCTTTGTCTTTCTTCTTGGTCTTTTTTATCTTTGTCTTGTTTTTATTTGTCTTTCTTATCTTTGTCTTCTTTGTCCTCTTCTTTTTAATCTTTGTCTTTTTCTTCTTTTTTTTCATCTTTGTCTTGTTTGTATTCGCCTTCTTTTATCTTTGTTTTTTTCGTCTTTTTCTTCTTTGTGTTTTTTTTAGTCTTCTTTTTTTCTTTGGTCTTTGTTTTTCTTGTTTTTTGTTGTCTGTCTTTGTCCTCTTTTTCTTATTTGTCTTCTTTTTGTTTTTCTTCTTTTTATTTAATCTTTGTTTTCTTTATATTTGTCTTTGTTTATCTTTGTCTTCTTGGTCTTTTTCTTCTTTGTCTTTATTTTTTTTCTTTTTTGTCTTCATTTTCTATGAATCTTTCGTCATCTTCTTTGTCTTTTTATTCTTTGTTTTCTTTAATCTATTTCTTCTTTTTCTTTTTCTTCTTTGTCTTCTTTTTCTTTTTTTCCCCTTTTTCTTTTTGTGGTCTTTCTCTTCATTTTCTTTTCATTGTCTTCTTTGTCTTAGTCTTTTTTTTCATTCTTCTTTTTTTCTTCTTTACTTTGTCTTCTATGTTTCCTTTTTATTCTTTTTTTTTCTTAGTCTTCATCTTTGTCTTTTCTTTGTCTTCTTCGTTTCCATTTTGTATTCTTTTTCTTTTCTTGGTCTTCATCTTTTTTGTCTTTTTGTTGTCTTCTTTGTCTTTTCTTTGTCTTTTTTGTCTTCTTTATCTTTTTTTCTTTGTATTTTATATTTGTCGTTTTTATCTGTCTTCTTTTATCTTTTGTCTTTATCTTTTTCTTTGTCTTTTTCTTCTTTGTCTGTCATCTTTGTCTTTGTTGACTTTCTTCTGTGTCTTCATTTTCTTTGTATTTCTCTTCTTTGTATTTTCTTTGTCGTCTTCTTTTCCTTTGTTTTTCTTCTTTTTCTTTTCTTGGTCTTTGTCTTCATTGTCTTTGCTTTGTCTTCTTCTTTCCTTTGTTTTTCTTTTCTTTGTCTTTGTTTTTTGTCTTTTTATTCTTGCTATTCTTCTTTGTCTTCGTCTTCTTTGTCTTTTTCTTTTTATCTGTCTTTATCTTTTTCCCATTTGTCTTTGTCTTCGTCTTCTTTGTATTTTTCTTCTTTGTATTGTCTTTGTCCTATTCTTTTCCTTTGTTTTTCTTCTTTTTCTTTTCTTGGTCTTTGTCTTCATTGTCTTTTCTTTGTGTTTTTCCTCTTTTCTTTGTCTATGTCTTCTTTGTCTTTGCTTTGTCTTCTTCTTTCATTTGTTTTACTTTTATTTGTCTTGCTATTCTTCTTTGACTTTGTCTTCTTTGTCTTTTTCTTTTTGATCTTTGTCATGATATTTTTCTCCTTTGTCTTTTTCTTCTTTCTCCTTTATCTTTGTATTTTTTTTGTCTTTTTCTTCCTTTTCTTTTGTTGTACTTAATCTTCTTGGTCTTTCCTTTGTCTTCTTTCTATTTTTCTTATTTATCTTCTTTATCTTTTTCTTCTTTGTATTTTATCTTTGTCTTGTTCTTCTGTGTCTTTATGTCTTTGTCTTTCTTTGTTTTTTTTTTCTTTGTTTTTTTTTTGTTCTTTTTATTCTTTGTACTTTATCTTTGTGTTGTTTATCTTGTTCTTTTTTGTCTTTATTTCTTTGTTTTTTTATCTTTGTCTCCTTTGTCTTTCTTCATTTGGGTCTTTTTCTTCTTTGTTTTTTCCCTTTTCTTTTCTTGGTCTTCATCTTCTTTGTATTTTCGTTGTCTTCTTTGTCTTTTCTTTTTCCTTTTGTCTTTCTTCTTTGTCTTAGTGTTCTTTGTCTTTTCTTTTTCTTTTTCATCTGTCTTCTTTTTCTTCTTTGTATTTGATCTTTGTCTTGTTTTTATTTGTCTTCTTTGATCTTTGTCTTTTTCTTCTTTATCTTTTTTATCTTTGTTTTTTCTTATTTTTCTTTTCTTGCTATTTTCTTTGTCTTTTTCTTTTTTGTCTTCAACTCCTTTTTGTTTTTTTATTTTATCTTTGTCTTTTTGTCTTATTCTTCATTATCTTTTCCTTCTTTGTCTTTCTTCTTGGTCTTTTTTGCCTTTTTTATCTTTGTCTTTTTTTGTCCTCTTCTTTTTAATCTTTGTCTTTTTCTTCTTTTCTTCTTTGTTTTTTATCTTTGTCTTGTTTTTATTTGTCTTTTTATCTTTCTTTTATCTTTGTCTTTTGTGTCTTTTTCTTCTTTGTGTTTTCTTAATCTTGTTTTTTTCCTTGGTCTTGTCTTCTTTGTTTTTTGTTGGCTGTCTTTGTCTTCTTTTTCTTATGTCTTTTTTATCTTTTTTTCTTTGTATTTTAACTTTGCCTTCTTTATATTTGTTTTCTTTTATCTTCTGTCTTCTTCTTCTTCTTTGTTTTATTTTTTTTCTTTTTCTTTTTTGTCTTCATTTTCTTTGAATTTTTCGTCATCTTCTTTGTCTTCTTAATCTATTCTTTTTCTTCTTTGTTTTTGTCTTCTTTTCCTTTTTTTCCTGCTTTTTCTTTTCGTTGTCTTCTTTATCTTTGTCTTCTTTTTCTTTCTTCTTTTTTCGTTCTTTTCTTTGTCTTCTTCATTTCCTTTTTTTAATCCTTTTTCTTTTGTTGGTCTTCATCTTCTTTGTGTTTTCGTTGTCTTCTTTTTTTTGTCTTTATTTTTTTCTTTGTATTTTATATTTGTTGTTTTTATTAGTCTTCTTTGATCTTTTGTCTTCATTCTTTTCTTTGTCTTTTTCTTCTTTGTCTGTTGTATTTGTCTTCGTTGACTTTCTTCTTTGTATTCATTTTCTTTGTATTTTTCTTCTTGGTATTTTCTTTGTCTTTTTCTTTTCTTGGTCTGTGTCTTCTTTTGTTTTTCTTTTCTTTGTCTTTTTATTCTTGCTATTCTTTTTTTTCTTCATCTTCTTTGTCTTTTTCTTCTTTGTCCTTTACCTTTGTCTTCTTTATTCTTTGTCTTCCTTCTTTTATTTCTTTATGCCCTGGGTCAATGTCTTCAGCCACGTCTACATTTACATTTACATTTACATTTACGGCATTTAGCAGACGCTCTTATCCAGAGCGACTTACAAAGTGCTTTGCTATTTACCCAAGAAAACCTTAGCTAGTTAGAATAGACTAATAATTCAAAAGATACCTCTAAGCTTAGACATTACTAAACACAAGACAATAAGGCGACCATAGAACTATTCGTCCAAGTACTCTCGGAAGAGGTGGGTCTTCAGTCTGCGTTTGAAGACAGCGAGGGACTCGGCTGTTCGGACACCCAGGGGAAGCTCGTTCCACCACTTTGGTGCCAGGACAGAGAAAAGCCTGGACGCTTGTCTTCCGCGGATTTTGAGGGATGGTGGGTCGAGCCGAGCCGTACTTGAAGCTCGAAGGGCTCTTGGTGCGGATCGGCTTTTGACCATTGCCATCAGATACGGAGGGGCTGGTCCGTTCTTGGCTTTGTAGGCCAGCATCAGGGTTTTAAATCTGATGCGGGCAAGTACAGGAAGCCAGTGGAGAGAACGCAGCAGTGGAGTGACATGGCTAAATTTAGGGACATTGAAGAGGGAGACCAGCCAGAAGAGAGTTGCAGTAGTCAAGTCTGGAAGTGACAAGAGACTGAACAAGCACCTGGGTGGCCTCTCTAGGGAGGAAGGGTCGAATTCTCCGAATGTTGTACAGAAGAAATCTGCAGGACCGAGTTACGTTTGCAACATGACTTGAGAACGATAACTGATCATCCATCACTACACCAAGGCTTCGGGCTTCAGTAGAAGGAGTGACCAGTGAGTTCTCAAAGGTGATGGCAAGATCGTTTCTTGGTCCAGCAGTTCCCGGGATGTACAGCAGCTCCGTCTTGCTGGGGTTGAGTTTGAGGTGGTAAGCCGCCATCCAAGAAGAGACGTCGGCGAGGCATGCTGAGATACGGGCAGAAACCTGTGTGTCAGACGGTGGGAAAGAGAGCACGAGTTGAGTGTCATCGGCGTAACAGTGGTAAGAGAATCCATGAGAGGATATCACTTTACCAAGAGTGTGAGTGTAGAGTGAGAAAAGAAGAGCACCAAGAACTGAGCCTTGTGGAACGCCAGTGGAGAGACTACAAGGAGCGGACGTGTCGCCCTGCCACGTTACTTGGTATGAGCGTCCCTGCAGGTATGATGCAAACCATTGCCATGCAGAGCCGGTAACTCCAAGGCCGGCAAGGATAGACAGGAGGATCTTGTGGTCCACTGTGTCAAAAGCTGCGGAGAGGTCAAGAAGGATCAGAACCGAGGACAGTCTGGCAGCTTTAGCTGCATGGAGCTTCTCTGTAACTGCAATGAGAGCAGTTTCAGTAGAGTGTGCAGCTTTGAAGCCAGACTGGTTAGGGTCCTGAAGATTGTTCAGAGTGAGAAAGAGAGACTGTTGGTTGTAGACAGAACGTTCGAGAATCTTTGAGAGAAAAGAGAGAAGAGAGATAGGTCTGTAGTTGCCGATGTCCAAGCTGTCTAGAGTTGGTTTCTTTAGGATGGGCACGACTCTGGCAGACTTGAAGGCCGATGGTACCTGACCTGACGACAAAGAGCTGTTTATGATAGAGGAGATGAAGGGAAGGAGGTTTGGAGCGATTGTTTGGAACAGAGGGGATGGAACAGGGTCTAGTGGACAGGTGGTAGGATTATTAGAGGTGAGAAGATGTAGGAGGTCATCTGTGGAAAGAGGAGAGAAGCAGGTCAGAGAAGAGGGAGGAGGAGGGCAGCGCCTAGAGAGCGGGGTAGAGGCGGGGGGGAAAGATCGGCGGATCTTGTCAACCTTTTCTTCAAAGAAGGAGACAAAATCATCTGCAGACAGGGTAGTGGGAGGTGGGGGAGTAGGAGGGTTGAGGAGAGAGGAGAAGATGGTGAATAGTTTGCGTGGGTCAGATGCAGATGATTCCAATTTCCCCCTGTAGTAGGATGCTTTAGCGGCAGCAACTTCCGTTCTAAACCTGGAGAGAAGAGACTGATAAGAGTGGAGGTCAGAGTCGTGTTGTGACTTCCGCCACTTCCTTTCAGCCAGTCTTAGCTCTCTACGGTTGTTGCGGAGAACATCTGACAGCCACGGGGAAGGTGGAGAAGAATTTGCTGACCTAGGGGAGAAAGGGCAGAGAAGGTCGACAGAGGTGGAGATAGAAGAGCCACATCCAGCCACATCCAGAGCAGGGACAGGTCTGCTGAAGATCAGGTCCAGAGTGTTCCCTGCTCTGTGTTGGTGCAGACTGGTTGAACGCGAGATCAAAAGAGGATAGGATTGGGAGAAGGCATGAAGACTGGAGTTTCTCTGATGGAAGGTTGAAGTCGCCGAGTAGAATAAGTGGGGCGTCAACAGGGAGTCCACTCAAGAGAACATCCAGTTCATCAACGAAACTGCCCAAAGGACCAGGAGGACGATAGAGAACAATGATGTGAAGTCTAGTGGGAGAAGAGACAGTAACAGCATGGTATTCAAAAGAGGAAATGTCAAGATTAGAAAAAGAGAGCGGGGTGAAGCGCCACAGAGGAGAGAGAAGTAAACCGGTGCCGCCGCCCCTGCCAGTCCTTCGTGGAGAGTGGGAAAAGGCAAAGGCAGACGACAAGGCAGCTGGAGTTGCAGAGTTGTCCGGGGTGATCCACGTCTCAGTCAGTGCCAGGAAGTTTAGAGACCGAGCAGAAGCAAAAGCTGAAATGAAATCTGCCTTCTGCACTGCAGACTGGCAATTCCACAGTCCCCCAGTTACCATCACATTGGTATTAGAACAAGGTGGGTAAATGAGGTTACCGGAATTGCGGCGTCTGCATCGGTATCTGCACCTCCGGCTGCTGTCAGAGGTGAGGACAGGATTCGTCTACAGCATTTTAGCCTCGCCCATGTAATTAGAATCAGCCAGAAGCAGTGTGTAAGTGTAAGGGATAAGGAAAGGTTGGTGTAGAAATGAATTCTGATTGTTCTGGTTTAGAAACACAGACTAAGTGGAGCTCAGAGGAAAGATCACATCATAAAAATGTAGTTTTTGTTTTTTTAACAGGACCTCTCCTTTTTAAATGGGATCAACTAGATTAGGGTGAACTAATGTTAATGTCTGCTCTCTGTTCTGATGATCAATGACATTATTGGACTCTTTCAGTGACGGACAGGCCTGATTCTGAATCCTAACAGGGTACGTTATATTACCTAGTAAACATCTAGAAGAAGAAATGAGAGGAGAGGTGAGTGAGGGAGAGTTTAACTCCACTGGTAACAGGTTTGGACTCACAGAGTTGACGCCTCTGTTCGGTTTTGCTGCTCAGTTCTTCAGTGTTCTCCCACTCTAACACACTTCATACTGTTTCCAACAGCCACTGGAAGTTCCTCTGAACTAGGAACTATTTAAGGTCCTGCAGGAGGTCAGCAGGAGGACACCTACTGACCCTGACCTGCTGGAGAGAATGGTGCACTGCACTGAGCCTCGCTGTGATGTCACGGATGATGTCAATAAGGAGGATTCTGACCCAGGTCCACTGATGCAGCTGCACTTGGATCATTGCCAGGAGCTCACTGCTGACCGGATTTTCCCTTACCAGCAGTACGGACCTCCCAGTAAGACCAGTGCAGGCTGGGGTCAGCTGGTTAAGTGGAGCAGAAGAGCTGAGAGAATTATTTATTCATTTGTCTATTCAGTCTTAAAGGAATCATAAAAGCTAAAATCTCACATTTAGAGTCTGTGTTCATTCTGCCCTTTGATGCTTTACTGTGTGGGTTTAATAGCGCCCCATACAGGAGCCAGAACTCTTCTCCTCTCTAAAAAATAAATAAATAAATAAATAAATAAATAAAGCAGACTATGGCTATGCTGCACAAAAGTAAGGCCTCATCACCCTGCCGTATGGGGTGGACGCCATCCCTACCTAAAAAACCAGGCTTGTCCTCAAACTTTAACTAATTATCTATGAAGCCCACATGATTTTCCGAACACCACTTGGACATTCAGCGATTTAGCGATGTGAGTCGGCTGTAAGACTCATGGGGATGGGGTCAGAGCAAATGGGGCCAGAGCAAATTATTTAGGGTAAAACTGCTACTCCGCTTTTTGTTTAGTCTTTTGATAAACCTGTGGACTGTAAACATATGACGCAGTTGATGACTAAACACATATAAAAAAATAAGTGATAGAAAGAGGAAAACAAGCTAAACACGGAGACAGTGATGCCTCCAAGGTCCAGGTCAGGAGTCAGGATTTCCCACAAGGGTTAGCGGCAAGTGGCTCTAAGCACCAGATTAACCTAGTGTACCTAGTAACCTAGTGTTAACATAGTGTATCTAGAACAGATAGAGATGTTTGTGGGGTGATGGTAATCTTAGTAAGACACTAGTTTGAGTTTTGGGTTCTTTACTGTATCAGTAACATTTAAACTCTTTAAACTCATGACACTTTTTGTTTTAATTGGTTGGAAACTCTGTTATGGGGGTAAATACACTGGGAGCTCAGGTGTTTTGTTTAGTTTTTGCTCAATGTTTAGGGAAAATTGGTGTTAGGTAGGGAAAGGCCCATTTTAAGATGATCGTCTAGCGGCTGTTGTTCAATCCTTCACCATCCTGACTCACAGCAGGCAGCTACTGAAACTACACTCCCACCTTTTAATTTTTTCTTTCTTCTTTTTTTTTTATTTTTTATTTTTTATAAATCCTGGGCCAATGCTTTAGCCACTTCACCCAACACCCCCCCCCCTTACTGGAGAAAATCACGTTCTTTCTTTTTTGGTTTGCTTTTTCTTCTTTTTTTTTTTTTTTTTTTTTGTCTTCGTCTTCTTTGTCTTTCATTTGTGTTCTTATTTTCCTTTGTAATCATTTTCTTTGTCTTTGTATTTTTTCTTCTTAGTCTTCTTCTATTCCTTTGTATTAATTTATCTTTTTCTTCTTTTTCTTTTCTTTGTCTTCGTATTCTTTATTTCCTTTGGATTTTTTTCTTCTTTGTCTTTTTTCATCTTTTTCTTGTTTGTATTTTAGCTTTGTCTTGTTTTTTGTCTTTTTCTTTTTTGTCTTTAATTTTTTTTCTTTCTTTTGTATTTTTTAGTTTGTTTCCCTTGTCTGTCTTCTTTTTTTTCTTCTTTATCTTTTTCTTCTTTGTAGTTTATCTTTGTCTTTTTCTTTTTTGTCTTTATTTCTTTGTTTTTCTTTTGTCTTTCTTGATTTTTTTTTTTTGTCTTTTGTCTCTTTTGTCTGTCTTCATTTTGGTCTTTTTCTTCTTTGTCTTTTTTCCCCCTCTTTTTTTCATTTCTTTTCTTGGTCTTCATCTTCTTTGTATTTTGGTTGTCTTCTTTGTCTTTTCTTTTTCATTTTTTTCTCTGTCTTCTTTTTCTTTCTTCTTTGTCTTTTCTTTGTCTTCTTTTTCTTTTTTGTATTTTATCTGTCTTGTTTTTATTTGTCTTCCTTGTCTTTTTCTTCTTTATCTTTGTCTTTTTCTTAGTCTTCATCTTTTCCTTTGTTTTTCTTATTTTTCTTTTTTGTATTTTATCTTTGTCTTTTTTGTCTTATTCTTCTTTGTCTTTCTTCTTGGTCTTTTTTGTCTTTGTGCTCTTTGTCTTTCTTCTTGGTCTTTTTTGTCTTTGTCTTGTTTTTATTTGTCTTTCTTATCCTTGTCTTCTTTGTCCTCTTCTTTTTAATCTTTGTCTTGTTTGTATTCGTCTTCTTTTATCTTCTTTTTCTTCTTTGTGGTTTTTTTAGTCTTCTTTTTTTTCTTTGGTTTTATTTTGTTTTGTTTTTTTGTTGTCTGTCTTTGTCCTCTTTTTGTTTTTCTTCTTTTTATTTAATCTTTGTTTTCTTTATATTTGTCTTTGTTTATCTTTGTCTTCTTGGTCTTTTTCTTCTTTGTCTTTATTTTTTTCTTTTTCTTTTTGTCTTCATTTTCTATGAATCTTTTGTCATCTTTTTTTTTTTTGTCTTCTTTAATCTATTTCTTCTTTTTCTTTTTTTCCTTCTTTTTCTGGTGTTTGTCTTCATTTCCTTTTTATTCTTTTTCTTTTCTTGGTCTTCATCTTTGTCTTTTCTTTGTCTTCTTCATTTGCATTTTTTATTCTTTTTCTTTTCTTGGTCTTTATCTTTTTTGTCTTTTTTGTCTTTGTATTTTCTTAGTCTGTTTTGTCTTTTATATTTGTCATTTTTATTTGTCTTCTTTTATCTTTTGTCTTTATCTTTTTCTTTGTCTTTCTTCTATGTTTTTTTCTTCTTTGTCTGTCATCTTTGTCTTCGTTTTCTTTGTATTTTTCTTCTTTGTATTTTCTTGGTCTTTGTCTTCATTGTCTTTGTTTTTCTTTTATTTGTCTTTGTTTTCTTTCTTTTTATTCTTGCTATTCTTCTCTGTCTTCGTCTTCTTTGTCTTTTTCTTTTTATCTGTCTTTATCTTTTTCTCCTTTGTCTTTGTCTTCATTTTCTTTGTCCTAATCTTTTCCTTTGTTTTTCTTCTTTTTCTTTTCTTTGTCTACATCTTCATTGTCTTTGCTTTGTCTTCTTCTTCCTTTGTTTTTCTTTTCTTTGTCTTTTTATTCTTGCTATTCTTCTTTGTCTTCGTCTTCTTTGTCTTTTTTTTATCTTTGTCATTATCTTTTCTCCTTTGTCTTTTTATTCTTGCTATTCTTCTTTGTATTCTTTTATCTTTTTCATCTTTTTCTTTAGTTGGACTTAATCTTCTTGGTCATTCCTTTGTCTTCTTTCTCTTTTTCTTCTTTGTATTTTATCTTTGTCTTGTTCTTCTGTGTCTTTAGGTTTTTGTTTTTCTTTTCTATTTCTTCGTTGTTTTTTTGTTCTTTTTATGCTTTGTACTTTATCTTTGTCTTGTTTTTCTTTTTCTTTTTTGTCTTTATTTCTTTGTTGTTTTTTTGTCTTTGTCTCCTTTGTCTTTCTTCATTTGGTTCCTTTTCATCTTTGTCTTTTTTATCTTTTTGTCTTTCTTCTTTGTCTTAGTGTTCTTTGTCTTTAATTTTTATTTTTCATCTGTCTTCTTTTTCTTCTTTGTATTTTATCTTTGTCTTGCTTTTATTTGTCTTCTTTGTCTTTTTCTTCTTTATCTTTTTTATCTTTGTTTTTTCTTTTTTGTCTTCAACTCCTTTGTCTTTTTTTATTTTATCTTTGTCTTTTCTTTGTCTTCTTTGTATTATAGCTTTTTCTTGTTTTTATTTGTCTTTTATTTCATTTTATTTTTATTTGTATTTTATTTTTTCGTTTCTTGTTGTCTTCTTTGTATTTTTCATCTTTATCTTTTTTTTTTAATCTTTGTCTTATTCCTAGTCTTCATCTTTTTCTTTGTTTTTCTTATTTTTCTTTTGTTGGTATTTGTCTTATTCGTCGTCTTTTTCTTTTTTTCTTTTATATTTGTCTTTTTGGGTTATTCTTCATGATCTTTTCCTTCTTTGTCTTTCTTCTCTGTCTTTCTTCTTGGTCTTTTTTGTCTTTGTCTTGTTTTTATTTGTCTTTCTTATCTTTGTCTTCTTTTTAATTTGTCTTTTTCTTCTTTTCTTCTTTGTTTTTCATCTTTGTCTTGTTTGTATTTGTCTTATTTCATCTTTGTTATTTTCGTCTTTTCTTCTTTGTGTTTTTTTAGTCTTCTTTTTCTTTTCTTGGTCTTTGTCTTCATTGTCTTTCTTTGTGTTTTTCCTCTTTTCTTTGTCTTTGCTTTGTCTTCTTCTTTCCTTTGTTTTTCTTTTATTTGTCTTTGTTTTCTTTTTCTTTTTATTCTTGCTATTCTTCTTTGTCTTCGTCTTCTTTGTCATTCTCTTTTTCTCCTTTGTCTTTTTCTTCTTTCTCCTTTATCTTTGTATTCTTTTATCTTTGTCTTCCTAGCTTTGTCTTGTTTTTCTTTGCCATTATTGTCTTTTTCTTTTCCCTCATCTTCTTTATCTTTTTCTTCTTTTTTATTGGATCTTTGGCTTGTTTTTCTTTGTCTTTTTCTTTTTTGTCTTTCTTTTGTATTTCTTTTTTTGTTTTTAGTCTTTTTTCTTCTTTATCTTTTTATTCCTTGTACTTTGTCTTGTTTTTCTGTGTCTTATGTTTGTCTTTTTCTTTTTTGTACTTTATTTATTTTGTCTTTTTCTTCTTTATCTTTTTTTTTTCTTTTCTTGGTCTTAATCTTTGTATTTTCATTGTCTTCTTTGTCTTTTTTTATCTGTTTGTCTTTCATCTTTGTCTTAGTGTTCTTTGTCTCTTCTTTTTTTCTCTGTCTTCTTTTTCTTCTTTGTATTTTATCTCTGTCCTGTTTTCATTTGTCTTCTTTTATCTTTGTCTTTTTCTTCTTTATCTTTTTAATCTTTGTTTTCATCTTTCCTTTGTTTTTCTTATTTTTCTTTTCTTGGTATTTGTCTTCATCTTCTTTTTGTTTTTTCTTTTCCTTTGTCTCCTTTGTCTTTTTTGTCTTATTCTTTATTATCTTTTCCTTCTTTGTTTTTCTTCTGTCTTTCTCTTGGTCTTTTTTTGTCTTTGTACTGTTTGCCATTGTCTTGGTCCTTTTTTGTCTTTTTCTTCTTAGTTTTTTTTTTTATCTTTGTCCTGTTTTTATTCATCTTCTTTTATCTTTGTCTTTTGTGTCTTTTTCTTCTTTACCTTCTTTGTATTTTCTTTGTATTTTTCTTTTCTTGGTCTTCATTGTCTTTTTTTGTCTGTCTTCTTCTTTCCTTTGTTTTTCTTTTCTTTGTCTTTTTATTATTGCTATTCTTCTTTGTCTTTTTTCTTTGTCTTCATTTTCTTAGAATTTTCATCGTCTTCTTTGTCTTCTTTAATCTATTTCTTCCTTTTCTGTCTTTGTCTTTTTCTTTTTTCTATCTTTTTCTTTTCGTTGTCTTCTTTGTCTTAGTCTTTTTTTTCTTTCTTTTTCCTTATTTTCATTGCCTTCTTCATTTCCTTTTTTATTATTTTTCTTTTCTTGATCTTCATGTTCTTTGTCTTTTCGTTGTCTTCTTTGTCTTTTTTGTCTTCTTTCTTTATTTTTTTATTTTATATTCGTCATTTTTATTTGTCTTGTATTTTCTTTTCTCTTTATATTTTTCTGTCTTTGTCTTCGTTGACCTTCATTTTGTCTTTGTTTTCTTTGTCTTTTTTTTATCTTGATATATGTCTTCATTGTCTCCTTCTTTCCTTTGTTTTTCTTTTTTTATCTTTGTCTTTATCTTTTTATCCTTTGTCTTTTCTTATTTGTCCTTTATCTTTGTCTTCTTTATTTCTTTATGCCCTGGGTCAATGTCTTCAGCCACTCCACCTTTATGCCCTTACTGAGGACAATGTCTACAGCAGTTTAGCCCCTTCCTATTCTTTGTGCAATAGTGTGGCCCTATATATATATATATACACACACACACACACACACACACATCATACATCAACATAGGAAAATAGTATTATATTGAATAATAGGACAACATGTGAACAATTGTTAAATTTAATTGATTTTTAATGCTTTGTTTCCTTTTAAGTTTATTTATAAAGCACTTTTTACAACAAATGTCACAAAGCAGCTTTACAGAGATCTGGGCTCTTTTGAGCAAGTCCGTGGCAAAGAAAAACTCTCAAATCGAGAGGAAGAAAACTTGAGATGGGGACCCATCCTCCTCTGGTTGACAACAGATAGCACAATAATCGAATTAAGAGAATATGGAAATTCGCTGTCAAGTAATAAAGGATGAAGGTGAGTGAAATGTTAAAGTCCAGGCAGGTAATGCATGGTCATGCGATGGAGGGAGAGAGAGAGCGCGAGAGAGAGAGAGAGAGAGCAGGAACACAATAATTTAGGAGGATTTGTTGGTTGGGGGGGGGGGTAGGTGGGGAAAGGGGTAACAGTGGGACAAGATCCAATTGGTAGGATGGAAATCATTGCACGGTGAGCAGAACACAGTGAAGGTTTCAGGACCATTTAAAACACATCTTTGAGTATAAATGTGTGGTCAGTCGTTTTCTCTAAGAATTGGATACAATACAATGTCCTTCCCTAAACACAGGCCTGCTTTAGCATAGGACTGCACAAATGACAGGCAGAATTCAAGGTCATTACAGCAGACACAGAATTGTGGCCAAAATATACTTGCAAAGAAACAGACTTAACATAATAAGGCCTTGAATGCACAGAGGAATACAGCAGCCACTGAGCACAAGCATAGCAATTCATATGATGAGACTAGAGAAAATGACCATCAACCTTTTCCAGCTACCAAACATGGAATCCAACTATCCCGTAAAGACTGCCGTGCTCAACCCTAGTTTCAGTCCTGAAGCACTTTGGCTATATATGACACCCACATCCGACACGGACATTGGTAGAATTTACAAACACAATATTAGGTGGTGCATTGTCCTTGTGTGTGAAAATGATATGAACCACAATAATTGTAGCAATCAAATAAATTGTCTTCTCAGGCCACAGAGTCCTGGGTTCCTAAAAGGATGCCAAGGAAACACAATGTTCTGGGGCATACTACTCAGAAAGTGTTCATTTCTGGTCTGGTTTCATCCCCAACCTAAAAGTCCATTTCAGTTCCACCTGAAAAAGCATCCTGGATCAGATCTTGTAGGTGGTGGGAAGCAAGCAACACAATCAGTCCAATGCCGTTGTTCAAATGGTGCTGTGTAAAGACTTGTCCTGTCAGTCTTTGCCCTTTAGAGCAAAAAGTTTCAAAGTGTGGAGTGCCACCGTCATCACAGGCAGCCAAGGCGGCGCTAGGCTCACACCTTAGGCTGTTTTGTCAACGAAAGATGGAGTCAGGATGACTGTTTACCAGCCGTTGCCATTGACTCTTCAGATGGTCCTATCTTCTGATCACACACATCTTAAAAATCCAAACAACAACAACAACAACAACAACCACCACCACCACTCAGGTCATTTGAAGTAAGAGAACTATACAGAATACATTGATTATTGATCAAGTACATAAGGACTTACAGTCAAGGCGGAGTCTGTACACTCCTTTCACCTGCTCCACACTTTATGATGTTACAGACTTATTCTACAATACACTGAGTTCTACACAACTCTACACAATGACAAAGTGAAAGCAGTTTTTTTTTTTAAGACATTTGTGGTAATTTATCATAAAATAAGTAAAATCTCAAAAGGGGAACCAGTCCTCCCCTGGTCGACACCAGATATTTTAAGAGCTGCTGCAAGTGACATCAAGTCAAAAATGAGGAAAATATGAGGGCAATGTGAAAGTGCATGCAGGTAAATAGTCATATGCACAGCTATGCAGTGATCCGAGAATGACTCAATATGAGAACCCAGAGTAGGACAGCATGTCAGTGGGCAGCAAGTGAGAGAGAGAGAGAGAGAGAGAGAGCGAGCGGAAAGGAAAACAAACAATGGGAATAGGAGGAGAGCAGCAAAATAGGGGGATTTACAGTGGGGCAAGTCTGACCCAGGCGGTAGGCACCAGCACCCAACCACGAATGGACTCCCATCAGCAGCGAGCGGCTCAGCACATGGGGAGAGAGAAGAAAATGACAAAATTAAGAAAGGGATTTAGGAGTAAGAGTAGACTGGTCTGTACACATGGACATGCAAACAGCCACACACACACAGTTATAGATGGACAGACAGCCAGCCAGCCAACCAGCCAGCCAGAGTTGCAGATGGACAGTGTAATGTAACTGACTCTTCACCAGCGCATACATAGTAGAGACAATTACTGAGCATGTTACTTACCTGGTGATCTTATGGGAATAAAGGCACTGCTTCATGAATATAATCAATGAATATATAAAAGTATTTCATTTCTGCAGCTGCTTTTTTCCTACACCAAGAGGGTAAGTGAGGAGAAAGAAAGACCTCAAACTGGTTGGAAGAGAAGGTGGTGGAGGAGCCCTCTGTATTTCCAGGCAACACCGACAGGCTCTTGGTGCAGGAGTGGAGACGACGACCTTTTGTGTCTGCTGCGCTGGTAGTGCTGGAATTAAGGTGCCGGTGTTGGAGAAGTCACGGGCAGCCTCCAGCCTCATCTTCCGTCAGTGGAGTTTGGACTGCTTCTACAACAGCAGCTGGATCTACCGGTCAGGCTTGACGACCTCCCTGCAGAGTGTCGGGAGAGCTCGTCCCTTCATGGTAACACAGGGAGCAGAGAGGACAAGGATCACAACAACCGTCTCAGACAAAGAAGACAAAACTGATATATAAAGACTATAAAGTAGGGACGATCGCTTGATGCTGTGTCGAATTACGTTTTCGAGCTGCATCAAAACAGCAGTTTGGAGTCTCGCACAAAACACAGGCCATCATGTGATTGCTTAAAAAGAAGCGTGGTCGCGTCACTGACATGCAGTCACGTTTCAAGCACATCAATTCCCCGGTCCCACTGTAGACCCGAGCATAACAAACCAAATATAAACGGATATACGAACAAAAGATTACATAAAAAATAATGTTCAATGAAAAGAAACACAAGCAGACATCACTGTATGGTGCTCCGGTTTCAGTTTGGACAAAGCTTATGGACACACAAGTGACTCAGGCAATGGAGGTGAAGCTGAGAAGCCTCGACTCCTCTCCCAGAAGCTCCCATAAAAGATTGAAATTTAGCTTTGGCCAGCGGTAGTCACCGCCCATCCAGATCTACGCTGATAGTCAGTGTGAGTTGAGGAACTGTCAGTAAAACTAGTACATTCTTAAAAGAACATTCTCAATTAGTGCAGTTTCAGCAAAAGTTAACTTCAGAAGCACAGGGAAAATGCATAGCCATCCTAGATTTAATATATTAAAGCTCATCTTAAAATGCATGTGATCTATTAATGGACAAAGACTAAATGATTACGCTCTGACTGGACTTTTAGAAGCACAAATAACCTGTAGCCTACACACTTCAAGGAGAAGAAATTACATTTTGTGGACTATATATGTTGACAGAAAGCAATCTGAGAACCAGCTACGTGTTTTAAAGCTCCCACAGTACAGAGAAAAGCCTTCGGTATCTACACTGGACGATTAAGGAACGGTTAGCAATGTGACTGTGAAACTCTGACTGAGAACACAGGGCCATTGTTTAGCAGTGCTGACACAGAATAAGGGCATTTGACTGCGACTCTTTGTTCTAGCGTCTACGGCGAGAGACTGGATCTTAGGTGTTGAGTATATTGATGCATGCAAACACATATGAGTACTTCATTGACAATTACTGCTTTAGGGACTAGAGATCATATATTTAACAGGGCAAATTCAAAGCGAGAACTGCTTTTACTCAGAAATCCGGAGGAATTTATGTTAATTTTTTGATTTTTGAAGCAAATTTTCTGAGGTCACAATTACAAACCATGCAGGGGACAGACAGTCTTGATATGGCAGGGTTTGTCGAGTAAATCATGTAAATCACTTACCTGCCCACTATCTATTTCACTAACCTGACTGGGAGGGGCCAGACAGTCCTGACGTAGCACCTTCTTGGTGTTCCTGGAGAGAACGATGGACCCCAGGTCGCTCAAGTCCAGACTCTCACGAAAGCTCTCCCAATTCTCTATGAAATCAGCGCTGATGCACCTGTTCCGCAGCCAGCAGTGGAGCATAAGGAGCTGGGTAAACGGCTCGCTCACTCGTTGGTAAGTGGTGTCCAGAAACAGAATAGTGGAGAACGTTAGTGCCGAAACCGCCTGACAACATACAGGACATGAGCACCTGAAAAAAAAGGAGATTGTGGTGTTATTCGTTGAGTACTTTTCACTGTTTTAAAGTAGAATCTCCAACAATGAGAACACCACCCTGAGGAGTTGTCCTCGGTAAAGGAACAGGTGAAGAAGGTGAAGAGCTGAGGACCTCGAACCGGTACACAGAGGTGAAAACCAACTATGATGGAGAAACCCTTGGCTTTTTTCCGGCCACGCTGACGCAACCGACGGTCAGTGAGAAAGATTATTGTACTGTAACACAGGGAGAAGAGAGCACAAGCATCACAACAACTGGCTCAGATGAAAAAAAAAAACAAAGCTGATAAAGGCTATACAGTAGGAATGGTCGCTTGATCAAATTGATACCATTGGAGTTATAGAAATTCTAATTCTGTGTCTATTGACGTTCACAGCTACGAATAACCAGGATCATACTGCATGTGTGGTTGTGTGATCATAAAACCACTATGCTAGCTTTTCCCAGCCAATTTGTTTGATTCTGATTGGAGCAACACTGTTAAGGGAAGATTGGAGCACAATCTGCAGATCATCAATTACATGCTCTAGATCTTTAAGATGAAATGGGAAGGAGATGGAGAACTCTGGAAGGTCATTAATGAAAACACTAGCTGCAATAGCTAAACCCTGGGGAGTCGATGCATTAAGAATGAAACAGCGATGGCCTCTGAACTCTCACCAAGGACGTGACGAACAGCCAAAAATACGATACCAAGTTCCCCATTAAAGAGTACAGTAGGCTTTATTACCTGAATGTCACTGTAATTATGGTAATTTGATATCTGAGGAGACATAACCTTTTTTGCTGGTGACGAGTTTGGAGTAAAAGGCAGAGGTTTCCTGCTGAGAAACATTCTTAACTGCACCGATAACCAAAAAGAGTAAATAAATTAAAAAAAAAAAAAAAAAAAGACCAAACTCTATTAGGAGCTCTAGCCAGCTACAACCGAGCCCATGAATGGAGTCATGTGACTTCCTTTAAAGCAGTTTTCTGACAATCCAATCACAAACCACGTAAGGACAGACAGTCTCCATACTGCAGGCCCTTTCCTGTGCGGGAGTGGAGGCAAAAACCCTCTGTGTCCAGAGCAGCCTCCAGCCTCATCTTCCGTCAGTGGAGTTTGGACTGCCTCCAACAGCAGCAGTCAAGCTCGATAACCTCCTTGCAGAACGCCTAGAGATCTCGCTCCTCAGCAGTCGCCAAGTTTCTCCAGAGTAAACAGACAGAAAAGCAAACAGTCAGTGAGAGAGTACTGTACAGTAACACAGGGAGCAGAGAACACAAGGATCACAACTGTCTCAGATAAAGAAGACAAAGCTGGTATTAAAGACTATAAAGTAGGGACGGTAGCTCGAAGGTCTGTGTCCAATCATGCCTTGAGCTTCTAAAGCAGCATTAACCGCATTAAAAACAAAAATGAAACAAACATAGAAAATGTGTAAGATAGAATAACTGCATGATCACAGGTAGATCACTAATATTGCAGTTCCACTGGATTTAGAATGAAAGGTCAATCAATAAAAACGTCCCTTTTGTTATGACAGACAGATGCAGATCCATATGGGCTTATATTCTCTCTTCTCTCCTGTACACAAGACACTCCTGAACTGATTCTTTTTTTTAGACAAAAAGCTTTTTCCTTTAGTGAGTACTTGTATCAGACAATATTAATATCTGATCATCAGACTGCTGCAAAACAATTCCATCATTTGATGATGAAGATATGTCAGGTGTCAAATCTGAAATATCCACATCGTACACATCCTCATTTTTCGTACACTTCTGTTGTGCTCTTGTGGAAACCATCTGAAGCACTTCTGCATTTCCTGACATAGCTGTTTCTGGCCACCTAATCTGTGAATGATTCCGAGCAGATATTGCACCCTAAGAGTTGCTGGATTAGGTACAATTGGACCAGCAGGATATACTGCTGCATGTACTGCTCTCAGAGGACTATTCACCAGTGAATATTCACATGCAACAATGGCTTCACTTTCCAAAAGGGAATTTTTAATTTTGGATAACCCTTCTTCTGCTTCCTTGGACATGGGACAATGAGCATGGTATGAGCATCAGCTGTTTTGCTTGCACCACTTTACCCAGAGATGCACCCTTTATTGACCCAATATCATTCATTTTGAGACCAGAAATGTTTTGGAATTTTGTCAACAAAAACTGCTAAGTCATTAGCCTCAGTCTCATCATTTTCACTTGGCAGCTCAGATCTTGACCGTGTAACAGAAGAATAATCAATTATTTGTACCCTCAATGTATTTATACTGGGTACAAAACAACAATATTGTTTCAG
Source organism: Salminus brasiliensis (assembly GCF_030463535.1). NCBI lineage: Eukaryota > Metazoa > Chordata > Actinopteri > Characiformes > Bryconidae > Salminus > Salminus brasiliensis. Next base: position 19,108,282 of record NC_132891.1, read on the forward strand.
CTGCTACCATTTGTATCCACAATATGTTCATACATATAGTCAACACCATTTGGAGACAAATAAAACAAAGTTGACAGACCTCCATGTGACTCATCAGGTTCTCTGCTCTGTCAGATCCCAAGAATATTCTACTGGGTCTATTCTAAGTGGAAATATCCCTACACTAGGACCAGCAGCAGAAAAACCTGAATCTGTACATTGTAGGTTTAGACTGAAAGCTCCCAATAAGTCACGTCCTAGTAAATTCACGGGGCAACATGTGAAGACTATAAACCAGTGTTTTACTGTTCTATTACCCAATTTCACCTTCCCGTGTTTCTAACTGTGAGACTGAAATGATCATCTTAAGGCAATGCTTTGGACATCTTCGTCCTTTGAGTCCGGATTGCTGCAAAAAGTCAATGGCCTAAAACAAATTTAAAAATTAAAATATCAAAGGGATCCAGGTTAAAGTAACCTGAAGGTCTAAGAATGTGGCGTCCCGTGTCCTACCGTTTATTCGAAATCCGTAAGGCAAATGGTGTAATTAATTTACTTAGTCACCTCGGGTACAGAGACTCAGAGTCCGTAGAGCGCCTGAATTGACTCAATCACTCATTGGGATGTGGGCGGCCACCTCTGTCGGTTTCTGATCCCGTCTCTGAAAACTCTGGACCCAGAGGAATATTGGGATCTCTGTGGAACCTCCAAAACTGTGGTGGTGGGATTTATCGATTATCGATCAGCCAGTCTTAGGAATGTAGTGGAACACTTTAATCCTGCAGTAAACGTAATGCTGGTGGAAGGCTTAGAACCGAGTCTGACAATAAAAAAACAAAAACCCTGTATTAAAGCAGCAGTAGGTGGAGGATCCATGTGTCCATCAATATATTTACTGAATGGTGGTAAAATATTGTAGATAACACTCCTCATCTACAGGTTTAAACACATTATTAATTCAATTTAAAATAGTGCATTCCTTACACTGGACTAAGACAAGGCTGGAAAATTTTGTTTAAAACATGAATCTAATGTGTGATAGATGTCAAACAGAATCAACACAGGCACACGTTCTGGTTTTGTCTAAAAATGACTGACTTTTGGAATTATGTTTTCAACTTCTTTTCAGGAGTCTTCAAACAGCCGATCCAGCCTTTCCCTACAACAGCAATATTCGGGGACTCCTCAAGGGCTTTATTTGGGGAAAAATCTTGTTCATGGCCAAGTGATGGCTAAGACTGCTGAGATTACTTAAAGTGAAAGAGAAAAACCCTCCTACCTAAAATTGGGTGCAGTGGTAAATGTAATACTACTTGGCAACCTGTCTTGACTTAAATTGACAATATGGACTCTGATGATTAATTGGCTGGTTAGTACCCAGTTTGAAATCTATTTCTCTATTTAAAATTCTGCAGTTATTTACATTTACTCTCTTACCCTTTGTAAATTTGGAACTTGAATGTGCTTTTATAACTTAATATGCAAAAATTACCTGAACTGAGTTAGTGTTTTAAGTTAATCATGAATGCAAAAAGACTCAGCTTCCAGGGTACCCTGTGCGAACTGATTATATGACCCCCACCAATGTAATAAACAGACCTACGCCCTTGATTTAATTTCACAGAGATCTAGTGAACTAAGGTGGTTAGCAGTCATAACCTTATTGACAATGACAGCTTTAGGGGCTAGAGATTGCATATTTAACAGCCCAAACGCAATGCGAAACTGCTTGTACTCGGAAAAATAGAAGAATTTATATAAATTCTAATAAGATTTTTAAAGCAGATTTTCCAACAATACAATTACAAATCACGACAGTCTCAATACTCAGATCTCTGCGGTAGAAGACCGGACACAGTTAAAAGCTCTCTCAGTTCTCTACGAAGTCAGCGCAGACGGACCTGTCCCGCAGACAGCAGTGGAGCGCGAAGAACTGAGGAAAAGGCTCCCTCACTCGTCTGTAAGAGGGCAGGGGGCTGAAGACGATGATCCTGATGTCTGGCTTTTTCCGAACAGTGTCCAGAAGCGTACGTAATCGTGGAGAACGATAGTGCCAAAGCCACCTGGTGACACCCAAGACACGGGCATCTAGAAAACAGGAGACTGTGGCATTACTCTTTAGGGTCGATACTTTTAAGGGTTTTACAGAAGAATCTCCAACGGTGAGAACACCGCCCTGAGGAGCGGTCCTCAGTGCTGGAGCAGGTGAAGAGCCGAGGTCCTCGAACCAGTTAGCAGAGGTGAAAAATGGCTGTGGTGGTGGAGGAGCCCTCTGCTTTTCCCAGGCCACTCTGATGCTTCAGGTCCTCTCAGGTGCTGGAGTGAAGACAACGACGACCCTCTGTGTCTGCCAGTAGTGCTGGAATTAAGACGGTCGCGTTGGAGGAGTCATGGGCAGCCTCTAGATCTTCTTCGTCTTCTGTCGGTGGAGTTTGGACTGCCTCTACAACAGCAGCTAGAGTAACACAGGGAGCAGAGAGCACGAGGATCACAACAGCGGTCTCAGATAAAGACGACAGAGCTGATATTAAAGATTATAAAGTAGGGACAGTCGCTAGACCAAACTGATACCAATCAAGTCAGAGAAATTCTAATTCTGTGTCTCTATTGACGTTCAAAGCTACAAATTAACGCTTTCATTCAGATTGGAGCAACATTTTCAAGGCTAGAACGGAGCACAGTCTGCAGATCATCTGTTACATGCTCTAGATTTTTAGGGTGAAATGGGAAGGAGATGGAGAAATCTGGAAGGTTAATAAAACACTAGCAGTCGAGCCTTTATGATAAAAGGTTTAGCAGCAAACCCGCCTGTGTGTCGGCCAAGACGCCAAAGACACGGAGACTGGTGATGTTCTAGATATTGTTGTATTTAAGGAGATTGGGGATGTCAATGAGGCTGAAGCATGGAGCACTGGGCATTAGAAATATGAGTGTTATGGGTGAATGATGAATAAGTAAGGAAGAATTTAGGACAGGCTGATGAATAAAGACTGAAATAAACAGAATACATGCACAATATTAAATAAAAGTTCAGAAAGGCTCCAGGTCTATATCATAGTGCTACTAAATTACTAAAATTACCACTCAAAGCTTATATCAAGACACCAGCTTTAACCTAACCTAAAACAGCTCAGTAGCGTGAAACATGAAGAAATAACAGAAACCATGAATATGAAGTAATACATAGGTAAATACTGAAGCTACACTGCTAAGGAGATAGCTAGCATAGCAACAGAACTAAGCCATTCCTAAACTAAATGAACAGCAGCTTACTTCGTGTCACAGACTCTAAATTAAAGGCACCCACAGTCACACAGCTTGAGCAGTTTCTAAAGTTCAGTCTTCCAGAGGAGCTACAGAGCTCGGTCACACCGGCTCGTTTGCCCTGCGCACTGCTACAAGACCACTCTGCTGCTTTACAGCGGAGGCTCCTGATTGGCTGAGACTCCGCATTATATACTGACCAATGCGGCTGAAGCTTCATGAATATTAAATGAGGTCACTAATTTAAGGAGCTTTTGGACAGATCCAGGGTTGGAGATCCACTCAGACATTTACTGAGGATTACTCAGATGCAGTCTGTGAACTTCCTGAAAACTAAAGGTGAAACAGTTAAAGCTACTGAGAGATGTTTGGCCGATTCGTCTCCAAATGAAACAGTAAAATGTATTTGTTCACATAATGCTTCAGAGTTCACAGCAACAGATTTACAGTCATTGCTCTGTAAGCAGGGGATAAGGTGTGAGACCTCAGCAGCTATATATATGTATTCAATGATTTACACAGAAAACAGCTGACCATTCTGTTTACAAACACATTGAAATCAGGAGGATAATACTTATTCAAATAAGTTTAAAACTCCTGCTGTGAATAAACTAGAAAATCCTCTATGCTCCTTAAAGTCTATTACTAAGCACAATGTCCCCAAGCTGAGGGGGTAGATCTGGATTCAAAGCAATCTAGGTAAAATGTTCATCTTGATTACACCAATTCTGCCAAACAAAGTGTGGTACAGGTCAGGGGTAATTGTTATCCCAAGGTATCTAAAACCAGTGTTTGTCAACTGGAATGTTAGATTTAGTTTAATATAATCCGGGACATTCAGCTGAATAGCTGTAGACCTGCCAAAATTGACTTTATAGCCAGATAGCACACTATAATTAGCGATTACGTTCCTGATTTCAGGAACAGACGTCACTGGATTCTTTAAATACAGAAGTAAATCGTCTGCAAATAATGAGATACGATGATCTGCTTCTCCCACTAAAACTCCTGAAATAATGAAACTAGATGTAAATGTATTCAGCAAGGAGTTCTATTACTAATGCAAAATGCAATGGTGAAAGAGAGTAGCCTTGTCTGCAGCGTCTTCTAAATGGACAAACATTAGATATAAGACCGTTGGCATTTATGGAGGCTGTGGGGTATATTTATAAAATTATTCTCCAATACGATTTTCTCCAGTAGTGCAAAAAGAAAATTTCACTCAACCCTGCTGAACGCTTTCTCAGCATCTAAGGAAACAAAATAGAGTCTTTTCTTTTGTCAAGAAGGTTTATAACAACATTACGAAGGCGGTGAACTTTATCGGATTCATATCTGGATTTAATGAATCCCGTCTGATCAGGTTTAATGATGTAGGGAAGAAATGTTTCCAGTCGGGGAGACAGTGCTTTAGTTAGAATTGTGTAATCTACATTAAGTAGACTAATGGGTCGATATTAAGCACATGCTGTTGGGTTTTTGTCCTTTTTTAACAGCAGACCATTTGAATTTTCCTCAAGATTATTATTAATCATGAGCATAAAAATGGGGCATAAATCTGGGAAAAACTTCTTGTAAAATTGGACTGGAGCTTTTCCTGAGGGCATGGCCCTGATAGCATCCCAGACCTCCTCTGGTGTAAAGGGGGCATTCAAAAAAGTCTGATCAACTTCTGAGACTAGGGAGAGAAATGTAATCTAAGTAATTTGATCTATCCAAATGTGAACTGCTACAGTCTGAAGTGTGAAGTGATTTTAAAAAGTTACAGAAAGTATCATTAATTATGCGAGGGTGGTAGAAAATATAACCAGAAGGAGTTTTAATAGCTTTTACAGATCGTTGAGTATGTTGTAATTAAGCTGGTGAGCTAATAAACGACTGGGTTTATTTCCAAACTGTTTAGAAAAAAATAACAACTTAGAAATATGAGGAGTTTATTCAAGCTTAAGTTTTAATTTAGCATTTACTAGCAGAGACCAGTTTGTATCAGACTGTGTTTGTGTTCTAGCTGCAGCATCTCAGCTTCCAAATCTTTCGTTTTTTTTTTTTCCTGGAGAGACGCATAAGAGATCAAATGACCTCTTTAAGGCCGTCCCATTTAATTGCACTGGTAACTGGAGAGTTGCAGTTGTCTTGCCAATAATCTGTAATTCTTTAACATAGAAACAAAATGCTTCTTTATTTAGTAAATGTGTTAAATCTCCACTGGGGTGATTTTAATGCTGTTAAATTTAGCATTACATTCAAATACACTGGACTGTGGTCAGATAAAACCAATTTGACAGACCTTCAACATATGTATAGAGTTAGCAGGAATAAGAAAGTAATCCAGTCTTGAATAGGAGCCATGGGGATGAGAGTACATGCCACTCTGAGCCAAGGCTTTCACGTGTAAAACTTCCGCCATCAGGTCAGTATAGAAGCACAAGGTTGACCCATTATGAGAGATTGAACGTTTCTCCAGCGCAGCTCCTAAAATAACTTCTTTAGTGGTGAAAGTGGACCAGGATGCTCCATGGTGAGCTTTTGGACAAGAATGTTAAAGCCTGTTCAATTTCAATGGGCAGAACACCCATGGGAAGATCCATCTGGAGGAACTTTAACTGTGTGTGTGTGTGTGTGTGTGTGTGGGGGGGGGGGGGGGGGGGGGGGGGTGACATTGCCCTCTGCATTTTCCGGCAAAACAAACATTTTTTGGACAGTTTTTTTTGTGACTTGGGCTCCGTGGTTGTTTAGAGAGTCTTCAGTCGGCAAGTTTTCAACCTCATCCCATCGGTCTTCGGTGGCGGTAACTCGTGCCACTAAAGTGGATAACTAAACTGTTAATGCCAAATTAATATAAGGTGTGAAATCAGGGTCCAAAATATAGTATCTAGTGGGATCATCACAAAATATAAGATCTTGTAATTATATGGGGCTACCAGAGCCTCCACTGTTGAGGGGCATGAATTGTGAGCACAATTTTCAGACAAATGCTCAGGCATTTACCTTAAAACCTCAATCAACATGCCTGAATCCATTTCAAAATCTAAAAATGCAAGACCACCATCTGACTTACACCTCTGTAAAGTAGATAATTTAATATGAGGTCATTTACCATCTCAAATACACATGGATAGTACCTTAGAGTGTATCCCAATATTTTTATAGGCAGGGTCAAAGGTATCATAACTATAGAAAAATTTAGTCTAGGTAGAATGTTCATTTTTACCACTACGATCCTGGAGTGCGGTGAGTTAGGCAAGTGTGTCCAATTCAGTATCTATTTTCATTTGTTGTAGTATACCACTGAAATTTTGGAGGACAGTCACTCACTGAGGGACACACGTCTGCACCCAAATACCTAAACTAGCACGTTTAAGAGGTTCATCTAGACCATTAAAATGTTCCAGCTCAAGACTCAAAATACCAGAAAGATTAAAAATGAATTCAACAACAAGACCCTTAATTTCCAGACTCCAGACAAGAGCCCAACACACCTTAAATACATAAAATAAGTGAACTGCCCACATACACCCCAGTACTGACAGTTTGATCAAGAAGCAGCTCAATGTTTGGCTGTTAGGGTCGTCTTTCTCCGCGCCCTCCGGGAGAACGAGAATGCACAGGCTGTTCCATCAACCCCGGTCTTGCAGATCAAACACCAACCGTTCCAGAGCGTCCAAACGATCTGAGTGTCCTGATAGAAGTTTATTCTGTTCCCTTTGCTCGCCCATGAGATAGTCTAGCTTTGAACACATTCTGAAACGTAGACATGTGTGTAAAGAATTCTTCCCACATTGCTGAGAGCCACGCCATGACTGTTTTTACCTTTTTTTTTTTTTTTTTTTTTTTTTTTTTTTTTACTGGTGACGTGTTTAGAATAAAAGGCAGAGATTTTCTGGTGAGAAACATCCTTAACTGCACCAGTAACAAAAAAAAGGAAATAAAATAAGGACCAAACTCGATCCGGAGCTTTAGCCAGCTGCAACCGAGCCCATGAATGTGACTCCCCCTAAAGCAGTTTCTGACGTTACAGTTACAAACCATGCGGGGGACAGACACTGGTCTCCATACTGCAGGGTCTGTCTGAGATACTATGAGGGACACTGATATATTACTTTTTAAATCAAGCAGAGAAATGACAGAATAAATGATTATAAAATCCAGTAAATCATGGAAATTAATTACCTGCCCACTATCCAGTTGCCCTGTGGTCCTGTCTTATTCCAAGTGGTGTCCAGAAGTGTGTGGCAGAGCTCCTTCAGGGTCTCGCTGCATTGGGCAGAGAAAAGTGAAGAATGATGGTACCGAAGCCACCTGGCAACATCCCGATACTTTTAAGGGTTTAACAGAAGAGCCTCCAACAATGAAAACACCGCCCTAAGGAGTTGTCCTCGGTGAGGGAGCAGGTAAGGTCAAAGAGCTGATGACCTCACACCAGTTATAGTTGAGGTGAAAACTGGCTGTGGTGATGGAGGAGCCCTGTGCTTTTCCATGTAACGCTGACGTCCCCAGGTCCTCTCCGGTGCGAGAGAGGAGACAACAACCCTCAGTTTCCACCACGACGGTAGTGCTGGATTTAAGATGGCCAGCGTTAGAGGAGTCACCGGCAGCCTCAGGCCTCGTCTTCAGTCAGTGGAGTTTGGACTGTTTCTACAACAGCAGTAGTCAAGCTTGATGACCTGCTTGCAGAACGCCAGGAGATCTCGCTCCTCAGCAGTCGCCAAGTTTCTCCAGAGTAAACAGACAAACACAAACGACAGTCAGTGAGAGTACTGTACAATAACACAGGGAGCAGAGAGCACAAGATTCACAAAAGCTGTCTCAGAGGAAGTAGACAAAGCAGATGTTAAAGACTATAAAGTAGACACTCTGTGTCAAATCACGTCTTGAGCTTCTAAAGCAGAATCAAATCAAAACTAAACTAAAATAGAAATACAGAAAATGTGTAGGATAGAATTACTGTGTTTAAATGTCAATGCTTTTAGCCATTCAACATGATCACGGGTAGATCACTGAACCTTCATTCTAAATAAACTAACTAATTTAACTAACTAATTTAAATCATTAAAAACATCTTTTGTTATGAGACAGATGCAGATCCATATGGGCCTATATTCTCTCTTCTCTCCTGTACATAAGACACTCCTGAACTGATTCTTTTTTTTAGACAAAAAACAAAACAAAACAAACAAAAAAAAAACACCTTTGCTTTTCCAATATTTAGAATCAAGTCTAGATTTTCCCCCTGCCCTCCTTTCTTGCCTAGAGAAATATGCAGTTCACCTTTAGTGACCCAATATCATTCATATCATTCAAAATTCTCGGGTTTAAACAACCCGGAGAGTCAACATATTTCAAGACAATATCTTAGAATTTTTAAAACAAATCTGGATCCAGAGAAGTTCCAAGTTCAAAAAGCCAATGGCCTAAAACAAACTTAAATTAAAATATCAAAAGGGATTCAGGTTAAAGTAACCTGAAGGTCTAAGAATATGGCGTCCCGCCACCTTTTTTTATTTTATTCCAAATTCGTAAGGCAAGCGGTCTAATTCATTTGCTTACAGTCACCTCAGGTACAGAGTCTCGGAGTCAGTAGAGCGCCTGAATTATACCTGATTTACTACTTTTTATACAAGCAGAAAAGTGACAGAATAAATGGGTGAAATCAAGTAAATCATGTAAATCACTCACCTGCCAACTATGTACTTCACTAACTGGACAGTGTGAATAGGAAGGGTCAGTCAGTCCTGGCACCTTCTTGATGTTCCCGGAGAGAACGATGGACCCCAGGCGGCTCAGGTGAAGCTCATCTCTGTGGTAGAGGACCGGACACAGCCAAAAGATTTCCCAGTTCTCTACATAGTCAGCGCAGACGGACCCGTCCCGCAGCCAGCAATGGAGCGCGAAGAGCTGAAGAAACGGCTCCCTCACTCGTCTGTAAGTGGGCAGGGGGGGCGTAGACGATTCTGGTGTCTGGCTTTTTCTGAACAGTGTACAGAAGCGTACAGCAGTGCTTCTTCAGGGCCACGCTGCATCAGGCAGAGAATAGTGGAAAACGATGGTGCCAAAACCACCTGGCAACGTCCAGGACAGTGGCACTTGAAAAAACGGAGACTGCGGCATTACTCTTTAGGGTCGATGGACCCTATAGAAAATGTGTGGAGGGAGTTAAAAATTGAAAAAAATGTGTTGCCCAGCGACAGCTCCAAAACATCACTGCTCTAGGAATGGAGGCATGGGCCAAAGTACCAGCTACAGTGTGTGCAAACCTGGTGAAGACTTACAGGAAATGTTTGACCTCTGTCATTGCCAACAAAGGTTATGTTACAAAGTATTGAATTGAACTTTTGTTTTTGATCAAATACTTATTTTCCACCATAATTTACAAATATTTTTTTTATCCAGCAAGGTGATTTCCTGAATCTTTCTAAGAAGGAGAACTTGCACAATCAGTGGCTGACTGTAAGTCTACCCCCAAATACCTAAAGTGGCCCACAACTGGAGGCATTCTTGACATGCGTCCCTTTCTAGGAGAAAGCAATACTGGGCAACAACTAATGCAAAAAGTTGGGTTGTATTAAGGTAATAATGAGATTAAAGCTGTATTAACATTCTTATTAAATTCACCTTTATCGAGGGAGCAATTCATCATTTCTAACAATAAAGTTCCCAATTCTGCCCAGAAGAACAAATAAAATTCATCAGGAATGCCGTCCAATCCAGGAGACTTGCCCTTTTCCATCTGACCGAGGGTCTCTTTCAAATCTAGAGGAGAAATATCCTGATCTAAATAAGATGACTCGTCAGTGGACAATTGTGGCAAATTTAAGTAATGGAAAAAGGGGCAATATTTAAGGTTTTCTTTGGGACATCTGATTTATAGAACTCTGAATAGAGCATCACTGATTTGTGCATGTTCTGTAAGCAGGTCTCCATCATGAGACCTTATTGCTGCAATATTTGAGAATTCCTCATTACTTCTGAAAGTCCACTAGATTTGTAATCAGAGCAAACTTGCACTTTTAAGAGGCTCATTTAGACCAATAAAATGTTTCAGCTCAAGACATTCAAAGCCATAAAGATTAAAAATAAATTTAAGTATATCAAGACCCTTAACTGGTACTGGTAGCCAAACATTGAGCTGCTTCTTCATTAAACTGTTAGGGTCGTCTTTCTCCGCACCCTCCGGGAGAACGAGAATACACAGGCTGTTCAGTCAACCCCGGTCCTGCAGATCAAACACCAACCGTTCCAGAGCGTCCAAACGATCGGAGTGTCCGGATAGAAGTTTATTCTGCACCCTTTGCTCGCCCATGAGATAGTCTAGCTTTGAACACATCCTGAAATGTAGACATGTGTGTAAAGAATTCTTCCCGCATTGCTGAGAGCCCCGCCATGATGGTTTTCTCCAGTGTAGCAGAGGATCCACCATGTTAGATTGAGGCAAGGAGGAGACGTATTTTACCGTTTTGGCTGGTGACGAGTTTGGAGTAAAAGGCAGAGATTTCCTCCTGAGGAACATCCTTAACTGCACCGGTAACCAAAAAAAAGTCAGTTTTCTGATGCTCCAATTACAAACCATGCGGGGGACAGAAACAGTCTCCATGCTGTAGGGTCTGTCTGAGATACTATGAGGGACACTGATATATTACTTTTTAAATCATGATGAGAAATGACAGAATAAATGATTATAAAATCCAGTAAATCATGGAAATCACTTACCTGCCAACTATCTGACGCATCTGTCCAGCAGCCAGCAGTGGAGATCAAAGAGCTGGGCAAACGGCATGCTCGCTTATCGGTAGGTGGGCAGGAGGTCGAAGACTGTCCAGAAGCGTGCAGCAGTGTTCCTTCAGGACCTTGCTGCATCGGGCGGACAATAGTAGAGAATGATGGTACAGAAGGAGTCACACTGCCAATTCAATTCTAACTTTATTTATATAGAGCCTTTCACAACAAATGTCAGAAAGCGCTTTACAGAGATCCGGGTCCACACCTCTTATGGTTATGAAGTATGAATAGATGCTGGACATATTTTCAGTGTCTCATTTGTGTGTCTCATTTGTCAGTACATGTAAAAGAGAGGGAGAAAGGGGTTAGGATGGTTGTGTTGGAACTCTGCTGAGTAGTGGGGCAGGTCTGATACCAAGATGCAGGAACTGAACCAAAAAGGGCAACTCCAGACAGGCAGCTCAGGACATGAGGGGAGAGAGACAAAAAGATGAAGATTAGAACAAGGTTTACATTTAGTGAGAGACCTGTAGCAGAAATAGAGAGACTACCACAATAGTAGTAATAAATAAAAAGCCTGTAATCAGAGCAGGACAGAACTGTGGTGTTATGTAATTAAAACAGGACAAAACACAGAACTGGTGAGTTATCTGAAAGCTGGTGTAAAGAGAAATGTTTTTAATCCAGATTTAAAGACTGAGAGTGTGTCTGATTCCCGGATATTAACAGGGAGGTTGTTCCAAAGTTGGTGGGCTTTATAAAAGAACGCTCTTCCTCCTGCAATGTTTTTTTCTAATACGTGGGACTGATAATAGGCCAGCATCTTGCGAGCGTAGTGTACGTGGAGGGTTGTAAGGTATAAGAAGTTCCTCCAGAAAATGTGGGGTCAGACCATTGAGAGATTAATATGTTAGAAGTAGTATTTTATAATCTATATGAAATTTAACAGGTAACCAGTGTAAGGATGAAAGAACTGGACTAATATGATCAAATTTTCTAGCTCTAGTTCGTACCCTGGCAGCAGCATTCTGAACAAGCTGGAGCTTATAAAGCGATTTACCTGGACTTCCAGCCTAAAGCGCATTGCAGTAGTCCAGCCTTGAGGTTCTGAATGCATGCACCAGCTTCTTAGCATCCCCCTAGGATAGTATGCGGGAGTTAAGCAATGTTGCGTAAATAAAATAAAGCCGTTTTAAATATACTGCATACAGTGGTATGAAAACGTTTGGGCACCCCTGATAATTTTGATGATTTTCCTTTAATAAATCACTGGCTGTTCACATCAGCAACTTCAGTTAAATATATCATATAGCAGATGAACACAGTGATATTTGAGAAGAGAAATTAAGTTTATATGATTTACCTTGTTGTTTTATTGATTTGAATACATTTAGTACTAATTATTGGAACACAATTTGTTTTGTAAGCTCATTGACCCTTGATCTACATATACAGGGGAAACCAATTATGAGAAGGAGGTTAAGGTTTTTCTCCTCTTTGCATCTTCTCTGAAGAGTGGCAACATGGGAGCCTCAACACAACTCACAAATGATCTGAAAAAAGATTGTTCAACATCATGGTTTAGGGGAAGAATACAAAAAGCTCTCAGATTTCAGCTGTCAGTTTCCACTGTGAGGAAGATAGAGAGGAAATGGAAGACCACAGGCACAGTTCTAGTTATGGCCCGAAGTGGCAGGCCAAGAAAAATCTCAGATAGGCAGAATTGAAGGTTGGTGAGAACAGTCAGTCAACCCACAGACCAGCTCCAAAGACCTGCATCATCTTGCAGCAGATGGAGTCACTGTGCATCGTTCAACTATTCAGCACACTTTGCACAAGGAGAGGCTGTATGGGAGAGTAATGCAGAAGAAACCTTTTCTGCGCACAAGCCACAAACAGAGCCGCTGTAGGTCTGCTAAAGCACATTTGGACAAGCCAGCTTCATTTTGGAATAAGGTGCTGTGGGCCGATAAAAACTAAAATTGAGTTATTTGGACATAAGGGGGCTGTATGCATGGTGGAAAGAGAACAGCATTCCAAGACAAACACTTGCTACCCACAGTAAAATCTGGTGGAGGTTCCATCATGCTGTGGGGCTGTGTGGCCAGTGCAGGTACTGGGAATCTTGTTAAAGTTGAGGGTCACATGGATTTCAGTCAATATCAGCAGATTCTTGAGAACAATGTTCAAGAATCAGTGAGAAAGTTGAAGTTGCGACGGGGCTGGATACTGCAACAAGACAATGACCCTAAACACTGTTTAAAATCTACTAAGGCATTCATGCAGAGGAACAAGTACAACGTTCTGGAATGGCCACCTCAGTACCCAGACCTGAATATTACTAAAAATCTGTGGTGTGATTTAAAGCGGACTGTCCATGCTCAGAATCATCAAACCTGACTGAACTGGAGATGTTTTGTAAAGAAGAATGGTCCAAAATACCTTCAACCAGAATCCAGACTCTCATTGGTAGCTGAAGGAAGCGCGTAGAGGCTGTTATTTCTGCAAAAGGAGAATCTACTAAATATTGATGTCATTTTTCTTTTGGGGTGTTTAAATTTATGCACCTGCTTAATTTCGTTTAAATAATTATTGAACACTTTTTGGAAATCCTATAAACTTCTCAACTATCACTGTGTTCATCTGCTATAGGATATACTTAACTGAAAATGCTGATCCGAACAGCCAATGATTTACTTTCACTTTCCTGATCTGCATGCTCTACATCTCCCACAATTAAAATAAGCAGAGTTCCCTGCCTCAGTCCTGCACTACATTAACTGAGCTGTAATAATGTCTCCTGAAGCCGCTTCTCCCAATTCGCCAAGTTCTTCTCTGCATGTTTCACAGAGCCACCAAATCAGAGTAATCCTCGTCTTCCCGGCTGATGCAAGTTTGTTTTGTTTGAATGTCTGTTGAGTGGACAATGCAGCTAAAGACCATATTTATACCAGTTTGTTTTACGTCACTGTGTCCGTCTCTGCGGCCGGCTCCCCCAGCAAACTTCCAATGCCTTTACTTGAATCTGTCAGACAGCCTGATAGCCCTTGAGAGCCATCTATCTATCCATCTGTCTATACACACAAACACACACAAATTATAGTAGACACCTTTATACTTAATAAATCATAATTTTAACAAAGTATCAATCTCACGTGTATAGTCCGAACTCTTTATTCTTTATTATAAACTCTGCTCCCTCTAACTCTATTATAAACTCTGATCCCTTGTCTTAGCCCTTAAACCTAGCTTTACAATCTTTAGAAAAAAATTAAGAAAAAAAAGAAAATCAGTTGAACAGTACTATTAGAATTAAATATATCTAAAATCAAATATCTAAAATCTATCCTAAAATTCTCGAGTTTAAACAACCCTGAGAACCACAATTTTCCAGGACAAAATCTTAGAATCTTCCAGTTTAAAACAAATCTGGATCCCGAAAAGTTCCCAGTTCAGACAACTGAGAGACAGAAATGATCTTAAGGCAATGCTTTGGACATCATCCTTTGAGTCCGGATCACTGCAAAAAGTCAATGATCTAAAACAAATCTGAAAATTAATATCAAAAAAGATCCGGGTTAAAGTAACCTGAAGGTCTAAGAATATGGCGTCCTGTCACCTGCCGTTTATTCTAAATTCGTAAGGCAAGCGGTCTAATTAATTTACTTACAGTCACCTCGGGTACAGAGTCTTGGAGTCAGTAGAGCGCCTGAATTGACTCAGAATCACTCATTGGGACGTCGGCGGCCGCCTCTGTCTCTGAAAACTCTGGACCCAGAGGAATATGGGGATCTCGGTGGAACCTCCAAAACTGTGATAGTCTAATTTACTTCTCCGCACTTAAAGAATCAACTTGATCAGTCAGTCGTAGGAATGTAGAGAAACACTTTAATCCTGCAGTAAACAACCTGTGATGAGGCTGGTGTGAAGTTGATAGACCCCCATTGTTCAAAGTAACAAAAGCCACCATCTGTCTGTTCCTGAAGACAACGTATACATAGAATATTAAAACGCCTGAAAAGATTCTCCCACAATATTGTAGCGTCGACGTACAAGACAAGAAAACCAGATTCACCGATTCGATTTTTTGCGACACAGATGGAATTTGGCTTCCCCCTGTAACCCAGCTGTGCAGTGAACATGAACGAACACACACACACGCCTGGAGTGGTGGGCAGCCATTGCTTTGGGCCCCCACAAAAGGTGAAGGCCTTGCTCAGTTGCAGTTTGCCCAGTCCAGGTATCTAACCCACAAAAAGAATCCTACAATCCTCCTATGTGATTTCCTGGATTTTTTCCTGGATCTCATTTTTGTCTCTCATAGTAAATTTTATATAAATACATTTTTAAATTAGATTTTCCGACATTACAATTACAAACCATAACAGTCTCAATACTGCAGGATTTGTCTGAAATACTATGAGTGACACTGATGTATTACTTTTTAATACAAGCAAAACAAAAATGACAGAATAAATGGGTGGAATCAAGTAAATCATGCAAATCACTTACCTGCCAACTATGCAGTTCAATAACCAGACAGTGTGACTGGGAAAGGCCAGTCAGGCCTGGCACCTTCTTGATGTTCCCGGAAAGAACGATGGACCCCAGGCGGCTCAGGTGAAGCTCATCTCTGCGTTAGAGGACCGGACGCCACGCTGCATCAGGAGGAGAATAGTGGAGAACGATGGAGCCAAATTCACCTGGGGAAGTCCAGGACACGAGCACCTGGAAAACAGAGACCGTGGCATTACTCTTTAGGGTCAATTCTTTTAAGTGTTTTACAGAAGAATCTCCAACAGTGAGAACACCGCCCTGAGGAGTCGTCCCTCTGTGCCGGAGCAGGTGAAGAGCCGAGGTCCTTGAACCAGTTAGCATAGGCACAAAATGGCTGTGGTGATGGAACGCAGGACGCTTCCAGGTCCTCTCAGGTACAGGAGTGGAGACGACGACCCTGTGTCCGCTGCACCGGTAGTGCTGGAAATCAGACCACGGCGACACAGGCAGCATTCCAGGAGTCACGAGCAGCCTCGTCTTCAGTCGTGGAGTTTCGACTGCCTCTACAACAGCGTGATCTGCCGTAATAGCTTGACAACCTCCTGGAGAGCTTGTTCCTCCATGGACATCTCTGAGTAAACACAGACAACGGTCAGTGAGAGAGTACTGTACAGCAACACAGGGAGCAGAGAGCACAAGGATAAGACAAAGCTAATAAAAAAGAACATATATCCACAAAAATGGTACCAAGTTCCCCATTAAAGAGTACAAAAGGCTTTATTACCTGAATGTGGTCAATGATCACAGTGGTGATGGTTGCAGTGTGTTACAATATTCAAACACAGCATGAAATCCTTGTTCACTGTAATTATGATGTTTCACATTATGCAGTAGAGAGCATGAAAATCAAGGGTAAGATTGATCAACTGAACTGTGAAGTCTGCAGACAAGAGAAATCTGCTCAGAGTAGAAACAGGACCTGATGCACAAGCAAAAGCAGTACTTGAACTAGTACATACTGACCTAGGATGGTCCTATAGAGTCAGAAAAGGGGGGGGGGGGGGGGCTGAAGCATGGATCACTGGCCATTAGAAATATGACAGCGTTCTGGGTGAATGATGAATAAGTGGGGAAGAACTGAGGACAAGCTGACGAATAAAGACTCTGAAATAAACAGAATACATACAAACATGACAGATAGAAGCTAGAACTTTCTTTCAGTGTGTTCCAGAACACCAAACCCAGACTGACCAGTCAGCGGCATATGATTATTTCCATGGTGAGAGGTGTCTGGAGGAACCTGAAAATGTTACCTGATTATCTAGATGAAAATGGCTTTACACAGAACCCAGCTGACCATTCTGTTTACAAACACACTGAAATCAGGAGGACAATACTTATTCAAATAAGTTTAAAACTCCTGCTGTGAATAAAATAGAAAAATCCTCTATGCCCCTTAAAGTCCAATTACTAAGCCCAATGTCCTCAAGCTGAGGGGGTAGATCTGGATTCAAGGTGAGTGGTGACCATAAAGAGATACAGTTAGGGACTTTAATATATTTTCTAGTGTCTCTCCAAGAAAGCAACGTATTGTACACTACAAAGTTATCAGAGAGAGACAGGATTTTGTCAAAATTATAAATAAATGGTAGGGAAGTTAGGGATCTAGGATGATGTGTGATGAAGTCAGTGGTAGCTGACTCCTCACCAGCCCATACACAGTAGAGACTTGTGACTCTGACATGTTACCTACCTGGTGATCCTGGGGGAATGAAGGCGCTGGTGAGTGGGTCTTCTAGGAGCCGGCAGGAACCACGGTTAACCTAGAAGGAGGAAAACACACAACCAATAACACTAGGATATACATATAATTCCAGCTAGCATTATTTACCGGTGTACATCAATATGGCCATAAACACGTAAATAATAATTGTATATAAGATGTGTAAATAACGTCCATGTTATCTGTTGTATCGTCATTGTTTGTGATGACCACCCCCTTAGTAGCCACTTGGTCTACTCCAGGCTGAGGAGGGAGGAGCAGAATAAGCTGAAGTAGACGTCTGTGAGGCTTTGCAGCCCTCAAATGAAGATCGCTGAGGCCTTGTTGTACAAAGTGTGTGTAACCTAGCTCTTTTGTGTTTTTGTGTTTTTGTTGTGTGTATTTTCTCTTGATCTTTGAATTCAACATTAAATATCACTGGAACTTACCTGGAAGTGTTTGGCTGTATCCTTCTGGTGAACTGTCCTTCATGTCCGCTTAAAGCCACGCCATCACCACAACATGAGCATTTCTATACTGAACCACAATGAGTCTAATCTATTTAGACTTAGAAGGATGAAGAATTTTAATCGGAGCTTTTTATTATCCCAAAAAACAAATCTGCTTATTGACTGATTTACCTTTTTAAAAATGATAGGGGTCAAACGACAAGGTAGGTTTTGAAATAAAAAGCAATCTAGGTAAAATGTTCATCTGGATTACACCAATTCTGCTTAATGTTACACAATTAATTATTCCAGTGTATGCCACTGGATTCAAAAAAGTCTGATCAACTTCTGAGACTCTAGGGAGAGAAATGTTATCAAAGTAATTTGATCTATCCAAATGTTAACTGCTACAGTCTGAAGTGTAAAGCGATTTTAAAAAGTTACAGAAAGTATCATTAATTATGCGAGGGTCGTAGGAAATATCAACAGAAGGAGTTTTAATAGCTTTTATAGATCGTTCAGTCTGTTGTAATTAAGCTGGTGAGCTAATAAACGACTGGGTTTATTTCTAAACTCATAGCATTTCTGTTTAGAAAAAAGTAATAACTTAGAAATATGAGGAGTTTATTCAAGCTTAAGTTTTAATTTAACATTTACTAGCAGAGACCAGTTTGTATCAGACTGTGTTTGTGTTCTAGTTGCAGCGTCTCCGCTTCCAAAATTTAGTTTTTTCTGGAGACACACCCAAGAGATCAAATGACCTTGCAAAGTGTTCCATTTAACTGCACTGGTAACTGAAGAGTTGCAGTTGTCTTGCCAATAATCTGTTATTCTCTAACATAGAAACAAAATGCTTCTTTATTTAGTAAATGTGTGGTAAATCTTCACTGAGGTGTTTTAAATGCTGTTAAATTTAGCGTTACATCCAAATAGACTGGACTGTGGTCAGATAAAAACTATTTTGACAGACCCTTGACATATGTATACAGTCAATAGGAATAAGAAAGTAATCCAGTCTTGAATAGGAACCATGGGGATGAGAGTACATGCCACGCTGAGCCAAGGCTTTCACGTGTATAACTTCAGCCAACAGGTCAGTGTAGAAGTGCAAGGTTGACCCATTATGAGAGACTGAACGTTTCTTCAGTGCAGCTCCTAAAATGACCTTAGTGCTGAAGCGTAGAAAGTGGACCAGGATGCTCCATGAAGTGCTTTTGGACAGGGATGTTTAAGCCGGTTAAATTTCAATAGGCAGAACACCCGTGGGAAGATCCATTCAGGAGGGAAATTGGTGTTGGAGGAACTCAGGCCACTCAAGCCAGGGGGGACATTGCTCTCTCCATTTTCCGGCAAAACAAACATTTTTTGGACATTTTTTTGTGATTTGGACTTCGTGGTTGTTTAGAGTCTTCAGCCAACAAGTTTCCAATCTGTTTTCTGTGGCGGTAACTCACTGCATCGGGCAGAGAAAAGTGGAGAATTATGGTACAGAAGCGACCTGGTGACGTCCAGCACTCCTGAAAAAAAGACTGAGTCGTTACTCTTTGGTCCCGATACTTTTAAGGGTTTTACAGTAGAACATCTAACAACGAAAATACAGTCCTGAGGAGTTGTCCTCAGTGAGGGAGCAGGTGAAGTCGAAGAACTGAACCTCGCGCCAGTAAGTCAAGGTGAAAACTGGCTGTGGTGGTGGAGGAGCCCTTGGCTTTTCCAGGCCACGCCAACGGCCCCAGGTCCTTTCCAGTGCGGGAGTGGAGACAACAACCCTCTGTGTCCGCCGTGCCGGTAGTGCTGGATTTAAGATGGCCAGTGTTGGAGGAGTCACGGGCAGCCTCAGGCCTTGTCTTCCGTTGATGAAGTTTGGACTGCCTCTACAACAGCAGCAGTCAAGCTTTATGACCTCCTTGCAGAGCACCTACAGATCTCGCTCCTCCTCGGTCTTCAAGTTTCTCGAGTATAAACACAGACAGAAACGCAAACGACGGTCAGTGAGACAGAGTACTGTACAGTATCACAGGGAGCAGAAAGCACAAGGATCACAACAACTGGAAATAAAAATATATAGAAAAATTGTAGAATGGGATTACTGCATTTATATGTCAATGCTTTTAGCCCTTCAAGATGATCACAGGTAGACATGGGACATTGAGCATGGTCAGGCCCATCAGCTGTTTTGCTTGCACCACTTTAACCAGAGATGCACCCTTTATTGACCCAATATAAGATAAGATAAGATAATCCTTTATTAGTCCCACAGTGGGGAAATTCTCAGTGTCACAGCAGAAAGGGATAGCAGACACTCAGTTACAAAATATAGATAAATAATTTATACTATATAAATAAGAATTAAAAAAGCAATAATATTATTTATAGCAAATGACTTAAATGCACATGGGGGGGTATTACACATAGTATTTTTGCACTGAAGGATCTCTGTTTCCTGAACATGTGTGTGTAGTTTAAGTGTGTGTGTATGTGGTCCGCTGGGAGCAGTGCTGGTTGTGGAGTCTGATGGCAGCAGGAAGGAAGGACCTGCGATACCACTCCTTCACACACTTGGGGTGAAGCAGCCGGTCACTAAAGGAGCTACCCAGTGCTGCCAGAGTCTCAAGCATGGGGTGGGAGCTGTTCTCCAGCATGGATGCCAGCTTGGCCGTCATCCTCCTGTCTCCCACCACCTGCACTGGGTCTAAGAAGCACCCCAGGACAGAGCCGGCCCTCTTTATGAGTTTGTTCAGTGTCTTCTTATCTGCCGTCGAGATGCTACTGCCCCAGCAGACCACTCCATAAAAGATGGCAGATGCCACCACTGTGTCGCTCCCTGCACCCCAAAGGACCTCAGTCTCCTCAGTAGGTAGAGTCTGCTCTGGCCTTTCCTGAAAAGTGCAGCAGTGTTGACTGACCAGTCCAGTTTGTTGTTCAGATGAACACCCAGGTATTTATAAGAGTCCACACACTCTATGTTCATACCCTGGATGTTCGATGATGGAGGGGGGTGCCTGCACCTGCGGAAATCCACCATCCACCACCAGTCCTGAATCAGTTCTCTGTACTCGCTGTCCTCCTCATTGGATATGAGGCAGACGATCGCAGAGTCATCAGAGAAGTCTGGAGGTGACAGGTCGGTGAGCTGTACATGAAGTCAGCAGTTTACAGGGTGAAGAGGAACGGTGCCAAGACCATTCCTTGAGGGGCTCCTGTGCTGCTGACCACCAAGTCAGAGACACAGTCCTGTGCCCTCACATACTGTGGTCGGTTGGTGAGGTAGTCCAGTATCCAGTTCGATATAGGTAGGTAGTCCATATTATTCATTCTGAGACCAGAAATGTTTTGGAAGTCAACCAAAGTCATTAGTCTCAGTCTCGTCATTCTCACTTGGCAGCTCAGATCTTGACCGTGTAACTGAAGTATTGTCAATTATTTGTATCCTCAATATATTTATACGCCTCAGTCCAATCAATTTGGATCCCTTTACAAATTTCTCTAGGTTGAACAGTACTGAGAATTAAATATCCCAAAATCTATCGTCTAAACATCTAGATTCTCAGGGTTGTTTAAACCAGAGAATCTTTCAAAGATCAAAATGTATCGCAATTCAAAGTTTCCAAGACAACTGAGAGACTGAAATTATCTTAAGGCAATGCTTTGGACATCTTCATCCTTTGAGTTCGGATCGCTGCAAAAAGTCAATGATCTAAAACTAATTTGAAAATGAAAATAATCAAAAGGATCCGGGTTAAAGTAAACTGAAGGTCTAAGAATATGGTGTCACGTCTCCTCCCGTTTATTCTAAATTCATAAGGCAAGCGGTCTAATTAATTTACTTAGTCACCTCGGGTACAGAGTCTCGGAGTCAGTAGAGCGCCTGAATTGACTCAGAATCACTCATTTGGATGTCGGCGGCCGCCTCTGTCTGTTTCTGATCCTGTCTCTGAAAACTCTGGACCCAGAGGAATATTGGGATCTCGGTGAAACCTCCAAAACTGTGGTAGTCTAATTTGCTTCTCTACGTTTAAAGAATCAACTCGATCAGTCAGCCTTAGGAACAAGGCTTCCCTTCATAACAGCTGTCCAGAGAACACACAGTGGACAGAGAGCACATGTGGCTGGAGCAATGGGCAGCCATTGCTGCGGCGCTCACAAAAGAAGGTGAAGGGTCTTGCTCAAGAGTGGCAGTTTGCAGAGCCCGGGTATCGAACCCACAACACTCATCAATAGCCTGGAGCTCTTACCGCTGAGCCACCACTGCCCCCTACAGCCACCACTGCCCCTACAGCTGCTTATCGTTACCAGATTGTCTCTATTATTGGGCTTCGAACATCAGGGCTGTTCCTGCGCATTACACGTGTTGCTCTGTTCAAAACTACCCATACCAGAATCTTTGTTTAGCTGTTCACTAAACCAGCCTGTGAAACAGACCCTGAAAATTTGGAAGAGCCTTTTCACTAAATAAATGATCTATATACAGCCCGATTATGAACAACAACGTTCACTCCACAACAGCAATATTCAGGGTGACTCCTTAAGGGAAAAAGAAAAACCCTCCAACCTAAAACTGGGTGCCATGGTAAATTTAATACTACTTGGCAACCTGTCTTGACTTAATTAATAATCAGAGTCCATATTGTCTATTTGTCTGGTTAGCACCCGGTTTGAAATCTATTTCTCTATTTAAAATTCAGTCATTTACATTTACTCTCTTACCCTTTGTGTTTATTTGGACACTTGTATGTGCTTTTACAACTTCATATTCAAAAATTACCTGTATTTTTAGATTTAGAGTTTTAAATTTATCATAAATGCAAAAAGACTCCAGGGGTCTCTGTGTGAACCGATTTTATGACCCCCACCAATGTAAAACAGACCTAAGCCCTTGATTTAGTTTCACAGAGAGTGAACTAAGGTGGTTCACTTCAGACGGGCCTGGACATGTACTGGCTTAAGCACGTTGGAGGTTTGGAGTCTGACTGTTTGAGGCTGTGGACAGGTGTCTTTTATACAGATAACAATGTCCAACAGGTGCCATTAATACAGGTAACGAGTGGAGGACAGAAGAGCTTCTTAAAGAAGTTACAGGTCTGTGAGAGCCAAAAATCTTGCTTGTTTGTGGGTGATCAAATACTTATTTTCATCATAATTTACAAATAAATTCTTTAAAATGTGATTTCCTGTATTTCTCATGTTGTCCCTCATAGTTGACGTGTACCTATGATGAAAATTACAGACCTAGAAGGAGAACTTGCACAATCAGTGGCTAACTAATTACTTTTTTGCCCAACTCCTGCTTGTACTCGGAAAGATAGAAGAATTTATATAAATTCTAATAAGATTTTTAAAGCAGGTTTTTTGAACCATGCGGGGTACAGACAGTCTCCATACTGCAGGATTTGTCTGAAATACTATGAGTGACACTGATGTATTACTTTTTAATACAAGCAGAAAAGTGACAGAATAAATGGGTGGAATCAAGTAAATCATGTAAATCACTCACCTGCCAACTATGCAGTTCACTAACCGGACAGTGTGAATAGAAAGGGTCAGTCAGTCCTGGCACCTTCTTGATGTTCCCGGAGAGAACGATGGACCCCAGGCGGCTCAGGTGAAGCTCCTCTCTGTGGTGGAAGACCAGACGCAGCCGAAAGCTCTCCCAGTTCTCTACGAATTCAGCACAGACGGACCTGTCCTGCAGCCAGCAGTGGAGAGATAAGAGCTGGGGAAACGGCTCGCTCACTCGTCAGTAAGCAGGCAGGGGGCCGAAGACGATCCTTGGGTCTGGCTTTTTCCAAACAGTGTCCAGAAGCGTATGGCAGTGCTTCTTCAGGGCCACGCTGCATCAGGAGGAGAATAGTGGAGAACTATGGTGCCAAAGCCACCTGGCGACGTCCAGTACACAGGCACCTGGAAAACAGGAGACTGTGACATTACTCTTTAGGGTCGATACTTTTAAGGGTTTTACAGAAGAATCTCCAACAGTGAGAACACCGCCCTGAGGAGCTGTCCTCTGTGCCGGAGCAGGTGAAAAGCTGAGGTCCTCGAACCAGTTAGCAGAGGTGAAAAATGGCTGTGGAGGAGCCCTCTGCTTTTCCCAACCATGCTAGCACTACAGGTCCTCTCAGGTCCTGTACTACAGGTCCTGCTGAAGAGATCGTTCCTCTATGGTCATCTCTGAGTAAACACAGACAGAAACGCAAGCAATGGTCAGTGAGACTGTACTGTACAGTAACACAGGGAGCAGAGAGCACAAGGATCACAACAGCTGGCTCAGATAAAGAAGCAAAGCCACAAAAATGGTACCAATTTCACCATTAAAGAGGACAATAGGCTTTATTACCTGAATGTGGTCAAAGATCACAGTGGTGATGGGTGCAGTGTTACAATATTCAAACAGCATGAAATCCTTGTTCACTGTAATTATGATGTTTCACATTATGCAGTAGAGAGCATGGAGATCAAGGGTAAGATTGATGAACTGAACTGTGAAGTCTACAGACAAGAGAAATCTGCTCAGAGTAGAAACAGAACCTGATGCACGAGCAAAAGCAGTACTAGTACATACTGCTCGAGCTGGTCGTATAGATCCAATGATATGGTTAAAAGGTTTAGCAGCAAACACTCCTGTGTGTCGATCAAGATGCCAGACACGGAGACTAGTGATGTTCAAGATATTGTTGTATTTAAGGAGACTGGGTTGACATTGAGGTTGAAGCATGGAGCACTGGGCATTAGAAATATGACAGCGTTATGAGTGAATGATGAATAAGTGAGGAGGAATTGAGGACAGGCTGATGAATAAAGACTCTGAAATAAACAGAACACATGCACAATATTAAATAAAAGTTCAGAAAGGATCCAGGTCTATATAATAGTGCTACTAAATGAGTTCATTCAAAGAGAGATGTGTATACGCTCAACAGGCAGGAGAAACAAAGCTAATAATTACCACTCAAAGCTTTTATCAAGACACCAGCTTTAACCTGCCTCTGACCGTTTTCACTGGTTAAACTATGGGGTTTTAGCGCCCCCACAAGGACGAAAAGAGGAATAGCAATAGCCTCGGAGCAGTAGTTTAATAAACACCAGGACGTTGACTAAGAACACAAATTTGGCACATATCCACAGAATTACACCATCCATACTAACCTAAAACAGCTCAGTAGCGTGAAACATGAGTAAATAACAGAAACCATGAATATTCAGTAATACATAGGTAAACACTGAAGCTACACTGCTAAGGAGATAGCTAGCATAGAAACAGAACTAAACCATTCCCAAACTAAATGAACAGCAGCTTACTTCGTGTCACAGACTCAAAATTAAAGGCACCCACAGTCACACAGCTGGAGCAGTTTCTAAAGTTCAGTCTTCCAGAGGAGCTACAGAGCTCGGTCACACCGGCTTGTTTAGCCTGCACACTGCTGCAAGACCACGCTGCTCCTGATTGGCTGAAACTCCACATTATATACTGACCAATGTGGCTGAAGCTTCATGAATATTAAATGAGGTCACTAATTTAAGGAGCTTTTGGACAGATCCAGGGTTGGAGATCCACTCAGACATTTACTGAGGATTACTCAGATGCAGTCTGTGAACTTCCTGAAAACTAAGGGTGAAACAGTTAAAGCTACTGAGAGATGTTTGGCCGATTCGTCTCCAAATGAAACAGTAAAATGTATTTGTTCACATAATGCTTCAGAGTTCACAGCAACAGATTTACAGTCATTGCTCTGTAAGCAGGGGATAAGGCGCGAGACCTCAGCAGCTATATATATGTATTCAATGACTCTACATTGACAGAGAGAAAACTTAACCTTTTAAAGAGGAGAGTATTTGGATCAGGAGGCTACACTTACAAACATGACAGATAGAAGCTAGAGTCAAAATATGAAAGGGAGTCTTTGTAGGTACGACAAGAACAGCCCATCATACCTAGTCTACTATCCAGACACAGGGAAAGTCCTTAAACACAGGCAGCGGATGATCCCAAGGCCAACAGTGTTGATCAGACTTCAGAAAAGGTTCAAGAGTCTTAAACTGACGCTCAAAATCCTCTTTACAGACTGTCTACATTTTTCCCCACTTTACCCTATTCAGCATAGTCTGGTTCTATAACTTAACTCAGGTTATTGCTGCTCTGATCTTCTAGATCTCTTTTGCTGATCCCGTGTACAGCTTCTGCTGTGCTGCCACATTCCTGATCTGCACCGAACTCTTTGGGTATTATAAACTCGGCTCCCTTGTCTTAGAACCTTGAAAATCTCTAATTTAAACAGCCCTGAAAAATCAAATTTATTTTAAAAACCTTTAAAATCTTTAGAAATAAGAATTTTCTAAAAATAAATTCTAATCCCTTTACAACCCCTCTAGGTTGAACAGTACTAAGAATTACATATCCTAAAATCTTGTCTTAGAAACTTAGAATTTTAATACATTTGGATCCCTGAAAAATTATCTGGTTTAAACAACCCTGAGAATAAAAATATAGGACAATATCTTAGAATCTTCCAATTTAAAACAAATTTGGATCTGAGAAATTCCGAGTTTAGACAACTGTGAGACTCAAATGATCTTAAGGCAATGCTTTGGACATCTTCGTCCTTTGAGGCCAGATCGCTGCAAAAACTCAATGACCTAAAACAAATTTGAAAATTAAAATATCAAAAAGATCCAGGTTAAAGTAAACTGAAGATCTAGGAATATGGCGTCCCGTCTTCTCAAGTCAAGTGGGTTTTATTGTCATTTCAACTACATACAGAGTACACAGTGAAACGAAACAACGTTCCTCCAGGACCATGGTGCAACATAGACAGTGCATAGAAAACACAAGTGCAACACAAACAAGTGCGGACAGACAACAAAACACAGTACAGAGAATAATAAATAATTGCCGGAAGTGTGCAAATTCTGCAGTGTGTATAAATATTGAGTCCAGTGAGGTAGTAAAGTTATTAGTGCAAATGCTTTGTGCAAAAACAAAATGCTTCCCATTTTATCTGGGTTAAATGGTTGGAGAGAGAGAGAGATAATAGCTTAATAGCTTGACGACCTCCTGGAGAGCTCGTTCCTCCGTGGTCGCCTCTGAGTAAAAAACACAGGCGAGACAGAGTACTGTACAGTAACACAGGGAGCAGAGACCACAAGAATCACAGGTTTTAGAGAAAGAAGACAAAGTTAATAAAAAGAAGACAAAGCCACAAAAGTGTCACCAAGTTCCCCATTAAAGAGTACAATAGGCTTTATTACCTGAACGTGGTCAATGATCACAGTGGTGATGGTTGCAGTGTGTTACAATATTCAAACAGCATGAAATCCTTGTTCACTAATTATGATGTTTCACATTATGCAGTAGAGAGCATGAAGATCAAGGGTAAGATTGATAAACTGATCTGTGAAGTCGGCAGACAAGAGAAATCTGCTCAGAGTAGAAACAGAACCTGATACACGAGCAAAAGCAGTACTTGAACTAGAACATATGGACCTACAGATCCAGTAAAAAAAAAAAAAAAAAAGGGGGGGGGGGGCTGAAGCATAGAGCACTGGGCATTAGAAATATTACAGCGTTCACAGCAAAGGATTTTCACTCATTGATCAGTGAGACCTCGGCACCTTGATCACAACATCTAAAAAACAGCAGAGAAAAATTGGAGAACACTATTTTTTAATAGGGAAAGGTTAATGCTAGTAGAGATCAAATTACCTAAAGAATTCTGGACATCTGCTGTAATGACCACTGCAGTCACAAGGACTTAAATAGCCACTAGGCTTGAAATGATAAACAATTTTTTGACGTTACAATTACAAACTACGTGGGGGACAGAGTCTCGATACTGCAGGGTTTGACTGATTTAAAGGACTGATTTATTCCTTTTTAATATAAGCAGAGAAATGAATAATAAAGGGTTATGAAATCGAGTAAATCATGTAAAATCACTCACCTGCCAACGATCCAGCTCACGGACATGAACGACGGACCCCAGGCGGCTCAGGTGAAGCTCATCTCTGGGACTACCTCTGGCATCTCAGTACAATGAAACTGGGGTAACAGATCTGCATGAACTGGAACTAGGCGTGTGGTCTTCACATCATTAACCAGTTCTCACAGTTTAGTGCAGACAGCATTCTGACCACAAAGAAGTCCTCTGAAATAGTGAAACACTGTTCATGACAGGATTAATGTGCATTAAGGAGAATTCAACAATGATGAAGTGACAGAAATGGCAGAAAACCTCAACATAGAATTAAAGACAACAGCTGCATACAGCCCATGGAGCACTGGACTTTTGGAACGGCACAACCAAACACTTACTGAGATCATCGTGAAAGTAAAGACAAGTAACAGCTGTGACTGGAATACTGCCCTGGACTGGGCCCCTATGGCAAAGAACACCAGGCAAAAGGTCCATGGCTACAGTCCACATCAGTTGGTGTTTGGACAGAATCCTAACCTGCCCTCTGTGTTAACTGACAAGCCTCCTGCTTTACTGAAGCAGAATGTCCAGAAAGAATACAGAGAGCACTGAGATAGCACCTTCCTTACACAGATGGAAAATGATAGTGTACTATAAGAGAGTGGACTGTCCAGGGTGGTGTTAGTCTGAGGAGACCTAGCCTGATACAGGTTCCTCCATGTCTGTGAGAAGAGTGAACACAGAGTGAGGATTCATGTAAAACAAAGGATAAAACAGATAATACAAAATAATTTATGTAGGATGGCATCTCAGCCTATAATACTCTAATCTTCACCCAAGTACTCTAGGAAGAGGTGGGTCTTCAGTCTGCGTTTGAAGACAGCGAGCGACTCTGCCGTTCGGACACCAAGGGGAAGTTCGTTCCACCACTTCAGTGGAAAACAAGGCAGTTACATACTGAAATACATGCAATTAAATGTAGATAAACATTAATGATCAGAAGAAACACAGGCAGACATCACTGTATGGTGCTCCTGTTTCAGTTTGGACAAAGCTTAAGGACACAAGTGAATCAGGCAATAGTGGTGTAGTATTTGTAAAACAGGTGGCGCGGTAGAGCTGTGAAGCTGTGAAGGGGAAGGTGGTTGCTAAGGGTTACAGTTGGTTAAGGGGAGTAGATTATAATAATTACTAACATCAGCAAGAATAACAGTTTATGACCACAGACGAGTTTGTTTACAGCACTGAAAATGAATCCAGGGCAGTTTTAGTGATTATATATTAGAAAGGAGAAATATGATGATCCAGCTTTAATAAAAAATTTTGTATTCTGCATGACACCATTCAAGTCGAAGAAATTCTAATTTTGCGTGTTCCTACTAGCCTTGGGATGATAAACAATATCAAATATCGCAATCATTTAAACAAGTGATAAGTGCAATATCGTCCCATGTGCGTTTTCTTTTTTGGCTTTATTTAACCGTTGACTTGTGCAAGCATTCTATACTATGGTAAACTAAACATTTATGCCCAAGTAATAAATAAGCATCCAAGTACAGATGATGCATCAAATATAGTCACCAACTACAGCTACAAATTAACTTTTTAAAAAAGGACTTAAAAAGATTAGAATGTAGAGATGCTGTCAAAGACTGCTGGGTACATGCAAATGAACAACTACGCCTCATGTGGCCTTGTCCTGGGTAGACAGTGAAAATGGATGAGCTTGTACAGAAGGGTGTCTCTGCACCAGTTTGGCAATATTTTGGTTTAGATGTTAACAGTGTTACATGCCGTCTATGTAGAAAACGCATCACCACAAAGGGTGGAAATACTGCTAATTTACAAGCACATCTGAGGATACATCTAGCTAAGTATGTTAAACTGGGTCCCACCCATAGAAAAGGCAGTTTGTCAAATTAATCAACAATCACAAATGTTTTTGCGAAATATACAAACGTACAGCGCAACACTCGAAATAAATAAATAAACAAACAAACAAATATCGTAAAGGGACTGCCTCCATTCAACACTGTCTAAAAAAAGTTATCATTCAGAGAAATACTACAAACTTTGAACTGGCAATACGAGCTACTGTGCCGGAGATGTAGAATAATGTTCAAGCTAAAGCTGAGTGTTTGATCAAGAGAGCAGAGTTTTACTCACTGACAACTGACATGTGGTCAAGTGCTAATATGACTCTGTACAGGTCACTGACGGTACACTTTATTTTGCTGCAGTGGAAACTCGAAAGCAAATGTTTGAAAGCTGTGTTTTTTTTTTCCAGAGATCCACACTGCAGCCAGTATAGCTAAGGCTCTTCACTCTGTACTCCAGGACTGGAATCTGAACGAGGAAAAATTTACATTACAACAGACAACGCCGCAAATATAAAGTCAGTCGTGAGGGAGGAACTTGGATGGAAATGGTTAAATTGCATCAGACATAACCTGCATCTGGGTGTGAAGAATTCAATTCCAGCGGCAAATGCAGGGCACGGAACGAGCTCTGGGTGTATGCCACTTGATCGTTGGTACTTCTTCCCCCCATAGCTGGCAGGAGAGGCGGGCGTTGCTGGAAGCTCAACAAGAACTCCAAAAATTAATAAATTATTATTAAATCATCTTTAACAACTTTTTCTAGAATTAAAGCCTTAGTAATATAATTCTCAGATCACGTTAAGGGCTGCAATAAAATGATCACGTGACCAAACAAAGGTTCACATGAGGAACCTCGTAACTTAACATACTGACCTAGCTGGTCCTATAGATCCAGTGTGCAAAAGAGGGTTGTAGATACACTCTGGCGTTTACTGAGGATTACTCGGGTACAGTCTGTGTACTTCCTAAAAAAACTAAGGATGAAACCATAAAAAGCTACTGAGAGATAGTACACACTATCCAAAGAGAGAGAGGAAAGCACCTCATTACTCAGCTGATTCTGATATTGGAGATCAGACACTGACCAACACTGACTACTGCTACAGGGTCTGTAATAAACCACAGAGCTTTAAAGAGATTCAACAAAAATCAACATTCTGGGTTGTTGCTATGAAAGAGGCGTGGACTTCGCTCATTGAAAATGACACATTTACTCTGAAGCTGAACTGTAGATGGACCAGAAACGTTATCTAGACGAAAATAGCTTTACACACTGAAATCAGGAGGATAATCCTGATAATCTGGGTTGATGATCATTTACCAGTTTTTCTATCCTTAGGATGGCGGCAGCAGCAACACAATCCCAGAATATCGTTAAGAGTAGTAGTATTGAATGGTTTTGTTGTACCAAAAGAATTTGTATAATGCAGTTTTGTGACCGTTTCGATACTGCAAGGTATTTCTGAGATACAACGAGGGACACTGATATTACTTCTTAAAACAGAGAAATGACAGAAAAAATGATTATAAAATCCAGTAAATCATGTACCTGCCCACTTAATCCAGATTTAACGACTGAGAGTGTGTCCGATTCCCATATATTAACAGGGAGGTTGTTCCAAAGTTGGGGTTTAGAAAAGAACACTCTTTCTCCTGCAATGTTTTTTCTAATACGTGGGACTGATAATAGGCCAGCATCTTGCGAGCGGAGTGTACGTGGAGGGCTGTAAGGTGTAAAAAGTTCCTCCAGATAATGTGGGGTCAGACCATTGAGAGATTATTAGGTATAACTAAATGACCATCTAGTTTTACCCCTGTATTATCATTTACCATTTTTATCTATATAAGGACCAAGTAGAATTACCTTTCTTTTATCAATCAAGTAAAAGAAATTTGAGTGTCAGCCAGTTTCTAATTTCTTTAATACAGTCCGTTATTTTGCTGAGACACAGGTCCTCGTGAGGTTTAGCTGATATGTAAATTTGGTAATCATCGGCATAACAGTGAAAGTTAATGCAGTGTTTACGGATTATTTTACACAGCGGTAAAATATAAAGAGTAAAGGGCCCAGTATTGATCCTTGTGGAACACCATATTTCACTCTAGTGTGATAGGAGCATTCGTTATTTACATAAACATACTGATGGCGATCATTCAGATATGATCTTAACCAGGTGAAGGCAGATCCTTTGAGATTTTCTAACCTATTGAGAAGAATTTCATGATCTATGGTGTCCAAGGCAGCACTAAGCGCTGCCCCCATCAAATGCAGAAAGTAAATAATCAGTTACTCTAAGTAAAGCTGTTTCAGTGCTATGGTTTTATCTAAATCCAGACTGAAAAACTGAATGCTGTTATGCAGATAGGTGCACAGCTGCTTAAACACAACACTTTTTCTAAAATTTTGGCGACGAAGGGTAGATTAGAAATTGGCTTTTTAATAATGGGCTTTATAATTGCCAATTTAAGAAATTTAGATATGAAGCCCATGCCAAGAGGCATTAACTGTCAAATAATGGTTTACCAACCTTTGGCAATGTCTGTTTAAACAATGGTGTTGGTACCGGATCTAATATACATGATGCAGATTTAGAGGAGTTCATTATATTGAGCAAGTCTTCTTCTGTAACTGGGCTAAAGTTTTTTTGACTAATATTCTCTATTTTATCATCAAAGAATTTCATGAAGTCGTTGCTACTAATTTCAGCAGGGATAACTGAGCTAGTTTGTTTTCTACTGTTGGTAAGTTAAGTCACAGTATAGAAAAGGAATTGTGGGTTGTCTGTTTTTCTCAATAAGGTTTATCTAATGTTTTTCTAATTTCAATAATTAAGGTGCCTGGGTTAACTCACTCAGTCACCCAAGACGTTTATGATCTTTGAAGTCTTCTGCTACAGTGTGTTACAGAACACCAAACCCAGACTGAACCCAGATCCAGATCCAATAGTAGATGATTATTTAGATGGGGAGAGACGTGCAAAATATCTTGATAAACTTGGGTAACTGAAGCATGTAAACTTACATCAGGTAAAAGCTTCTAAGCTCTGTATGAACCACCAACTAAACCTGCTGAGCTGAGTGGGAGGAAGGAAGACTACCACTGGCCGAAGTTTGAAAGCTGTCAGTCACCGCCTATCCAGATCTACGTTGATCATCAGTGTGGGTTGAGGAACAGTCTGTAAAACTAATACATTCTTAAATGAATATTCTTAAGTAGTGCAGTTTCAGCAACAGTGAACTTTTTCCTAACAAAATGAAAAATCACACAGTAAATGGCTCTCCACACACCCACACATACCCAGACATGTCAAAATACAAGGAGTTGATGACCCTGCGCTGAGGAGGGGTTCAGAAGCACGAGGAAAACTCATAGCCATCCTAGACTTAATATATTAAAGGTTATCTTAAAATGCATGTGACCTATAAATAGATATGAAAAGACTAAATGATTACGCTCTGACTGGCCTTTTAGATGCACAAATGACATGTGTCCACCTAGCGGAGAACCTCACCTGGTCCCTGAACACCAGCTCTACAGCCAAGAAAGCCCAGCAGCGTCTCTACTTCCTCCGGAAGCTGAGAAAGGCCCGTCTCCCTCCACCCATCCTCACCCTCTTCTATAGGGGAACCATAGAGTGCATCCTAAGCAGCTGCATCACTGCCTGTTTGGGACCTGCACAGCCTCTGACCGCAAGTCCCTCCAACGCATTGTGAGGACAGCTGAGAGGATCATCGGAGTCTCTCTCCCCTCCGTCATGGACATTTACACCACCCGCTGCATCCGCAAAGCAACCAGCATTGTGGATGACTCCACCCACCCTTCACACAGACTGTTCTCCCTCCTGCCATCAGGAAGAAGGTACCGCAGCATCCGGTCCAATACAACCAGACTCTGCAACAGCTTCTTCCCCCAAGCCATCAGACTCAACACAACTCAACTTCTGAACCGATATCTTTCTGGTACATATTTTCTCCCTCTCCCTTTCCCTTCCTCCCTCCCAGAAGCAGAATACTGGAGAATGATAGTGCCGAAGCCGCCGGACAACATACAGGACACAAGCACCTGAAAAAAGGAGATTGTGGTGTTACTCGTTGAGTACTTTTAGGAGTTTTAAAGAAGAACATCCAACACTGAGAACACCACCCTGAGGAGTTGTCCTGACGAAGCAGGTGAAGGTGAACGGGAAGAGCTGAGGACCTTGAATCGCTAAGCAGAGGTGAAACCAATGGTGGTGGAGATACCCTTGCCGTTTTTCTGGCCACAATGACACTCCAGGGTCCCTTTTCAATGCGGGAGTGGAGACAACTACCCTGTGTTCATCTTCCGTCAGTGGAGTTTGGACTGCCTCTACAACAGCAGCTGGATCTGCCGGTCAAGCTTGACGACCTCCACGGTCGCCATGTTAGTCCCAAAGTAGGGACGGTCGCTCGACGCTCTGTGTCGAATCACGTCTCGAGCTTCTAAAGCAGAACTGCATTGAAACAAAAAGAAAATATAAATATACAAAATGTGTAGGATAGAATTACTGCGTTTAAATGTCAATGCTTTTAGTCATTCAACATGATCACAGGTAGATCACTGAACTTTCATTCTAAATCCAATGGAACTGCAATATTAATCAATAAAAACATCCCTTTTGTTATGACAGACAGATGCAGATCCATATGGGCTTATATTCTCTTTTCTTTCCTGTACATAAGAGACACTCCTGAACTGATTCTTTTTTTAGACAAAAAGCTTTTTCCTTTAGTGAGTACTTGTGAGTATCAGACAATATTAATATCTGATCATCAGACTGCTGCAAAACAATTCCATCATTTGAGGATGAAGATATGTCAGGTGTCAAGTCTGAAATATCCACATCGTACACATCCTCATTTTTCTTACACTTCTGTTGTGCTCTTGTGGAAACCATCTGAAGCACTACTGCATTTCCTGACATAGCTGTTTCTAGCCACCTGATCCGAGAATGAATTCCCAGCAGATATTGCACACCAATAGTGGCCGGATTAGGTACAATCGGACCAGCAGGATATACTGCTGCTAAACAACTCTCTCAGTCCTTCATCCAAGACTGCTGATCATCATAGAACACATAAAATACTGATATCGTTTCAGCTGGTATCTTTTATACCATGATATGTTCATCAGGTTCTCTGCTCTGTCAGATCCCAAGAATATTCTACTGGGTCTAAGGGAAAATATCCCTATACTAGGACCAGCAGCAGAAAAACCTGAATCTGTAAATTGTAGGTTTAGACTGAAAGCTCCCCATAAGATCACACCCTAGTATATTCACAGGGCAATGTGTGGAGACTGTAAACCAGTGTTTTACTGTTCTATTACCCAATTTCACCTTCACAGGACTGCACAAATGTTCTGTGAGTGGAAAGCCTGAAACATCCACTGTTAGAATTGTGTCCGTACTGACCCCTCCATAAGCACTGAAATTGCTGTATTAATTTCACGTGTATAGTCCGAACTCTCCCTTGTCTTAGAACTTTCGATATCTAATTCCAACAGCCCTGAAAAATACATTTCCAAAAGCAACCCGAAGGTATAGGAGTATGACGTCCGATCTCCTCCTGTTTATTCTAAATTCATAAGACAAGTGGTTTAATTCATTTACAGTCACCTCGGGTACAGAGTCTCGGAGTCAGTAGAGCGCCTGAATTGACTCAGAATCACTCATTGGGATGTGGGCGGCCGCCTCTGTCGGTTTCTGATCCTGTCTCTGAAAACTCTGGACCCAGAGGAATATTGGGATCTCTGTGGAACCTCCAAAACTGTGGTAGCTGGATTTGCTTCTCCGCACTTAAAGAATCAACTCGATCAGTCAGTCTTAGGAATGTAGAGAAACACTTTAATCCTGCAGTAACGCCGGTGGAAGGCACGCTGGTTTTTGATGTCCTATGCTGATCACGCTGATAATCTGAGCCCCCTGTGATGAGGCTGGTGTGATGTTGATAGACTCCATTGTTTCAAAGTAACAAAAGCCACCATCTGTCTGTTTCTGAAAGCAATGTATACATAGAATATTGAAACGCCTGAAAAGATTCCCCCACAATATTGCAGCGCCGACGTAAACCAGATTCACCATTTGACATTTTTTGTGACACAGATGGAACTTGGCTTCCCTCCGTAACCCAACTGTGCAGAGAACACACACAGTGAAATACACACCATGGACAGTGAGCACATGTGGCTGGAGAAGTGGGCAGCCACTGCTGCGGTCCCAACAAAAGAAGGTAAAGGCCTTGCACAAGAGTGGCAGTTTGACAAACCCTGGTATCGAACCCACAACGCTCATCAATAGCCTGGAGCTCTAACTTACCAGATTTACTCTAACTTTTCCAGTTACCAGATTTTCGCTTTTATTGGGCTTGGAACATCAGGGCTGTTCCTTCACGTTACACGTGTTGCTCTGTTCAAAACTACCCATACCAGAATCTTTGTTTAGCTGTTCACTAAACCGGACTGTGAACCAGTCCCTGAAAATCTGGCTGCAGTTTGAAGAGTCTTTTCACTAAGTGAATTATCTATATACAGCCCGATGATGAAAAACCACGTTCACGCCACAACAGCAATATTCAGGGTGACTCCTCAAGGGCTTTATTTGGGGAAATCTTGTTCAAAAGGTGCTGGCTAAGACTGCTTAGATTACAGAAACCCTCGTACCTAAAACTGGGTGCAGTGGTAAATTTAACACTACTTGGCAACCTGTCTTGACTTAAATAGACAATATGGACTCAGAGGATTAATTGGCTTAACTAAGAGTGAACTAGTGAGAGTGATTTAAGGTGGTTCAATTCAGACAGGCCTGGACATGTACTGGCTTAAGCAGGTTGGAGGTTTGGAGTCTGACTGTTTGAGGCTGTGGACAGGTGTCTTTTATACAGATAACGATGTCCAACAGGTGCCATTAATACAGGTAACGAGTGGAGGATAGAAGAGCTTCTTAAAGAAGCTACAGGTCTGTGAGAGCCAGAAATTATGCTTGTTTGTGGGTGACAAAATACTTATTTTCCCCCATAAATTACAAATAAATTCTTTAAAAATCCTACAATGTGATTTCCTGTATTTTTCTCATTTTGTCTCTCATAGTTGGCGTGTACCTATTATAAAAATTACAGATCTAGTAGGAGAACTCGCACAATCAGTGGCTGACTAAATACTTTTTGCCCCACTCAATGCGAAGCTGCTTGTACTCGGAAAGATGGAAGAATTTATATAAATTCTAATAAGATTTTTAAAGCAGATTTTTCGAACCATGCGGGGTACAGACAGTCTCCATACTGCAGGATTTGGAGACTGTGGCATTACTCTTTAGGGTCGATACTTTTAAGGGTTTTACAGAAGAATCTCCTACAGTGAGAACACCGCCCTGAAGAGTTGGCCACGGTGCCGGAGCAGGTGAAGAGCAGAGGGTCCTCGAACCAGTTAGCAGAGGTGAAAAATGGCTGTGGTGGTGGAGGAGCCCTCTTCTTTTCCCAGCCACGCTGACACTTCAGGTCCTCTCAGGTGCGGGAGTGGAGAACGACGACCCTCTGTGTCCGCCGCGACGATAGAGCTGGAATTAAGACGGTCGCGTTGGAGGAGTCACGGGCAGCCTCCAGCCTCGTCTTCCATCAGTGTAGTTCCCTCTACAACAGCAGCTGAAACTGCCGTAATAGCTTGACGATCTCCTGAAGAGCTCGTTCCTCAGTGGTAAACACAGACAGAAACGCAAGCGACGGTCAGTGAGAGTACTGTACAGTAACACAGGGACCAGAGAGCACAAGGATCACAACAACTGGCTCTGATAAAGACGACAAAGCCACAAAAATGGTACCAAGTTCCCCATTAAAGAGCACAATAGGCTTTATTACCTGAATGTGGTCAATGATCACAGTGGTGATGGTTGCAGTGTGTTACAATATTCAAACACAGCATGAAATCCTTGTTCAATGTAATTATGATGTTTCACATTATGCAGTAGAGAGCATGAAGATCAAGGGTAAGATTGATGAACTGAACTGTGAAGTCTGCAGACAAGAGAAATCTGCTCAGAGTAGAAACAGAACCTGATGCACGAGCAAAAGCAGTACTTGAACTAGTTAATACTGACCTAGCTGATCCTACAGGGAGACCAGGATGACATTGAGGCTGAAGCATGGATCACTGGGCATTAGAAATATGACAGCGTTCTGGGTGAATGATGATTAAGTGAGGATAAATTGAGGACAGGCTGATGAATAAAGACTCTGAAATAAACAGAATACATGCACAATATTAAATAAAAGTTCAGAAAGGCTCCAGGTCTATATCATAGTGCTACTAAATGAGTTCATTCAAAGAGAGATGTGTATACGCTCAACAGGCAGGAGAAACAAAGCTAATAATTACCACTCAAAGCTTATATCAAGACACCAGCTTTAATCTGCCTCTGACTGTTTTCACTGGTTAAACTATGGGGTTTTAGCGCCCCCACAAGGACGAAAAGAGGAATAGCAATAGCCTCTGAGCAGTAATTCAAAAAACACCAGGACG
Source organism: Salminus brasiliensis (assembly GCF_030463535.1). Lineage (NCBI taxonomy): Eukaryota > Metazoa > Chordata > Actinopteri > Characiformes > Bryconidae > Salminus > Salminus brasiliensis. Next base: position 19,146,264 of record NC_132891.1, read on the forward strand.
TTGACTAAGAACACAAATTTAGCACATATCCACAGAATTACACCATCCATACTAACCTAAAACAGCTCAGTAGCGTGAAACATGAAGAAATAACAGAAACCATGAATATTAAGTAATACATAGGTAAACACTGAAGCTACACTGCTAAGGAGATAGCTAGCATAGCAACAGAACTAAGCCATTCCCAAACTAAATAAACAGGAGCTTACTTTGCGTCACAGACTCTAAATGAAAGGCACCCACAGTCACACAGCTTGAGCAGTTTATAAAGTTCAGTCTTCCAGAGGAGCTACAGAGCTCGGTCACACCGGCTCGTTTGCCCTGCGCACTGCTGTAAGACTAGCTGCTGCTTTACAGCGGAGGCTCCTGATTGGCTGAGACTCTGCATTATATACTGACCAATGCGGCTGAAGCTTCGTGAATATTAAATTAGGTCACTAATTTAAGGAGCTTTTGGACAGATCCAGGGTTGGAGATCCACTCAGACATTTACTGAGGATTACTCAGACGCAGTCTGTGAACTTCCTGAAAACTAAGGGTGAAACAGTTAAAGCTACTGAGAGATGTTTGGCCGATTCGTCTCCAAATGAAACAGTAAAAAGTATTTGTTCACATAATGGTTCAGAGTTCACAGCAACAGATTTACAGTCATTGCTCTGTAAGCAGGGGATAAGGCGTGAGACATCAGCAGCTATATATATACACACACACACACACATACACACGTATTCAATGACTATGTTGACAGAGAAAGCTTAACCTTTCAAAGAGGAGAGTATTTGGATCAGCATGCTACACTTACAAACATGACAGATAGAAGCTAGAACTTTCTTTCAGTGTGTTCCAGAACACCAAACCCAGACTGACCAGTCAGTGGCATATGAGGACTTCCATGGTGAGAGGTGCCTGGAGGAACCTGAACATGTTACCTGATTATCTAGATGAAAATGGCTTTACACAGAACCCAGCTGACCATTCTGTTTACTAACACACTGAAATAATGGAGGATAATACTTATTCAAATAAGTTTAAAACTCCTGCTGTGAATAAAATAGAAAAATCCTCTATGCCACTTAAAGTCCAATTACTAAGCCCAATGTCCCCAAGCTGAGGGGGTAGATCTCGATTCAAGGTGAGTGGTGACCATAAAGTAATACAATTAGAGACTAATATATTTTCTAGCGTCTCTCCAAGAAAGCAACGTATTGTACACTACCAAGTTATCAGAGAGAGACAGTATTTTGTCAAAATTATAAATACATGGTAGGGAAGTTAGGGATCTAGGATGACTTGTGATGAAGTCAGTGGTAGCTGACTCATCACCAGCCCATACACAGTAGAGACTTGTGACTCGTTACCTACCTGGTGATCCTGGGGGAATGAGGGAGCCGGCAGGAACCACGGTTAACCTAGAAGGAGGAAAACACACAACCAATAACACTAGGATATACATATAATTCCAGCTAGCATTATTTACCGGTGTACATCTATATGGACATAAAAACTTAAATAATAATTGTATATAAGATGTGTAAATAATGTCCATGTTATCTGTTGTATTGTCATTGTTTGTGATGACCACCCCCTTAATGGACACTCTGTCCACTCCAGGCTGAGGAGAGAGGAGCATATGGCTAAAAAGGGCTGTGTGGGAGGCAATAAGGGGGTTTAGCTTGTACAGAATAGAGTGAAGTAGACGTCTGTGAGACTTAGTCCTCAGATGAAGGTCGCTGAGGTCTTGTTGTACAAAGAGTGCGTAATCTAGCTCGTGTTTTTGTTGTGTGTACCTTCTTTTGATTTTTACACAAATTCAACATTAAATATCACTGGAACTTACCTGGAAGTGTTTGGCTGTATCCTTCTGGTGAACTGTCCTTCATGTCCGCTTAAAGCGACATCATCACCACAACATGAGCATTTCTATACTGACCCACAATGAGTCTAATCTATTTAAAAACCAACTACACATCTGTTCTGCCTGTGTTGCCCAGAAAGTAAAGTGCTTTAAGCATTAGGTGGGGCTGTAATTTGGAGTTCAGTGAGTCTCTGAGACTGGGGCTGATGCAAGTTGCAGATACCTAAAGAAATAGGTGCTGGGCACATTAAATTGCTCTTTGATAGCCTGGAAAGTTCTTAACCCATTTGCATTGCAGATATCGCCTGGAGGTTGAACTCCTTTGCTCTCCCATTGGGGGCAATGAAACAGAGCATTCCCCATCAGTAAATTATGATTATAAAAGAGTGGAGAGCTCATGCCATATTAGTGTGCGTTTGCCTAACAACTGTGAATGCCAAATTAATATAAGGTGTGAAAATATGGGTCCAAAATATAGTTTACAGTATCTAGTGGAAACATCACAAAATATAAGAGCTTGTAATTTATATAGGGCTACCAGAACCTCCTCTATTGAGCAGCATGAATTATGAGCACTTCAGTTCAGGCATGTTGATCACGGTTTTAAGGTAAATGCCTAAGCATACATTTCAAAACCTAGAAATGCAAGATCACCATCTGACATGAACCTCTGTGAAGTAGATTATTTAATTCAATGTCATTTACCATTCCAAATACACATGGATAGTACCTTAGAGAGTATCCCAATATTTCATAGGCAGGGGCAAATGTATCATAACTATCAAATTCAGTCTAGGCAGAATATTCATTTTTACCACTATGATCCTGGAGTGCAGTGAGTTAGGCAAGTTTGTCCAATTGAGTATCTACTTTAATTTGTTCTAAATTTTAAAATTAAAATTTGAAGACAGTCTCTCACTGAGGGATATACTTTGGGCAAAAAAGTACTATCAGCCACAAACAAGAATAATTTCTGTCTCTCACAGACCTGTAACTTCTTTAAGAAGCTCTTCTGTCCTCCACTCGTTACCTTTATTAATGGCACCTGTTGGACATCGTTATCTGTATAAAAGACACCTGTCCACAGCCTCAAACAGTCAGACTCCAAACTTAACCATGGCCAAGACCAAAGAGCTGTCGAAGGACACCAGGAAGAAAATTGTAGACCTGCACCAGGCTGGGAAGAGTGAATCTACAATAGGCAAGCAGGTGGGTGTGAATAAATCAACTGTGGGAGCAATTGTAAGAAAATGGAAGACAGAAATGGAAGTGCAAACCTGGGGAAGACTTAGTCATTGCAAACAAAGGTTATGTTACAAAGTATTGAATTGAATCGTTTTTGATCAAATACTTATTTTCCACCATAAATTACGAAGAAAAATACAAGGTGATTTCCTGAATCTTTCTAAGTAGGAGAACTTGCAGTGGCTGACTAAATACTTTTTTTTGCCCCAAAAAAGTAAGTCTACCCCTAAATACCTACCTGGCCCACCACTGGAATATAAAAAAGAAAAAGGAGAAAAGAAGAAAAAAAAAGGCATTCTTGACATGCGTCCCTTTCTAGGAGAAAGCAATACTGGGCAACAACTAATGCAAAAAGTTAGGTTCGATTTAAGTAATGAGATTAAAGCTGTATTAAAATCCTTATAGAAATCTTTATTGTTAGAAATAATTAATTGCTCCCTAGATAAAGTTCCCAATTCTGCCCAGAAGAATAAAATTAGTCAGGGATGCCGTCCAATTCAGGCGACTTGACTTTTTTCATCTGACAGAGGGTCCCTCTCAAATCTAGAGGAGAAATATCCTGATCTAAATAAGAAGCCTCGTCAGGGGACAATTGTAGCAAATCTAAGAAAAAGTGGCAATATTTAAAGTTTTCTTTGGGAGACCTGATTTATAGAATTCTGAATAGAATCTGTAAAAAGCATCATTGATTTGTGCATGTTCTGTAAGTAGTTCTCCATTATGAGACCTTATTGCTGCAATATTTGAGAATTTCTCATTACTTCTGAGTTTTAGCACCAAAAGGTGACTGGGCCCGCTTCCATTACAACAGTAATTTATCTAACCCTTTTAATAAGGAATTCTGCTCTTTCTCTCAGAAGAATATTAAGCTCATTCTTAACTAAAACTATTTGTATTGCAATATCACCAGAAAGAGTGTTGCTTGCACTTGAATTTAAACTTGAAGCACAAGAAAGGTCCAGATACTTCAGTCTTTACTCTCGCCAAGAAGCAAATGCAATAGAATTATTCCTAAAGAAACCATTCACTGCTCCCAACAAACCTCTGATTGTGCACTGAACCCTGATTAAACATAAGAAATTTGTTTCATTTACTCCTAAATTGAGAGCTGAAGGTTTTTGTGCCTTTCAGATAAAGTTTATTGCTTAGTGCTCAGATTAAGTAAAGACAATGCAATAATACATAGCTTAAGCTCGGAGCTAGCGGCCAGCTGACTGAGAAATTTCACCCCTGATCTGTTTAATTAATAAATGATTAATGACTATTCATATCTGCTCCCACCACTAACTGAAAGTCCACTAGATTTGTTAGATAATCTAACAGAAAAGAAAAACTGGGATCTTTTGGATTTGGCGCGTGAACTGAAATAAAGGCAGTTTTCTCATTTCTTACTTCTGTTGTAATGTGTGTTATTCTCCTTTCTTTATCCCTTCCTTGGTTTAACATCGCAATCTCCCAATTCCTCTGTACCAAGATAAGAACTCCTTTAGTTTGCAGTTGTATGAGCAGCAACTGTACAGAGTTTATTACATTTGGAAAAATTAAAATCTCTCAAATGGAATCCTTAATCAGACCAAACTAGCACGTTTAAGAGGCTCATTTAGACCATTAAAATGTTCCAGCTCAAGAAATTCAAAGCCATAAAAATTAAAAAATAAATTAAAAGTATAACAAGACCCTTAACTGCCCCCTCCGGGAGAACAAGAATGAACAGGCTGTTCCGTCAACCCCGGTCCTGCAGATCAAACACCAACCGTTCCAGAGTGTCCAAACTATCTGAGGGTCCTGATAGAAGTTTATTCTGCTCCCTTTGCTCGTCCATGAGATAGTCTAGCTTTGAACACATCCTGAAATGTAGACATGTGTAAAGAATTCTTCCCACATTGCTGAGAGCCCCGCCATGATGGTTTTCTCCAGCGCAGCAGAGGATCCGCCATGTTGGATTGAGGCAAGGAGGAGACAGATATTACCTTTTTTACTGGTGACGAGTTTGGAGTAAAAGGCAGAGATTTCCTGCTGAGAAACATCCTTAACTACACCGGTAAGCAAAAAGAGTCAATAAATAAGGACTAAACTCGATCGGGAGCTCTAGCCAGCTGCAACCGAGCCCATGATTGGAGTCATGTGACTCCCCCAAACCAGTTTTCTGACGTTACAGTTACAAACCATGCGGGGGACAGACACTGTCTCCATACTGCAGGGTTTGTCTGAGATACTATGAGGGACACTGATATATTACTTTTTAAATCAAGCAGAGAAATGACAGAATAAATGATTATAAAATCGGGCAGAGAAAAGTGGAGGTGATGGTACCGAAGCCATCTAGCAACGACCAGGACTCCTGGACAAAAAAACAAAAACAAAAAAAAACCCACCACAGATCGAGGCATTACTCTTTGGTCCCGATACTTTTAAGGGTTTTAACAACAATGAAAACATCGCCCTGAGGCCCACTGTGAGGTCAAAGGACTGAACCTCACACCAGTTAGTTCAGACCTCTCCGTTGCAGGAGTGGAGACAACAACCCTCCTGTCCGCTATGCCAGTAGTGCTTGGAGTCATGGGCAGCCTCAGGCCTCGTCTTCAGTCAGTGGAGTTTGGACTGAGTCTACAACAGCGGCTGTCAAGCTTGATGACGTCCTTGCAGAACGCCTGGAGATCTCGCTCCGGCAGAAACGACAGTCAGTCAGACAGAGTACTGTACAGTAACACAGGGAGCATAGAAACAAAAGGATCACAACAACTGGCTCAGTTAAAAAAAAAAACAAAGCTAATATTAAAGACTATAAAGTAGGGATGGTCGCTCAATGGTCCGTGTTGAAACACATCTCGAGCTTCTAAAGCAGAACTGCATCGAAACAAAAATAAAATAAATATAGAAAATGTGTAGGATAGAATTACTGCATTTAAAAGTCAATGCTTTTAGTCATTCAACATGATCACAGGTAGATCACTGAACTTTCATTCTAAATCCAGTGAAACTAATATTAATCAATAAAAACGTCCCTTTTGTTATGACAGACAGATGCAGATCCATATGGGCTTATATTCTCTCTTCTCTCCTGTACATAAGACACTCCTGAACTGATTCTTTTTTTTTTTTTTTTTTTTTAGACAAAAAGCTTTTTCCTTTAGTGAGTACTTGTGAGAATCAGACAATATTAATATCTGATCATCAGACTGCTGCAAAACAATTCCATCATTTGATGATGAAGATATGTCAGGTGTCAAGTCTGAAATATCCACATCGTACACATCCTCATTTTTCTTACACTTCTGTTGTGCTCTTGTGGAAACCATCTGAAGCACTACTGCATTTCCTGACATAGCTGTTTCTAGCCACCTGACCTGTGAATGAATTCCCAGCAGATACTGCAGCCCAATAGTTGCTGGATTAGGTACAATTGGACCAGCAGGATATACTGCTGCATGTGCTGCTCTCAGAGGACTATTCACCAGTGAAGATTCACATGCAACAATGGCTTCACTTTCCAAAATGGAATTCATCATTTTGGATAACCCTTCTTCTGCTTCCTTGGACATGGGACATTGAGCATGGTAAGGCCCATCAGCCACTTTACCCAGGGATGAACCCTTTAGTGACCCAATATCATTAACAATTCTCGGGTTTGAACAACCCTGAGAGTGAAAAATATTTCAAAACAAAACCTTAGAATATTCCAATTTAAAACAAATCTGGATCCTGAGAAATTCCCAGTTCAGACAACTGTAAGACTCAAATGATCTTAAGGCAATGCTTTGGACATCATCCTTTGAGTCCAGATCGCTGCAAAAAGTAAATGGTCTACAACAGTCACCTCGGGTACAGAGTCTCTGAGTCAGTAGAGCGCCTGAATTGACTCAGAATCACTCATGATGTCGGGATGTTGGCGGCCGCCTCTCTCGGTTTCTGATCCTGTCTCTGAAAACTCTGGACCCAAAGGAATATTGGGATCTCAGTGGAACCTCCAAAACTGTGGTAGACGGATTTGCTTCTCCACGCTTAAAGAATCAACTCGATCAATTTGGCTTCCCCCCTGTAACCCAGCTGTGTAGTGAAAAACACACCGTGGACAGTGAGCACACAGGGAGCGATGGGCAGCCATTGCTGCAGCGCCCACAAAAGAAGGTGAAGGGCCTTGACCTGGCAGCAGGCAGCAGTTTGGAAGAGCCTTTTCACTAAATAAATGATCTATATACAGCCCGATGATGAACAACAACGTTCACGCCACAACAGCAATATTCAGGGAGACTCCTCAAGGGCTTTATCTGGGGAAATCTTGTTCAAAAGGTGCTGGCTAAGACTGCTTAGATTACTTAAAGGGAAAGAGAAAGTGCAGTGGTAAATTTAATACTACTTGGCAACCTGTCTTGACTTAAATAGAGATTATGTACTCTGATTAATTGGCTGGTTAGCACTCACGGTGAAATCTATTTTTCTAAATGTAAATGACTGCAGAATTTTAAATACCCTCTTACCCTTTGTGTTTATTTGGACACTTGTATGTGCTTTTATAACTTATAAAATTACCTGTATTTTAGTTAGAGTCTTTAATATTAGAGTTTTAAATTGACCATAAAGGCAAAAAGACTCCAGGGGTCTCTGTGTGAACCGATTTTATAACCCCCACCAATGTTTAAAAAAAAAAAAAAAAAAAAAAAAAGACCTATGCCCTTAATTTTGTTTCACAGAGTGTGAACTAAGGTGGTTCACTTCAGACGGGCCTGGACATGTACTGACTTAAGCAGGTTGGAGGTTTGGAGTTTGACTGTTTGTTAACTGTATAAAAGACACCTGTCCACAGCCTCAATGTCCAACAGGTGCCATTAATACAGGTAACGAGTGGAAGACAGAAAAGCTTCTTAAAGAAGTTACAGGTCTGTGAGTGCCAGAAATCCTGCTTGCTTGTGGGTGACCAAATACTTATTTTCCACCATAATTTACAAATAAATTCTTTAAAAATCCTACAATGTGATTTCCTGGATTTTTCTCATTTTGTCTCTCATAGTTGACGTGTACCTATGATTAAAATTACAGACCTAGTAGAACTTGCACAATCAGTGGCTGACTAGATAATTTTTGCCCCACTCAATGCTGCTTGTACTCAGAAAGATGGAAGAATTTATAAATTTTAAGATTTTTAAAGCGTTACAATTTTTCAACGTTACAATTACAAACCATGCGGGAGTGACACTGATGTATTACTTTTTAATACAAGCAGAAAAGTGACAATAAATGGGTGGAATCAAGTAAATCATGTAAATCACTTACCTGCCAACTATGCAGTTCACTAACCTGAGAGAGCTTAGCAGTTGGCAGAGGCAAAAATGGCTGTGGTGGTGGAGTAGCCCTCTGCTTTTCCCAGCCACGCTGACACTTCCAGACCCTCTGGAGAGGATGAAAATCAAGGGTAAGATTGATAAACTGAACTGTGAAGTCTGCACACAAGAGAAATCTGCTCAGAGTAGAAACAGAACCTGATACATGAGCAAAAGCAGTACTTGAACTAGAACAACAGTTCACAGCAAAGGATTTTCAGTCACTGATCAGTAAGAAGGCGTGAGACCTCAGCACCTTGATCACAACATCCAAAAACAGCAGAGAAAAACTGGAGAACCCTATTTGATATGGAAAGGTGAATGCTAGTAGAGATCGTATTACCTAAAGAATTCTGGACATCTGCTGTAATGACCACTGTAGTCATTTGCAACAAGGACTTAAATAGCCACTAGGCTTAAAATTATAAACTCCATATAACAAGGATGTTAAAGCCAATTTTCTAATTTTTACAATTATAAATTATGCGGAAAACAGACAGACAGTCTCGATACTGCAGGGTTTAAGATACTATGAGAGACTCTGATTTATTACTTTTTAATACAAGCAGAGAAATGAATAATAAATGGTTATAAAGTTGAGTAAATCATGTAAATCACTTACCTGCCAACTATCCAGTTCACGGACATGACCGACCGACCGACCTCAGACGGCTCGGGTGAATCTCATCTCTGTTAGAGGACCAGACGCAGCCAAAAGAGTTAAGTCTATTATATAGACATGTACGAGCGAGGGAGACGGTTATGGAAATGGCAGTAGAGGACACTGGCATGAGCACTTCCAAAACTACCATTCGTTTCTGCAAAAGGAAAAAGACCAAACATAAAAGACATCCTCAAGTTTTGATCGGATTATGAGAGACAGTAGTGCATCTATGACTGTATAATCCATTTTAAACAGCGGTACTCACAGATGCATAAATACAACATGGAACTTCCCGACGCAGTATTAGTATTAGTACTAGATCCAGCATGCTTGATGTGAACAAACGACAGTTGGATTTGACTGCATGTACAGAGTTGACTTTTGCATCAATGAAATTAACCAGCCTGGAAAAAAATGAACTGAGCAGAAAAACACAATCTTAGAAGGCCAGCAGTGGGACTACCTCTGGCATCTCAGTACAATGAAACTGGGGCAACAGATCTACATCAACTGGAACTAGGCGTGTGGTATCTTCATCATTTACAGTTCTCACGGTTTAGTGCAGACAGCATTCTGACCACAAAGAAGTCTCTGAAATAGTGAAACGCTGTTCATGATCAGATAAAATGTTCATGGTCCATTTCAGAAACTGTTCAGTGACAATAGAGGAGAATTCAACAATGATGAAGTGACAGAAATAGAAGTAAAGACAACAGCTGCATACAGCCCATGGAGCACTGGACTTTTGGAACGGCACAACCAAACACTTACTGAGATCATTGCGAAAGTAAAGACTAGTTCTAGTGGTGACTGGGATACTGCACTGGACTGGGCCCTTATGGCAAAGAACACCAGGCAAAAGGTCCATGGCTACAGTCCACATCAGTTGGTGTTTGGACAGAATCCTAACCTGCCCTCTGTGCTAACTGACAAGCTTCCTGCTTTAGAGGGCACCACTTTTACTGAAGCAGAATGTCCAGAAAGAATACGGAGAGCACTGCGGAAGCACCTTCGTCACACAGATGGAAAAAATTAAATGGGTGATAAAGTGTACTACAAGAGAGTGGACAGTCCAGAGTGGTGTTCGACATGGAGGAACCTGTATCAGGCTACGTCTCCTCAGACTGAGAGAAAAGTGAACACAGAGAGGATCCATGTGAAATAAAGGATAATACAGATAATACAAAAATAATTAATGTGTGATGGCATCTCAGCCCATAATACTCTATTCTTTGCCCAAGTATTCTCGGAAGAGGTGGGTCTTCAGTCTGCGTTTAAAGACAGCGAGCGACTCTGCCATTCGGACACCAAGGGGAAGTTCGCTCCACCACTTCGGCGCCAGGAAATGGCTTGCTCTTGTTGGTAGGTGGGAAGGGGGCTGAAGACGACGTCTATTTCTGAAGCGTGAGGCAGGGCTCCTTCAGGACCTCGCTGCGTCGGGCGGAGAATAGTGCCATGGGAAGCTGCCTGGTGATGTCCAGGACACTGGCACCTCGAAAACCCAAGACCGTGGTGTTACTCTTTGGGCTCCGATACCAAGTGCTTTACAGAATCTCCAACAGTGAGAACACCACCCGGAGGAGTTGTCCTTAAACCGGTAAGCAGAGGTGAAAAGCCCTCTGCTTTTCCTGGCCACACAGACACACCCAGGCCCTCTTTGGGAGTGAAGTAGAATTGAGACGACCGTGTTAGAGGGGTCACGGGCAGACTGCCTCTACAAAAGGAGCTGGATCTGCTGATCCAGCTTGACAAACTCCTTGCAGAGCTTGCTCCTCCGCGGTCGCCACATTCCTTGAGGGTAAACACATTCAGAAACACAAACAACGGTCAGTGAGAGAGTACTGTACAGTAACACAGGGAGCAGAGAGCACAAGGATCACAGCAACTAGCTCAGATAAAGAAGACAAAGCTGATATTAAAGACTAAAGTAGGGATGGTTTAGCTTCTAAAGCAGGATAGCATTGAAACCAAAAAACTATAAATATAGGAAATGTGTAGGAAAGACACGGAACACAGAACAGACATGGTCCAGATACTGCAGGGTCTGTCTGAGATACTATGAGGGACACTGATATATTACTTTTTAAATCAAGCAGAGTAATTACAAAATAAAGGATAATTAATTTACATGATTTACTGGATTTTATAACCTGCCCACTATCCAGTTGCCTACCCTGGGTTCCTGTCTTTTTCTAAGTGGTGTCCAGAAGTGTGTGGCAGAGCTCTTTCAGGGCCTCACTGCATCGGGCAGAGAAAAGTGGAGAATGATGGTACCGAAGCCACCTGGTGACGTCCAGCACTCCTAAAAAAAAAAAAGAAGTTGTTACTCTTTGGTCCCGATACTTTTAAGGGTTTTACAGTAGAACCTCCAACAACGAAAATACAGTCCTGAGGAGTTGTCCTCGGTGAGGGAGCAGGTGAAGACGAAGAACTGAACCTCGCGCCAGTTAGTTGAGGTGAAAACAGTCTGTGGAGGTGGAGGAGCCCTCTGCTTTTTTAGGCCACACCAACAGCCCCAGGTCCTTTCCAGTGCAGGAGTGGAAACAACAACCCTCTGTGTCCGCTGTGCCAGTAGTGCTGGATTTAAGATGGCCAGCGTTGGAGGAGTCACGGGCAGCCTCCGGCCTAGTCTTCCATCGATGGAGTACCTCCTTGCAGAGTACCTGTAGATCTCGCTCCTCCATGGTCTTCAAGTTTCTCGAGTATAAAAACAGACAGAAACGCAAACGATGGTCAGTGAGACTGCACAGTAACACAGGAGCAGAGAGCACAAGGATCTCAACAACTGGCTCAGATAAAGAAGACAAGCTAATATTAAAGACTATAAAATAGGGACTCTGTTCGTGTCTCTTTGGGTATTAAACTCTGCTCCCTTGTTTTAGAACCATAATAATAATAATAATAATAATAATAATAATCATCAATTCCAAAATGTTGCTTTAAAATCTTTGAATTTAAAGCATAATAAAATAAACTAGGATCCCTTTACAAATTTCTCTTGAAATGTCTGAAGTGTACCTATGATGAAAATTACAGACCTCTCATCTTTCTAATTAGGAGAAGTTGCACAATCAGTGGCTGAGTAAATACTTGTTTGCCCCACTGTATATTTAACAGCCCAAACTCAATGCAAAACTGCTTGTACTCAGAAAGATGGTAAAATGTATATGAATAAGATTTTTTAAAGTAGATTTTCCGACGTTACAATTACAAACCATAAGAGTCTCAATACTGCAGGAATTGTCTGATATACTAGGAGTTACACTGATGCATTACTTTTAAATACAAGCAGAAAAGTGACAGAATAAATGGGTGGAAACATGTAAATCACTTACCTGCAAACTATGCAGTTCACTAACCTGACAGTGTGACTGGGAAGGGTCAGTCAGTCCTGGCACCTTCTTGATGTTCCCGGAAAGAACGATGGACCGCAGGCGGCTCAGGTGAAGCTCATCTCCTCCTGATGCAGCGTGGCGTCCGGTCCTCTAACGCAGAGAATAGTGGAGAACGATGGTGCCAAAGTCACCTGCCGACGTCCAGGACACAGGCACCTGGAAAACAGGAGACCGTGGCATTACTGTTTAGAGTCAATTCTGTAAAGGGTTTTACAGAAGAATCTCCAATAGTGAGAACGCCCTGAGGAGAGAGCACAAGGATCACAACAAGACAACAAAGCTCATAAAAAAAATAAAAAAAAAGTGGCACCAAGTTCCCAAAAAAAGAGTAAAGAGTACAATAGGCTTTATTACCTGAATGTGGTTAATGATCACAGTGGTGATGGTTGCAGTGTGTTACAATATTCAAACAGCATGAAATCCTTGTTTACTGTAATTATGATGTGTCACATTATGCAGTAGAGAACATGAAGATCAAGGGTAAGATTGATAAACTGAACTGTGAAGTCTGCAGACAAGAGAAATCTGCTCAGAGTAGAAACAGAACCTGATGCACGAGCAAAAGCAGTACTTGAACTAGAACATACTGACCAAGCTGATCCTATAGATCCAGTAAAGGGGGGGGGGGGGATAGCAATAGCCTCTGAGCAGTAATTCAGTCAACGTCCTGGTGTTTATTAATAACACAAATTTAGCACATATCCACAGAATTACACCATCCATACTAACCTAAAACAGCTCAGTAGAGTGAAACATAAAGAAATAACAGAAACCATGAATATTCAGTAATACATAGGTAAACACTGAAGCTACACTGCTAAGGAGATAGCTAGCATAGCAACAGAACTAAACCATTCCCAAACTAAATGAACAGCAGCTTACACACAGGGAGCAGAGAGCACAAGGATCACAACAACTGGCTCAGATAAAGAAGACAAAGCTAATCTTAAAGACTATAAAGTAGGGCTGATCGCTTGCCGTTCTGTGTTGAATCATGCGTCAAGCTTTTAAAGCAGCACTGCATCGAAACAGTCGCTCAAAACGAAGCATTGTTGCTTTACTGAAACAACCACAGGTCAAGGCGCATCAGTTCCCCGGCCGTCCTGTATAATGTACTTAAATAAAATTTATAAATAAAGAAAATGTGTGAATTTGGTCGACTTTCATTTAAAAAGATTTATTTTTTGCATTGAAGGTCAGGTGTTGTTTCCAAACCGACAAAAGAGAATAAAACTTGACATAATCCTCCTCCGTATTCAAGGGTTTTTAACTGGAGACGATGTGAAATTACCTCTAATAAAACATTGAAGTATTTCGGTGTTCAACAGATGTTCAGTCTACATGCATATGCAATATTGTTTACGACGAGAACAAAGCAGTTACATACATGAAATACATGCAATTAAATGTAGATGAACATTAATGAACAGAAGAAACACAGGCAGACATCACTGTATGGAGCTCCTGTTTCAGTTTGGACAAAGCTTATGAACACAAGCGAATCAGGCAATGGAGGTGTAGTGTTTGTAAAACAGGTGGCGCAGTAGAGCCGAGATGCTGTGAAGGGGGGGGGTTGCTAGGGGGATTATAATTATTACTCCTAATGTCAGCAAATAATAATAAGCAAAATAACATACTTGCACAAGTACTTTGCTCGATTCCCACTGAATTTGTTTTCCTGCGGTCGTGAGTGTGTAAATGCTCTGCAGTAACGGCTGAAAAGTTGGAGAGCGGATGGCTATTACTGCTTACTGGGTAATATACATGAATCAGAAACAGTTATCATCATCATCATCATCATCATCTTTAACAACTTTTAGAAAGAATTAAATCCTTAGTAATATAATTCTTCTTTGCTGTTGCCACAGATGCAACAGATCATGTTATGGGCTGCAATAAAATGATCATGTGACCAAACAAAGGTTCACATGGGGGACCTCTTAACTTTACCCTCTTCTGGACACTGGATCTATAGGACCAGCAAGGACGGTATGTAGATACACTTTGGCGTTTACAGAGGATTACTCGGGTGTAGTCTGTGTACTTCCTAAAAACTAAGGATGAAACCATAAAAAGCTACTGAGAGATAGTACACACTATCCAAAGAGAGAGAGGACAGCACCTCAGTACTCAGCTGATTCAGATACTGGAGATCAGACACAGACCAACACTGACTACTGCTACAGGGTCTGTAATGAACCACAGAGCTTTAAAGAAATTCAACAAAATCAATATTCTGGGTTGAGGCTATGAAAGAGGAGAGGACTTCTCTCATTGAAAATGACACATTTACTCTGACCCCTCTCCCAGAAGCTGAACATGCAGTGAGGGGAAGGTGGGCCTATGATTAAAAACTGTAGATGGACCAGAAACGTAATCTAGATAAAAATTGCTTTACACACCGAAATCAGGCGGCAGCAGAAACACAATCCCAGCATATCGTTAAGAGTAGTAGTATTGAATGATGGTGTTGTAGCAAGAGAATTTCTATCAATTCTGAGAGGATTACAAACCATGCGAGGGACAGAGACTCTCGATACTGCAGGGTTTGAGATACTATGAGGGACACTGATATATTACTTCTTAAAACAAGCAGAGAAATTACAATAAATGATTATAAAATCATGTAAATCCAGTAAATCATGTAAATCACTTACCTGCCAACTATCCGACGCATCTGTCCAGCAGCCAGCAGTGGAGCTCTGAAGTGGAAAGTGATGTTTATTTATATAGCCCCTTTCACAACAAATGTCACAAAGTAGTGAGTAGATGCTGGACATATGCTCAGTGATAATGTTAAAGTCCATGCTGATGAAGTATGTGTATGTATAACAATGAAGTGTGGTATGAGTGAATCACTGCAGAACTCCGAGCAGAACCGTAACACAGCAGGGCAGTGGCGAGCCAGGCTGAGCGAACATCAGGGCACAGCAGGAGGAACAGGGCACCTCAGCACATGTAAAAGACAGAGAGAGAACAAAAAGGAAGGAAAGAAAAGAAAGAAAAAAGAGGGTTAGGCAACATGTGTGAAAAGGCCTGATTCCAAAACATGGATGAATGGACACCTCCAGACTGGACGGCAGGGCATCTTAGTACATGTAAAAGGGAGAGAGAGAGAGAGAGAAAGAGGGGTTAGGATGGTTGTGTTGGAACTCTTTCACTAACCTGACTGAGAAGGGCCCGTCAGTCCTGGCCTGGCACCTTCTTGATGTTCCTGGAGAAAACAACAGACCCCAGGTGGCTGGGATGAAGCTCATTTCCCCGCTCCCGAAAGCTTGAGACACGATTCAGCATGGAACGTTAACAAAAGCCACCATCTGTCTGTTTCTGAAAACAACGTATACATAAAATATTGAAACACCTGAAAAGATTCCCCCACAATATTGCAGCACCGACGTACAAGACAAGAAAACCAGATTCACCATCTGACATTTTTTTCTGACTGACGGAATTTGGCTTCCCCCTGTACCCCAGCTGTGTAGTACACACACACACACACACACACACACACACACACACAGTTGGAGCAGCTCAAAAGCTCAAGCTTGTGGCAGTTTGTCGAGCCCTGGTATCAAACCCACAACGCTGTCATCAATAGCCTGGACCTCTAACCGCTGAGCCACCACTGCCCCTATGGCCACCACTGCCCCACACAGCTGTTTATCGTTACCAGATTTTCACTATTATTGGGCTTCGAACATCAGGGAGGTTCCTGCCATTCTGTTCCTTACGTGTTGCTCTGTTCAAAACTACCCATACCAGAATCTTTGTCTAGCTGTTCACTAAACCAGACTGTGAAACAGACCCTGAAAATCTGGCTGCAGTTTGAAGAGTCTTTTCACTAAATGAATTATCTATATACAGCCCGATGATGAAAACCTTCTTTGGACACTTGTATGTGTTTTTAAAACTTTTATAAAATTACCTGAATTTTTAGATCATTTCAGAAATTTAAGATCATAAATGCAAAAAATTCAGCTTCCAGGGGTCTCTGTGTGAACAGATTTTATGACCCCCACCAATGTAATAAACAGACCTAAGCCCTTGATTTAGTTTCACAGAGAGTGAACTAAAGTTGGTCACTTTAGACGGGCCTGGACATGTACTGGCTTAAGCAGGTTGGAGGTTTGGAGTCTGACTGACTGAGGCTGTGGACAGGTGTCTTTTATACAGATAACGATGTCCAACAGGTGCCATTAATACAGGTAATGAGTGGAGGACAGAGGAGCTTAAAGCTGCAGGTCTGTGAGAGCCAGAAATCTTGCTTGTTTGTGGGTGACCAAATACTTATTTTCCACCATAAATTACAAATAAATTCTTTAAAAATTCTACAATGTGATTTCCTGGATTTTTTTTCCTCATTTTGTCACTCATAGTGGAAGTGTACCTATGATTAAAATTACAGACCTACAGATCTCATCTTTCTAAGTAGAACTTGCACAACCAGTGGCTGGATGACTATTTTTTTTGCCCCCCTGTATATATTACATATATGTGCCCCGTTGTGTGTGTGTGTGTGTGTGTGTGTGTGTGTGTGTGTGTGTGTGTGTGTGTGTGTGAATAAATGGGTGGAATCAAGTAAATCATGAAAATCACTTAGCTGCAAACTATGCAGTTCACTAACCTGACAGTGTGACTGAAAAGGGTCAGTCAGTCAGTCCTGGCACCTTCTTGATGTTCCTGGAGAGAACGATGGACCCCAGGCGGCTCAGGTGAAGCTCATCTCTGTGGTAGAGGAGCGGACACAGCCAAAAGCTCTCCCAGTTCTCTACATAGTCAGCGCAGACGGACCCGTCCCGCAGCCAGAAGTGGAGCACGAAGAGCTGGGGAAACTGCTCCCTCACTCGTCTCTAAGTGGGCAGGGGGGGGCGTAGACGATGATTCTGGTGTCTGGCTCTTTCTGAAGTGTCCAGAAGTGTACGGCAGGGCTTCTTCAGGGCCACGCTGCATCAGGCGGAAAAAAAGGGGAGAACGATGGTGCCAAAACCACCAGGAGCTCGATGGACAATGATCCTCTGTGTCCGTCACGGGCAGCCTCCAGCCTCATGTTCCGTCGGTGGAGTTTGGGCTGCTACTACAACAGCGATCCCTGAATATCACAGATTTTTCAATGATGAATGGTTGCTTATTTAGATGTTCCATCCTGAACTACAGTAAGCTAGCTGTGATGCTGTTGGTTAACATGATCACAGTTGTGTATTTATTGTCTCAGGAACACACCGACTCCCTTATGAGTGCGTTGGCAACAGTATCTATAAATGAAGGCTCTACATAACATGACATTGTGGTCAGAAGTTTATCATAAATACAAAAGGTCTTCGCTTCCAGGGGCCCCTGTGAACCAATTTTTCTGGAAGCTGGAAGAATTTAACAATTTTATATCAAATAAATTTATCATCTTATTAGGTTTTACATTATTTACAAAATACAAAAAGTCTGGGGAAACAATGTAAGCTGTGCACATATAGAGAATATAGAAATGTTTGCGTCTCTCAGTGTAATAAGTATAAGAACACCTCTTCCTCAGTGTCAAATACAAATACAAGGCAAATGGGATGAACAACAGGATGTCCATGTGTAAAAATGAATATCTAAGGAATTTCAGTTCAGGCCTTTTCTAAGTACAACTGTACAGGAGACCATTCTGCTGACGCGTTCTGAGTTTTGAGCTTTTCCATATGTAACCATTTGGCAATCTGCTTAAACCACATCCTTCTGGAAGGAATATCTGATTTTGTGTGAATGAATCAACTGTGTGGAGCAATTATAAGAAAATGGAAGACATACAAGACCATTGATAATCTCCCTCAATCTGGGGCCCCATGCAAGATCTCATCCCATGGGGTCAAAATGATCATGAACAAAAATCCCAGAACTACACAAAGGGACCTGATAAATGACCTGCAGAGAGCTGGGACCAAAGTAATAAAGACTACCATCAGTAACTCAGTGCCAGGTGTGTCCCCCTGCTTAAGCCAATACATGTCCAGGACCGTCTGAAGATTGCCAGAGAGCATATGGATGATCCAGAAGAGGACTGGGAGCATATCATGTGATCAGATGAAACCAAAATAGAACTTTTTGGTAAAAACTCGTCTGGGTCGGAGGAAGAAGAATGCTGAGTTGCATCCCAAGAACAACATACCTACTGTGAAGCATGGGGCTGGAAACTTCATGCTTTGGGGCTGTTTTTCTTCAAAGGGAACTGTTAAAAGAATGAACGGGGCCATGTATCGTGAGATTTTAAACCAAAACCTCCTTCCATCAGTGAGAGCTGGAAGGAGTTGAAGATGCACTCAAGATGGATTCAAGAGGCTCATTTAGATCATTAAAATGTTCCAGCTCATGACATTCAAAGCCATAAAGATTAAAAATAAATGTAAGTATAACAAGACCCTTAACTGGTAGCCAAACATTAAGCTTGATAAAACCGTTAGGGTCGTCTTTCTCCGCGCCCTCCGGGAGAACGAGAATGCACAGGCTGTTCCGTCAACCCCGGTCCTGCAGATCAAACACCAACCGCTCCAGAGTGTCCAAACGATCGGAGTGTCCTGATAGAAGTTCATTCTGCTCCCTTTGCTCGCCCAGGAGATAGTCTAGCTTTGAACACATGTAGACAGGTGCGTAAAGAATTCTTCCCACATTGCTGAGAGCCACGCCATGATGGTTTTTTCCAGTGTAGCAGAGGATCCACCATGTTAGATTGAGGCAAGGAGGAGACAGATATTACCTTTTTTTTTTTTTTTTTTTTTTACTGGTGATGAGTTTGGAGTAAAAGGCAGAGATTTCCTGCAGAGAAACATCCTTAAGTGCACCGGTAAGCAAAAAGAGTCAATAAATAAGGACTAAACTCTATCGGGAGCTCTAGCCAGCTGCAACCGAGCCCATGAATGTGACTCCCCCTAAACCAGTTTTCTGACGTTACAGTTACAAACCATGCGAGGGCAGACACGGTCTCCATACTGCAGGGTTTGTCTGAGATACTATGAGGGACACTGATATATTACTTTTTAAATCAAGTAGAGAAATAATGACAGAATAAATGATTATAAAATCCAGTAAATCATGGAAATTAGTTACCTGCCCACTATCCAGTTGCCTACCCTGGGGTCCTGTCTTTTTCCGAGTGGTTTCCAGCAGTGTGTGGCAGTGCTCCTTCAGGGCCTCACTACATTGCGCAGAGAAAAGTGGAGAATGATGGTACCGAAGCCACCTGGCAACGTCCAGCACTCCTTGAAAGGGAAAATTAATAAATAAATAAATAAATAAATAAAATGTACTCTCTTACTCTTTGGTCCTAATACTTTTAAGGGTTTTAAAGTAGAACCTCCAACAATGGAAACACCACCCTGAGGAGCTGTCCTTGGTGAGGGAGCAGGTGAAGAGCTGAGGACCAGTTAGCAGAGGTGAAAACCGGCTGTGGTGGTGGAGGAGCCCTCGGCTTTTCCAGGCTGCACCGCTAAGTTTCTCCAGAGTAAACAGACAGAAACGAAAACGACGGTCAGTGAGAGAGTACTGCACAGTAACACAGGGAGCAGAGAACACAAGGATCACAAAAGCTGTCTCAGAGGAAGAAGACAGAGCTGAAAGAGTCAAGCGCACTTCCCTACTTTATAGTCTTTGTGTCGAATCATGTCTCGAGCTTCTAAAGCAGAACCGCATCAAAACTAAAATAAAAAATATAGAAACTGTAGGATAGAATTACTGCGTTTAAATGTCAATGCTTGTAGTCATTCAACATGATCACAGGTAGATCACTGAACTTTCATTCTAAATCCAGTGAAACTGCAATATTAATCAATAAAAACGTCCCTATTGTTATGACAGACAGATGCAGATCCATATGGGCTTATATTCTCTGTTCTCTCCTGTACATAAGACACGCTCCTGAACTGATTCTTTTTTTTTTTTTTTTTTTTTTTTATATAGACAAAAAGCTTTTTCCTTTAGCGAGTACTTGTGAGAATCAGACAATATTAATATCTGATCATCAGACTGCTGCAAAACAATTCCATCATTTGATGATGAAGATATGTCAGGTGTCAAGTCTGAAATATCCACATCGTACACATCCTCATTTTTCGTACACTTCTGTTGTGCTCTTGTGGAAACCATCTGAAGCACTACTGCATTTCCTGACATAGCTGTTTCTAGTCACCTGATCTGAGAATGAATTCCCAGCAGATATTGCACCCCAATAGTTGCCGGATTAGGTACAATTGGACCAGCAGGATATACTGCTGCATTTACCGCTCTCAGAGGACTATTCACCAGTGAAGATTCACATGCAACAATGGCTTCACTTTCCGAAAGGGAATTTATCATTTTAGGTAGAAATATCCCTCCACTAGGACCAGCAGCAGAAAAACCTGAATCTGTACATTGTAGGTTTAGACTGAAAGCTCCCAATAGGTCATGTCCTAGTAAACTGACAGGGCAAAGTGTGGAGACTGTAAACCAGTGTTTTACTGTTCTACTGTTCTTGACACCTGAGACAACCAAAAGAGAATTTATTCCCCAGCAAATCCTTACATTTAGACTGGATTCCTCGCTGCATTTCAAAATCCTCTTTACAGACTGTCTACATTTTCTCCCACCTTATCCTATTCAGCATAGTCTGGTTCTGGTTCTGGAACTGAACTCAGGTTATTGCTGCTCTGACCTTCTAGATCTATTTTGCTGATCCAGAGTACGGCTTCTGCTGTGTTGCCACTTTCCTGATCTAAACGCTCTACAAAACAGTCTGATCTCCCACAATTAAAACAAGCACATTCTCTCCTACCTTCCATCTCACCTGCTCCAGAGTCCCCTGCCTCAGTCCAGCACTACATTAACTGAGCTTGTAACAATGTCTCCTTATGTAATACTTTCACGTGTAGTCTGAACTCTGCTCCCTTGTCTTAGAACCTTCGAAATCTCCAATTTGAAAAACCCTGAAAAATAACATTGATTTCCAAAATCTTGCTTCTACCTCTTTGAATTTTCTAAAAAATACATTTGGATCCCTTTACAAAATTCACAAGGTTGAACAGTACTGAGAATTAAATATCCTACAATTAAATTAGCTATATAAATTTGAAAGATTCTCTGGTTTAAACAACCCTGAGAATCTAAATATTCCAAGACACTATCTTAGAATCTTCCAAATTAAAACAAATGTAGACACCAAGAAATTCCTAGTTCAGACAACTGTGAGACTGAAATGATCTTAAGGCAATGCTTTGGACGTCTTCATCCTTTGAGTCCGGATCGCTGCAAAAAGTCAATGGTCTAAAACAAATTTAAAAATGAAAAAATCAAAAGGATTCGGGTTAAACTAACCTGAAGGTCTAAGAATATGGCGTCCCGTCTCCTCCAGTTTATTCTAAATTCATAAGGCAAGCGGTCTGATTAATTTACTTAGTCACCTCGGGTACAGAGTCTCGGAGTCAGTAGAGCGCCTGAATTGACTCAGAATCACTCATTGGGATGTCGGCGGCCGCCTCCGTCTGTTTCTGATCCTGTCTCTGAAAACTCTGGACCCAGAGGTCCAGCTGTGCAGTGAAACACACCCCCCATGAACAGCGAACACACGTGCCTGGAGCGATGGGCAGCCATTGCAGTGGCGCCCACAAAAGAAGGTGAAGGGTCTTGCTCAAGAGTGGCAGTTTGCCGAGCCCTGGTATCAAACCCACAACACTCAATAGCCTGAAGCTCTAACCGCTGAGCCACCACTGCCCCCTACAGCTGCTTATCGTTACCAGATTGTCTCTATTATTATTGGGCTTCGAACATCAGGGCTGTTCCTGCATGTTACGTGTTGCTCTGTTCAAAACTACCCATACCAGAATCTTTGTCTAGCTGTTCACTAAACCAGACTGTGAAACAGACCCTGAAACAGACCCTGAAAATCTGGCTGCAGTTTGAAGAGTCTTTTCACTAAGTGAATTATCTTTATACAGCCTGATGAATAACAACATTCACTCCCTCTACCATTAATGAGGCCTTTTCATCTTGGAGAGATAAAGGAGTAAATGTCTTAAATCTGTTTATTGATAAAAGGTTTGAATCTTTTGAACTTAGCTGCAAATACCTGAAAAAAAATGAGCTTGAAGATTAAATTCAGTTCTATGTAGTTTTGTGTCCACAAACTTCCTCATCATTATTACATACGGTTCTGAATGTCAACCCACAGATAAAATTTTAATTGGCACCATCTCTGTTACTGAACTCATTTCATATGAAACCCTTACAAGTATTAAAGCAGCAGTACGTGGAGGATCCATCAGTCCATCAATATATTTACTGAATGGTGGTAAAATATTGTAGATAACTCCTCATCTACATGTTTAAAACACATTATAATTCAGTTTAAAATAGTGCATTAAATAGTGCAAAATAGTGCCGGCAGAATTTGTTTAAAACATGAATCTAATGTGCGATAGATATCAAACAGAATCAACACAGGAACACGTTTTGGTTTTGTCCAAAAATGACTGACTTTTGGAATTATGTTCTCGACTTTTTTTTTTTTTAGGAGTCTTCAAACCGCCGATCTAGCCTTTCCCTACAACAGCAATATTCGGGGACTCCTCAAGGGCTTTATCTGGGGAAATCTTGTTCTAAAAGTGCTGGCCAAAACTGCTTAGATTACTTAAAAGGAAACAGAAAAACTCTCCTACTCTCCCAAAATTGGATGCAGTGGTAATACTAGTGATAAATACCAACTTTCATAACTTCACTGACAATGACTGCTTTAGGGGCTAGAGATCATACATTTAACCGCCCAAATTCAAGAGCAGAACTGCTTGTACTTGGAAAGATGGAAGAATTGATATAAAGAATTTTAAACCTGATTACAGACCACAGTCTCAATACCGCAGGATTTGTCTGACATACTATGAGACTGATGTATTACAAGCAGAAAAGTGACAGAATAAATGAGTGGAATCAAGTAAATCACGTAAATTACTTATCTGCCAACTATGCAGTTGACTATCCTGACAGCGTGACTGGGAAGAGCCAGTCAGTCCTGGTCTGGCACCTTCTTGATGTATCCAGAGAAGAAGATGGACCCCAGGCGATCAGGTAAAGCTCAAGGCTACGTTGCATCACGCAGAGAACAGTGGAGAATGATGGTGCCAAAACCACCTGGAAAACAGGAGACCGTGGTGTTACTCTTTAGGGTCGATACTTTTAAGGGTTTTACAGAAGAATCTCCAACAGTGAGAACACTGCCCCGAGGAGCTGTCCTCTGTGCCGGAGCAGGTGGACCTTGAACCGCTTAGCAGAGATAAACGGCCGTGGTGGTGGACTCCTCTGCTTTTCCCAGCCACGCTGACACTTCCGTGCCCTCTCCGGTGTGGGAGAGGAGAAACCGACCTTCTAAGTCTGCCACGTCGGTACTGCTGGAATTAGGACGGTCGCGTTGGAGGAGTCATGGGCAGCCTCCAGCCTCATCTTCCATCTGTGGAGATTGAACTGCTTCTACAACTGCAGCTGGATCTGCCGTACAAGCTTGACGACCTCCTGGAGAGCTCGTTCCTCCGTGGTCGCCTCCGAGTAAACACAGAGACAGAAACGCAGTAACACAGGGAGCAGAGAGCACAAGAATCACAACAACTGGCTACAAGATAACGAAGACATAGCCACAAAAAGGTACCCAGTTCACCATTAATGAGTACAATAGGCTTTATTACCTGAATGTGGTCAATGATCACAGTGGTGATGGTTGCAGTGTGTTACAATATTCAAACAGCATGAAATCCTTGTTCACTGTAATTATGAAGTTTCACATTATGCAGTAGAGAGCATGAAGATCAAGGGTAAAATTGATGAACTGCACTGTGAAGTCTGCAGACAAGAGAAATCTGCTCAGAGTAGAAACAGAACCTGATGCACGAGCAAAAGCAGTACTTGAACTAGTTAATACTGACCTAGCTGATCCAATAGGGCTGGGGGAGGGCGCAGATACGACAAAAGGTTTAGCAGTGAACACTCCTGTGTGTGGGTAAAGACGCCAAAAACACTGATTGGTGACTGGTGATGTTCTAGATACAGTATTATTGAAGGGTTGACAATGAGGCTGAAGCATGGAGCACTGGGCATTAGAAATATGACAGCGTTCTGGGTGAATGATGAATAAGTGAGGAAGAATTGAGGACAGGCTGACGAATAAAGACTCTGAAATAAACAGAATACATGCACAATATTAAATAAAAGTTCAGAAAGGTTAGCTGTGATGCTGTTGCATATTTATTGACCTACTTATGAGTGTGTTGGCTACAGGATCTATAAATAAAGGCTCTATATAACCTGACATTGTGGTGAGACGTTTATCATAAATATAAAAGGGGCCCCAATGTGAACCGATTTTATGTCCCCCACAAACAAAATACACCACTGATTCAGTTTCACAGAGACTGAGTTAAATAAGGTGGTTAGCAGTCATTACTTCATTGAAAATGACTGCTTTATGGGCTAGAGATCGTCTTCTTGTTATTGGGTTTTACATTATTTACTAAATAAAAACAGAGTCTGGGGTAAGAATGTAAGCTGTGCACATATTACACAGAGAGACGCACACTTTTCTCTATTGTCTATAAATATAAGAACACCTCTTCCTCAGTGTGAAATACAAATACAAAGCAAATAGGACCCAATACAACAGGATGCCTATGTGTAAAAATGAATATCTGTAAGGAATTTCAGTTCAGGCCTTTTCCAAGTACAACTGCACAGGGGAGTAAATTCAGGTTCTGATGCAACTCATAGGTTAGCTTTTCGGTACGTAACAATTTGGCAATATGCTTCAACCACATCCTTCTGGAAGGAATATCTGATTTTGACCAGAAAAACAGAATACACTTTTTAGCTAGATCAAATAAAATATGTAAAAGTCTGATTGAGTCATCTTCCAGTGAAGGGTCTACAGCATTTAAGAAATTCACTGCTCGAGACAAACTGTACGCTAGTTATTTTTTGTACGGCCAAATAAATTTCCTTCCAGTAATCCTGTAACTTCACACACAAGTAGAAAACATGTAAAACTGTACACACTTCAGCAAAGCATTTAAAACACATGTTTGAAGTATTAGGGAATACACTGTGCAGGCGGACAGGTGTAAGGAAAGATGTAATTACAAATATCCGAGACCCCAGACCTCATCATCAAACGTCAATCCTAGACCCCTCTCCCAAGTTAGTTTCAATGAGTCATTACATGAGTCCATGTTGGATGAAGTAATGTAAAGGGTTGAGATTCTACTTTCTGAGCTGTTTGAGGTGAACTGTCCCTCCAATTGGTTGAGCTGAAATCTAAACTTGCCACTTTTCTGACAGGACTGGGTAAAAAAAATAATAAATAACACTCAGTATTAGGGAGTCCAAAAAGTGTTTTGAGTTGTTCAAATAGGTTTAAAACTCCTGCTGTAAATAAACTAGAAAAATCCTCTATGCCCCTAAAAGTCAAATTACTAAGCCTAATGTGCCCAAGCTGAGGGGGTAGATCTGGATTAAAGGTGAGTGGTGACCATAAAGAGATACAATTAGAGACTTTAATATACTTTCTAGCGTCTCTCCAAGAAAGCAACGTATTGTACACTACAAATTTATCAGAGAGAGACAGTATTTTGCCAATTATAAATAAATGGTAGGAAAGTACATCTCATACACAGTAGAGACTTATGACTGATATGTTACCTACCTGGTGATCCTGGGGGAATGAGTGAGGTCTTCTAGGAGCCTAGCAGGACCCACAGTTAACCTAGAAGGGGGAAAGGATCATGTGTGATGAAGTCAGTGGTAGCTGACTAATTACCAGCCCATACACAGCAAAGACTTGTGACTCTGACATGTTACCTACCTGGTGACCCTGGGGGAATGAGGGCGCTGGTGAGTGGCTCATCTAGTGGGTGAGCTAATAAACGACTGGGTTTATTTCCAATCTCATAGTATTTCTGTTTAGAAAAGAGAATCAACTTACAAACTGGTCCCTGCTAGTAAAAACTAAATTGAAACTTAAGCTTGAATACACTCCTCATATTTCTATCAGACTGTGTTTGTGTTGTGTTGCAGCATCTCAGCTTATAAAATTAGTTTTTTTCAAATGACCTTGCAAAGTGTCTGAGGGCGTCCCAGTTAATTGCACTGTTAACTGGAGAGTTGCAGTTGTCTTGCCAATAGACAACTGTCCTTCCGGGCCTCACTGCATCGGGCAGAGAAAAGTGGAGAATGATGGTACCGAAGCCACCTGCTGATGATCACGACTCCTGAAAAAAAGACTGAGTCGTTACTCTTTGGTCCCGATACTTTTAAGGGTTTTACAGTAGAACCTCCAAAAACGAAAATACAGTCCTGAGGAGTTGTCCTCGGTGAGGGAGCAGGTGAAGTCGAAGAACTGAACCTCGCGCCAGTAAGTTGAGGTGAAAACTGGCTGTGGTGGTGGAGGAGCCCTCGGCTTTTCCAGGCCAATGACCATAGGTCCTTTCCAGTGCCGGATTGGAAACAACCCTCTGTGTCCGCCGTGCCGGTAGTGCTGGATTTAAGATGGCCAGCGTTGGAGGAGTCACGGGCAGCCTCGACTTCTATCGATGGAGTTTGGACTGCTTCTACAACAGCAGCATTCAAGCTTGATGACCTCCTTGCAGAGCACCTGTAGATCTCGCTCCTCCACGTTCAAGTTTCTCGAGTATAAACACAGACAGAAACGCAAGCGACGGTCAGTGAGAGAGAACTGTACAATAACACAGGGAGCAGAGAGCACAAGGATCACAAAAACTGGCTCAGATAAAGAAGACAAAGCTAATATTAAAGACTATGAAGCAGGGACTCAACTGTTCGTGTCGAATCAGAGTTTTGAAAGCAGAATTGCATCGAAATAAAAAAATATAGAAAAAGTGTAGGATAGGATTACTGCGTTTACAGGTCAATGCTCTTAGCCATTCAACATGATCACAGGTAGACATAGGACATTGGGTAAAGTGGTGCAAGCAAAACAGCTGATAGGCCTTACCATGCTTACAGAGTTGCACCCTTTATTGACCCAATATCATTCATTCTGAGACCAGAAATGTTTTGGAAATTCGTCAACAAAAGTCATTAGTCTTAGTCTTGTTATTCTCACTTGGCAGCTCAGATCTTGACCGTGTAAAAAAAGTATTATCAATTATTTGTATCCCCAATATATTTATACTGGTTATACTGATTTCCCACAATTAAAACAAGTACATTCTCTCCTACCTTCAATCTCTCCTGCTCCAGAGTCCCCTGTCTCAGTCCGGCAGTACATTAACTGAGCTTGTAACAATGTCTCCTGTATTAATTTCACATGTATAGTCCGAAACCATTGGGTATTAAACTCCGCTCCCTTGTTTTAGAACCATAATAATAATAATAATAATAATAATAATTAATATCATCTCCAAAACGTTGCTTTAAAATCATAGAATTTTCTAAAAAAATAAATTCGGATCCCTTTACAAATTTCTCTAGGTTGAACATTACTGAGAATTAAGTATCCTAAAATCTATCGTCTGAATATCTAGATTCTCAGGGTTGTTTAAACCAGAGAATTTTTCAGGGATCGAAATGTATCGCAATTCAAAGTTTCCAAGAACTGTGAGACTGAAATGATCTTAAGGCAATGCTTTGGACATCTTAGTCTTTGAGTCCAGATCGCTGCAAAAAGTCAATTACCTAAAACTAATTTTATTAATTAATTATTCATAAGACAAGTGGTCTAATTAATTTACTTACAGTCACCTCGGGTACAGAGTCTCAGAGTCAGTAGAGCGCCTGAATTGACTCAGAATCAATCACTCATTGGGATGTCGGCCACTACCCATACCAGAATCTTAGCAGTTCACTAAACCAGACTGTGAACCAGTCCCTGAAAATCTGGCTGCAGTTTGAAGAGTATTTTCACTAAAATAAATTATCTATATACAGCCCGATTATGAACAACAATGTTCACTCCACAACAGCAATATTCAGGGTGACTCTTCAAGGGCTTTATCTGGGGAAATCTTGTTTAAAAGGTGCTGGCTAAGACTGCTCAGATTACTTAAAGGGAAAGAGAAAAACCCTCCTACCTAAAACTGGGTGCCACAGTAACATTAATACTACTTGGCAACCTGTCTTGACTTAAATAGACAATATGGACTCTGATGATTAATTGGCTGGTTAGCACACAGTTTGAAATCTATTTCTCTATTTAAAATAAAAAAAAAAGTCATTTACATTTACTCTCTTAGCCTTTGCGTTTTTTTGGACACTCGTATGTGCTTTTATAACTTCATCAATGCAAAAAGACTATATAAATAAAGCAGATTTTTCGAACCATATGGGGTACAGACAGTCTCCATACTGCAGGATTTGTCTGAAATACTATGAGTGACACTGATGTATTACTTTTTAATACGAGCAGAAAAGTGACTGGGTGGATAAATGGGTGGAATCAAGTAAATCATGTAAATCTGTGGTAGAGGACCAGACGCATCTGAAAGCTCTCCCAGTTCTCTATGAATTCAGCGCAGACGGACTTGTCCCAGCAGTGGAGCAATAAAAGCTGGGGAAATGGCTCGCTCGCTCACTCGATGGTAAGTGGGCAGGGGGGCGAAGACGTTGATCCTCATGTCTGGCTTTTTCCGAACAGTGTCCAGAAGCGTACGGCAGTGCTTCTTCAGGGCCACGCTGCATCAGGAAGAGAATAGTGGAGAACGATTGTGCCAAAGCCACCTGGCAACGTCCAGGACACGGGCACCTGGAAAACAGGAGAGCGTGGCATTACTCTTTTAGGGTTGATACTTTTAAGGGTTTTACAGAAGAATCTCCAACAGTGAGAACACCGCCCTGAGGAGTTGTCCTCGGTGCTTGAGCAGGTAAAGAGCAGAGGTCCTCGAACCACTTAGCAGAGGTGAAAAATGGTTGTGGTGGTGGTGGAGCCCTCTGCTTTTCCCAGCCATGCTGGCACTTCAGGTCCTCTCAGGTGCGGGAGTGGAGATGACGACCCTCTGTGTCCGCCACGCCGATAGAGCTGGAATTAAGACGTGGCGTTGGAGAAGTCACGGGCAGCCTCCAGTCTCGTCTTCCATCGATGGAGTTCCCTCTACAACAGCAGCTTCATCTGCCGCAATAGCTTGACCTCCTGAAGAGCGCATTCTTCAGTGGTCACCTCTAAATAAACACAGACAGAAATGCAAGCGGCAGTCAGTGACACTGTACTGTACAGTAACACAGGGAGCAGAGAACACAAGGATCACAACAACTGGCTCAGATAAAGGCGACAAAGCCACAAAAATGGTACCAAGTTCACCATTAAAGAGTACAATAGGCTTTATTACCTGAATGTGGTCAATGATCACAGTGGTGATGGTTGCAGTGTGTTACAATATTCAAACAGCATGAAATCCTTGTTCACTATAATTATGATGTTTCACATTATGCAGTAGAGAGCATGAAGTTCAAGGGTAAGATTGATCAACTGAACTGAAGTCTGCAGACAAGAGAAATCTGCTCAGAGTAGAAGCAGAACCTGATGCACGAGCAAAAGCAGTACTAGTACATACTGACCTAGCTGGTCCTATAGATCCAATGATATCGTGAAAAGTTTGGCAACAAACACTCCTGTAAGTCGGTCAAGACGCCAGACACAGAGACTAGTGATGTTCTAGATACTGTTGTACTAAAGGAGACTGGGTTGACATTGAGGCTGAAGCATGGAGCACTGGGCATTAGAAATATGACAGCGTTCTGGGTGAATGATGAATAAAGACTCTGAAATAAACAGAATACATGCACAATATTAAATAAAAGTTCAGAAAGGCTCCAGGTCTATATCATAGTGCTACTAAATGAGTTCATACAAAGAGAGATGTGTATACGCTCAACAGGCAGGAGAAACAAAGCTAATAATTACCACTCAAAGCTTATATCAAGACACCAGCTTTAACCTGCCTCTGACAGTTTTCACTGGTTAAACTATGGGGTTTTAGCGCCCCCACAAGGACGTAAAGAGGACAGCAATAGCCTCTGAGCAGTAGTTCAATAAACACCAGGACGTTGACTAAGAACACAAATTTAGCACATATCCACAGAATTACACCATCAATACTAACCTAAAACAGCTCAGTAGCGTGAAACATGAAGAAATAACAGAAACTATGAATATTCAGTAATACATAGGTAAATACTGAAGCTACACTGCTAAGGAGATAGCTAGCATAGCAACAGAACTAAGCCATTCCCAAACTAAATGAACAGGAGCTTACTATGTGTCACAGACTCAAAATTAAAAGCACCCACAGCCACACAGCTTGAGCAGTTTCTAAAGTTTGTTTGCCCTGCGCACTGCTACAAGACCACGCCGCTGCTTTACAGCGGAGGCTCCTGACTGGCTGAGACTCCGCATTATATACTGACCAATGCGGCTGAAGCTTTGTGAATATTAAATGAGCTTTTGGACAGATCCAGGGTTGGAGATCCACTCAGACATTTACTGAGGATACTCCGATGCAGTCTGTGAACTTCCTGAAAACTAAGATCGAAACAGTTAAAGCTACTGAGAGATGTTTGGCCGATTCGTCTCCAAATGAAACAGTAAAATGTATTTGTTCACATAATGGTTCAGAGTTCACAGCAACAGATTTACAGTCATTGCTCTGTAAGCAGGGGATTAGGCGTGAGACCTCAGCAGCTATATATATGTATTTAATGACTACATTGACAGGGAGAAAGCTTAACCTTTTAAAAAGGAGAGTATTTGGATCAGGAGGCTACACTTACAAATATGACAGATAGAAGCCAGAGTTAAAATGTGAAAGGGAGTCTTTGTAGGTACGACAAGAACAGCCCATCATACCCAGTCTACTATCCAGACACATGAAAAGTCCTTAAACACAGGCTTGTGAAATTTCATACAAAGTGTGTTAAAGAACAGCAAACCCAGACTGACCAGTCAATGGCAGCTGATGATCCCAGGGTGAGAGGTGTGTACCCCCATTCCAACAGCCAACAGTGTTGATCAGACTCCAGAAGAGGTTCAAGAGTCTTAAACTGACGCTCAAGATGGTGCTCAAACAGAGGAAGACATGGTACACACTTTTCAAAGAGAGATAGGAAAGCACCTCAGTATTTAGCTGACTGGGTGTCAGATATTGGAGATCAGACACTGACCAGAATTGACTCCTGCTACAGGGTCTGTAATGTACCGCAGAGCTTTAAAGAGGCAACAGTTCAACAAAATCACAGTTCTAAGTTGACTATCAAAAAGAGGATTTCTCACTGAAAAGTACATTTACTCTGACCACTCTCCCAGAAGCTGAACATGCAGTGAAAGGATCTATGATTAAAACAGTGTAGGTGGATCTGAAATGTAAAAAAAGTCTGAAGTGTTACAGTCAAGTAATGGGAGTGAATTACAAGAAGACATTTACTTCAACTGCAGACGTTATACACACTTTGATGCAGATGACCACACAGTACGACCTTCAGCTCCACCAGATGGACGTCACAACAGTCTACTTGAATGTTCCAATTGACTGTGAGATGTACGTAAAGCAACCAGAGGGATTTGAAGAAAAGACAAATACAGGAGAAAAGCTTGTCTGTAAACTGAATACATCATTGTGTGCTCTCAAACAGTCTGGAGGAACCTGAACATGTTGCATGATTATCCAGATGAAAATGGCTTCACACAGAATCCAGTCAACCATCAATAACAAATGCACTGAAATCAGGAGGATAAAACTGATGATCTGGGTTAATGATACTTTACCAGTTTTCCTACACTTAGGATGGCAGCAGCAAAACAATCTCTGAATAGTGTTGTTGAGGTGGAACAATTTGTATCAATTCTAAAAAGGTTGTTAAAGACAAAGTCTCGATGCTGCAGGGTTTGTCTGAGATGCTATGAGTGACACTGATAAATTAAAACTTTAATAAAAGCAGATAAATGGTTAATAAATTAGAAAAGAAATGTAAAAATTGCTTACCTGCTAACTATTCAGTTCACCAACGTCGGGAACTAGCTGCGTTGGGAGGAGAATACCAGAGAAGGCATCACGCTGCCACAGTGCCGCCATGTAAAGGCCAGGACACGGGCATCTGGAAAACAGGGTGTTTACTTGCCAGTGGTGTTACTCTTTGGGCTCGATACTTTTAAGTGGTTTTCAGTAGAATCTCCATCAATGAGAACACTGTAGCTGGGTTTGAGGGGACAACCCCTCAGGGCACACACACGTAGCCATTGCTGAGGCACCTTGGGAGCAGAGAGGATGAAGGGCCTTGCTCAAGGGCCCAACAGTGGCAGCTTGCCAAATCAAATGGAGAATCAGAGTTCACAGTCATTGCTCAGTAAGAAAGGCCTAGGACGTGAGACCTCAGCACCTCGATCATAACATCTAAAAACAGCAGAGAAAACATTGACATTACAATTACAAACTATGTGGGGGGACAGAGTCTCGATACTGCAGGGTTTGAGGTACAATGAGGGACACTGATGTATAACTTTTTAAAACAAGCAGAGAAATGGACAATAAATGGTTATTAAATTAAGTAAATCATGTAAAATCACTTACCTGCCAACTATTCAGTTCACTGACATGAACGATGGACTTCAGACGGCTCAGGTAAAGCTCATCTCTGGGACTACCTCTGGCATCTCAGTACAATGAAACTGGGCCAATAGATCTACATGAACTGGAATTAGGCGTGTGGTATCGTCACATCATTGACCAGTTCTTACAGTTTAGTGCAGACAGCACAAAGAAGTCCTCTGAAATAGTGAAACATTGTTCAAAATAGGATTAGCGAGCATGGTCCACCTCAGAAACTGTTCAGTAACAACAGAGGAGAATTCAACTGAGAATTAACTGACAAGCTTCCTGCTTTAGAGCCTTCCTGCTTTTTACTGAAGCAGAATGTCCAGAAAGAATACGGAGAGCATTCGTCTCACACACAAACAATTAAATAGGTGATAAAGTGTACTATAAGAGAATGGACTATCCAGAGACAGGTAGTCTGATACAGATTCCTCCATGTCTGAGAGAAAAGTGAATACAGAGTGAGGATCCCTGTGACAAAGGATAATACAGATAATACAAAATAATTTTTGTGGGATAGTGACTTTGTGACTACTTTTGTAACAAAAAAAAGCACAAATAGACCAGAACAATTACATCCAACACATGCAGCCCATACACATAGACCCTTTACTAGCACAAGAACAAGACACTTCCCTCTGTGAGGAAGAGAAGGAGCAACTCCGGTCAAAGATAGGCCACAATCTCTGGGTAGCAAGACAGAGTAGGCCAGAGGTCATGTTTGATGCTGGTCACTTGGCATCAAGCATCAAAAAATTTAATTGTGCAGACAGTCCATGAAGCAAACAGAATAGTGTGCAAAGTCCAAGAAGGTAGTTCTAAACCTCCAACACTTAGGCAGAGACAATGCTCTTAAACTGATAGTATTCAGTGATGCCTCATTTGGAAATCTTTCAGATGACAGCACTCAAGGAGGACATCTGATTGCCAAGAAAGGGGTGAGAACTTCCCATAGTGTCCCATAAGAACAGTCAAAGATAGTCAAGAGAATAGAGCAGAGCACACTTGCTGGTGAAACACTGGCGATGTCTGAAGGAATTGATAAAGCCATTTTCTTAGCTTTATCAATTCCTTGGAAACGCAAACAACGGTCAGTGAGAGAGAGTACTTGGAGCAAAGAGCACAAGGATCACAACAACTGGCTCAAATAAAGAAGACCGAGGTGATGGTAAAGACTATAAGATAGGATGATCGCTTGCCATTCTGTGTTGAATCACATGTCAAGCTTTCAAAGCAGGACCGCATCGAAACAGCAGCTTGGAGTCTCGCTCAAAATGAAGCATTGTTGTCTCACTGAAACAACCACAGGTCAAGGCGCAAAATGAAGTTTTTTGCAATGAAGGTCAAGTGTTGTTTCCAACCCGACAAAAGAGCATAAAATTATTGACAATCCTCTGTATTCCAGGGTTTTTAACTCATTTGACGATGTGAAATTACCTCTAATAAAACACTGAAGTATTTCTGTTTATTTCTGTGTTCAACAGTTTTGTTTATGAGGAGAACAAAGCAGTTACATACTGAAATACATGCAATTAAATGTAGATAAACATTAATAAACTGAAGAAACACAGGCAGATATCACTGTATGGTGCTTCTGTTTCAGTTTGGACGAAGCTATTTGTAAAACAGGTGGTGCAGTAGAGCTGGGAAGCTGTGAAGGGGGGGGGTGCTAAGGGGTACAGTAAAGTAATGGGAGTAGATTATAATTATTACTCTTAATGTCAGCAAATAATAACATACTTGCATAACATAAGCAAAATAACATACTTGTGCAAGGACTTTGCTCGATTCCCACTGAATTTATTTTCCTTTTTATTTATTTTAGCTCTGAAGTGACAAGAGAAGTTTATTTATATAGCCCCTTTCACAACAAATGTCACAAAGCGCATGAGTGAATCATTGCAGAACTCAGAGCAGAACCGTAACACAGGAGGGCAGTGGAGCGCCAGGCTGAGGCTTTCCCCGCTCCCGAAAGCTCGAGACATGTTTCAGCATGGAACGTTAAATGAATGAAAATAAATGAAAAAATGAAGAAAATGATAAAGCTCAGATGAAGACCACTGAGGCCTTGTTGTACAAAGTGTGTGTAATCTAGCTCTTTTGTGTTGTGTTTTTGTTTTGTGTACTTTCGTTTGATTTTTGCACAAATTCAACATTAAATATCACTGGAACTTACCTGGAAGTGTTTGGCTGTATCCTTCTGGAGAACTGTCCTTCACATCCGCTTAAAGCCACGTCATCACCACAACATGAGCATTTCTATACTGACCCACAATGAGTCTAATCTATTTAAAAACCAACTACACATCTGTTCTGCCTGTGTTGCCCAGAAATATAAACTCAGATTTGGTAAGGATACACCCCCTAGATTTTTAGGGTTTAGAAGGGGGGGGGGGGGTTAATCTGGGCTTCTTAATATCCCAAAATAATCTGCTTTTGAAATAAATAAAGCAATCTAGGTAAAATGTCTTAATCTTAATTACACTTACTCTGCCACAAAAAAAAAAAAAAAGTGTGGTTCAGGTCAGGGGTAATTGTTAGCCCAAGGTATCTAAAGCCAGTATTTGTCAACTGGAATGTTAGATTTAGTTTAATATAATCCGGGACATTCAGCTGAATAGCTGTAGACCTGCCAAAATTGACTTTATAGCCAGATAGCACACTATAACCAGTGATGAAGTTTCTGATTTCAGGAACAGACGTCACTGGATTCTTTAAATACAGAAGTAAATCGTCTGCAAATAATGAGATATGACGATCTGCTTCTCGCACTAAAACTCCTGAAATAATGTAACTAGATGTAAATGTATTCAGCAAGGAGTTCTATAACTAATGCAAAATGCAATGGTGAAAGACGGTAGCCTTGTCTGCAGCGTCTTCTAATTGGACAAATACCAGATATAAGAGAGTTTGCATTAATAGAGACTGTGGGGTCTAAATACAACAATTTGACTATATTTATACAATTATTCCCCAATACGATTTTCTCCAGTAGAGCAAAACCAAAATAAATTCCACTCAACCCTGCGGAACGCTTTCTCAGCATCTAAGGAAACAATTTAAGTAGGGTCTTTTCTTTTGGCAAAAAGATTTATAATATCACAAAGGCGGTGAATGTTATCGGGAACGTTATCGGGTTAATGGGTCGATAGGAAGCACATGCTGTGGGGTTTTTGTCCTTTTTTAACAGCAGACCATTTCAAAAGATTATTGTTAATCATGGGCATAAAAATGGGGCATAAGTCTGGCCAAAACTTCTTGTAAAATTGGACTGGATAGGCGTCAGGGCCTGGGGCTTTTCCTGAGGGCATTTAAAAAAAAGTCTGATCTTCTGAGACTCTAGGGAGAGAAATGTTAAGTAATTTGATCTATTCAAATGTGAACTGCTACAGTCTGAAGTGTAAAGCGATTTTAAAAAGTTACAGAAAGTATCATTAATTATGCGAGGGTCAGAGGAAATATCACCAGAAGGAGTTTTAATAGCTTTTATAGATCGTTCAGTCTGTTGTAATTAAGCTGGTGAGCTAATAAACAACTGGGTTTATTTCTAAACTCTTAGTATTTCTGTTTAGAAAAAAACAACAA
The DNA here is from genome assembly GCF_030463535.1 of Salminus brasiliensis. NCBI lineage: Eukaryota > Metazoa > Chordata > Actinopteri > Characiformes > Bryconidae > Salminus > Salminus brasiliensis. The sequence continues at coordinate 19,182,905 of NC_132891.1, forward strand.
CTTAGAAATATGAGTTTATTCAAGCTTAACTTTTAATTTAGCATTTACTAGCAGAGACGCATAAGAGATCAAATAACCTTGCAAAGTGTCTTTGAGGGCATCCCATTTAATTGCACTGGTAACTGGAGAGTTGCAGTTGTCTAGTCAATAATCTGTTATTCTCTTTAACATAGAAACAAAACACTTCTTTATTTAGTAAATGTGTTAAATCTCCACTGAGGTGTTTTTAATGCTGTTAAATTTAGCATTACATTCAAATACACTGGACTGTGGTCAGATAAAATCAATTTAACAGACCTTCAACATATGTATAGAGTTAGTAGGAATAAGAAAGTAATTCAGTCTTAAATAGGAGCCATGGGGATGAGAGTACATGCCACTCTGAGCCAAGGCTTTCACGTGTAAAACTTCCGCCATGAGGTCAGTATAAAAGCGCAAGGTTGACCCATTATGAGAGATTGAGTTCCTAAATAACTCCTAAAATAACTTCTTTAGTGGTGAAAGTGGACCAGGATGCTCCATGGTGAGCTTTTGGACAGGAATGTTAAAGCCTGTTCAATTTCAATGGGCAGAACACCCGTGGGAAGATCCATTCAGGAGGGAATGTGGTTTTGGATGAACGTTAATGGCGTTTTTATTTTGTGACTTGGGCTTCAGTCGGCAAGTTTTCAACCTCATCCCATCTGTCTTCTATGGCGGTAACTCGTGCCACTAAAGTGGATAACTAAACAACTGTTAATGCAAAAAAAAGTATAAGGTATGAAATCAGGATCCAAAATATAGTTTACTAGTGGAAACATGACAAAATATAAGATCTCCAGAGTAAACACAGACAAACAAACGAAGGTCAGTGAGACAGTACTGTACAGTAACACAGGGAGTAGAGAGCACAAGGATCACAACTGACTCAGAGGAAGAAGACAAAGCTGATATTAAAGACTATAAAGTAGGGACGGTCGCTCAATGGTCCCTTGTCTCAGAACCTTCGAAATCTCTAATTTGAACAGCCCTGAAAAATAACATTGATTTCCAAAATCTTGCTTCTACCTCTTTGAATTTCCTAAAAAAAAAATTTGGATCCCCTTACAAAATTCTCTAGGTTGAATAGTACTGAGAATTAAATATCCTAAAATTAAATTAGCTAAATAGAATTTAAAGATTCTCTGGTTTAAACAACCCTGAGAATCTAACTATTCCAAGACAATATCTTAGAATCTTCCAATTTAAAACAAATCTGGATACTGAGAAGTTCCCAGTTCAGACAACTGTGAGACTCGAATAATCTTAAGGCAATGCTTTGGACATCGTCATCCTTTGAGTCCGGATTGCTGCAAAAAGTCAATGATCTAAAACAAACTTGAAAATTAAAATATCAAAAGGGATCCGAGTTAAAGTAACCTGAAGGTCTAAGAATATGGTGTCTCGTAATTAGTAAGGCAAGCGGCCTAATTAATTAGCTTACAGTGACCTTGTGTACAGAGTCTCGGAGTCAGTAGAGCGCCTGAATTGACTCAGAATCACTCATTGGGATGTGGGCGGCCGCCTCTGTCTGTTTCTGATCCTGTCTCTGAAAACTCTGGACCCAGAGGAATATTGGGATCTCTGTGGAACCACCAAAACTGTGGTAGTGGGATTTGCTTCTCTGCACTTAAAGAATCAACTTGATCAGTCAGTCGTAGGAATATAGAGAAACACTTTAGTCCTGCAGTAAACAACCTGTGATGAGGCTGGTGTGAAGTTGATCGACTCCATTGTTTCAAAGTAACAAAAGCCACCATCTATCTGTTCCTGAAGACAACGTATACATAGAATATTAAAATGCCTGAAAAGATTCTCCCACAATATTGCAGCGTCGACGTACAAGACAAGAAAACCAGATTCACCATTTGATATTTTTTTGTGATACAGATGGAACTTTGCTTCCCCCTGTAACCCAGATGTGCAGAAAACATGAAGGAACAGACACACACGCCTGAAGCGTTGGGCAGCCATTGCTGTGGGCCCCCACAAAAGGTAAAGGCCTTGCTCAGTGGCAGTTTGCCAAGCCCAGGTATCTAACCCACAAAAAAGATTTTACAATGTAATTTCCTGGATTTTTTTCCTCATTTTGTCTCTCATAGTTGAAGTGAACCTATGATGAAAATTACAGACCTCTCATCTTTCTAAGTAGGAGAACTTGCAACCAGTGGCTGACTAAATTCTTTTTTTGCCACGCTGTATATTTAACAGCCCAAACTCATTCGAATTTATATAAATTTTACTATCTTTCTGAGCAAGCAGTTCAAGCAGTTTCGCATTAAGATTTTTAAAGTAGATTTTCCAATGTTACAATTACAAACCATGACCGTCTCAAAACTGCAGGATTTGTCTGAAATACTATGAGCTACACTGATATACTACTTTTTAATACAAACAGAAAAGTGACAGAATAAATGGGTGGAAACAAGTAAATCATGTAAATCACTTACCTGCAAACTATGCAGTTTACTAACAAGACAGTGTGACTAAGAAGGGCCAGTCAGTCCTGACCTGGCACCTTCCTAAAGTTCCCGGAGAGAACGCTGGACTCCAGGCGGCTCAGGTGAAACTCATCTCTTTGTTAGAGGAACGGACGCCACACTGCATCAGACGGAGAATAGTGGAGAACGACGGTGCCAAAGTCACCTGGCGAAGTCCAGGACACGAGCACCTGGAAAACAGGAGAGCGTGGCATTACTCTTTAGGGTTAATTCTAAAGTGTTTTACAGAAGAATCTCCAACAGTGAGAACACCACCCTCAGGAGCTGTCCTCTGTGCCGGAGCAGGTAAAGAGGCAAGGTCGTCGAACCAGTTAGCAGTGGTGAATAATGGCTGTGGTGGTGGAGGAGCCCTCTGCTTTTCCCAGGCCACGCTGACACTTCCAGGCCCTCTCAGGTGCAGGAGAGGAAACTACGATCCTACTGTACAGTAGGGTCCCTGTGTTACTGTACAGAGTACTATACAATAACACAGGGAGCAGAGAGCACAAGGATCATAACAACTGGCTCAGATAAAGGCGACAAAGCCACAAAAACGGTACCAAGTTCACCATTAAAGAGCACAATAGGCTTTATTACCTGAATGTGGTCAATGATCACAGTGGTGATGGTTGCAGTGTGTTAAAATATTCAAACACAGCATGAAATCCTTGTTCACTGTAATTATGATGTTTCACATTATGCAGTAGAGAGCATGAAGATCAAGGGTAAGATTGATAAACTGAACTGTGAAGTCTGCAGACAAGAGAAATCTGCTCAGAGTAGAAACAGAACCTGATGCACGAGCAAAAGCAGTATTTAAACTAGTACATACTTACCTAACTTGTCCTATAGAGCCAGTAAAGGGGGGGGGCTGAAGCATGGAGCACTGGGCATTAGAAATATGACAGCGTTCTGGGTGAATGATGAATAAGTGAAGAAGAATTGAGGACAGGCTGATGAATAAAGACTCTGAAATAAACAGAATACATGCACAATACTAAATAAAAGTTCAGAAAGGCTCCAGGTCTATATCATAGTGCTACTAAATGAGTTCATTCAAAGAGAGATGTGTATACGCTCAACAGGCAGGAGAAACAAAGCTAATAATTACCACTCAAAGCTTATATGAAGACAACAGCTTTAACCTGCCTCTGACTGTTTTCACTGGTTAAACTGTGGTTTTAGCGCCCCCACAAGGACGAAAAGAGGAATAGCAATTGCCTCTGAGCAGTAGTTCAATAAACACCAGGACGTTGACTAAGAACACAAATTTAGCACATATCCACAGAATTACACCATCAATACTAACCTAAAACAGCTCAGTAGCGTGAAACATGAAGAAATAACAGAAACCATGAATATTCAGTAATGCATAGGTAAATACTGAAGCTACACTGCTTAGGAGATAGCTAGCATAGCAACAGAACTAAGCCATTCCCAAACTAAATGAACAGCAGCTTACTTTGTGTCACAGACTCTAAATTAAAGGCACCCACAGTCACACAGCTTGAGCAGTTTATAAAGTTCAGTCTTCCAGAGGAGCTACAGAGCTCGGTCACACCGGCTCGTTTACCCTGCGCACTGCTGCAAGACCACGCTGCTGCTTTACAGCGGAGGCTCCTGATTGGCTGAGACTCAGCATTATACACTGACCAATGCAGCTGAAGCCTCGTGAATATTAAATAAGGTCACTAATTTAAGGAGCTTTTGATAGATCCAGGGTTGGAGATCCACTCAGACATTTACTGAGGATTACTCAGATGCAGTCTGTGAACTTTCTAAAAACTAAGGGTAAAACAGTTAAAAGCTTGTCTGTAAACTGAATAAATCATTGTGTGCTCTCAAACAGTCTGGAGGAACCTGAACATGCTGCATGATTATCTAGATGTAATTGGCTTTACACAGAACCCAGCTGACCATTGAGTCTACAAACACATTGAAATCAGGAGGATAATACTGATATTCTGGGTTAATAATAATTTACCTAAATGACAGTTTTCCTACACTTAGGATGGCAGCAGCAACACAAGCCCAGAATAGTGTTGTTGAGGTGGAAGAATTTGTGTAAATTCTAATAAGGTTGTTAAAGGCAAAGTCTTGATACTGCAGGGTTTGTCTGAGATACTATGAGGGACACTGATGAATTTAAAATTTAATACAAGTAGAGAAATGACAGAATAAATGGTTAATAAATTAGAAAAGAAATTATGTAAAACTACTTACCTGCCAACTATTCAGTTCACTAATGTCAGGAACTCGCTGCGTCAGAAGGAGAATAGTAGAGAATGATCATGCCAAAGGCGTCATGCTGCCGCAGTGCCAAGGACACGGCATCTGGAAAACAGGAGACAGTGGTGTTACTCTTTGGGCTTGATACTTTTAAGTGGTTTTCAGTAGAATCTCCATTAATGAGAACACTGCCCTGAGGGGTTGTCCTTGAGGGATAAAGCAGGTGAAGGCAAAGTAGAAAAGCTGAGGACCTTGGCTGAGGAACTGGCTGTGGTGGTGGAAGACGCCCCCAGGCTCCAGTTTCAGTTTGGACAAAGCTTATGGACACACAAGTGACACACGCAATGGCAGTGTAGTAATTTATTAGTACAACAGGTGGCGCATTAGAGCTGTGACGCTGAGAAGCCTAGACCCATCTCCCAGAAGCTGAACACTCAAGGAGTCATCAAAAAGTTTACCATTGCTCTGCTCCGACCTGGATAAATTCGTATTTTCAATGGGGCCGCTTCTGCTTCCCATCCATTGTCACAAAGCTGCACCATCAAGACTGTGTGGAGTTACTACACCGAGCCAGGGAAGCAGGAACACTGCAGTTTAAACACCTTTGGTGTCATTTCTGGATATAGAATTAATCTAGAGAAAAACTAATACCAGCCCCAACAAACATCAATTTATAACAAATTCCATTTTAGACTAAATAAAGAAAAATATATATTTGTGCAGAAGCGTATGGCAGTGCACCTTCAGTGCCTCAATGCATCGGGCAGAGAAAAGTGGAGAATAATGGTACTGAACCCACCTAGATACGCAAGCTGAGGTGAAAACCGGCTTTTCCAGGCCGCACCGCCGGCCCCAGGTCCTCTCTGGTGCCGGAGTGGAGACAACAACCCTCTGTGCCCTCCACACCGGTAGTGCTGGATTTAAGATGCCCAGCGTTGGAGGAGTCCTGGGCAGCCTACAGCCTCGTCTTCCGTCGGTGGAGTTTGGACTGCCAGCAGCTGTCAAGCCTGACGACCTCCTTGCAGAGCTCCTGGAGATCTCGCTCCGACAGAAACACAAATGACAGTCAGTGAGAGAGTACTGTACAGTAACACAGGGAGCAGAGAATGCAAGGATCACAACAACTGGCTCAGATGAAGAAGACAAAGCTAATATTAAAGACAATAAAGTAGGGATGTTGCTCAGCAGTCCGCGTTTAATCACATCTCGAGCTCCTAAAGCAGAACCGCATCAAAACAAATAAAATATAGAAAAAGTGTAGGATAGAATTACTGCGTTTAAATGTCAATGCTTTTAGCCATTCAACATGGCTACAACATAGATCACTGACCTTTCATTCTAAATCCAGTGAAACTAATATTAATCAATAAAAACATCCCTTTTGTTATGACAGACAGATGCAGATCCATATGGGCTTATATTCTCTCTTCTCTCCTGTACATAAGACACACTCCCGAACTGATTCTTTTTCCAGACAAAAAGCTTTTTCCTTTAGTGAGTACTTGTGAGAATCCGACAATATTAATTTCTGATCATCAGACTGCTGCAAAACAATTCCATCATTTGATGATGAAGAGGTGTCAGGTGTCAAGTAGTACTGTAACTGAACTCCGGTTATTGCTGCTCTGACCTTCTAGATCTATTTTGCTGATACAGAGTACGGCTTCTGCTGTGTTGCCACTTTCCTGATCTGCACGCTCTACAAAACAGTCTGATCTCCCACAATTAAAACAAGCACATTCTCTCCTACCTTCCATCTCACCTGCTCCAGAGTCCCCTGCCTCAGTCCTGCAGTACATTAACTGCGCTTGTAACAATATCTCCTGAAGCCGCTCCTCCCTATCCACAAAGTTCTTCTCTGCATGAAGAGCAGCCATGTTTGGTTGAGGATTAGCAGGAACGCTAGCTTCCTCCCAATCAGTGGATTCCAGAACTTGCTTTTTCTGGTCTTTGAGTCTCTGGGGCCGCGTAGATCAAGAAATCAGAAAATCTTTATCCCCAGAAGCATCACCATAGGTATGTCAAAAGTGGGACTGCATTAAAGAGACTAAACCAAGGGGGAGAGTGAATAAAGACAGCTGTTAAAAAGGAGTAAAAGTTTAAGCAGCCATGTCCGATCCGGTCACATGCCACACCCCCAATAAGATTTTTAAACCAGGTTCTTATTTTGTGAATAAATGTTTGGTTTTTGTGTGGTAGTGTGGTAGACAGTTAAATAAATAAATACTTTATTCTAAATGTATATTCACAGACCAGCAGCTTTTCTGCAGCAGTTAGAGCACAAAGTAAGTCTGGTCAAAATCTGATTCCCAAAAATACCCCCAAAATTCTGTAGGTTGAAGAGTACTCAGAATTAAATATCCTAAAATCGTCTGAATATTTAGATTCTTAGGGTTGTTTTTCAGGGATCGAAATGTATCACAATTCAAAGTTTCCAAGACAACTGTGAGACTGAAATTATCTTAAGGCAATGCTTTGGACATCTTCATCCTTTGAGTCCAGATCGCAGCAAAAAGTCAATGATCTAAAACTATTGAAAATTAAAATACCAAAAAGTTAAAGTAACCCGAAGGTAAAAGAATATGACGTCCCGTCTCCTCCAGTTTATTCTAAATTCGTAAGACAAGCGGTCTAATTAATTTACTTACAGTCACCTCGGGTACAGAGTCTCGGAGTCAGTAGAGCGCCCGAAATGATTCAGAATCACTCATTGGGATATCGGCGGCCGCCTCTGTCGGTTTCTGATCCTGTCTCTGAAAACTCTGGACCCAGAGGAATATTGGGATCTCTGTGGAACCTCCAAAACTGTGGTAGTCCAATTTACTTCTCCGCACTTAAAGAATCAACTCCATCAGTTAGTCTTAGGAATGTAGAGAAACACTTTAATCCTGCAGTAAACGTAACGCCTGTGGAAGGTGCGCTGGTTTTCATCCCATTTGATGTCCTATGCTGATCACGCTGATTTTCTGAGCCCCCTGTGGTGTGAAATTGATGGACTCCATTGTGTCAAAGTAACAAAAGCCACCACCTGTCTGTTCCTGAAAACAATGTATACATAGAATATTAAAACGCCTGAAAAGATTCCCCCACAATATTGCAGCGCCGACGTACAAGAAAAGAAAACCAGATTCACCATTTGACATTTTTTCTGACACAGATGGAACTTGGCTTTCCTCCGTAACCCAACTGTGCAGTGAACAAACACCATGGACAGTGAGCACACTTGGCTGGAGCAGTGGGCCTCCATTGCTGCGGTGCCAACAAAAGAAGGTAAAGGGTTTTGCTTAGGAGTGGCAGTTTGCAGAGCCCTGGTATCAAACCCACAGCGCTGTCATCAATAGCCTGGAGCTCTAACCGCGGAGCCACCACTGCCCCCTACAGCCACCACTGCCCCCCTACAGCTGCTTATCGTTACCAGATTTTGGCTGTTATTGAGCTTTGACCATCAGGGCTGTTCCTGCATGTTACGTGTTGCTCTGTTCAAAACTACCCATACCAGAATCTTTGTCTAGCTGTTCACTAAACCAGACTGTGAACCAGTCCCTGAAAATCTGGCTGCAGTTTGGAAGAGCCTTTTCTCTAAATAAGTTATCCATATACAGCCTGATGAACAACAACATTCACTCCAGAACAGCAATATTCAGGGTGACTCCTCAAGGGCTTTATCTGGAGGAACCTTGTTCAAAAGGTGCTGGCTAAGACTGCTTAGATTACTTAAAGGGAAAGAGAAAAACCCTCCTACCTAAAATTGGGTGCAGTGGTAAACTGAATACTACTTGGCAACCTGTCTTGACTTAAATAGAGAATATGTACTCTGATTAATTGGCTGGTTAGCACCCAGTTTGAAATCTATTTCATTATTTAAAATTCTGCAGTCATTTACATTTACTCTCTTACCCATTGTGTTTATTTGGACACTCGTATGTGCTTTTATAAAATTACCTGTATTTGTAGAGTTAGAGTTTTATTTTTTTTTAAGAAATGTAAAAAGACTCCAGGGGTCTCTGTGTGAACGGGTTTTATTACCCCCACCAATGTAAAACAGACCTACACCCTTAATTTAGTTTCACAGAGAGTGAACTAAGGTGGTTCACTTCAGACGGGCCTGGACATGTACTGGCTTAAGCAGGTTGGAGGTTTGGAGTCTGACTGTTTGAGGCTGTGGACAGGTGTCTTTTATACAGATAACGAGGTCAAACAGGTGCCATTAATACAGGTAATGAGTGGAGGACAGAAGAGCTTCTTAAACAAGTTACAGGTCTGTGAGAGCCAGAAATCCTGCTTGTTTGTGGGTGACCAAATACTTATTTTCCACCATAAATTACAAATACATTCTTTAAAAATCGTACAATGTGATTTCCTGGATTTTTCTCCTAGTTTTGTCTCTCAAAGTTGATGTACATATGATGAAAATTACAGACCTAGTAGGAGAACTTGCACAATCAGTGGCTGACTAGATACTTTTTTGCCCCACTCAATGCGAAGCTGCTTGTACTCGGAAAGATGGAAGAATTTATATAAATTATTTATATAAATAAAGATTTTTAAAGCAGATTTTTTGAGGTCACAATTACAAACCATGCGGGGCACAGACAGTCTCCATACTGCAGGATTTGTCTAAAATACTATTTTAGAGTTACACTGATATACTACTTTTTAATACAAGCAGAAAAGTTTCAGAATAAATGGATGGAATCAAGTAAATCATGTAAATCACTTACCTGCAAACTATGCAGTTCACTATCCTGACAGTGTGAATAGAAAGGGTGAGTCAGTCCTGGCCTGGCACCTTCTTGGTGTTCCAGGAGAGAACAATGGACCCCAGGCGGCTCAGGTGAAGCTACTCTCTGTGGTGGAAGACCAGACGCAGTTGAATGCTCTCCCAGTTCTCTATGAAGTCAGCGCAGACGGACCTGTCCCAGCAGTGGAGCGATAAGAGCTGGGGAAATGGCTCGCTCACTCGACGGTAAGTGGGCAGGGGGCCAAAGACGATGATCCTGGTGTCTGGCTTTTTCCGAGCGGTGTCCAGAAGCGTACGGCAGTGCTTCTTCAGGGCCACGCTGCATCAGGCAGAGAATAGCGGAGAACGATGGTGCCAAAGCCACCTGGCGATGGTGCCAAAGTCACGGTCTCCTGGAAAACAGGAGACCGTGACATTACTCTTTAAGGTCGATACTTTTAAGGGTTTTACAGAAGAATCTCCAACAGTGAGAACACCGCCCTGAGGAGCTGTCCTCTCTGCCGGAGCAGGTGAAGAGCTGAGGTCCTTCAACCAGTTAGCAGAGGTGAAAAATGGCTTTTCCCAGCCATGTTGGCACTTCAGGTCCTCTCAGGTACGGTAGCGGAGATGACGACCCTCTGTTTCCGCCATGCCGATAGAGCTAGAATTAAGACGGTCGCGTTGGAGGAGTCACGGGCAGCCTCCAGTCTAGTCTTCCATCGGTGGAGTTCCCTCTACAACAGCAGCTAAATCTGCCGTAATAGCTTGATGACCTCCTGAAGAGCGCGTTGCTCCGTGGTAAACACAGACAGAAACGCAAGCGACTGTCAGAGAGAGTACTGTACAGTAACACAGGGAGCAGAGAGCACAAGGATCACAACAACTGGCTCAGATAAAGGCGACAAAGCCACAAAAACGGTACCAATTTCACCATTAAAGAGTACAATAGGCTTTATTACCTGAATGTGGTCAATGATCACAGTGGTGATGGTTGCAGTGTGTTACAATATTCAAACCCAGCATGAAATCCTTGTTCACTGTAATCATGATGTTTCACATTATGCAGTAGAGAGCATGAAGATCAAGGGTAAGATTGATCAACTGCATTGTGAAGTCTGCAGACAAGAGAAATCTGCTCAGAGTAGAAACAGAACCTGATGCACGAGCAAAAGCAGTACTTGAACTAGTACATACTGAGCTAGCTGGTCCCACAAGGAGACCGGGATGACATTGAGGCTGAAGCATGGAGCACTGGGCATTAGAAATATGACAGCGTTCTGGGTGAATGATGAATAAGTGAAGAAGAATTGAGGACAGGCTGATGAATAAAGACTCTGAAATAAACAGAATACATGCACAATATTAAATAAAAGTTCAGAAAGGCTCCAGGTCTATATAATAGTGCTACTAAATGAGTTCATTCAAAGAGAGATGTGTATACGCTCAACAGGCAGGAGAAACAAAGCTAATAATTACCACTCAAAGCTTATATCAAGACACCAGCTTTAACCTGCCTCTGACCGTTTTCACTGGTTAAACTATGGGGTTTTAGCGCCCCCACAAGGACGAAAAGAGGAAAAGCAATTGCCTCTGAGCAGTACTTTAAGACAAGATAAGATAATCCTTTATTAGTCCCGGAGTGGGGAAATTCTCAGTGTCACAGCAGAAAGGGATAGCAAGACACTCAGTTACAAAAACGTAGATAAATAATTTACACTATATATACACACAATATAAATAAGAAAAAAAAACAATAACAGTATTATTTACAGCAAATTACTCTTAATTGCACATGGGGGGGGGGGGGGTATTGCATAGTATTTACATAGTATTTTTGCATTGAGGGATCACTGTTCCCTGAACATGTGTGTGTAGTTAAGTGTGTGTGGTCAGCTGGGAGTAGTGCTGGTTGTGCAGTCTGACGGCAGCAGAACGTTGACTAAGAACACAAATTTAGCACATATCCACAGAATTACACCATCCATACTAACCTAAAACAGCTCAGTAGCGTGAAACATGAAGAAATAACAGAAACCATGAATATTCAGTAATACATAGGTAAATACTGAAGCTACACTGCTAAGGAGATAGCTAGCATAGCAACAGAACTAAACCATTCCCAAACTAAATGAACAACAGCTTACTTTGTGTCACAGACTCTAAATTAAAGGCACCCACAGCCACACAGCTTGAGCAGTTTATAAAGTTCAGTCTTCCAGAGGAGCTACAGAGCTCAGTCACACCGGCTCGTTTGCCCTGCGCACTGCTGCAAGACCACGCTGCTGCTTTACAGCGGAGGCTCCTGATTGGCTGAGACTCAGCATTATATACTGACCAATGCAGCTGAAGCTTCGTGAATATTAAATGAGGTCACTAATTTAAGGAGCTTTTGGACAGATCCAGGGTTGGAGATCCACTCAGACATTTACTGAGGATTACTCAGATGCAGCCTGTGAACTTCCTGAAATCTAAGGGTGAAACAGTTAAAGCTACTGAGAGATGTTTGGTCGATTCGTCTCCAAATGAAACAGTAAAATGTATTTGTTCACATAATGGTTCAGAGTTCACAGCAACAGATTTACAGTCATTGCTCTGTAAGCAGGGGATAAGGTGTGAGACCTCAGCAGCTATATATATGTATTCAATGACTCTACGTTGACAGAGAGAAAGCATAACCTTTCAAAGAGGAGAGTATTTGGATCAGGATGCTACACTTACAAACATGACCGATAGAAGCTAGAAATTTCTTTCAGTGTGTTCCAGAACACCAAACCCAGACTGACCAGTCAGTGGCATATGAGGACTTCCATGGTGAGAGGTGTCTGGAGGAACCTGATGTTACCTGATTATCTAGATGGAAATGGCTTTACACAGAACCCAGCTGACCATTCTGTTTACAAACACACTGAAATCAGGAGGATAATACTTATTCAAATAGGTTTAAAACTCCTGCTGTGAATAACCTAGAAAAATCCTCAATGCCACAAAGTCCAATTACTAAGCCCAATGTCCCCAAGCTGAGGGAGTAGATCTGGATTCAAGGTGAGTGGTGACCATAAAGAGATACAATTAGAGACTTTCATATATTTTCTAGTGTCTCTCCAAGAAAGCAACGTATTGTACACCACAAAGTTATCAGAGCGAGACAGTATTTTGTCAATTATAAATAAATGGTAGGGAAGTACATCTCATACACAGTAGAGACTTATGACTGATATGTTACCTACCTGGTGATCCTGGGGGAATGAGGGCGCTGGTGAGTGGGTAAGTGGGTGAGCTAATAAATGACTGGGTTTATTTCCAAACTCATAGTATTTCTGTTTAGAAAAAAATAAAAACTTACAAATATGAGGAGTTTATTCAAGCTTAAGTTTTAATTTAGCATTTACTAGCAGGGACCAGTTTGTATCAGACTCTACTTGTGTTCTAGTTGCAGCATCTCAGCTTATAAAATTAGTTTTTTTTTCTGGAGAGACGCATAAGAGATCAAATGACCTCGCTAAGTGTCTTTGAGGGCGTCCCATTTTATTGCACTGGTAACTGGAGAGTTGCAGTTGTCAATAATCTGTTATTCTCTTTAACATAGAAACAAAACACTTCTTTATTTAATAAATGTGGGTTACATCTTCACTGAGGTGTTTTTAATTCTGTAAAATTTTTAGACATCCAAATTCACTGGACTGTGGTCAGATAAAATCATTTTGACAGACCTTTAACATATGTATAGAGTTAGTAGCAATAAGAAAGTAATCCAGTCTTGAATAGGAGCCATGGGGATGAGAGTACTTGCCATGCTGAGCCAAGGCTTTCACGTGTAAAACTTCAGCCAACAGGTCAGTGTAGAAGTGCAAGGTTGACCCATTATGAGAGAAGGAACTCTGCTAGGGGAGACATTGCCTTCTCTATTTTCCAGCAAAACAAAAATTCTTGTCTTCAGCCGAAAAGTTTTCAACCTCTTCCAATCTGCCTTCTGTGGTGGTCTCTAAAGTGGGTAACGAAGCTTCCACTGAGGAGACAGAGCCTGCGATATCTTGAAGACGGCCCTCTATATTATCCTAAAGTCAGCCGATAGATCTGAGTTCAGCATGAAGAGCGGCCATGTTTAGTAAAGTATTAGCAGGAATGCTAGCTTCGTCCCCCTCCAGAACGTCCAGAACTTGGCTTTTTCTGGTCTTTAAGTCTCTGTGACCACATAGATAAAGAAATGGGAAAATCTTTATCCCCAGAAGTATCACCATAGGTATGTCAAAAGTGAGACTTCATTAAAAGGAGGGTAAACCAAGGGGGAGAGTGAATAAAGACAGGTGTAAAAACGGAGTAAAAGTTTAAGCAGCCATGTCCGATCCGGTCACGTCACAACCCCCAATAAGATTATAAAACCAGGTTCTTTTCTTGTGAACAAATGTTTGGTTTTTGCGTGGTAGTGTGGTAGACAGTTAAATAAATAAATATTTTATTCTATATATATATATATATATATATATATATATATATATATATATATTCACAGACCAGCAGCTTTTCTGCAGCGGTTAGAGCACAAAGTTAATCTGAGAAAGCTGGTAGAAATCTGATTCCCAACCCCCCCCAAAAAAAAAAAAATAATCCATGTATGCTAAAGCACAAATCCAAAACTGGAAATTGGAAAAGCTGCATATGGAATCATCTTAATGGTGTCAGATAGAATCTATGCAGAAATTTCCAGTGGATTATTGGGTGATCAGGATTCCTCAAAGATAAAATGATCATTTCTCATGCATGGTTCTCAAAACATAAAAAAATGACTTAAGATCTTTGGACCACACACAGTCCAACCCATCTACAAGAGGCTCAAAGTAAAAAAAAAATAAATAAATACTGAAAGCCGAGCAAGACTGGAGTAAAACACTTTAAGCATTAGGTGTGGCTGTAATTGGAGTTCAGTGAGTCTCAGAAAACTGAGGATTGATTTAAGTTGCAGATACCTAAAGAAAGAGGTATTGGACTAATTACATTGCCCTTTAATAGCCTGGAAAGATCTTAACCCATTTTTAGTGCAGATATCATCTGGAGGTCAAGCTCCTTTGCTCTCCCATTGGGTGCAATGAAACAGCATTCCCCATCAGTAAATTATGATTATGAAAGAGAGGAGAGTGCTCATGCTATATAAGAGTTTGTTTGCCTAAACAAGAGCTCTAGCCAGCTGGAACCGAGCCCATGAATGGGTTCATGTGACTCCCCCTAAAGCAGTTTTCTGACGCTCCATTTACAAACCATGCGGGGAACAGACATGGTCCAGATACTGCAGGGTCTGTCTGAGATACTATGAGGGACACTGATATATTACTTTTTAAATCAAGCAGAGTAATTACAAAATAAAGGATAATTAATTTACATGATTTAATTTAATTTTATAACCTGCCCACTATCCAGTTGCCTACCCTGCGGTCCTGTCATTTTCCGAGTGGTGTCCAGAAGTGTGTGGCAGAGCTCCTTCAGGGCCTCACTGCATCGGGAAGAGAAAAGTGGAGAATGATGGTACTGAAGCCACCTGGTGATGTCCAGCACTCCTGAAAAAAAGACTGAGTCGTTACTCTTTGGTCCCGATACTTTTAAGGGTTTTACAGTAGAACCTCCAACAACGAAAATACAGTCCTGAGGAGTTGTCCTCTGTGAGGGAGCAGGTGAAGTCAAAGAGCTGAACCTCGCGCCAGTTAGTTGAAAACTGGCTGTGGTGGTGGAGCCCTCTGCTTATCCAGGCCACGCCAACAACCCCAGGTCCTTTCCAGTGCAGGAGTGGAGACAACAACCCTCTGTGTCCGCCGTGCCAGTAGTGCTGGATTTAAGCTGGCCAGGATTGGAGGAGTCCCGGGCAACGGCATCGTCTTCATTCGAGTTTAGACTGCCTCTAGAACAGCAGCAGTCAAGCTTGATCACCTTGTTGCAGAGTGCCTGTAGATCTCGCTCCTCCTCAGTCTTCAACTTTCTCAAGTATAAAGACAGACAGAAACGCAAACGATGGTCAGTAAGAGAGTACTGCACAGTAACACAGGGAGCAGAGAACACAAGGATCACAACAACTGGCTCAGATAACGACGACAAAGCTAATATCAAAAACTATAAAGTAGGGACTCAACTGTTTGTGTCGAATCATGTTGAGTTTTAAAAGCAGAATCGCATCGAAAAAAAATATATATATAGAAAAAGTGTAGTTACTGCGTTTACAGGTCAATGCTTTTAGCCATTCAACATGATCACAGGTAGACATGGAACATGGTAAGGCCAATCAGCTGTTTTGCTTGCACCACTTTAACCAGAGATGCACCCTTTATTGACCAAATATCATTCATTCTGAGACCAGAAATGTTTTGGAAATTCGTCAACAAAAGTCATTAGTCTCAGTCTCATCATTCTCACTTGGCAGCTCAGATCTTGACCGTGTAACAGAAGTATCATCAATTATTCGTATCCTCAATATATTTATACTGGTTATACTGATTTCCCACAATTAAAACAAGCACATTCTCTCCTACCTTCAATCTCGCCTGCTCCAGAGTCTCCCGTCTCAGTCCGGCAGTACATTAACTGAGCTTGTAACAATGTCTCCTGTATTAATTTCATGTTTATATTCTGAATTTTTTGGGAATTATAAACTCTGTTCCCTTGTTTTAGAACCATGGAAATATAAAAATCATCATCATCATCATTTCCAAAACGTTGCTTCAAAATCTTTGATTTTCTGAAAAATAATTTTGATTTCAGTGTGTTTTTAAACAGAATGGTCAGCTGGGTTCTGTGTAAGGCCATTTCCATCTAGATAAATAAATTTCTCTAGGTTGAACAGTACTGAGAATTAAATATCCTAAAATCTGAATATCTAGATTCTCAGGGTTGTTTAAACCAGAGAATTTTTTTTTTAGGGATCGAAACGTATTGCAATTCAAAGTTTCCAAGACAACTGAGAGACTGAAAAGATCTTAAGGCAATGCTTCGGACATCTTCATCCTTTGAGTCCAGGTCGCAGCAAAAAGTCAATGATCTAAAACTAATTTGAAAATGAAAATATCAAAGAGATCCAGGATAAAGTAACCTGAAGGTCTAGGAATATGGCGTCCCGTCTCCTCCTGTTTATTCTAAATTCATAAGGCAAGCGGTCTAATTAATTAGCTTACAGTCACCTCGGAGTCAGTAGAGCGCCTGAATTGACTCAGAATCACTCATTGGGAGGACGGCGGCCGCCTCTGTCGGTTTCTGATCCTGTCTCTGAAAACTCTGGACCCAGAGGAATATTGGGATCTCAGTGGAACCAATTCGATCAGTCAGTCTTAGGAATGTAGAGAAACACTTTAATCCTGCAGTAAACGTAACGCTGGTGGAAGGCATGCTGGTTTTCATCCTCTTTGATGTCCTATGCTGATCAAGCTGATGATTTCTGAGCCCCCTGTGATGAGGGTGGTGTAAAGTTGATAGACTCCATGGTTTCAAAGTAACAAAAGCCACCATCTGTCTGTTCCTGAAAGAAACGTATACATATTAAAACGCCTGAAAAGATTCCCCCACAATATTGCAGCGTCGACATACAAGACAAGAAAACCAGATTCACCATTTGACATTTTTTGTTACACTGATGGGATTTTGTTTCCTCCGTAACCCAGCTGTGCAGAGAACACACAGTGAAACACACAGTGGACAGTGAGCACATGTGGTTGGAGCAGTGGGCAGCCATTGCTGCGGTGCTCACAAAAGAAGGTGAAAGGTCTTTCTCAAGAGTGGCAGTTTGTAGAGCCCGGGTACTGAACCCACAACACTGTCATCAATAGCCTGGAGCTCTAACTGCTGAGCCACCACTGCCCCCCTACAGCTGCTTATCGTTACCAGATTGTCTCTTATTATTGGGCTTCGAACATCAGGGCTGTTCCTGCAGGTTACGTGCTGCTCTGTTCAAAACTACCCATACCAGAATCTTTGTCTAGCTGTTCACTAAACCAGACTGTGAAACAGTCCCTGAAAATTTGGAAGAGCCTTTTCACTAAATAAATGATCTATATACAGCCCGATTATGAACAACAACGTTCACTCCACAACAGCAATATTCGGGGTGACTCTTTAGGGGCTTTATCTGGGGAAATCTTGTTCAAAAGGTGCTGGCTAAGACTGCTTAGATTACTTAAATGGAAACAGAAACCCTCCTACCTACAATTGGGTGCAGTGGTAAATTTAACTCTACTTGGCAACCTGCCTTCACTTAAATAGACAATATGGACTTTGATGATTAATTGGCTGGTTAGCACACAGTTTAAAATCTATTTTACTATTTAAAATTCTGCAGTCATTTACATTTACTCCCTTACCCTTTGTGTTTATTTGGACACTTAAGCAGGTTGGAGGTTTGGAGTCTGACTGACTGAGGCTGTGGACAGGTATCTTTTATACTGATAACGATGTCCAACAGGTGCCATTAATACAAGCAACTAGTGAAGGACAGAAGAGCTTCTTAAAAGCTACAGGTCTGTGAGAGCCAGAAATCTTGCTTGTTTGTGGGTGATCAAATACTTATTTCCCATCATAATTTACAAATAAATTCTTTAAAAATCCTACAATGTGATTTCCTGGATTTTTTTCTCATTTTGTCTCTCATAGTTGACGTGTACCTATGATGAAAATTACAGACCTAGTAGGAGAACTTGCACAATTAGTGGCTGACTAAACACTTTTTTGCCCAACTCCTGCTTGTACTCGGAAAGGAAGAATAGATAAAAATTCTAATAAGATTTTTAAAGCAGATTGTCAGACGTTACAATTACAAACCATGACAGTCTCAATACTGCAGGATCTGTCTGAAATACTATGAATGAGAATGATATTACTTTTTAATACAAGCAGCAAAAGTGACAGAATAAATGGGTGGAATCAAGTAAATCATGTAAATCACTTACCTGTAAACTATGTGACAAATCTGTCCCACAGCCAGCAGTGGAGCTCAAAGAGCTGGGTAAACTGTTCGCTCACTCATCGGTAGGTGGGCAGGGGGCTGAAGACTATGCCCAGAAGCGTGCAGCAGTGTTTTTTCAGGACCTTGCTGCATTGGGTGGACAATAGTAGAGGTTAAAAGGTACAGAAGGAGTCACACTGCCAACTCAATTCAAAGTTTATTTATATAGAGCCTTTCACAACAAATGTCAAAGCGCTTTACAGAGATCCTTGTCCACGTCTCTCATGAGCAAGCACCACAACGGAGGTGGTAGCGACAGTGGCAAGGAAAACTCCCTCATACTAAGAGGAAGAAACCTTGAGAGAAACCAAGACTCAGTCTGAGGAACCCATCTGCCTTAGGTCGACCTGCACAGCACAAACATTACACTAAGAACTAGACAGAGAGATAACGAAGAGCTATAGCTAATGTAGGAACAGGTTATGAAGTATGTGTGTGAGTAGGTGCTGGACATATGCTCAGTGTTAATGTTGAAGTCCATGCGGAGTAGAGCGACAGGCCTGATTCCAGAACATGGATGAATGAACACCTCCAGACTGGACGGCAGGGCATCTCAGTACATGTAAAAAAGAGGGAGAGGGAGCGAGAGACAGAGGGATTAGGATGGTTGTGTTGTGCTGAGTAGTGGGACAGGCCTGATACCAAGACACAGGAACTGAACCGAAAAAGGGCAACTCCAGGCAGGCAGCTCAGGACATGAGGGGAGAGACACAAAAAGATAGACCTGAGAGACCTGTAGCAGAAATAGTTAAAGAGACCACCACAATAGTAGTAATAAAAAGCCTGTAATCAGAGCAGGACAGAACAGTGGTGTTATGTAATTAAAACAGGACAAAACACAGAACTGGTGAGTTATCTGAAAGCTGGTGTAAAGAGAAACGTTTTTAATTCAGATTTAAAGACTGAGAGTGTGTCTGATTCCCATATATTAACAGGGAGGTTGTCCTAATTTGGGGGCTTTATAAAAAAATGCTCTTCCTCCTGCATTTTTTTTCTAATGAAGAGTGGCAACATGAGAGCCTCAACACAACTCAAAAATGACCTGAAAAAGATTGTTCAACATCATGGTTTAAGGGAAGAATACAAAAAGCTCTCAGATTTCAGCTGTCAGTTTCCACTGTGAGGAAGATAGAGAGGAAATGGAAGACCACAAGCACAGTTCTAGTTACGGCCCCAAAGTGGCAGGCCAAGAAAAATCTCAGATAGGCAGAATTGAAGGATGGTGAGAACAGTCAGTCAACCCACAGACCAGCTCCAAAGACCTACATCATCTTGCAGCAGATGGAGTCACTGTGCATCGTTCAACTATTCAGCACACTTTGCACAAGGAGAGGCTGTATGGGAGAGTAATGCAGAAGAAGCCTTTTCTGCGCACAAGCCACAAACAGAGCCGCCGTAGGTCTGCTAAAGTACATTTGGACAACCCAGCTTCATTTTGGAGTGCTGTGGGCCGATGAAACTAAAATTGAGTTATTTGGACATAAGGGGGCTGTATGCATGGTGGAAAGAGAACAGCATTCCAAGACAAACACTTGCTACCCACAGTAAAATCTGGTGGAGGTTCCATCATGCTGTGGGGCTGTGTGGCCAGTGCAGGTACTGGGAATCTTGTTAAAGTTGAGGGTCACATGGATTCCAGTCAATATCAGCAGATTCTTGAGAACAGTGTTCAAGAATCAGTGAGAAAGTTGAAGTTGCGCCAGGGCTGGATACTGCAACAAGACAATGACCCTAAACACTGCTCAAAATCTACTAAGGCATTCATGCAGAGGAACAAGTACAACATTCTAGAATGGCCATCTCAGTCCCCAGACCTGAATATTACTGAAAATCTGTGGTGTGATTTAAAGCGGACTGTCCATGCTCAGAAATCATCAAACCTGACTGAACTGGAGATGTTTTGTAAAGAAGAATGGTCCAAAATACCTTCAACCAGAATCCAGACTCTCATTGGAAGCTATAGCAAGCGTTTAGAGGCTGTTATTTCTGCAAAAGGGGGATCTACTAAATATTGATGTAAATGTTCTTTGAACAGTAAATATCCTAAAATCTTGTCTTAGAAACTTCGAATTTTAATCAATTTGGATCACTGGAAAATTCTCAGGTTTAAACAACCCTGAGAACCAAAATATTCCAAAACAATTCCTTAGAATATTCCAATTTAAAACAAATCTGGACCCCGAAAAGTTCCCAGTTCAGACAAACTGTGAGACTGAAATCATCTTAAGGCAATGCTCTGAACATCTTTGTCCTTTGATCACTGCAAAAAGTCAATGGTCTAAAACAAATTTGAAAATTAAAATATCAAAGGGATCCGGGTTAAAGTAACCTGAAGGTCTAAGAATATGGTGTCTCGTAATTAGTAAGGCAAGCGGCCTAATTAATTAGCTTACAGTCACCTCGGGTACAGAGTCTCGAAGTCAGTAGAGCGCCTGAATTGACTCAGAATCGCTCATTGGGATGTGGGCGGCCGCCTCTGTCTGTTTCTGATCCTGTCTCTGAAAACTCTGGACCCAGAGGAATATTGGGATCTCTGTGGAACCTCCAAAACTGTGGTAGTGGGATTTGCTTCTCCGCGCTTAAACAATCAACTCGATCAGTCAGTCTTAGGAATGTAGAGAAACACTTTAATCCTGCAGTAAACAACCTGTGATGAGGCTGGTGTGAAGTTGATAGACTCCATTGTTTCAAAGTAACAAAAGCCACCATCTGTCTGTTTCTGAGAACAACGTATACATAGAATATTAAAACGCCTGAAAAGATTCTCCCACAATATTGCAGCGTTGACGTACAAGACAAGAAAACCAGATTCACCATTTGATATTTTTTGTTACACATATGGAATTTGTCTTCCCCCTGTAACCCAGCTGTGCAGAGAACACACGCACACCTGGAGCAGTGGGCAGCCATTGCTGTGGGCCCCAACAAAAGACGGTGAAGGCCTTGCTCAGTGGCAGTTTGTAGAGAATTTTTTTTGTGGGTTAGATACCTGGGCTTGGCAATGTGATTTCCTGGATTTCCTCATTTTGTCTCTCATTAGTTGAAGTGTCCCCATGATAAAAATTACGGACCTCTCTAATCTTTCTAAGTAGGAGAACTTGCACAACGAGTGGCAGACTAAATACTTGTTTGAGTTTGGGCTGTTAAATATAAATATACAGCAATGTGAAACTGCTTGCACTCGGAAAGATAGTAAAATTTATATAAATTCTAATACGTTACAATTACAAACCATAACAGTCAATACTGCAGGATTTGACTGAAATACTATAAGTGACACTGATGTATTACTTTTTAATACAAGCAGAAAAGTGACAATAAATGGGTGGAATCAAGTTAATCCTGTAAATCACTCACCTGCAAACTATGCAGTTCACTAACCAGACAGTGTGACTGGGAAGGGAAAGTCCTGGCCTGGCACCTTCTTGGTGTTCCCGGAAAGAACGATGGACCCCAGGCGGCTCAGGTGAAGCTCATCTCTGGGTTAGAGGACCGGACGCCACGCTGCATCAGGAAGAGAATAGTGGAGAACGATGGTGGCAAATTCACCTGGGGAAGTACAGGACACGAGCACGAGACTGTGGCATTACAGGAGACTGTGGCATTTACGGTCAATTCTAAAGTGTTTTACAGAAGAATCTCCAACAGTGAAAACACGGCCCTGAGGACTCGCCCCTCTGTGCCGGAGCAGGTGAAGAGCTGACGTCCTTGAACCAGTTAGCAGAGGTGAAAAATGGCTGTGGTGATGGAAAAGTCCTCTGCTTTTGCCACACTGGACACTTCCAGGTTCTCTCAAGTACAGGAGTGGAGACGACTACCCTGTGTCCGCTGCACCGGTAGGGCTGAAAATAAGACCACGGCGTCACAGGCAGCATTCCAGGAGTCACGGGCAGCCTCTAGCCTCGTTTTCCGTCGATGGAGTTTGGACAGCCTCTACAACAGCTGGATCTGCCGTAATAGCTTGACGACCTCCTGAGAGCTTGTTCCTCCATGGTCACCTCGGAGTAAAAACAGAGACAACTGTCAGTGAGAGAGTACTGTACAGTAACACAGGGAGCAGAGAGCACAAGGATCACAACAAAGCTAATAAAAAAGAAGACATATCCACAAAAGTACCAAGTTCACCATTAAAGAGTACAACAGGCTTTATTACCTGAATGTGGTCAATGTTCACAGTGGTGATGGTTGCAGTGTGTTACAATATTCAAACGCAGCATGAAATCCTTGTTCACTGTAATTATGTTTCACATTATGCAGTAGAGAGCATGAAAATCAAGGGTAAGATTGATCAACTGAACTGTGAAGTCTGCAGACAAGAGTGCTCCTCTTGTCCTATAGAGTCCATAAAGGGGGGGGGGGTGCTGAAGCATGGAGCACTGGGCATTAGAAATATGACAGCGTTATGAGTGAATGATTAATAAGTGAGGAAGAATTGAGGACAGGCTGATGAATAAAGACTCTGAAATAAACAGAATACATGCACACTATTAAATAAAAGTTCAGAAAGGCTCCAGGTCTATATAATAGTGCTACTAAATGAGTTCATTCAAAGAGAGATGTGTATACGCTCAACAGGCAGGAGAAACAAAGCTAATAATTACCACTCAAAGCTTTTATCAAGACACCAGCTTTAACCTGCCTCTGACCGTTTTCACTGGTTAAACTATGGGGTTTTAGCGCCCCCACAAGGACGAAAAGAGGAATAGCAATAGCCTCTGAGCAGTAGTTCAATAAACACAAGGACGTTGACTAAGAACACAAATTTAGCACATATCCACAGAATTACACCATCAATACTAACCTAAAACAGCTCAGTAGCGTGAAACATGAAGAAATAACAGAAACCATGAATATTCAGTAATACATAGGTAAACACTGAAGCTACACTGCTAAGGAGATAGCTAGCATAGCAACAGAACTAAGCCATTCCCAAACTAAATGAACAGCAGCTTCCTTTGTGTCTCAGACTCTAAATTAAAGGCACCCACAGTCACACAGCTTGAGCAGTTTATAAAGTTCAGTCTTCCAGAGGAGCTACAGAGCTCGGTCACACCGGCTCGTTTACCCTGCGCACTGCTGCAAGACCACGCGGCTGCTTTACAGCGGAGGCTCCTGATTGGCTGAAACTCCACATTATATACTGACCAATGCGGCTGAAGCTTCATGAATATTAAATGAGGTCACTAATTTAAGGAGCTTTTGATAGATCCACGGTTGGAGATCCACTCAGACATTTACTGAGGATTACTCAGATGCAGTCTGTGAACTTTCTAAAAACTAAGGGTGAAACAGTTAAAAGCTTGTCTGTAAACTGAATAAATCATTGTGTGCTCTCAAACAGTCTGGAGAAACCTGAACATGCTGCATGATTATCTAGATGTAATTGGCTTTACACAGAACCCAGCTGACCATTGAGTCTACAAACACACTGAAATCAGGAGGATAATACTGATATTCTGGGTTAATAATAATTTACCTAAATGACAGTTTTCCTACACTTAGGATGGCAGCAGCAACACAAGCCCAGAATAGTGTTGTTGAGGTGGAAGAATTTGTGTAAATTCTAATAAGGTTGTTAAAGACAAAGTCTTGATACTGCAGGGTTTGTCTGAGATACTATGAGGGACACTGATGAATTTAAAATTTAATACAAGTACAGAAATGACAGAATAAATGGTTAATAAATTAGAAAAGAAATGATGTAAAACTACTTACCTGCCAACTATTCAGTTCACTAATGTCAGGAACTCGCTGCGTCAGGAGGAGAATAGTAGAGAATGATCATGCCAAAGGCGTCATGCTGCCGCAGTGCCAAGGACACGGCATCTGGAAAACAGGAGACAGTGGTGTTACTCTTTGGGCTCGATACTTTTTAGTGGTTTTCAGTAGAATCTCCATCAATGCGAACACTGCCCTGAGGGGTTGTCCTTGACGGATAAAGCAGGTGAAGGCAAAGTAGCGGAGGACCTCAAACCGGCTGTGGTGGTAGAAGAGCCCTCAGTATTTTCAGGCCACGCTGACGCCCCCAGCCTCCGGTTTCAGCGTGGACAAAGCTTATGGACACACAAGTGACTCAGAAGCTGAACACTCAAGGAGTCATCAAAAAGTTTAACATTGCCCTGCTCCGACCTGGATAAATTAGCATTTTCAATGGGGCCGCTGGTGCTCCCCATCCAATGTCACAAACACAAAACACGAAACTCTTTGGCCCCGATACTTTTAAGGGTTTTACCAACAATAAAAACATTGCCCACTGTGAGGATTGAAGAACTGAACCTCGCACCAGTTAGTTGAGGTGAAAACCTTCTGTGGTGGTGGTGGAGCCCTCAGTTTTTCCAGGCCATGCAGACGGCCCCAGACCCTCTCCGGTGCGGGAGTGGAGACAACAACCCTCTATGTCCGCCACGCCAGTAGTGCTGAATTTAAAATGCCCAGCGTTGGAAGAGTCCTGGACAGCCTACAGCCTCGTCTTCCGTCAGTGGAGTTTGGACTGCCAGCAGCTGTCAAACCTGATGACCTCCTTGCAGAGCGCCTAGAGATCTCGCTCCGACAGAAACACAAATGACGGTCAGTGAGAGAGTACTGTACAGTAACACAGGGAGCAGAGAGCACAAGGATCACAACAACTGGCTCAGATAAAGAAGACAAAGCCAATATTAAAGACTATAAAGTAGAGATGATCGCTCAATGGATCGTATCGAATGACCTCGAGATTTAAAAGCAGAACCACATCGAAACAAAAAAAAAATATATATATATATATATAAATATAAAAAATGTGGAGGATAGAATCACTGCGTTTGAAGGTCACTGCTTTTAGCCATTCAACATGATCACAGGTAGTTTACTGAACTTTCATTCTAAATCCAGTGAAACTAATATTAAATCAATACAAACATCATTTTTGTTTAGACAGACAGATGCAGATCCATATGGGCTTATATTCTCTCTTCTCTCCTGTACATAAGGCACTCCTGAACTGATTCTTTTTTTTTTTTTTTAAAGACAAAGTTTTAAAGTTCCTTTAGTGAGTACTTGTGAGAACCAGACAATATTAATATCTGATCATCAGACTGCTGCAAAACAATTACATAATTTAGTGATTAAGATATGTCAGGTGTCATGTCTAAAATATCCACATCCACACCATCATACACATCGTCACTGCAACAACAATGGCCTCCTTTTCCAAAAGGGACTTTTTAACTAGAGATGCACCCTTTCAACCTTTGACAGAGCTCCATGTGATGAATCAGGTTCCCTGCTCTGTCAGATCCCAAGAATATTCTACTGGGCCTATTTTAAGTGGAAATATCCCTACACTAGGACCAGCAGCAGAAAAACCTGAATCTGTACATTGTAGGTTTAGACTGAAAGCTCCCCATAAGATCACACCCTAGTAAATTCACAGGGAAATGTGTGGAGACTGTAAACCAGTGTTTTACTGTTCCATTACCCAATTTCACCTTCACAGGACTGCACAGATGTTCTGTGAGTGCTAAGTCTGAAACATCCACTGTTAGAATTGTGTCTGTACTGACGGATATGGGTACTGACCCCTCCATAAGTACTGAAACTGCTGCACCAGAGTCAATCAAAACAGAATTAATTTCCCAGCAAATCCTTACATTTAGACTGGGTTCCTCGCTGGGTTTCTAAATCCTCTTTACAGACTGTCTACATTTTCTCCCACCTTATCCTATTCAGCATAGTCTGGTTCTGGTTCTGGAACTGAACTCAGGTTATTGCTGCTCTGACCTACTTGATCCAGAGTACAGCTTCTGCTGTGTTGCCACTTTCCTGATCTAAACGCTCTACAAAACAGTCTGATCTCCCACAATTAAAACAAGCACAGTCTCTCCTACCTTCAATCTCACCTGCTCCAGAGTCCCCTGCCTCAGTCCGGCAGTACATTAACTGTGCTTGTAACAATGTCGCCTTATGTATTAATTTCATGTGTACAGTCCGAACTCGGCTCCCTTGTCTTAGAATCTTCGAAATCTCCAATTTGAAAAACCTTAAAAAATAACATTGATTTCCAAAATCAAAAAATTAGCTAAATAAATTTGAAAGATTCTCTGGTTTAAACAACCGTGAGAATCTAAATATTCCAAGACAATATCTTCTTATCTTCCAATTTAAAACAAATCTGGACACCAAGAAATTACCAGTTCAGACAACTGTGAGACCCAAATGATCTCAAGGCAATGCTTTGGACATCTTCATTCTTTGAGTCCAGATTGCTGCAAAAACTCAATGATCTAAAACAAAATTAAAATATCAAAAGGATCCAGGTTAAAGTAACCTGAAGGTCTAAGAATATGGTGTCCTGTCTCCTCCAGTTTATTCTAAATTCGTAAGGCAAGCGGTCTAATTAATTAGCTTACAGTCACCTCGGGTACAGAGTCTCAGAGTCAGTAGAGCGCCTGAATTGACTCAGAATCACTCATTGGGATGTCGGCGGGCGCCTCGGTCGGTTTCTGATCCTGTCTCTGAAAACTCTGGACCCAGAGGAATATTGGGATCTCTGTGAAACCTCCAAAACCGTTGTAGTCTGATGTAGACTGTTGTAGTGAAACACCCCCCCCCTGAACAGTGAGCACACGTGCCTGGAGCGATGGGCAGCCATTGCAGCGTCGCCCACAAAAGAAGGTGAAGGCCTTGCTCAAGGAGTGGCAATTTGACGAGCCCGGGTATCGAACCCACAACGCTGTCATCAATAGCCTGGAGCTCTAACCGCTGAGCCACCACTGTCCCCCTACAGCCACCACTGTCCCCCTACAGCTGCTTATCGTTACCAGATTGTCTCTATTATTATTGAGCTTCGAACATCAGGGCTGTTCCTGCAGGTTACGTGCTGCTCTGTTCAAAACTACCCATACCAGAATCTTTGTCTAGCTGTTCACTAAACCAGACTGTGAAACAGACCCTGATAATCTGACTGCAGTCTGAAGAGTCTTTTCACTAAATAAATGATCTATATACATGATCTATATACAGCCTGATTATGAACAACAACGTTCACTCCACAACAGCAATATTCGGGGTGACTCCTCAAGAGCTTTATCTGAGGAAATCTTGTTTAAAAGGTGATGGCTAAGACTGCTTAGATCACTTAAAGGGAAACAGAAACCCTCCTACCTACAATTGGGTGCAGTGGTAAATTTAACTCTACTTGGCAACCTGTCTTGACTTAAATAGACAATATGGACTCTGAGGATTAATTGGCTGGTTAGCACCCAGTGTGAAATCTATTTCTCTATTTAAAATTCTGCAGTCATTTACATTTACTCTCTTACCCTTTGTGTTTATTTGGACACTTGTATGTGCTTTTATAAAATTACCTGTATTTTTAGAGGTTTAATTCTAGCACGAATGCAAAAAGACTCCAGGGGTCTCAGTGTGAACCAATTTTATGACCCCCACCAATGTAAAACAGACCTAAGCCCTTAATTTAGTTTCAGAGAGTGAACTAAGGTGGTTCACTTCAGACGGGCCTGGACATGTACTGGCTTAAGCAGGTTGGAGGTTTCCAGTCTGACTGTTTGAGGCTGTGGACAGGTGTCTTTTATACTGATAACGATGTCCAACAGGTGCCATTAATACAGGTAGCGAGTGGAGGACAGAGGAGCTTCTTAAAGAAGTTACAGGTCTGTGAGAGCCAGAAATCTTGCTTGTTTGTGGGTGACCAAATACTTATTTTCCACCATAAATTACAAATAAATTCTTTAAAAATCCTACAACGTGATTTCCTGGATTCTTCTCCTAGTTTTGTCTCTCATAGTTGATGTACATATGATGAAAATTACAGACCTAGTAGGAGAACTTGCACAATCAGTGGCTGACTAGATACTTTTTTGCCCCACTCAATGCGAAGCTGCTTGTACTCAGAAGATGGAAGAATTTATATAAATTATTTATATAAATAAAGATTTTTCAATGTCACAATTACAAACCAATGACGGTCAGTGAGACAGTACTGTACAGTAACACAGGGAGCAGAGAGCACAAGGATCACAACAACTGGCTCAGATAAAGGGGACAAAGCCACAAAAACAGTACCAATTTCACCATTAAAGAGTACAATAGGCTTTATTACCTGAATGTGGTCAATGATCACAGTGGTGATGGTTGCAGTGTGTTACAATATTCAAACAGCATGAAATCCTTGTTCACTGTAATTATGATGTTTCACATTATGCAGTAGAGAGCATGAAGATCAAGGGTAAAATTGATAAACTGAACTGTGAAGTCTGCAGACAAGAGAAATATGCTCAGAGTAGAAACAGAACCTGAAGCATGAGCAAAAGCAGTACTTGAACTAATACATACTGAGCTAGCTGGTCCCACAAGGAGACCGGGATGACAATGAGGCTAAAGCATGGAGCACTGGGCATTAGAAATATGACCGCGTTCTGGGTGAATGATGAATAAGTGAGGAAGAATTGAGGACAGGCTGACGAATAAAGACTCTGAAATAAACAGAATACATGCACAATATTAAATAAAAGTTCAGAAAGGCTCCAGGTCTATATCATAGTGCTACTAAATGAGTTCATTTAAAGAGAGATGTGTATACGCTCAACAGACAGGAGAAACAATGCTAATAATTACCACTCAAAGCTTATATCAAGACACCAGCTTTAATCTGCCTCTGACCGTTTTCACTGGTTAAACTATGGGGTTTTAGCGCCCCCACAAGGACGAAAAGAGGAATAGCAATAGCCTCTGAGCAGTACTTTAAGACAAGATAAGATAATCCTTTATTAGTCCCAGAGTGGGGAAATTCTCTGTCACAGCAGAAAGGGATAGCAAGACACAATGTAGATAAATAATTTACACTATATACACAATATAAATAAGAATTAAAAAAGCAATAACAGTATTATTTACAGCAAATGACTCTTAATTGCACATTGGGGGGGGGGGGGGAGTATTGCATAGAATTTACATAATAGTTTTGCATTGAGGGACCTCTGTTCCCTGAACATGTGTGTGTAGTTAAGTGTGTGTGTGTGTGTGTGGTCCGCTGGGAGCAGTGCTGGTTGTGCAGTCTGACAGCAGCAGGACGTTGACTAAGAACACAAATTTAGCACATATCCACAGAATTACACCATCAATACTAACCTAAAACAGCTCAGTAGCGTGAAACATGAAGAAATAACAGAAACCATGAATATTCAGTAATACATAGGTAAATACTGAAGCTACACTGCTAAGGAGATAGCTAGCATAGCAACAGAACTAAGCCATTCCCAAACTAAATTAACTGCAGCTTACTTTGTGTCTCAGACTCAAAATTAAAGGCACCCACAGTCACACAGCTTGAGCAGTTTATAAAGTTCAGTCTTCCAGAGGAGCTACAGAGCTCGGTCACACCGGCTCGTTTGCCCTGCGCACTGCTACAAGACCACGCTGCTGCTTTACAGCGGAGGCTCCTGATTGGCTGAGACTCAGCATTATATACTGACCAATGCGGCTGAAGCTTCATGAATATTAAATGAGGTCAATAATTTAAGGAGCTTTTGGACAGATCCAGGGTTGGAGATCCACTCAGACATTTACTGAGGATTACTCAGATGCAGTCTGTGAACTTCCTGAAATCTAAGGGTGAAACAGTTAAAGCTACTGAGAGAGGTTCGGCCGATTCATCTCCAAATGAAACTGTAAATCTGTTGCTGTGAACTCTGAAGCATTATGTGAACAAATACATTTTACAGTCACTGCTCTGTAAGCAGGGGATAAGGTGTGAGACCTCAGCAGCTATATATATGTATTTAATGGCTCTACGTTGACAGAGAGAAAGCATGACCCTTCAAAGAGGAGAGTATTTGGATCAGGAGGCTACACTTACACACATGACAGATAGAAGCTAGAACTTTCTTTTAGTGTGTTCCAGAACACCAAACCCAGACTGACCAGTCAGCGGCATATGATTACTTCCATGGTGAGGGGTGTCTGGAGGAACCTGAAAATGTTACCTGATTATCTAGATGAAAATGGCTTTACACAGAACCCAGCTGACCATTCTGTTTACAAACACACTGAAATCAGGGGGAAAATACTTATTCAAATAGGTTTAAAACTCCTGCTGTGAATAAACTAGAAAAATCCCCTTTGCCCCTTAAAGTTCAATTACTAAGCCCAATGTCCCCAAACTGAGGGGGTAGATCTGGATTCAAGGTGAGTGGTGACCATAAAGAGATACAATTAGAGACTTTAATATATTTTCTAGCGTCTCTCCAAGAAAGCAATGTATTGTACACTACAAAGTTATCAGAGAGAAACAGGATTTTGTCAATTATACATAAATGGTAGGGAAGTACATCTCATACACAGTAGAGACTTATGACTGATATGTTACCTACCTGGTGATCCTGGGGGAATGAGGGCGCTGGTGAGTGGGTAAGTGGGTGAGCTAATAAATGACTGGGTTTATTTCCAAACTCATAGTATTTCTGTTTAGAAAAAAGTAACAACTTAGAAATATGTTTGAGTTTATTCAAGCATAAGTTTTAATTTAGCATTTACTAGCAGAGACCAGTTTGTATCAGACTGTACTTGTGTTCTAGTTGCAGCATCTCAGCTTATAAAATTAGTTTTTTTTCTGGAGAGACGCATAACAGATCAAATGACCTCGCTAAGTGTCTTTGAGGGCGTCCCATTTTATTGCACTGGTAACTGGAGAGTTGCAGTTGTCAATAATCTGTTATTCTCTTTAACATAGAAACAAAACACTTTATTTAGTAAATGTGGGTTACATCTCCACTGAGGTGTTTTTAATGCAGTTAAATTTTTAGACATCCAAATTCACTGGACTGTGGTCAGATAAAATTATTTTGACAGACCTTTAACATATGTAAGAGTTAGTAGAAATAACAAAGTAATCCAGTCTTGAATAGGAGCCATGGGGATGAGAGTACTTGCCATGCTGAGCCAACAGGTCAGTGTAGAAGTGCAAGGTTGACCCATTATGAGAGAAGGAACTCTGCTAAGGGAGATTGGAAAAGCTGCATATGGAATCATCTTAACGGTGTCAGATAGAATCTATGCAGAAATTTCCAGTGGATTATTGGGTGATCAGGATTCCTCAAAGATAAAATGATCATCTCTCATGCATGAAATCAAAACATAAAAAAATTTATTTAAGATCATTGGACCACACACAGTCCAACCCATCTACAAGAGGCTCAAAGTAAAAAAAAAATTGTAAATACTGAAAGCCGAGCAAGACTGGAGTAAAGCCCTTTAAGCATTAGGTGGGGCTGTAATTGGAGTTCAGGGAGTCTCAGAGAACTGATATAAGGTGCAGATACCTAAAGAAAGAGGTGCTCGGCACATTACATTGCTCTTTAATAGCCTGGAAAGATATTAACCCATTTTCAGTGCAGGATATCATCTAGAGGTCGAGCTCCTTTGCTCTCCCATTGGGGGCAATGAAACAACATTCCCCATCAGTAAATTATGATTATGAAAGAGTGCTCATGCCATATTAGAGTTTGTTTGCTTAAACAAGAGCTCTAGCCAGCTGGAACCGAGCCCATGAATGGGTTCATGTGACTCCCCCTAAAGCAGTTTTCTGACGCTCCATTTACAAACCATGCGGGGAACAGACATGGTCCAGATACTGCAGGGTCTGTCTGAGATACTATGAGGGACACTGATATATTACTTTTTAAATCAAGCAGAGTAATTACAGAATAAAGGATAATTAACTTGATTAACATGATTTACTGGATTTGATAACCTGTCCACTATCCAGTTGCCTACCCTGGGGTCCTGTCTTTTTCCGAGTGGTGTCCAGAAGTGTGTGGCAGAGCTCTTTCAGGGCCTCACTGCATCGGGCAGAGAAAAGTGGAGAATGATGGTACCGAAGCCACCTGGTGACGTCCAGCATTCCTGAAAAAAAGACTGAGTCGTTACTCTTTGGTCCCGACACTTTTAAGGGTTTTACAGTAGAACCTCCAACAACGAAAATACTGTCCTGAGGAGTTGTCCTCGGTGAGGGAGCAGGTGAAGTCAAAGAGCTGAACCTCGCGCCAGTAAGTTGAGGTGAAAACTGGCTGTGGTGATGGAGGAGCCCTCTGCTTGTCCAGGCCACGCCAACAACCCCAGGTCCTTTCCAGTGCAGGAGTGGACAACAACCCTCTGTGTCCGCCGTGCCAGTAGTGCTGGATTTAAGATGGCCAGGATTGGAGGAGTCCCGGGCAACGGCATCGTCTTCCGTTGATGGAGTTTAGACTGCCTCTACAACAGCAGCAGTCAAGCTTGATCACCTTGTTGCAGAGCACCTGTAGATCTCGCTCCTCCTCAGTCTTCAACTTTCTCAAGTATAAAGACAGACAAACGCAAACGATGATCACTAAGAGAGTACTGCACAGTAACACAGGGAGCTGAGAACACAAGGATCACAACTGGCTCAGATAAAGACGACAAAGCTAATATTAAAGACTATAAAGTAGGGACTCAACTGTTCGTATTGAATCAGTTTTAAAAGCAGAATCGCATCGAAATAAAAAATATATAGAAAACGTGTAGGATAGGATTACTGCGTATATACGTCAATGCTTTTAGCCATTCAACATTGCCACAGGTAGACATGGGACATTGAGCATAGTAAGGCCTATCAGCTGTTTTGCTTGCACCACTTTAATCAGAGATGCACCCTTTATTGACCAAATATCATTCATTCTGAGACCAGAAATGTTTTGGAAATTAGTCAACAAAAGTCATTAGTCTCAGTTTCGTCATTCTCACTTGGCAGCTCAGATCTTGACTGTGTAACAGAAGTATCATCAATTATTTATACCCTCAATATATTTATACTGGTTATACTGATCTCCAACAATTAAAACAAGCACATTCTCTCCTACCTTCAATCTCGCCTGCTCCAGAGTCTCCTGCCTCAGTCCGGCAGTACATTAACTAAGCTTGTAACAATGTCTCCTTCAGCTCCCTTGTTTTAGAACCATGGAAATATCATCATCATCATTTCCAAAACGTTGCTTCAAAATTTTTGAATTTTCAAAAAACAAAAATACATTTAGATCCCTTTACAAATTTCTCTAGGTTGAACAGTATTGAGAATTAAATATCCTAAAATCTGAATATTTAGATTCTCAGGTTGTTTACACCAGAGAATTTTTTTTAGGGATCAAAACGTATCGCAATTTAAAGTTTCCAAGACAACTGTGAGACTGAAATGATCTTAAGGCAATGCTTTGGACATCTTCATCCTTTGAGTCCGGGTCGCAGCAAAAAGTCAATGATCTAAAACTAATTTAAAAATGAAAATATCAAAGAGATCCAGGATAAAGTAACCTGAAGGTCTAAGAATATGGCGTCCCGTCTCCTCCCGTTTATTCTAAATTCATAAGGCAAGCGGTCTAATTAATTTACTTAGTCACCTCGGGTACAGAGTCTCAGAGTCAGTAGAGCGCCTGAATTGACTCAGAATCACTCATTAGGATGACGGCGGCCGCCTCTGTCGGTTTCTGATCCTGTCTCTGAAAACTCTGGACCCAGAGGAATATTGGGATCTCAGTGGAACCAATTCGATCAGTCAGTCTTAGGAATGTAGAGAAACACTTTAACCCTGCAGTAAACGTAACGCTGGTGGAAGGCAGGCTGGTTTTCATCCTCTTTGATGTCCTATGCTGATCAAGCTGATGATTTCTGAGCCCCCTGTGATGAGGGTGGTGTAAAGTTGATAGACTCACAAAAGCCACCATCTGTCTGTTTCTGAAAACAACGTATACATAGAATATTGAAACGCCTGAAAAGATTCCCCCACAATATTGCAGCGCCGACGTACAAGACAAGAAAACCAGATTCACCATTTGACATTTTTTGTTACACTGATGGGATTTTGTTTCCTCCGCAACCCAGCCCACAAAAGAAGGTGAGGGGTCTTGCTCAAGAGTGGCAGTTTGCAGAGCCCGGGTATTGAACCCACAACACTGTCATCAATAGCCTAGAGCTCTAACTGCTGAGCCACCACTGCCCCCTACAGCCACCACTGCCCCCTACAGCGGCTTATCGTTACCAGATTGTCTCTATTATTATTGGGCTTCGAACATCAGGGCTGTTCCTGCACGTTACGTGCTGCTCTGTTCAAAACTACCCATACCAGAATCTTTGTCTAGCTGTTCACTAAACCAGCCTGTGAAACAATCCCTGATAATCTGACTGCAGTCTGAAGAGTCTTTTCACTAAATAAATGATCTATATACAGCCCGATTATGAACAACAACGTTCACTCCACAACAGCAATATTCGGGGTGACTCCTCAAGGGCTTTATCTGGGGAAATCTTGTTCAAAAGGTGCTGGCTAGGAGCGCTTAGATTACTTAAAGGGAACAGAAACCCTCCTACCTAAAATTGGGTGCAGTGGTAAATTTAACTCTACTTGGCAACCTGTCTTGACTTAAATAGACAATATGGACTCTGAGAATTAATTGGCTGGTTAGCACCCAGTTTGAAATCTATTTCTCTATTTAAAATTCTGCAGTTATTTACATTTACTCTCTTACCCTTTGTGTTTATTTGGACACTTGTATGTGCTTTTATAACGTTTATAAAATTACCTGTATTTTTAGAGTTAGAGTTTTAAATTTAGAATAAATGCAAAAAGACTCCAGGGGTCTCTGTGTGAACCGATTTTATGACCCCCACCAATGTAAAACAGACCTATGCCCTAAATTTAGTTTCACAGAGAGTGAACTAAGGTGGTTCACTTCAGACGGGCCTGGACACGTACTGGCTTAAGCAGGTTGGAGGTTTGGAGTCTGACTGTTTGAGGCTGTGGACAGGTATCTTTTATACTGATAACGATGTCCAACAGGTGCCATTAATACAAGCAACGAGTGAAGGAAAGAAGAACTTCTTAAAAGCTACAGGTCTGCGAGAGCCAGAAATCCTGCTTGTTTGTGGGTGAGCAAATACTTATTTTCCACCATAATTTACAAATAAATTCTTTAAAAATCCTACAATGTGACTTCCTGGATTTTTTTCTCATTTTGTCTCTCAAAGTTGAAGTGTACCTATGATGAAAATTGCAGACCTAGTAGGAGAACTTGCACAACTAGTAGCTGACTAAATACTTTTTTGCCCAACTCCTGCTTGTACTCGGAAAGGAAGAATAGATATAAATTCTAATAAGATTTTTAAAGCAGATTGTCAGACGTTACAATTACAAACCATGACAGTCTCAATACTGCAGGATCTGTCTGAAATACTATGAATGAGACTGATATTACTTTTTAATACAAGCAGAAAAGTGACAGAATAAATGGGTGGAATCAAGTAAATCATGTAAATCACTTACCTGTAAACTATGTGACAAATCTGTCCCACAGCCAGCAGTGGAGCTCAAAGAGCTGGGCAAACTGTTCGCTCACTCATCAGTAGGTGGGCAGGGGGCTGAAGACTATGTCCAGAAGCGTGCAGCAGTGTTTCTTCAGGACCTTGCTGCATTGGGTGGACAATAGTAGAGGTTAAAAGGTACAGAAGGAGTCACACTGCCAACTCAATTCAAAGTTTATTTATATAGAGCCTTTCACAACAAATGTCAAAGCGCTTTACAGAGATCCTTGTCCACGTCTCTTATGAGCAAGCACCACAACGGAGGTGGTAGCGACAGTGGCAAAGAAAACTCCCTCATACTAAGAGGAAGAAACCTTGAGAGAAACCAAGACTCAGTCTGAGGAACCCATCTGCCTTAGGTCGGCCTGCACAGCACAAACATTACACTAAGAACTAGACAGAGAGATAATGAAGAGCTATAGCTAATGTAGGAACAGGTTATGAAGTATGTGTGTGAGTAGGTGCTGGACATATGCTCAGTGTTAATGTTGAAGTCCATGCTGAGTAGAGAGACAGGCCTGATTCCAGAACATGGATGAATGAACACCTCCAGACTGGACGGCAGGGCATCTCAGTACATGTAAAAAAAAAGAGAGGGGGAGCGAGAGAGAGAGGGGTTAGGGTGGTTGTGTTGTGCTGAGTAGTGGGACAGGCCTGATACCAAGACGCAGGAACTGAACCAAAAAAGGGCAACTCCAGGCAGGCAGCTCAGGACATGAGGGGAGAGAGACCAAAAGATGAAGATTAGAACAAGGTTTACGTTTAGTGAGAGACCTGTAGCAGAAATAGTTAGAGAGACCACCACAATAGTAGTAATAAAAAGCCTGTAATCAGAGCAGGACAGAACTGTGGTGTTATGTAATTAAAACAGGACAAAACACAGAACTGGTGAGTTATCTGAAAGCTGGTGTAAAGAGAAATGTTTTTAATTCAGATTTAAAGACTGAGAGTGTGTCTGATTCCCGGATATTAACAGGGAGGTTGTTCTAAATTTGGGGGCTTTTTAAAAGAATGCTCTTCCTCCTGCATTTTTTTTTCTAATGAAGAGTGGCAACATGAGAGCCTCAACACAACTCAAAAATGACCTGAAAAAGATTGTTCAACATCATGGTTTAAGGGAAGAATACAAAAAGCTCTCAGATTTCAGCTGTCAGTTTCCACTGTGAGGAAGATAGAGAGGAAATGGAAGACCACAGGCACAGTTCTAGTTACGGCCCGAAGTGGCAGGCCAAGAAAAATCTCAGATAGGCAGAATTGAAGGATGGTGAGAACAGTCAGTCAACCCACAGACCAGCTCCAAAGACCTACATCATCTTGCAGCAGATGGAGTCACCGTGCATCGTTCAACTATTCAGCACACTTTGCACAAGGAGAGGCTGTATGGGAGAGTAATGCAGAAGAAGCCTTTTCTGCGCACAAGCCACAAACAGAGCCGCTGTGGGTACGCTAAAGCACATTTGGACAACCCAGCTTCATTTTGGAATAAGGTGCTGTGGGCCGATGAAACTAAAATTGAGTTATTTGGACATAAGGGGGCTGTATGCATGGTGGAAAGAGAACAGCATTCCAAGACAAACACTTGCTACCCACAGTAAAATCTGGTGGAGGTTCCATCATGCTGTGGGGCTGTGTGGCCAGTGCAGGTACTGGGAATCTTGTTAAAGTTGAGGGTCACATGGATTCCAGTCAATATCAGCAGATTCTTGAGAACAATGTTCAAGAATCAGTGAGAAAGTTGAAGTTGCGCCAGGGCTGGATACTGCAACAAGACAATGACCCTAAACACTGCTCAAAATCTACTAAGGCATTCATGCAGAGGAACAAGTACAACATTCTAGAATGGCCATCTCAGTCCCCAGACCTGAATATTACTGAAAATCTGTGGTGTGATTTAAAGCGGACTGTCCATGCTCAGAAATCATCAAACCTGACTGAACTGGAGATGTTTTGTAAAGAAGAATGGTCCAAAATACCTTCAACCAGAATTCAGACTCTCATTGGAAGCTATAGCAAGCGTTTAGAGGCTGTTATTTCTGCAAAAGGGGGATCTACTAAATATTGATGTAAATGTTCTTTGAACAGTAAATATCCTAAAATCTTGTCTTAGAAACTTCGAATTTTAATCAATTTGGATCACTGGAAAATTCTCAGGTTTAAACAACCCTGAGAACCAAAATATTCCAAAACAATTCCTTAGAATATTCCAATTTAAAACAAATCTGGACCCCGAAAAGTTCCCAGTTCAGACCAACTGTGAGACTGAAATCATCTTAAGGCAATGCTCTGAACATCTTTGTCCTTTGATCACTGCAAAAAGTCAATGGTCTAAAACAAATTTGAAAATTAAAATATCAAAGGGATCCGGGTTAAAGTAACCTGAAGGTCTAAGAATATTAGTAAGGCAAGCGGCCTAATTAATTAGCTTACAGTCACCTCGGGTACAGAGTCTCGAAGTCAGTAGAGCGCCTGAATTGACTCAGAATCACTCATTGGGATGTCGGCGGCCGCCTCTGTCTGTTTCTGATCCTGTCTCTGAAAACTCTGGACCCAGAGGAATATTGGGATCTCAGTGGAACCTCCAAAACTGTGGTAGTGGGATTTGCTTCTCCGCGCTTAAACAATCAACTCGATCAGTCAGTCTTAGGAATGTAGAGAAACACTTTAATCCTGCAGTAAACAACCTGTGATGAGGCTGGTGTGAAGTTGATAGACAGATGGTGGCTTTTGTTACTTTGAATCAATGGAGTCTGTTTCTGAGAACAACGTATACATAGAATATTAAAACGCCTGAAAAGATTCTCCCACAATATTGCAGCGTCGACGTACAAGACAAGAAAACCAGATTCACCATTTGATATTTTTTGTTACACATATGGAATTTGTCTTCCCCCTGTAACCCAGCTGTGCAGAGAACACACGCATACCTGGAGCAGTGGGCAGCCATTGCTGTGGGCCCCAACAAAAGACGGTGAAGGCCTTGCTCAGTGGCAGTTTGTAGAGAATTTTTTTTGTGGGTTAGATACCTGGGCTTGGCAATGTGATTTCCTGGATTTCCTCATTTTGTCTCTCATTAGTTGAAGTGTCCCCATGATAAAAATTACGGACCTCTCTAATCTTTCTAAGTAGGAGAACTTGCACAACGAGTGGCAGACTAAATACTTGTTTGAGTTTGGGCTGTTAAATATAAATATACAGCAATGTGAAACTGCTTGCACTCGGAAAGATAGTAAAATTTATATAAATTCTAATACGTTACAATTACAAACCATAACAGTCAATACTGCAGGATTTGATTGAAATACTATAAGTGACACTGATGTATTACTTTTTAATACAAGCAGAAAAGTGACAATAAATGGGTGGAATCAAGTTAATCCTGTAAATCACTCACCTGCAAACTATGCAGTTCACTAACCAGACAGTGTGACTGGGAAGGGAAAGTCCTGGCCTGGCACCTTCTTGGTGTTCCCGGAAAGAACGACGGACCCCAGGCGGCTCAGGTGAAGCTCATCTCTGGGTTAGAGGACCGGACGCCACGCTGCATCAGGAAGAGAATAGTGGAGAACGATGGTGCCAAATTCACCTGGGGAAGTACAGGACACGAGCACGAGACTGTGGCATTACAGGAGACTGTGGCATTTACGGTCAATTCTAAAGTGTTTTACAGAAGAATCTCCAACAGTGAAAACACGGCCCTGAGGACTCGCCCCTCTGTGCCGGAGCAGGTGAAGAGCTGACGTCCTTGAACCAGTTAGCAGAGGTGAAAAATGGCTGTGGTGATGGAAAAGTCCTCTGCTTTTGCCACACTGGACACTTCCAGGTTCTCTCAAGTACAGGAGTGGAGACGACTACCCTGTGTCTGCTGCACCGGTAGGGCTGAAAATAAGACCACGGCGTCACAGGCAGCATTCCAGGAGTCACGGGCAGCCTCTAGCCTCGTTTTCCGTCAGTGGAGTTTGGACAGCCTCTACAACAGCTGGATCTGCCGTAATAGCTTGACGACCTCCTGAGAGCTTGTTCCTCCATGGTCACCTCGGAGTAAAAACAGAGACAACGGTCAGTAAGAGAGTACTGTACAGTAACACAGGGAGCAGAGAGCACAAGGATCACAACAAAGCTAATAAAAAAAAAAAAAGACATATCCACAAAAGTACCAAGTTCACCATTAAAGAGTACAACAGGCTTTATTACCTGAATGTGGTCAATGTTCACAGTGGTGATGGTTGCAGTGTGTTACAATATTCAAACGCAGCATGAAATCCTTGTTCACTGTAATTATGTTTCACATTATGCAGTAGAGAGCATGAAAATCAAGGGTAAGATTGATCAACTGAACTGTGAAGTCTGCAGACAAGAGTGCTCCTCTTGTCCTATAGAGTCCATAAAGGGGGGGGGGGGGTGCTGAAGCATGGAGCACTGGGCATTAGAAATATGACAGCGTTATGAGTGAATGATTAATAAGTGAGGAAGAATTGAGGACAGGCTGATGAATAAAGACTCTAAAATAAACAGAATACATGCACACTATTAAATAAAAGTTCAGAAAGGCTCCAGGTCTATATCATAGTGCTACTAAATGAGTTCATTCAAAGAGAGATGTGTATACGCTCAACAGGCAGGAAAAAACAAAGCTAATAATTACCACTCAAAGCTTAGATCAAGACAACAGCTTTAACCTGCCTCTGACCATTTTCACTGGTTAAACTATGGGGTTTTAGCGCCCCCACAAGGACGAAAAGAGGAATAGTAATAGCCTCTGAGCAGTAGTTCAATAAACACAA
Organism: Salminus brasiliensis; assembly: GCF_030463535.1. Classification (NCBI taxonomy): domain Eukaryota; kingdom Metazoa; phylum Chordata; class Actinopteri; order Characiformes; family Bryconidae; genus Salminus; species Salminus brasiliensis. The sequence goes on from NC_132891.1 coordinate 19,223,468, forward strand.
GGACGTTGACTAAGAACACAAATTTAGCACATATCCACAGAATTACACCATCCATACTAACCTGAAACAGCTCAGTAGCGTGAAACATGAAGAAATAACAGAAACCATGAATATTCAGTAATACATAGGTAAACACTGAAGCTACACTGCTAAGGAGATAGCTAGCATAGCAACAGAACTAAACCATTCCCAAACTAAATGAACAGCAGCTTACTTTGTGTCTCAGACTCTAAATTAAAGGCACCCACAGTCACACAGCTTGAGCAGTTTCTAAAGTTCAGTCTTCCAGAGGAGCTACAGAGCTCGGTCACACCGGCTCGTTTGCCCTGCGCACTGCTGCAAGACCACGCTGCTGCTTTACAGCGGAGGCTCCTGATTGGCTGAAACTCCACATTATATACTGACCAATGCGGCTGAAGCTTCATGAATATTAAATGAGGTCACCAATTTAAGGAGCTTTTGATAGATCCACGGTTGGAGATCCACTCAGACATTTACTGAGGATTACTCAGATGCAGCCTGTGAACTTTCTAAAAACTAAGGGTGAAACAGTTAAAAGTTTGTCTGTAAACTGAATAAATCATTGTGTGCTCTCAAACAGTCTGGAGAAACCTGAACATGCTGCATGATTATCTAGATGTAATTGGCTTTACACAGAACCCAGCTGACCATTGAGTCTACAAACACACTGAAATCAGGAGGATAATACTGATATTCTGGGTTAATAATAATTTACCTAAATGACAGTTTTCCTACACTTAGGATGGCAGCAGCAACACAAGCCCAGAATAGTGTTGTTGAGGTGAAAGAATTTGTGTAAATTCTAATAAGGTTGTTAAAGACAAAGTCTTGATACTGCAGGGTTTGTCTGAGATACTATGAGGGACACTGATTAATTTGGAGAATAGCAGAGAATGATTATGCCAAAGGCGTCTTGCTGCCGCAGTGCCAAGGACACGGCATCTGGAAAACAAGAGACAGTGGTGTTACTCTTTGGGCTCGATACTTTTTAGTGGTTTTCAGTAGAATCTCCATTAATGAGAACACTGCCCTGAGGGGTTGTCCTTGACGGATAAAGCAGGTGAAGGCAAAGTAGCGGAGGACCTCAAACCGGCTGTGGTGGTAGAAGAGCCCTCAGTATTTTCAGGCCACGCTGACGCCCCCAGCCTCCGGTTTCAGTGTGGACAAAGCTTATGGACACACAAGTGACTCAGAAGCTGAACACTCAAGGAGTCATCAAAAAGTTTAACATTGCCCTGCTCCGACCTGGATAAATTAGCCTTTTCAATGGGGCCGCTGGTGCTCCCCATCCAATGTCACAAACACAAAACACGAAACTCTTTGGCCCCGATACTTTTAAGGGTTTTACCAACAATAAAAACATTGCCCACTGTGAGGATTGAAGAACTGAACCTCGCACCAGTTAGTTGAGGTGAAAACCTTCTGTGGTGGTGGTGGAGCCCTCGGTTTTTCCAGGCCATGCAGACGGCCCCAGACCCTCTCCGGTGCGGGAGCATAGACAACAACCCTCTATGTCCGCCACGCCGGTAGTGCTGAATTTAAAATGCCCAGCGTTGGAAGAGTCCTGGGCAGCCTACAGCCTCGTCTTCCATCGGTGGAGTTTGGACTGCCAGCAGCTGTCAAACCTGATGACCTCCTTGCAAAGCGCCTGGAGATCTCGCTCCGACAGAAACACAAATGACGGTCAGTGAGAGAGTACTGTACAGTAACACAGGGAGCAGACAGCACAAGGATCACAACAACTGGCTCAGATAAAGAAGACAAAGCTAATATTAAGTATACTCTACTATAAAGTAGAGATGATCGCTCAATGGATCGTATCGAATGACCTCAAGATTTAAAAGCAGAACCACATCGAAACAAACAAAAAAAAATCAAAATATAAAAAATGTGGAGGATAGAATCACTGCGTTTAAAGGTCACTGCTTTTAGCCATTCAACATGATCACAGGTAGATTACTGAACTTTCATTCTAAATCCAGTGAAACTAATATTAAATCAATACAAACATCATTTTTGTTTAGACAGACAGATGCAGATCCATATTGGCTTATATTCTCTCTTCTCTCCTGTACATAAGGCACTCCTGAACTGATTCTTTTTTTTTTTTTTTTTTAAAGACAAAGTTTTAAAGTTCCTTTAGTGAGTACTTGTGAGAACCAGACAATATTAATATCTGATCATCAGACTGCTGCAAAACAATTACATCATTTAGTGATTAAGATATGTCAGGTGTCATGTCTAAAATATGCACATCCACACTATCATACACATAGTCACTGCAACAACAATGGCCTCCTTTTCCAAAAGGGACTTTTTAACTAGAGATGCACCCTTTCAACCTTTGACAGAGCTCCATGTGACCCATCAGGTTCTCTGCTCTGTCAGATCCCAAGAATATGCTACTGGGCCTATTTTAAGTGGAAATATCCCTACACTAGGACCAGCAGCAGAAAACCCTGAATCTGTACATTGTAGGTTTAGACTGAAAGCTCCCAATAAGTCATGTCCTAGTAAATTCACAGGGCAATGTGTGGAGACCGTAAACCAGTGTTTTACTGTTCTATAACACACAAAGTCTGAGAAATCTGGTAGAAATCTGATTCCCAAAAAGTTCAGTGAGTCTCAGAGAACAGAGGACTGATTTAAGTTGCAGATACCTAAAGAAAGAGGTATTGGACACATTACATTGCTCTTTAATAGCCTGGAAAGATCTTAACCCATTTTCAATGCAGATATCACCTGGAGGTCGAGCTCCTGTGCTCCCCCATTGGGGGCAATGAAACCGCATTCCCCATCAGTAAATTATGATTATGAAAGAGTGCTCATGCTATATAAGAGTTTGTTTGCCTAAACAAGAGCTCTAGCCAGCTGCAACCGAGCCAATGAATGGGGTCATGTGACTCCCCCTAAAGTAGTTTTCTGACGATACAATTACGAACCTTGCGGAGAACAGAGACAGTCTCCATACTGCAGGATTTGTCTGAGATACTATGAGGGACACTGTAGATCATGGAAATTATTACCTGCCAACTATCCAGCGGCCTACCCTGGGGTCCTGAGTGGTGTCAAGAAAATGTGTGGCAGAGCTCCTTCCGGGCCTCACTGCATCGAGCAGAGAAAAGTGGAGAATGATGGTACTGAAGCCACCTGGTGATGTCCAGGAATCCTGAAAAAAAGACTGAGTCGTTACTCTTTGGTCCTGATACTCTTAAGGGTTTTACAGTAGAACCTCCAACAACAAAAATACAGCCCTGTTGTCCTCGGTAAGGGAGCAGGTGAAGTCGAAGAACTGAACCTTGCGCCAGTTGGTTGAGGTAAAATCCGTGGTGATTGAGGAGCCCTCGGCTTTTTCAGACCATGCCAACGGCCCTAGGTCCTTTCCAGTGCGGGAGTGGAGACAACAACCCTGTGTCCGCCGTGCCGGTAGTGCTGGATTTAAGATGGCCAGCGTTGGAGGAGTCACGGGCAGCCTCGACTTCCGTCTGTAAAGTTTGTACAGCCTCCGTCAAGCTTGATGACCTCCTTGCAGAGCATCAGGAGATGTCGCTCCTCAGCAGTCGCCAAGTTTCTCGAGTATAAACACAGACAGAAATGCAAACGACGGTCAGTGAGACAGAGTACTGTACAGTAACACAGGAAGCAGAGAGCACAAGGATCACAGTAACTGACTCCGATGAAGACGACAAAGCTAATATTAAAGACTATAAAGTAGGGACTCAACTGTTCGTGTTGAATCAGTTTTAAAAGCAGAATCGCATCGAAATAAAAAAAATATTGAAAAAGTGTAGGATAGGATTACTGCGTATATATGTCAATGCTTTTAGCCATTCAACATTGCCACAGGTAGACATGGGACACTGAGCATAGCAAGGACTATCAGCTGTTTTGCTTGCACCACTTTAACCAGAGATGCTCCCTTTATTGACCCAATATCATTCATTCTGAGACCAGAAATGTTTTGGAAATTCGTCAACAAAATGTATTAGTCTCAGTTTCGCCATTCTCACTTGGCAGCTCAGATCTTGACCGTGTAACAGAAGTATCATCAATTATTTATACCCTCAATATATTTATACTGGTTATATTGATTTCCCACAATTAAAACAAGTACATCCTCTCCTACCTTCAGTCGCGCCCGCTCCAGAGTCTCCTGCCTCAGTCTGGCAGTACATTAACTGAGCTTGTACAATGTCTCCTGTATTAATTTCACGTGTAGGCCGAACTCTTTGGGTATTAAACTCTGCTCTGTAGTTTTAGAACCATGGAAATAATCAAAATTATTATTATTATTATTATTATTATTTCATCATCATCAGTTCCAAAACCTTGCTTCAGAATCTTTGAATTTTCTACAAAAAATAAATTTGGATCCCTTTACAAAATTATCCTAAAACATTGTCTAAATATCTAGATTCTCAGGGTTGTTAAAACCAGAGAATTTTTCAGGGATCGAAATGTATCGCAATTCAAAGTTTCCAAGACAACTGTGAGACTGAAATTATCTTAAGGCAATGCTTTGGACATCTTCATCCTTTGAGTCCGGGTCGCAGCAAAAACTCAATGACCTAAAACTAATTTGAAAATTAAAATATCAAAAGAGATCTGGGATAAAGTAACCTGAAGGTCTCAGAATATGGTGTCACGTCTCCTCCTGTTTATTCTAAATTCGTAAGGCAAGCGGTCTAATTAATTAGCTTACAGTCACCTCGGGTACAGAGTCTCGGAGTCAGTAGAGCGCCTGAATTGACTCAGAATCACTCATTGGGATGTGGGCGGCCGCCTCTGTCTGTTTCTGATCCTGTCTCTGAAAACTCTGGACCCAGAGGAATATTGGGATCTCAGTGGAACCTCCAAAACTGTGGTAGTCTAATTTTACTGTGGTAATCTATTTTTAGAGTTAGAGTTTTAAATTTAGAATAAATGCAAAAAGAACCGATTTTATGACCCCCACCAACGTAACACACAGACCTATGCCCTAAATCTAGTTTCACAGAGAGTAAACTAAGGTGGTTCACTTCAGACGGGCCTGGACACGTACTGGCTTAAGCAGGTTTGGAGGTTTGGAGTCTGACTGTTTGAGGCTGTGGACAGGTGTCTTTTATACTGATAACGATGTCCAACAGGTGCCATTAATACAAGCAACGAGTGAAGGACAGAAGAACTTCTTAAAAGCTACAGGTCTGTGAGAGCCAGAAATCTTGCTTGTTTGTGGGTGATCAAATACTTATTTTCCATCATAATTTACAAATAAATTCTTTTAAAATCCTACAATGTGATTTCCTGGATTTTTTTCTCATTTTGTCTCTCATAGTTGACGAGTACCTATGATGAAAATTACAGACCTAGTAGGAGAACTTGCACAATTAGTGGCTGACTAAACACTTTTTTGCCCAACTCCTGCTTGTACTCGGAAAGGAAGAATAGATATAAATTCTAATTAGATTTTTAAAGCAGATTGTCAGACGTTACAATTACAAACCATGACAGTCTCAATACTGCAGGATCTGTCTGAAATACTACGAATGAGACTGATATTACTTTTTAATACAAGCAGCAAAAGTGACAGAATAAATGGGTGGAATCAAGTAAATCATGCAAATCACTTACCTGTAAACTATGTGACAAATCTGTCCCACAGCCAGCAGTGGAGCTCAAAGAGCTGGGTAAACTGTTCGCTCACTCATCGGTAGGTGGGCAAGGGGCTGAAGACTATGTCCAGACGCGTGCAGCAGTGTTTCTTCAGGACCTTGCTGCATTGGGTGGACAATAGTAGAGGTTAAAGATACAGGAGTCACACTGCCAATTAAATTCAAAGTTTATTTATATAGAGCTTTTCACAACAAATGTCAAAGCGCTTTACAGAGATCCTTGTCCACGTCTCTTATGAGCAAGCACCACAACGGAGGTGGTAGCGACAGTGGCAAGGAAAACTCCCTCATATTAAGAGGAAGAAACCTTGAGAGAAACCAAGTCTGAAGAACCCATCTGCCTTAGGTCGACCTGCACAGCACAACCATTACACTAAGAACTAGACAGAGAGATAATGAAGAGCTATAGCTAATGTAGGAACAGGTTATGAAGTATGTGTGTGAGTAGGTGCTGGACATATGCTCAGTGTTAATGTTGAAGTCCATGCTGAGTAGAGCGACAGGCCTGATTCCAGAACATGGATGAATGAACACCTCCAGACTGGACGGCAGGGCATCTCAGTACCTGTAAAAAAGAGAGGGAGGGAGCGAGAGAGAGAGGGATTAGGATGGTTGTGTTGTGCTGAGTAGTGGGACAGGCCTGATACCAAGATGCAGGAACTGAACCAAAAAAGGGCAACTCCAAGCAGGCAGCTCAGGACATGAGGGGAGAGAGACAAAAAGATGAAGATTAGAACAAGGTTTACGTTTAGTGAGAGACCTGTAGCAGAAATAGTTAGAAAGACCACCACAATAGTAGTAATAAAAAGCCTGTAATCAGAGCAGGACAGAACAGTGGTGTTATGTAATTAAAGCAGGACAGAACACAGAACTGGTGAGTTATCTGAAAGCTGGTGTAAAGAGAAATGTTTTTAATCCAGATTTAAAGACTGAGAGCGTGTCTGATTCCCGGATATTAACAGGGAGGTTGTTCCAAAGTTGGGGGGCTTTATAAAAGAACGCTCTTCCTCATGCACTGTTTTTTCTAATACATGGGACTGATAATAGGCCAGCATCTTGCGAGCGTAGTGTACGTGGAGGGCTGTAAGGTGTAAGAAGTTCCTCCAGATAATGTGGGGTCAAACCATTGAGAAATTATGTTAGAAGTATTTTATAATCTATATGAATTTTGACAGGTAACCAGTGTAAGGATGAAAGAATTGGACTAATATGATTAAATTCCATAGCTCTAGTTAGTACCCTTGAGCTGGAGTTTATGAAGAAATTTACATGAAGTTTATAGTATTTACAGAAAGTGTGCAACAATTATTTAAACAAAATTGGGCACATTGTACTAATTATTGGAACACAATTAGTTTTGTAAGCTCATTGACCCTTGACCTACATATACAGGGGAATCCAATTATGAGAAGGAGGTTAAGGTTTTTCTCCTCTTTGCATCTTCTCTGAAGAGTGGCAACATGGGAGCCTTAACACAACTCACAAATGACCTGAAAAAGATTGTTCAACATCATGGTTTAAGGGAAGAATACAAAAAGCTCAGATTTCAGCTGTCAGTTTCCACTGTGAGGAACATAGTGAGGAAATGGAAGACCACAAGCACAGTTCTAGTTACGGCCCGAAGTGGCAGGCCAAGAAAAATCTCAGATAGGCAGAATTGAAGGATGGTGAGAACAGTCAGTCAACCCACAGACCAGCTCCAAAGACCTACATCATCTTGCAGCAGATGGAGTCACTGTGCATCGTTCAACTATTCAGCACACTTTGCACAAGGAGAGGCTGTATGGGAGAGTAATGCAGAAGAAGCCTTTTCTGCGCACAAGCCACAAACAGAGCCGCCGTAGGTCTGCTAAAGTACATTTGGACAACCCAGCTTCATTTTAGAATAAGGTGCTGTGGGCCAATGAAACTAAAATTGAGTTATTTGGACATAAGGGGGCTGTATGCATGGTGGAAAGAGAACAGCATTCCAAGACAAACACTTGCTACCCACAGTAAAATCTGGTGGAGGTTCCATCATGCTGTGGGGCTGTGTGGCCAGTGCAGGTACTGGGAATCTTGTTAAAGTTGAGGGTCACATGGATTCCAGTCAATATCAGCAGATTCTTGAGAACAATGTTCAACAATCAGTGAGAAAGTTGAAGTTGCGCCGGGGCTGGATACTGCAACAAGACAATGACCCTAAACACTGCTCAAAATCTACTAAGGCATTCATGCAGAGGAACAAGTACAACATTCTAGAATGGCCATCTCAGTCCCCAGACCTGAATATTACTGAAAATCTGTGGTGTGATTTAAAGCGGACTGTCCATGCTCAGAAATCATCAAACCTGACTGAACTGGAGATATTCTGTAAAGAAGAATAGTCCAAAATACCTTTAACCAGAATTCAGACTCTCATTGAAAGCAATAGCAAGCGTTTAGAGGCTGTTATTTCTGCAAAAAGGGGATCTACTAAATATTGATGTAATTGTTCTTTGAAAAGTACTAAAAAATTAACTAAAATCTTGTCTTAGAAACTTCGAATTTTAATCAATTTGGATCACTGAAAAATTCTCGGGTTTAAACAACCCTGAGAACCAAAATACTCCAAAACAATCCCTTAGAATATTCCAATTTAAAACAAATCTGGACCCCGAAAAGTTCCCAGTTCAGACCAACTGTGAGACTGAAATCATCATAAGGCAATGCTTTGAACATCTTTGTCCTTTGATCGCTGTAAAAAGTCAATGGTCTAAAACAAATTTGAAAATTAAAATATCAAAGGGATCCGGGTTAAAGTAACCTGAAGGTCTAAGAATATGGTGTCTCGTAATTAGTAAGGCAAGCGGCCTAATTAATTAGCTTACAGTCACCTCGGGTACAGAGTCTCGAAGTCAGTAGAGCGCCTGAATTGACTCAGAATCACTCATTGGGATGTGGGCGGCCGCCTCTGTCTGTTTCTGATCCTGTCTCTGAAAACTCTGGACCCAGAGGAATATTGGGATCTCTGTGGAACCTCCAAAACTGTGATAGTGGGATTTGCTTCTCCGCACTTAAAGAATCAACTCGAGCAGTCAGTCGTAGGAATGTAGAGAAACACTTTAATCCTGCAGTAAACAACCTGTGATGAGGCTGGTGTGAAGTTGATAGACTCCATTGTTTCAAAGTAACAAAAGCCACCATCTGTCTGTTTCTGAAAACAACGTATACATAGAATATTAAAACGCCTGAAAAGATTCTCCCACAATATTGCAGCATTGACGTACAAGACAAGAAAAACCAGATTCACCATTTGATATTTTTTGTTACACATATGGAATTTGTCTTCCCCCTGTAACCCAGCTGTGCATAGAACACACGCACACCTGGAGCAGTGGGCAGCCATTGCTGTGGGCCCCAACAAAAGACGGTGTAGGCCTTGCTCAGTGGCAGTTTGCCGAGCCCAGGTATCTAACCCACAAAAAAAGTTCTCTACAGTGTGATTTCCTGGATTTACTCATTTTGTCTCTCATTAGTTGAAGTGTACTCATTATGAAAATTACAGACCTCTCTAATCTTTCTCAGCAGGAGAACTTGCACAATGAGTGGCTGACTAAATACTTGTTTGCTGTATATTTAACAGCCCAAACTCAATGTGAAACTGCTTGTACTTGGAAAGATAGTAAAATTTATATAAATTCTAATATGTTACAATTACAAACCATAACAGTCAATACTGCAGGATTTGACTGAAATACTATGAGTGACACTGATGTATTACTTTTTAACACAAGCAAAAAAGTGACAGAATAAATGGGTGGAATCAAGTTAATCCTGTAAATCACTTACCTGCAAACTATGCAGTTCACTAACCAGACAGTGTGACTGGGAAGGGCCTGTCAGTCCTGGCCTGGTACCTTCTTGGTGTTCCCGGAAAGAACGATAGACCCTAGGCGGCTCAGGTGAAGCTCATCTCTGGGTTAGAGGACCGGACGCCACGCTGCATCAGGAGGAGAATAGTGGAGAACGATGGTGCAAAAGTCACCTGGCGACGTCCAGGACGGGGGCACCTGAAAAAAAACAGGAGACTGTGGCATTACTGTTTAGGGTCAATTCTAAAGTGTTTTACAGAAGAATCTCCAAGAGTGAGAACACCGCCCTGAGGACTCGCCCCTCTGTGTCGGAGCAGGTGAAGAGCTGACGTCCTTGAACCAGTTAGCAGAGGCGAAAAATGGCTGTGGTGATGGAAAAGTCCTCTGCTTTTCCCAGCCACACTGGACACTTCCAGGTTCTCTCAAGTACAAGAGTGGAGACGACTACCCTGTGTCCGCTGCACCGGTAGGGCTGAAAATAAGACCACAGCGTCACAGGCAGCATTCCAGGAGTCACAGACAGCCTCTAGCCTCGTCTTCCGTCGGTGGACAGCCTCTACAACAACAGCTGGATCTGCCGTAACAGCTTGACGACCTCCTGAGAGCTTGTTCCTCCATGGTCACCTCGGAGTAAAAACACAGACAACAGTCAGTGAGAGAGTACTTTACAGTAACACAGGGAGCAGAGAGCACAAGGATCACAACAAAGCTAATAAAAAAGAAGACATATCCACAAAAGTACCAAGTTCCCCATTAAAGAGTACAACAGGCTTTATTACCTGAATGTGGTCAATGTTCACAGTGGTGATGGTTGCAGTGTGTTACAATATTCAAACGCAGCATGAAATCCTTGTTCACTGTAATTATGATGTTTCACATTATGCAGTAGAGAGCATGAAAATCAAGGGTAAGATTGATCAACTAAACTGTGAAGTCTGCAGACAAGAGTGCTCCTCTTGTCCTATAGAGTCCATAAAGGGGGGGGGGGGGTGCTGAAGCATGGAGCACTGGGCATTAGAAATATGACAGCGTTATGAGTGAATGATTAATAAGTGAGGAAGAATTGAGGACAGGCTGATGAATAAAGACTGAAATAAACAGAATACATGCACAATATTAAATAAAAGTTCAGAAAGGCTCCAGGTCTATATCATAGTGCTACTAAATGAGTTCATTCAAAGAGAGATGTGTATACGCTCAACAGGCAGGAGAAACAAAGCTAATAATTACAACTCAAAGCTTAGATCAAGACAACAGCTTTAACCTGCCTCTGACCATTTTCACTGGTTAAACTACGGGGTTTTAGCGCCCCCACAAGGACGAAAAGAGGAACAGCAATAGCCTCTGAGCAGTAGTTCAATAAAACACCAGGACGTTGACTAAGAACGCAAATTTAGCACATATCCACAGAATTACACCATCCATACTAACCTAAAACAGCACAGTAGCATGAAACATGAAGAAATAACAGAAACCATGAATATTCAGTAATACATAGGTAAACACTGAAGCTACACTGCTAAGGAGATAGCTAGCATAGCAACAGAACTAAGCCATTCCCAAACTAAATGAACAGGAGCTTACTTTGTGTCTCTGACTCAAAATGAAAGGCACCCACAGCCACACAGCTTGAGCAGTTTATAAAGTTCAGACTTCCAGAGGAGCTACAAAGCTCGGTCACACCGGCTCATTTGCCCTGCGCACTGCTGCAAGACCACGCTGCTGCTTTACAGCTGAGGCTCCTGATTGGCTGAAACTCCACATTATATACTGACCAATGCAGCTGAAGCTTCATGAATATTAAATGAGATCACCAATTTAAGAAGCTTTTGATAGATCCAGGGTTGTCTGTCCCCCAGTCTGGAGGAACCTGAACATGCTGCATGATTATTTAGATGAAAATGGCTTTACAGAGAACCCAGCTGACCATTGAGTAAACAACAAACACACTGAAATCAGGAGGATAATACTGATTATCTGGGTTACTGATACACTTAGGATGGCAGCAGCAAAATCTCTGAATAGTGTTGTTCAGGTGGAAGAATCTGCAGCAATTCTAATAAGGTTGTTAAAGACAAAGTCTCAATGCTGCAGGGTTTGTCTGAGATACTATGAATGACACTGATAAAAAAAAAAATTAATACAAGCAAAAAAATGACATCACAAATGTTTAATAAATGAAAGCATTGAAAGCGAAGCATTGTGCCAAAGGAATCACGCTACCGCAGTGCCAAGGGAAGCCGCCTGGCAAAGGCAGAAGACCGTGGTGTTACTCTTTGGGCTCGATACTTTTTAGTGGTTTTCAGTAGAATCTCCATCAATGCGAACACTGTCCTGAGGGGTTGTCCTTGAGGGATGAAGCAGGTGAAGGCAAAGTAGCGGAGGACCTCAAACCGGCTGTGGTGGTGGAAAAGCCCTCAGTATTTTCAGGCCACGCTGACGCCCCCAGCCTTCGGTTTCAGTGTGGACAAAGCTTATGGACACACAAGTGACTCAGAAGCTGAACACTCAAGGAGTCATCAAAAAGTTTAACATTGCTCTGCTCCGACCTGGATAAATTAGCATTTTCAATGGGGCTGCTGGTGCTCCCCATCCAATGTCACAAACACAAAACACGAAACTCTTTGGCCCCGATACCTTTAAGGGTTTTACCAACAATAAAAACATTGCCCACTGTGAGGATTGAAGACCTGAACCTCGCACCAGTTAGTTGAGGTGAAAACCTTCTGTGGTGGTGGTGGAGCCCTCGGTTTTTCCAGGCCATGCAGACGGCCCCAGACCCTCTCCGGTGCGGGAGTGGAGACAACAACCCTCTGCCTCGTCTTCCGTTGGTGGAGTTTGGACTGCCAGCAGCTGTCAAGCCTGACGACCTTCTTGCAGAGCGCCTGGAGATCTCGCTCCGACAGAAACACAAATGACGGTCAGTGAGACAGAGTACTGTACAGTAAAACAGACTGCTGCAAAACAATTACATCATTTAGTGATTAAGATATATTCGGTGTCATGTCTAAAATATCCACATCATACACATCAGCACTGCAACAACAATGGCCTCCTTTTCCAAAAGGGAATTTTTAACTAGAGATGCACCCTTTATTGACCCAATATCATTCATTCGGAGACCAGAAATGTTTTAGAATTTCATCAACCAAAACTGGCAAGTCATCAGTCTCAGTCTCGTCATTCTCACTTGGCAGCTCAGATCTTGACCGTGTAACAGAAGTATCATCGATTATTTGTATCCTCAATGTATTTATACTGGGTCCAAAAATACTATTGCTTTTCCAATATTTAGCATCAAGACTATATCCTTCCCCCTGCCCCCCTTTCTTGCCCAGGAGAAATATGCAATTCACCTGCATCTCTAAACAACTGACTATGTCCTTCATCCAAAACTACATGGGCCAGAGACAACCAAAACAGAATTAATTTCCCAGCAAATCCTTACATTTAGACTGGGTTCCTCATTGCATTTCAAAATCCTCTTTACAGACTGTCTACATTTTCTCCCACCTTATCCTATTCAGCATAGTCTGGTTCTGGTTCTGTAACTGAACTCAGGTTTTTGCTGCTCTGACCTTCTTGATCTATTTTGCTGATCCAGAGTACGGCTTCTCAAGTGTTGCCACTTTCCTGATCTAAACGCTCTACAAAACAGTCTGATCGCCCACAATTAAAACAAGCACATTCTCTCTTACCTTCAATCTCACCTGCTCCAGAGTCCCCTGCCTCAGTCCGGCAGTACATTAACTGAGCTTGTAACAATGTCGCCTTATGTATTAATTTCATGTGTACAGTCCGAACTCGGCAGCCTTGTCTTAGAACCTTCGAAATCTCCAATTTGAAAATCCCTAAAAAATATCATAGAGTTCCAAAATCTTGCTTCTACTTCTTTGAATTTTCTAAAAAATACATTTGGATCCCTTTACATAATTCTCTAGGTTGAACAGTACTGAGAAATATCCTACAATTAAATTAGCTAAATAAATTTGAAAGATTTTCTGGTTTAAACAACCGTGAGAATCTAAATATTCCAAGACAATATCTTAATCTTCCAATTTAAAACAAATCTGGACACCAAGAAATTCCCAGTTCAGACAACTGTGAGACCCAAATGATCTTAAGGCAATGTTTTGGACATCTTCATTCTTTGAGTCCAGATTGCTGCAAAAACTCAATGATCTAAAACAAACTTTAAAATTAAAATATCAAAAGGGATCCGGGTTACGAATATGGCATCCCGTCTCCTCCAGTTTATTCTAAATTCGTAAGGCAAGCGGTCTAATTAATTTTCTTACAGTCACCTCGGGTACAGAGTCTCGGAGTCAGTAGAGCGCCTGAATTGACTCAGAATCACTCATTGGGATGTCGGCGGCCGCCTCTTTCTGTTTCTGATCCTGTCTCTGAAAACTCTGGACCCAGAGGAATATTGGGATCTCAGTGGAACCTCCAAAACTGTTGTAGTCGGATTTGCTTCTCCACGCTTAAAGAATCAACTCGATCAATTTGGCTTCCCCCTGTAACCCAGCTGGGCAGTGAGACACCACCACCCCCCACCGCCCCCCCCATGAACAGTGAGCACACGTGCCTGGAGCAATGGGCAGCCATTGCAGTGGCGCCCGCAAAAGAAGGTGAAGGTCTTGCTCAAGGAGTGGCAGTTTGACGAGCCCGGGTATCGAACCCACAACGCTGTCATCAATAACCTGAAGCTCTAACCGCTGAGCCACCACTGCCCCTACAGCTGCTTATAGTTACCAGATTGTCGCTATTATTGGGCTTCGAACATCAGGGCTGTTCCTGCATGTTACGTGTTGCTCTGTTCAAAACTACCCATACAAGAATCTTTGTCTAGCTGTTTACTAAACCAGACTGTGAAAGTCCCTGAAAATCTGGCTGCAGTTTGAACAGCCTTTTCACTAAATGAATTATCTATACACAGCCCGATGATGAACAACAACCTTCACTCTCTCTACCATTGATGAGGCCTTTTCATCTTGGAGAGAAAAAAAAAAGTTTGTGCCCACAAACTTCCTAGTCATTAGACACGGTTCTGAATGTCAACCCATAGATAAAACATGTAATTGGCACCATATCTGTTACTGAACTCATTTCATATGAAACCCTTACAAGTATTAAAGCAGCAGTAGGTGGAGGATCCATCTGTCCATCTATATATATTTACTGAATGGTGGTAAAATATTGTAGATAACTCCACATCTACATGTTTAACCCATTATAATTCAGTTTATAATGTGTTTAAAAAAGTGCATTCCTTACACTGGACTAAGGCATAGCTGGATAAATTTGTTTAAAACAAGAATCTAATGTGTAATAGATGTCAAACAGAACCAACACAGGCACACGTTTTGGTTTTGTCCAAAAATGACTTTTGGAATTATGTTGGACTTCTTTTCAGGAGTCTTCAAACAGACGATCCAGCCTTTCCCTACAACAGCAATATTCGGGGTGACCGCTCAAGAGCTTTATCTGGGGAAATCCTGTTCAAAGGGTGCTGGCTAAGACTGCTTAGATTACTTAAAGGGAAAAAGAAAACCCCTCTTACCTAAAATTGGGTGCAGTGGTAAATTCAATACTACTTGGCAACCTGTCTTGACAATATGGAGTCAGGTGAAGCTCATCTCTGCGGTAGAGGACCGGACGCAGCCGAAAACTATCCCAGTTTTCTACATAGTCAGCGCAGACGGACTTGTCCCGCAGCCAGCAGTGGAGCGATAAGAGCTGGGGAAACGGCTCCCTCACTCGTCAGTAAGTGGGCAGGGGGCCGAAGACGATAATGCTGGGGTCGGCATTTTTCACCCAAACAGTGTACAAAAGCGTACGGCAGTGCTTCTTCAGGGCCACGCTGCATCAAGAGCTTTATCTGGATAAATCTTGGTCTAAAAGTGCTGGCTAAGACTGCTTAGATTACTTAAAGGGAAACAGGAAAAACTCTCCTACCTAAAACTGGGTGCAGTGAACTTTCATAACTTCACTGACAATGACTGCTTTAGGGGCTAGAGATTGTATATTTAACAGCCCAAATTCAACAGCAGAACTGCTTGGAAAGATGGAAGAATTGATATAAATTCTAATAAGAATTTTAGAGCAGATTACAAACCACAGTCTCAATACTGCAGGATTTGTCTGAAATAGTATGAGTGACGATGCACAAAAAGCAGAAAAGTGACAGAATCATGTAAATCACTTACCTGCCAACTACGCAGTTGACTAACCTGACAGTGTGACTGGGAAGAGCCAGTCAGTCCTGGCCTGGCACATTCTTGATGTATCCGGAGAAAAAGATGGACCCCAAGTGGCTCAGGTGAAGCTCATCTCTGTGTTCGAGGACCAGACACAGCCGCAAGCTCTCCCAGTTGTCTACAAAGTCAGCACAGACAGACCTGTCCCGCAGCCAGCAGTGGAGCGTGAAGAGGTGGGGAAACGACTCGCTCACTCTTCGGTAAGCAGGCAGGGGGCCGAAGACAATGATCCCGATGATCCTTTTCCGAACAGCATCCAGAAGCGTATGGCAGTGCTTCTTCAAGGCTACGTTGCATCACGCAGAGAATAGTTGAGAATGATGGTGCCAAAGCCACCTAGAAAACTGGAGACTGTGGTGTTACTCTTTAGGGTCGATACTTAAGTGTTTTACAGAAGAATCTCCAACAGTGAGAACACTGCCCTGAGGAGCTGTCCTCTGTGCCGGAGCAGGTGAGGAGCGGAGGACCTTAAACCGCTTAGCGGAGATAAAAAAAATAAATAAATAAAAAAAACGACCGTGGTGGTGGACTCCTCCTCTGCTTTTCCCAGCCACGCTGACACTTCCGTGCCCTCTCCGGTGCGGGAGAGGAGATGACGACCTTCTAAGTCTGCCACGTCGGTACTGCTGGAATTACAGCCTCGTCTTCCATCTGTGGAGTTTGGACTGCTTCTACAACTGCAGCTGGATCTGCCGTACAAGCTTGACAACCTCATGGAGAGCTTGTTCCTCCGTGGTCAAGCAGAGAGCACTAGCATTACAACAATTGGCTCAGATAAAGAAGATAAAGCTAATAAAAAGGGACCCAGTTCCCCATTAAAGAGTACAATACGCGTTATTACCTGAATGTGGTCAATGATCACAGTGGTGATGGGTGCAGTGTTACAATATTCAAACAGCATGAAATCCTTGTTCACTGTAATTATGATGTTTCACATCATGCAGGAGAGAGCATGAAAATCAAGGGCAAGATTGATAAACTGAACTGTGAAGTCTGCAGACAAGAGAAATCTGCTCAGAGTAGAAACAGAACCTGATGCACAAGCAAAAGCTGAAATCTAAACTTGCCACTTTTCTGACAGGACAAGTGTCTGATTTGAAAAAATAAAATAACGCTCAGTATGTAGGGAGTATCAGCATTATCACCAAAAGTATCAGCCATAGGCATGTCAAAAGTGGGACTTCATTAAAGAGACTAAACCAGGTGGAGTGTGAATAAAGACAGATGTAAAAACAGTAAAAGTTTAAGCAGCCATGTCCGATCCCCTCACGTGCCACACCTCCCAATAAGATTTTTAAACCAGGTTCTTTTCTTGTAAACAAATGTTTGGTTTGTGTGTGGTAGGCATAAAATAAATACTTTATTTTAAATATATATTCACAGACCAGCAGCTTTTTTGCAGCAGTTAGAGCACAAAGTAAATCAGAGAAATCTGGTAGAAATCTGATCCCCAAAAATACCCCGCCCCCACCAAGAAAAAAAAATAACACCAAGATGATTCCTTATGCAGCTTTTCCAATCTCCAGCTTTTGTGCTTCTGTGTACATTATGGATTAATGGTGTCAGACAGAATCTATGTAGAAATTTCCAGTGGATTATTGGGTGATCAGGATTCCTCAAAGATAAAACAATCATTTCTCATGCATTTTTCTCAAAACATACAAAAAATTACTTAAGATCCTTGGACCACACAGACCAACCCGTCTACAAGAGGCTCAAAGTAAAAAATTGTAAATACTGGAAGCCGAGCAAGACTGGAGTAAAGCACTTTAAGCATTAGTTGAGGCTGTAATTTGGAGTTCAGTGAGTCTCAGAGAACAGAGGACTGATTTAAGGTGCAGATACCTAAAGAAAGAGGTATTGGACACATTACATTGCTCTTTAATAGCCTGGAAAGATCTTAACCCATTTTCAATGCAGATATCACCTGGAGGTCGAGCTCCTGTGCTCTCCCATTGGGGGCAATGAAACAGCATTATGATTATGAAAGAGTGGAGAGTGCTCATGCTATATAAGAGTTTGTTTGCCTAAACAAGAGCTCTAGCCAGCTGCAACCAAGCCAATGAATGGGGTCATGTGACTCCCCCTAAAGTAGTTTTCTGACGATACTGGGACACTGATACTACTTTTTAAATCAAGCAGAGAAGTGACAGAATAAATGATTATAAAATCCAGTAGATCATGTAAATTATTACCTGCCCACTATCCAGCTGCCTACCCTGGGGTCCTGTCTTTTTCCGAGTGGTGTCCAGAAAGTGTGTGGCAGAGCCCCTTCCGGGCCTCACTGCATCGGGCAGAGAAAAGTGAAGAATGATGGTACTGAAGCCACCTGGTGATGTCCAGCACTCCTGAAAAAAAAGACTGAGTCGTTACTCTTTGGTCCCGATACTCTTAAGGGTTTTACAGTAGAACCTCCAACAACGAAAATACAGCCCTGAGGAGGTGTCCTCGGTGAGGGAGCAGGTGAAGTCGAAGAACTGAACCTTGCGCCAGTTGGTTGAGGTAAAAACCGTGGTGATTGAGGAGCCCTCTGCGTTTCCAGGCCATGCCAACGGCCCTAGGTCCTTTCCAGCGCGGGAGTGGAGACAACAACCCTCTGTGTCCGCCTTGCCGGTAGTGCTGGATTTATGATGGCCAGCGTCGGAGGAGTCACGGGCAGCCTCGACTTCCGTCGGTGGAGTTTGTACAGCCTTCAACAGCAACAGCAGTCAAGCTTGATGACCTCCTTGCAGAGCACCAGGAGATGTCGCTCCTCAGCAGTCGCAAAGTTTCTCGAGCATAAACACAGACAAACGCAAACGATGATCAGTGAGACAGAGTACTGTACAGTAACACAGGAAGCAGAGAGCACAAGGATCACATCAGTCGACTCAGATGAAGACGACAAAGCTAATATTAAAGACTATAAAGTAGGGACTCAACTGTTCGTGTCGAATCAGTTTTAAAAGCAGAATCGCATCGAAAAAAAATATGGAAAAAGTGTAGGATAGGATTACTGCGTTTATATGTCAATGCTTTTAGCCATTCAACATTGCCACAGGTAGACATGGGACATTGAGCATAGTAAGGCCTATCAGCTGTTTTGCTTGCACTACTTTAACCAGAGACGCTCCCTTTATTGACCCAATATCATTCATTCTGAGACCAGAAACGTTTTGGAAATTCGTCAACAAAAGTCATTAGTCTCAGTTTCGCCATTCTCACTTGGCAGCTCAGATCTTGACCGTGTAACAGAAGTATCATCAATTATTTATACTCTCAATATATTTATACTGGTTATACTGATTTCCCACAATTAAAACAAGTAAATTCTTTCCTACCTTCAATCTCGCCTGCTCCAGAGTCTCCTGCCTCAGTCAGACAGTACATTAACTGAGCTTGTAACAATGTCTCCTGTATTAATTTCACGTGTAGTCCGAACTCTTTGGGTATTAAACTCTGCTCTGTTTTAGAACCATGGAAATATTATCAAAATTATTATTATTATCATTACTACTACTATCATCATCATCATCATCTCATCATCATCATTTCCAAAACCTTGCTTCAGAATCTTTGAATTTTCAAAAAAATTAATTTGGATCCCTTTACAAAATTATCCTAAAACATTGTCTGAATATTTAGATTCTCAGGGTTGTTAAAACCAGAGAATGTTTCAGGGATCGAAATGTATTGCAATTCAAAGTTTCCAAGACAACTGTGAGACTGAAATGATCTTAAGGCAATGCTTTGGACATCTTCATCCTTTGAGTCCGGGTCGCTGCAAAAACTCAATAACCTAAAACTAATTTGAAAATCATCAATGAAAATGAAAATATCAAAGGGATCTGGGATAAAGTAACCTGAAGGTCTAAGAATATGGTGTCTCGTAATTAGTAAGGCAAGCGGTCTAATTAATTAGCTTACAGTCACCTCGGGTACAGAGTCTCGGAGTCAGTAGAGCGCCTGAATTGACTCAGAATCACTCATTGGGATGTGGGCGGCCGCCTCTGTCTGTTTCTGATCCTGTCTCTGAAAACTCTGGACCCAGAGGAATATTGGGATCTCTGTGGAACCTCCAAAACTGTGGTAGTGGGATTTGCTTCTCCGCACTTAAAGAATCAACTCGAGCAGTCAGTCGTAGGAATGTAGAGAAACACTTTAATCCTGCAGTAAACAACCTGTGATGAGGCTGGTGTGAAGTTGATAGACTCCATTGTTTCAAAGTAACAAAAGCCACCATCTGTCTGTTTCTGAAAACAACGTATACATAGAATATTAAAACGCCTGAAAAGATTCTCCCACAATATTGCAGCGTCGACGTACAAGACAAGAAAACCAGATTCACCATTTGATATTTTTTGTTACACATATGGAATTTGTCTTCCCCCTGTAACCCAGCTGTGCAAGAGAACACACGCACACCTGGAGCAATGGGCAGCCATTGCTGTGGGCCCCAACAAAAGACGGTGAAGGCCTTGCTCAGTGGCAGTTTGCCAAGCCCAGGTATCTAACCCACAAAAAAAATTCTCTACCATGTGATTTCCTGGATTTCTCATTTTGTCTCTCATTAGTTGAAGTGTCCCTATGATGAAAATTACAGACCTCTCCAAGTAGGAAAACTTGCACAACCAGTGGCTGACTAAATACATGTTTGCTGTATATTTATGTTTAACAGCCCAAACTCAACGTGAAACTGCTTGTACTCGGAAAGATGGTAAAAATGTATATAAATTCTAATAAGATTTTTAAAGTAGATTTCCCGACGTTACAATTACAAACCATAACAGTCTCAATACTGCAGGATTTGACTGAAATACTATGAGTGACACTGATGTATTACTTTTTAATACAAGCAGAAAAGTGACAGAATAAATGAGTGGAATCAAGTAAATCATGTAAATCACTTACCTGCAAACTATGTAGTTCACTAACCAGACAGTGTGACTGGGAAGGGCCTGTCAGTCCTGGCCTGGTACCTTCTTGATGTTCCCGGAAAGATGGACCCCAGGCAGCTCAGGTGAAGCTCATCTCTGTGTTAGAGGACCAGACGCCACACTGCATCAGGAGGAGAATAGTGGAGAACGATGGTGCCAAAGTCACCTGGCGACGTCCAAGACACGGGCACCTGGAAAACAGGAGACCGTGGCATTACTGTTTAGGGTCAATTTTTTTAAGTGTTTTACAGAAGAATCTCCAACAGTGAGAACACCGCCCTGAGGAGTCGTCCTCTGTGCCGGAGCAGGTGAAGAGCCGAGGTCCTTGAACCAGTTAGCATAGGCAAAAATAGCTGTTTTGCCAGCCACGCTTGACGCTTCCAGGCCCTCTCAGGTACAGGACTGAAAATAAGACCACGGCATCACAGGCAGCATTCCAGGAGTCACTGGCAGCCTCTAGCCTCGTCTTCCGTCTGTGGAGTTTGGACAGCCTCTACAACAACAGCGTGATCTGCCGTAATAGCTTGACGACCTACTGAGAGCTTGTTCCTTCACGGTCATCTCGGAGTAAAAACACAGACAACAGTCAGTGAGACAGTACTGTACAGCAACACAGGGAGCAGAGAGCACAAGGATCACAACAAGAAGACAATGCTCATAATCAACATATCCACAAAAGTGGCACCAAGTTCACTATTAAAGAGTACAATAGACTTTATTACCTGAACGTGGTCAATGATCACAGTGGTGATGGTTGCAGTGTGTTACAATATTCAAACAGCATGAAATCCTTGTTCACTGTAATTATGATGTTTCACATTATGCAGTAGAGAGCATGAAGATCAAGGAGAAGATTGATAAACTGAACCTAAACTGTAACTGGATAGCGGTCATAACTAAATGGACAATGACCGCTTTAGAGGCTAGAGATTGTATATTTAACAGCCCAAATTAAACAGGAGAACTGCCTGTACTCAGAAATATGGAAGACTTTGTATCAATTCTAATAAGATCTTTAAAGCAGATTTTCTGAAGCTCCAATTTCAAACCATGTGGAGGACAGAGACAGTGTCCACACTGCAGGGTCTGTCTGAGACACTATGAGGGACACTGATAAATGACTTCTTAAATCAAGCAGAGAAATCACAGAATAAATGATGATTAAATCCAGTAAATCATGTAAATCACTCACCTGCCCACTATCCAGCTCACTGACCTGAAGGACGGACCCAGACCGGACCGGGTGGAGCTCATCTCTGTGGTGGAGGACCGGACACAGCCGAAAGCTCTCCCAGTTCTCTACACAGTCCGCGTGGACGGACCTGTCCCGCAGCAGCAGTGGAGCGAGAGGAGCTGGGGGAGCGGCTCGCTCACTCGTCGGTAGGAGGGCAGGGGGAAGACGATGATCCTCTCGTCTGGGTTTTTCTGAAGCGGCAGGGCTCCTTCTGAACCTCCGCGTCGGGCGGAGAACAGCGCCAAGGGAATCCGCCCGGCGACGTCCAGCACACGGGCAGCTGGAAAACAGGAGACCGTGGTTCCTCTTTGGGCTCCGAGGACCTCGAACCGGTCAGCAGAGGTGAAAACCGGCGGTGGTGGTGGAGGAGTCCCCGACTTTTCCAGGCCAGACTGACGCCCCCAGGCCCTCTCCGGTGCGGGAGAGGAGACGACGACCCTCCGTGAGACAGAGAGCTGTACAGCAGCACAGGGAGCAGAGAGCTCCAGGATCACAGCAGCTGTCTCAGAGGAAGGAGACAGAGCTGAGAGTAAAGGCTGTAAAGGAGGGCCGGTCGCTCGACGCTCTGTGAAGAATCACGACTCGAGCTTCTGAAGAAGAACCGAATCCAAACACGCGCTCAAACATACCGGAGATCACGTGTCGCCGGAAGTGACGCTTCCTTACGCAATCACGTTTCAAGGCGCGTCAGTTCCCCTGTCCCGCTGCAGCCCCGAGCGCAACGAGCTAGCAGTGTGAAGCTAGCAACACTTGTCCAGAGTAGCGAACGAAATTCTGTCAAAATAAAAGTCCCTCCTAAACCTGAATAAAAATACTTTTGACTCTCTAAACTGAAAATGATAAACTAGTTTAAGAAAACAGAGTGTTTACAACTATTTAATACCTTATTAAAAGTAACTCAAATTAATAACTGTAAATAATAACAGATATAAAGGAGAAATTTTAACAAATCTTTTTCCTTTAGGTACTTTATTAATGTAATTTTAATCAGGAAACATAAATCTTTAATAAAAGGAAAATCTACAGCTTTACACACTGGCACCATGTTTATCCCATAATGACAAATTTAAAACAGAGTTTTAGAAATTTCTGCAAATTTAAAAAATAAAAATAAAAAACTAAAATGTTGCATTGACAGAAGTATTCAGACCCTTTACTTATTTAAAGCACCTCTGACAGTGATTACAGCCTCCAGTCTTCTTGGGTACGATGCCACAAGGTTTGCTCAGCTGGATTTGGGGATTTTCAGCCTTTCTTCTTTGCAGATCCTCTCCGTAAGGTTGGGTGGGGACGTCGGTGGACAGCCATTCTCAGGGCTCTCCAGAGATTTTTATTAGGGTGTAAAGCAGGGCTCTGGTTGGCCACTCAGGAGCATTCACAGAGTCGTCTTTCAGCCATTCCTGTGTCTTGAGTCACTGTCTTGTTGGAAGGTGAACCTTTGTCCCGTAGGAGGTCCTGAGTGCTCTGGATCAGGTTTTCATTAAGAATATATCTGTACTCCATTCAGCTTCCCCTCAACCCTGACCCAGTCTCCCTGTCCCAGACACTGAAAAATACCCCCACAGCATGAAGCTTCACTGAAAGAATGGTGTTGGGCAGGAGATGAGCAGGACCTGGTTTCCACCAGACATGACTCTTAGAACTGAGGCCAAAAAGTTCAATCTTGGTTGCATCAGACCAGAGAACCTTGTTTCTTATAGTCTGAGAGTGCTTTAGGGGCTCTCCTGTATCTGGCCACTCTGCCATAAAGCCCAGATTGGTGGAGCGCTGCAGTGATGGTTGAGCTTCTGGAAGTTTCTGTAAACAGGATCTTTTTGAACCAGAGTGACCCTTTTGGTTCTTGGTCACCTCTCTTACCAAGGCCCTTCTCCCCTGATGATTTAGTCTGGTGGGGAGGTCAGCTCTAGGAAGAGTGCTGGTTATTCCAAACCTCTTCATTTAAGAGGTGTGTGATAATTATTCAAGGTTATTAAACTTTAAATATATAATCTACTGAGAATGAGGCCGCAGTGTGGGAATTCACTTCATTTTACAGTATTGGACCCAAAAGAGGAAAAGACAGTCACAGATCAGAATTCATTTGAAGGATTAACTAAAATATTTTTCTGTACACAAATAAAATATTCACCAAATAACTCATTACATTTTTTCAGTCTTTCTTTAAACAAGGACAGAAATGATCATGTTGAGCTTCCTCTCGTTGAGCTCTGGCAGCTTCCTCCCTCAGAAACTCCAGCACCTCTGCAGAGTCAGTACGCCTCCTCCTTTTGGCTGCTGGAGTTCCTGAGGGGGGACAGGAGGCACTCCTGCTGGTGGAGGGGACTGACTGGCTCACAGGGTCAGACTTGGCACAGGAGGGTGTGTCATCTTCCCCTTTGTAGTCATTATCATTATGTGGAACATGACATGCACCTTATATTTTTTTTTTAAGTTGTCAAGCTCAAGAGAACCCTTATTCTCCAGGCCTAAGTCTCTGTGAATTGTCCTGTAAACCAGGCACCCTGAGTCCGACATGAATAAAGATGCGGTTTATTTTTAGATTCCACGTCACTCACAACAAGTCAGCTGTACAAGACTGTATAGATGTAATTCCCCCATAGAGGAAGGTTTATAATTTATATTAATATATATCATATATATATAATTCACAATTAACGCTGTTAAATAGACAGAATTGTTGTATACGTGCTGCTCTGTGCAGCAGCTGTGATTGGCTGGGCAGTACTAGGGGTGTGCTGAAAGCGAGTGTTATGATTGGCTCAGTTCATCAGTAGTCAACATCATATCTAAAAGAGACCAGCAGATGTTCAGTCTACATGCACATTAAACAGGGGGATTTTTACATTATCAAATATTAATAAACGTGACTATTTTATTTACGAGGAGAACAAAGCAGTTACACACTCAGATAAAATACATGCAGTTAAATGTAGATAAAATTACATTCAATTAACAGAAGAAACACAGGCAGACATCACTGTATGGAGCTCCTGTTTCAGTTTGGACGAAGCTTATGAACACAAGTGAATCAGGCGATGGAGGTGTAGTGTTTTATTAGAACAGCAGGTGGCGCAGTAGAGCTGAGAAGCTGAGAAGCACTTTGGCTTCAACTGTGTTAAAAAGGCTGAAAGGGAGTTTTTACACTGTTTTTACACTGTAACCAGACACACACACACACACACACACACACACACACTCCATATAAAATGCTAAAACTAACATTTTTAAGAAACTGCTTCACGACTAAACATGGGATCAACATACAAACACCAAATGTTGCATCATGATAATTTATCTTCTAGAAAAGATACACTTATACAGATGATGATGATGATGATGATGAAGATGATGATGATGATGGTGATGATAGTGATCGTGATGATGATGATGGTGATGATAGTGATAATGATGATGATGATGATGGTGATGATGATGGTGGTGATGATAGTGATAATGATGATGATGATGATGGCGATAATGATGGTGATGAAATGGAGAAGAGTTGGACCTACGAGTCTAAAGTAACCCTGTGAAGAAGAAAGGTGAACTGCAGGAAAGTCAAAGTCTGGACAGCTGTGTAGAAGACGCTGGTAGATCTGCTGCCCCAGACTTTCCAGCCCCCTTCAAAGCCTTCAGCAGGAGAGCTGATGAGAGCCCCCCACCTTTACCTGAATCCCCCAACAGCTGGGAGTCATTTCTCCTCCACGATGAGACGCTGGATCTTTCTGAACCGCTCAGAGTTAAAGACGAACCCAGTGAACGAAGAACCACATTAGAGCTTAAAAACAGGCCTGAGAACAGCTGCTTTTAACTGATATTTGAACATATATGAGAGCATGAACCTACAGCGAATATTTTCAATATGAGGATTATCGTTAGGTGTGTGTCTGTGCTGCAGCTGTTAAGACCTACTGGCCACAGGGAACAGGGGGGGGAGGATGTCTGTGGGTGGTCGGGTGGAGAAGTACGGAGTTCACTTAGAAACTTCTCTAAAACACTTTTAGGAACGTTTCTAAAAGAAAGGACTAACTTTTATTTATGGCTTCATCCGACAACACAGGCTGTCTGAGCTGAGCTGTTTGAGCTGCTCCTGCTGTGTGAAGATCAGCTGGAGTTAATAGCTGGTGCTGAGCTGCATTAGCCCTGTTTAACTCCACTTCACCTCCAGATTTCATTAGTTCTTATTAAAGTGGGAATAAACTCCATTTAAAACTTCCAGGGTCTAATTTTTTGCTTAAAACCGAAGTAAGGAGAGTTTTACAGTGTCTGAAAGGAGCTCTCCTCCTAAACTAAGTGGGTATCTAGTGAGAATGAAGCAGCTTCAGGAGCGGCTGTTTGTCTAGTTATTGATCAGGACAACATTTGCTCTCCTGCTCAGACCTGGATCTTTAGCTTTGGCAGCACAAGGGAAACATGAGTTTGTGGGTTTTATTCGGCACTGAAATGTATTAGCAGAGATGCTGAATTAACTGTAGCTAACTATATCATTTTATTTAGAAATATGTGTTTCAGACGCTGACTGGACTTGGGACAGACTGCTGTGCCACAACATGCCGGCAGAGCTGAAACAGTGAACAGTGAGTATTACTGCAGCCTCAGCTTCATGTAATGTTCAGATGTTTGTGCAGTTTTCCACCTTATAATGTTTCCTTAATCATTTGTGACTGCAAACCTTTTTAGGAAGAAAAAAAATGACACAATTGTCAATATTGTCAATAATGACACAATATGTAGTTTATCAGCCAAGATGTTTGTCCACATTTTGCGTCTATAATTTAGTCTAATGATTCTAACAAATGTGACGTTAGACTTGTAGCTCCAGTGCTAAACTATGTCTTAAGTCTGGGGTAAGTGAATTTGTGTAGAATTAAGTATTGTTATTTTATTTTATTTTTAAATGCACCTTTTGTAAAGGGTCAGTGTCTGCTGCCACCTACCAGCAGAGGGCGACAGCGGCGAGGCACGGTTACCCAAGGGAACTCCAATCCCCAGAGATCCTAGAGGTAATCAGTGCCAACCAGACACACCTGGTCATCACAGCATTTAAGGCTGTGACAAACGGCCCTTCTCAGTCACACCTTTGTAGACGGGTGACCGGTACGGTACACGGAAGTGAAAGAAAGGAGTTTGAAAGGAGAAACAAGAAAAGTTGCAGAAATAGATAACAGGGTTGCAAAATGAAGTAGCTGAAGAGAGCTCAGCTCAAAAGTAAAAGCGTTTGAGTAAAGCATTGAAGTTCCCTCTCCAGAAAGAGTGAGAGAGAGAGAGAGAGAGAGAGAGAGAGAGGGGTACATTTGTTTTTCTTCAGTTGTTTTAGTGCCAACTGTCCTAAGTCTGAACTACGCCATCTTGGCGTCTCCTTAGTTTGGTTTTCTGTTGCCAGGGTTGCTGGTTCAAACCCAGCTGGGAGCAACTGTTCTCCCACAAGTACACAAAAGCACCCACAGTCACATCAACCACACATACATTAACCTTATATCACACATTAAGGCCTGTCCTTACAGGCTTTCCTCTCTGCGTTTGGGTCCGCTCCCTGACCACCCGTCCTGTTTTAATTGGTGGTTTGGATCAATATTTCTTAACAACAGAACCACAAATGGCATCCAGCACACAGTATCTGAAAAGATAGAGAAGCTAAATGGCTGAAGTGAACACTTTAGCAACTTTTGAACCGGCACCCCATATTCTAAATGAAGTTAATGAGGCTGTAACTGTGTAAACTAATGCCAGTATGAATCTAGATTTTCTGGACATAACCTTGAATTCTGATTCTAGTGTGCATCCAGAGTCTACAGACTATGGTTATTCTAAAAATGTGTAGTAGTCAGAGAAAATGTGTTGTAGACACAGATGCAGAACTTTTAAGCACAGATGGGAATGGACCTGACCTTGCCTTAGACCTTGCAGAAAGGGCCACAAAGAATATGACAACTCAAAGCAGCGTTAATGAACTTTTAGGAATTCTTAGAGATCGTGGACACAATCTACCCACACACTCTGCTTTTAACCCTCTCAGATGTTTAGGTCAAATTAAAATGTGGAGGACAATGTGTTTATGGCCTAGAATCCTACATTTGCCTCAGACCAGGTCAGAGTTAATGCCTGACACATTCAGATAGCACAGTTGATTTAGTAGTGAATGTTGATAGGCTTATCATTTTTAAGTCTAGCAGCACAGTTTTGACCTATTTGAGTAAAATTTCACAACGTGGAACCATTTGTAGGTGCACTGTTCTGTGGACAGTCAAAGCCTCATCCACTAGTGGACTACCTCGATGACTTCCTAGAAGAGCTGGTGAAACTACAGAATGACGGGTTTATCTTTCAGGGAAACGCCTAAAATGGGCACATCTAAGTATTTCCATGTGATGCTTCTGCTAGAGCTTGAGCTCTAGCAGAAGAGCTTAAGAAGAGCTTAAAATGTACTAAAACTTTTAAATGTACCAGACTTTGAATCAAAGAACAGATAAAGAGGTCGGTCAGTTTACATACAATGAGAACCACCAGTTTGACAAAAGCCCCCTTATTACAGCTGGAATACCTTGTCAGTGGTGTTGCATTAGGCTACATGCATTTGGTGTGTTTAGGTGTTGTGAAATGTGTGCTTGTGTTTTCAGAGAACCCAATACCTGGTATTAGACAGAAAAATGAAAATTCTGACAAACTTGTGAGGTTTAATGGATCTATGCCCACTGAATTTGCCAGATAGCCTCATTCATTACCGGAAGTTAATCGGTGGAAAGCCACTGAATTCAGGCAGTGCGTTCTGTACACTGGACTCATGTAGTTAATTTGCATGTTTCTTTCTCTTTCTTTCTACCTATGCTGTAGGAAGTGTCCCACATAAGACTTCAAAACCGGAGCCATTTCCAGTGTCTACAGCAAGTATGTTGATTATCTCTCTTTATACCAACCGGCCACTTAATGAATTACCTCTTGTCTCTACGTGCATTGTCCAGTTTATGATTGTGTATCGTGTTCATTGCTGACCTAAGTCAGATGTTTTGTAGCAGTCCTCCTTTTGCTGTACCTGAGGTGCTTATGGGTCAACCTTATGATCCAAAGCAGAGTAATGTGTGAAGCCTGGGTGTGATTCTTTATGTCATGGTCACGGGGGATCTGCCCTTCAGAGGCTCCATTGACAAGAATCTCCCACGTCTCCAGCATGAAGCCTTAGTCTATCCAGATGAGATCACAGTGGAGGAACCATGCCACACATTCATCTCTTATCTGCTGCAGCTTGATCCTCACACTCTGCCTTCAATAAGGTGACACAGCACCATTGGCTGCAGTCGAGGCAATGACCATAACCAACTGTGCTGGAGGTGGAGTATCCAGTTCCAGGTTTTTATATCAATATACTTGTTTTATAGGAAAACTTGATTATGTACTATAACATTATTATAACTTATATCTGAATTAAAGCAGATAAAAACTCTGTTACTTTAATATCAGTGCAGCAATATTTTCATTTCTGCTCCAATACTTCTGCAGCATTCTGTTCAAAAGTACACACAAAGCCTGCTATTGGGGGACATCTGCAATAGCGCCACCTTCAGCTGAATTGTTAATAAACTGTACAGTTAGCCGTTGTTGTTTTGTAGAAAAGTGAGCAGTGTGTAGAATACACCCTAAATAAACCCTCATAGTTGGAGTTGAAAGTGTTTAATATATATATATATGTGTGTGTGTGTGTGTGTGTGTGTGTGTGTGTGTGTGTGTGTGTGTGTGTGTGTGTGTGTTTCGTTGTAGGAAGAGAAGGGGCTGAGATTCAAACTGGAGAAAATTGTTTCCTCTTCTTCATCACAACTCGTCCACAGAAAAGCACACAACTAATGAATGAATCAGGTTCTCGGTAAAACCCACATTACTGCTGAGCGGTGCTCTTCATTTCTACACTTACTTTAGACTTTAGAAAACACCTCCTTAATGTTTCATCTTTTCCAAACAACTGTGAAGTTTCTATTATTCATATCATATTCAGGAAAAGAGCCTGAATGACCAGCTGACCTGCATTACTGATGTGTTCTGGACCTTTCTGTGTTTTTAACTTCTCTCTGTATCTTGATGTGAAACACTGAGTCTGAGCTCTGAGGAGAAAACTGATTAGTGCAGGTTTAAGTTTAGACCTGCTGCTCTCAGAACTGACCCACAGGCTGCGTCCAGAAACTATATATATATAAAAATACTATTTGAAATATATAGGGTGATTAATAAAGCTGAACTGAACAGACAGTACTTGCGGTTGTTAACTGAATAAAGATCATTTAAGCTCAGTTCCAGTAAATAAGCCAGGTGTAAAGAAGCAGGGGAGCGTGTCAGTTTATCTGAACTCTACATTTCTATGACTGCTTTACTGCTCATTGTATCAGATCAGTAATATTAGTTAATATGTGCGTTTAGGACTTGTGTGGTGTTTCTCTATTTCCCGTGGTCTCTGGGAGTGCACTCAGTGATCTCACTCCTAAATCTTTAACACTCTTCCTGGGTGGGATCCTCTCAGGTCTCCTCCGCTGGAAGCCACTTCTTTCGTCTCCTCCGGTTTTTGGACAAGCGGCATGATGGAGCCACAAAACCAGTTTCCGGGTCACAGAGGAGAGGAGGAGGTTTGGGGGTTTCTGGACGCAGCCCGAGGCTTTTTAACACAGTTGAGGTCAAAGTGCTTCTCAGCTTCTCAGCTCTACTGCGCCACCTGCTGTTCTAATAAAACACTACACCTCCATCGCCTGATTCACTTGTGTTCATAAGCTTCGTCCAGACTGAAACAGGAGCTCCATACAGTGATGTCTGCCTGTGTTTCTTCTGTTCATTGAATGTAATTTTATCTACATTTAACTGCATGTATTTGATCTGAGTGTGTAACTGCTTTGTTCTCCTCGTAAATAAAATAGTCACGTTTATTAATATTTGATCATGTAAAAATCCCCCTGTTTAATGTGCATGTAGACTGAACATCTGCTGAACACAGAAATAAACAGAAACACTTCAGTGTTTTATTAGAGCTCATTTCACATCGTCTCCAGTTAAAAACCCTCCAATACGGAGGAGCTTTATCAAGCACTTTTATTCTCTTTAGTCGGTTTGGAAACAACACCTGACCTTCAGAGAGAAACTGCTTCATGTTTTGTCTTTTTAAATGAAAGTCCAGCAGATTCACACATTTTCTAGATTTCTATTTCATTTCGGTTCATATTTCAGTTGATATTCAGCTCGTTGCGCTCGGCTCTGCAGCGGGAAACTGACGCGCCTTGAAACGTGACTGCGTTCAGTGACGTAACGAAGCCGCGCTTCGGGCGATCACGTGATCTCCGGTATTTTGAGCGAGACTCTGAACCGCTGTTTGGATTCGGTTCTTCTTTAGAAGCTCGAGTCGTGATTCGACACAGAGCGTCGAGCGACCGGCCCTCCTTTATAGTCTTTACTCTCAGCTCTGTCTCCTTCCTCTGAGACAGCTGCTGAGATCCTGGAGCTCTCTGCTCCCTGTGCTGCTGTACAGCTCTCTGTCTCACAGAGGGTCGTTTGCGTTTCTGGATTTTCGGGGGCGTAGAGGTGGGCTTCACCCGAGCCGCCTGGGGTCTGTCGTTCTCTCCGGGAACATCACGAAGGTGGTACGATACGACTGACTGGCTCTACCCAGTCATACCACTCGGGTAGGTGGAGTAGAGACTGGGCAGGTGAGAGTTTTTACTCCATTTAAACCATAATTCTGTTCTTTATTGCTTGGTGTGGAAATAGTAAAGTACCAGTATCACCATCATATAGCTGATCAGATAAACCCTGCAGTGCTGAGACTGTGTCTGTCCCTCGTGTAGTCCGCCATCGTAGTGTCCGATCTCTAGGCCCTAAAGCAGTCAGTCAATGAAATCATTACTGAAAACCTCCTCAGTTCACTGTGTCTTTGTGAAACGGGGGTTAAACCTAATGAATCATTGCTTTGAATGAATCGACTCCCCCAGGCTTGAACTACTGCAGTTCTCCTCGCAGGTCTGCTCATAGCAGCAGCGTAGCCTCAGTCTCTGATCCAGTTCTGGACATAAACCCAAATCTCAGGTTATGAAGCGAAATCGTCTGAAGTGTTTAGTCTGAAAGTGGCAGACTCTTCCCCAGCTTCTAAAAAGCAGCTCTATTTACTGCTTATTCCAGTCCATCGTCCTCCTGGAGCTTATACAGATTTTCTGAGTGAATTTACTGACTTCTTATCAGAGGTAGCTTTCTCTACTGATGAGGCTTTAAATGTTGGAGATTTCAATATTCACTTGGAGAAGAATCAGGACCCATTAGAACTGGGTTTAATCAATCTTAGATGTCTTGGGATTCATTCAAAATGTTTTAGGTCCAACTCATAGATGCAACCATACACACCTAGTTCTGACCCTGGGTATAGAAACCTCAGCATTTCTCAGCCTGACTCCATCTCTGACCACTACCTAATCATGTAGTCTTAAACCAGGATATCCCCCTGCAGCCTCGCTTTATGAGCAAGCGTACCATAACAACCTCTACAGCTAGTGTATTTATTAATAACCCTCCAGATTTAACCATCTCCTGCCCATCTCCTCCTCTAGACCCTGAGCATGAAACAGATGATCTGCTGTCTGTACTCCGCTCTAATCTTGACCATGTTGCTCCAATTAAGAAAAGGTTAGTGTCTTGGTATGATGACCATACGCTTACTCTAGAACAGACAACTCATCTGCCTTAATAAAATAACAGACTGTCTGAAAGACATAGAGAGGTCTTACTTATTGATCCAAAAATGCAAATATTGCTGTAGATTTAGATGGATTCTCAGTCAAACCCAGCAGCTCTGTAAAAAACCTAGGAGCTGTTTCTGACTCTGTCCTCTTGTTTGATGCACACATTTGTTACATAGTTAAAACTGCCTTCTTCCACCTACGTAATATTGCTAAACTGCGTAATGTAGTCTCCTTACATGACGCAGAGAAGCAGGTGCCTGCATTCATAACTTCTACATTGGATGACTGTAATGCTCTTCTGGTTGGAAGTTCATGTAAATCATTAAAAAGCTCCAACTAGTTCAGAATGCAGCTGCTAGAGAGCTCACTAGGGCTCGGAAACTTGACCATATTAGTCCCATTCTCTCGTCCCTGCACTGGTTACCAGTTATATTCTGCACTGATTATAAAATACTCCTTCTGACTTAAGTCACTAAATGGTTCTTGGGGAACTTCTTAAACCTACAACCAGTCACGTTCACTTCGTTCGCAGGGCGCTGGCCTTCTGTCAGTTCCTCGCTTCAGGAGAACCAACGCTGGAGGAAGAGCTTTCTCTTATCAGGCTCCTCAACTCTGGAGTAGACTTCCTGTTGCTGTTCGGGACTCAGACACACTCTCTGTGTTTAAATCCAGAGTAAAAACTTCCCTTTAAGCTCAAGCTTTTAGAGAATCCATCAGTGCACTGTACTGTTCTCCTTGCTGATGTAGCTTGTATGAACACTAACAGGTTTGGACTGTTCTGCTCTCTGTTCACAGGTTCCTGATCAGTTCTGCAGTCTCTCTAATCTACTTCCTTTACAGGCCGGACATCAGTCTGATCTGACCTCTCCTAAACGCATCATCATCTTCTCCTTTCTTTTCTCTCCTCTATGTGCTGAGCTGCCCCCTGCTGTCAGCTGCTGCTGATACAAGTCCATTTATTGGATCCTATCACACTATATTACCCCCCACCCCCCTCCTGTAACATTTTCCTGCTCTCCTCCTGACCCTCTTGTGTTTTTCCCTCCTTTCTGTTTTCTCTTTCACATGTACTGAGATGCCCGGCTCCAACTGTTCCATCCTGGTACCGCCTGACCTGACCTGGCTCTCCACTACCTTCCTGCCCGCTGTCCTGCTCTGGGGCCTCGCATTGATTCATCCTCACCTCCCTGCATGACTTTGCTTCTGACTGTTTACCTGCATGAACTTTATCACTCTCACTCACATTCTCATTTTGTTTGGCTTCACTTTTTCTTAATCCAGTTTTGTTTTATTGTTTTTAATCCTGTTTTGATTTTTGTTATGATCTGGTGTCGACCTGAGGAGGATGGGTTCATCTTAAGATTTCTTTCTCTCGACTCGAGGGAGTTTTTCCTTGCCACTGTTGCCACTGGCTTGCTCAAAAGAGGCTCTGACACATATCTTTTGTAAGAGGCTCTGGATAAGAGCGTCTGCTAAATGCCTTAAATGTAAATCTCTGTAAAGCTGTTTGTGACTACATTTGTTGTAAAAGCTCTATTTAAATAAAATTGAATTGAATTATCTGGCTGTGTGTATTTAGGGGACTCATATTGAGGCCATTGACGGGGAAGATTCCGGATTGACTCTACAAGAATCAAACCAAGGCGTCATCCTGCTTCCTCCACTGGATCCAGAGAGCATTGAGCTGCTTAGATTAGCTGTACGACACGTCCTCATCAGAGAGCTTTGGCCATGATATCTTTGGTGTGTTTCTGTTATGTACTACAGTGGGAAAGACGTGACCAGGATTGTGCTTTCCAGGTTAAATTGATGGACTTCTACAAAAGCAGACATTCTGACCTGTGGGAACGGCAGTGTAAATGGAGTTGGCCTAAAATTAAGACCCCAGTCCTGCTTCTGGACTCCCAGCACTGCACATTTCAACCTTACCAGCAAACTGATGGACAGTGACTGCTGGCATGTTTCAGGGCTTGTGAATGATAATTGTCGGCCCTTCACAACCAGTTTCTGAACATTTCACACACTTGTATCTTTTTCCTCCTGAACTCTTCTTTAAAAAAAAAGGACCTACTGTGATGCTTCTACAATTTAAGACAGAATTGCACCAAAGGTAGCAGGGTAGGAGGCTGTGGAACATTGAGGCTGGTAAGAGATGCTCATTCAGGTTCATTAGAAAACTCATTCTACATTAAACAGCATTTATTACTGCTTTAGTTTATCGCCTCAACATATAACTTGAAGTCCACTGACAGCCGTAGATTAGCTATAATTGCTTTCTGAAACCTGGGCTGATTTATTTACAACATTAAAAGTGAACTTCTGACCCTGTTCATCACACCGTTTATAATATAGTAAAGTTGAGGTCTAGAGCTTTGGGGGGATAAATAAACGAACCAGCACAACAGATCTGATGTTCAAGTGAAATCTTTTATTATTTTCAACATGACAAACAAACAACGGTCAACATCATAAAACTTCAGGGTGAGAAAAGACCAAAATAAACAAAACCTCACATCCCATCTTACTAAATAACCTAGAAAAAGAACCATAAAATACAGTGGTCTTACCTCCTCCCTCATTTAACACAGGAGAAAAGAAAAATAGTAATAAACAAATAAAGGGCCCTCACCCCTACACTGATGTGACCAGAGCTAGACTACTGACCACCACCATATTTACAGGAAAATAACACAACTACCAGCTAAAAGACTGAAGCTAAAAGACTGTCAGAGCAGCAGGAAATCCACAGAGTCCCAAGCTGCCTCAACGGGACGCCATTGGCGTGGTGAACACCGCCAGTGCTGCTGCTGCTCCTCAGTAAGGAAAGCAGCTGTTGACTGTCCTAAAGGTCGCTAGACGTCGCTAAATGACGTCATCTCCTAATTTGTATGATTGTCCAAATTTGCATAATTGTGTACAAATGAACTCTGAATAAATTCACTTCTTAAGTTGATTCTTTTTTTTTGTATTTGAAATAGGTAAAATAACCTAGATTACATAAATCATTTTTACATGAATGATATAAATCAATGTAGTTCTGTGTTGTTAAATGTTAGCTTATCAAATTTAATCAGAAGACTGTTCTGTAGGGAGGAACTGCTACTCTACTCTCAACCCTCCTCCTTTATCCGGCCTTCAGACCCACAAAGTGACCCTAAAACAGACAGTTTGGCAGAGATACTTCGTTTCTTTTGTTTTTTTTATTTATGTATTTATTTCGTGTCTCTCTGAAGACGCATTTATATTTACACCCCGCTCTGTGAATAGGGGGCGGGGTCAGCGGCGGCTCTGGGCATGCGCAGTTCATCTGCAGTGTGGCCGTGGAGCGGTGTGGGTCTGCTCGGACTGAGAGACTGAGCGCTGGGAGGGTTGTGGGACGGGGCTCACGGCAGCACCTGCTGCTGAGGACAGGAACTGAAGAACATGTGTTGTTGTGTTGTGTTATGGTGTTCTGTTGTGGTATTATTTTATGTTGTGTGGTTGTGTTGTGTTGTTGTTTTGGTGTGTTGTGTTGTTGTGTTGTGTTGTGTTGTTGTGTTGTGTTGTGGTGTTGTGTTGTGTTGTTGTTTTGTGTTGTGTTTTGGTGTGTTGTGTTATGGTGTTGTGTGTTGTTGTGTGGTGTTGTTGTGTTGTGTTCTTGGTAATGGGCATGGGCGAGCTCTCTAGCTATAACCTCCCTCCCTGTCCAGAAGTTTAGCAGCTTTTGAGCTCATCAGGTGAAGCTGGGAAAGGAAAAGCATGTAAAAGAGCTTAAGGTGTAAAATCCTGTAACCAGTTTAAAACCAGATCAAACTCTTAACAGAAGGAGATTTTTCTCCAGAGATGATCCGTCTCAACAAATCCTCAGTGATCCAGACATGCAGAACGCGGTTGTGTTGTGGTGTTTTTGTGTGGTGTTGTGGTGTGTTGTTGTTGTGTTGTGGTGTTGTGTTGTTGTGTGTTGTGTTGTGTTTTTGTGTTGTGGTGTTGTGTTTTTGTGTTGTGTTGTTGTGTTGAGGGGTTTTGTTGTGGTGTTGTTGTGTTGTGTTGTGTTGTGGTGTTGTTTTGTTGTTGTGTTGTGTTGTTGTGCTGTGGTGTTGTGTTGTGGTGTTGTGGTGTTGTGGTGTTGTGTTGTGATGTGTTGTTGTGTTGTGCTGTTGTGTTTTGTTGTGTTTTTGTGTTGTGTTGTGGTGTGTTGTGTTTTTGAGTTGTTTTGTGTTGTGTTGTATTTCTGTGTTTTGTTGTGTTGTTGTGTGTTGTGTTGTTGTGTTGTGTTGTTGTGTTGTGGCGTTGTGTTGTTGTGTCATGGTGTGTTGTGTTGTGGTGTTGTTTTGTTGTGTTGTTGTGTTGTGTTGTTGTGGTGTTGTGTTGTTTTTGTGTGGTCTTGTGTTGTTTTGTTGTGTTGTGGTGTTGTGTTGTAGTGTTTTTGTGTTGTGTTGTGTTTTTGTGTTGTGTTGTGTTGTGTTTTTGAGTTGTTTTGTGTTGTGTTGTGTTTCTGTGTTGTGTTGTGTTTCTGTGTTGTGTTGTTGTGTTGTGGTGTTGTGTTTTTGTGTTGTTTTGTTGTGTTGTTTTGTTGTGTTGTGTTGTTGTGGTATTGTGTTGTGTTTTCTTGTGGTGTGTTGTGTTGTGTTTTTGTGTTGTGTTTTCTTGTGGTGTTATGTTGTGTTTTTGTGTTGTGTTGTTGTGTTGTGTTGTAGTGTTGTTTTTGTGTTGTGTTGTGTTTTTGTGTTGTGTTGTGTTTTTGAGTTGTTTTGTGTTGTGTTGTGTTTCTGTGTTGTGTTTCTGTGTTGTGTTGTTGTGGTGTTGTGTTTTTGTGTTGTGTTGTTTTGTTGTGTTGTTGTGGTATTGTGTTGTGTTTTCTTGTGGTGTGTTGTGTTGTGTTTTTGTGTTGTGTTGTGTTTTCTTGTGGTGTTGTGTTGTGTTTTTGTGTTGTGTTGTTGTGTTTTTGTGTTGTGTTGTGTGTTGTGTTGTGTTGTGGTGTTGTTTTTGTGCAGTTGTATTGTGGTGTTGTGTTGTCGTGGTGTGTTGTTGTGTTGTGTTGTTTTGTTGTGGTGTTGTGTTGTGTTGTTTTGTTGTGTTGTGGTGTTGTGTTGTGTTGTGATGTTGCATTGTGTTGTGTTGTTGTGTTGTGGTGTTGTGTTTTTGTGTTGTGTTTTTGTGTTGTGTTTTGTTTTTGTGTTGTGTTGTGTGTTATGTTGTGTTGTGTTGTGGTGTTGTTGTGTTGTGGTGTTGTGTAGTTGTGTTGTGGTGTTGTGTTGTGGCGTTGTGTTGTGTCGTGGTGTGTTGTGTTGTTTTGTTGTGTTGTGTTGTGTTGTTGTCTTGTTGTGTTGTGGTGTTGTGTGGTTGTGTTGTGTTGTTGTTTTGGTGTGTTGTGTTGTGTGTTGTGTTGTGTTGTTGTTTTGTGTTGTGTTTTGGTGTGTTGTGTTATGGTGTTGTGTGTTGTTGTGTGGTGTAGTTGTGTTGTGTTCTTGGTAATGGGCATGGGCGAGCTCTCTAGCTATAACCTCCCTCCCTGTCCAGAAGTTTAGCAGCTTTTGAGCTCATCAGGTGAAGCTGGGAAAGGAAAAGCATGTAAAAGAGCTTAAGGTGTAAAATCCTGTAACCAGTTTAAAACCAGATCAAACTCTTAACAGAAGGAGATTTTTCTCCAGAGATGATCAGTCTCAACAAATCCTCAGTGATCCACACATGCAGAACGCGGTTGTGTTGTGTTGTTGTGTTGTGTTGTGTTGTTGTGTTGTGTTGTGTTGTGGTTTTGTGTTGTGTTGTGTTTTTGTGTTGTGTTGTGTGTTGTGTTGTTGTTGTGTTGTGTTGTTGTGTTGTGTAGTTGTGTTGTGGTATTGTGTTGTGTCGTGGTGTGTTGTTGTGTTGTGGTGTTGTTTTGTTGTGTTGTTGTCTTGTATTGTGGTGTTGTGTTGTTTTTGTGTGGTCTTGTGTTTTTGTGTGGTCTTGTGTTGTTGTAGTGTTGTGTTGTTGTGTTGTGTTGTGCTTTTGTGTTGTAGTGTTGTGATGTATTGTTGTGTTGTGCTGTTGTGTTTTGTTGTGTTTCTGTGTAGTGTTGTGGTGTTGTGTTTTGTTGTGCTGTTGTTTTGTGGTGTTGTGTTTTTGTGTTGTGTTTTTGTGTTGTGTTGTGTTTTTGTGTTGTGGTGTTGTGTTGTGTTGTGTTTTTGAGTTTTGTGTTGTGTTGTGTTTCTGTGTTGTGTTGTTGTGTTGTGTTTTTGTGTTGTTGTGTTGTGTTGTGTTGTTTTGTTGTGTTGTGTTGTTGTGGTATTGTGTTGTGTTTTCTTGTGGTGTGTTGTGTTGTGTTTTTGTGTTGTGTTGTGGTATTGTGTTGTGTTTTCTTGTGGTGTGTTGTGTTTCTGTGTTGTGTTGTTGTGTGTTGTGTTGTCATGTTGTGGTGTTGTGTTGTTGTGTGTTGTGTTGTGTTGTTATGTTGTGGTGTTGTGTAGTTGTGTTGTTGTCTTGTTGTGTTGTGGTGTTGTCTTGTTGTGTTGTGGTATTATTTTATGTTGTGTGGTTGTGTTGTGTTGTGTTGTTTTGGTGTGTTGTGTTGTTGTTTTGTGTTGTGTTTTGGTGTGTTGTGTTATGGTGTTGTGTGTTGTTGTGTGGTGTTGTTGTGTTATGTTCTTGGTAATGGGCATGGGCGAGCTCTCTAGCTATAACCTCCCTCCCTGTCCAGAAGTTTAGCAGCTTTTGAGCTCATCAGGTGAAGCTGGGAAAGGAAAAGCATGTAAAAGAGCTTAAGGTGTAAAATCCTGTAACCAGTTTAAAACCAGATCAAACTCTTAACAGAAGGAGATTTTTCTCCAGAGATGATCAGTCTCAACAAATCCTCAGTGATCCACACATGCAGAAAGCGGTTGTGTTGTGTTGTGTTGTGTTGTGTTGTTGTGTTGTGTTGTGTTGTGGTTTTGTGTTGTGGTGTTGTTGTTGTTGTTATGTTGTGTTGTTGTTTTGTTGTGGTGTTGTGTTGTTTTGTTGTGTTGTGGTACCTGTCCACTAGACCCTGTTCCATCCCCTCTGTTCCAAACAATCGCTCCAAACCTCCTTCCTTTCATCTCCTTTATCATAAACAGCTCTTTGTTGTCAGGTCAGGTACCATCCGTCTTCAAGTCTGCCAGAGTCGTGCCTATCCTAAAGAAACCAGCTCTGGACAGCTTGGACATCGGCAACTACAGACCCATTTCTCTTCTCTCTTTTCTCTCAAAGATTCTCAGATGTTCCGTCTACAACCAACTGTCTCTCTTTCTCACTCTGAACAATCTTCAGGACCCTAACCAGTCTGGCTTCAGAGCAGCACACTACTGAAACTGCTCTCATTGCAGTTACAGAGAAGCTCCATGCAGCTAAAGCTGCCAGGCTGTCCTCGGTTCTGATCCTTCTTGACCTCTCCGCAGCTTTTGACACAGTGGACCACAAGATCCTCCTGTCTATCCTTGCCGGTCTTGGAATTACCAGCTCTGCATGGCGATGGTTTGCATCATACCTGCAGGGACGCTCATACCAGGTAACATGGCAGGGGGACACGTCCGCTCCTTGTAGTCTCTCCACTGGCGTTCCACAAGGCTCAGTTCTTGGTCCTCTTCTTTTCTCACTGTACACTCACTCTCTTGGTAAAGTGATATCCTCCCACCGTCTGACACACAGGTTTCTGCCCGTATCTCAGCATGCCTCGCTGACGTCTCTTCTTGGATGGCGGCTCACCACCTCAAACTCAACCCCAGCAAGACGGAGCTGCTGTACATCCCGGGAACTGCTGGACCAAGAAACGATCTTGCCATCACCTTTGAGAACTC
The DNA here is from genome assembly GCF_030463535.1 of Salminus brasiliensis. Classification (NCBI taxonomy): domain Eukaryota; kingdom Metazoa; phylum Chordata; class Actinopteri; order Characiformes; family Bryconidae; genus Salminus; species Salminus brasiliensis. Next base: position 19,263,855 of record NC_132891.1, read on the forward strand.
ACTGGTCACTCCCTCTACTGAAGCCCGAAGCCTTGGTGTAGTGATGGATGATCAGTTATCGTTCTCAAGTCATGTTGCAAACGTAACTCGGTCCTGCAGATTTCTCCTGTACAACATCTGGAGAATTCGACCCTTCCTCTCTAGAGAGGCCACCCAGGTGCTTGTTCAGTCTCTCGTCACTTCCAGACTTGACTACTGCAACTCTCTTCTGGCTGGTCTCCCTCTGCGCACCATCAGACCCCTGCAACTCATCCAGAATGCAGCGGCACGGGTCGTCTTCAATGTCCCTAAATTCAGCCATGTGCCTTATTGTATTGTGTTTAGTAATGTCTAAAGCTCAGAGGTATCTTTTGTATTATTAGTCTATTCTAACTAGTTGAGGCTTTTCTTGAGTAAATAGTAAAGCACTTTGTAAGTTGCTCTGGATAAGAGCGTCTGCTAAATGCCGTAAATGTAAATGTAAATGGTGTTGTGTGTTGTGTTGTGATGTTGCATTGTGTTGTGTTGTGGTGTTGTGTTTTTGTGTTGTGTTTTTGTGTTGTGTTGTGTGTTATGTTGTGTTGTGTGTTGTGCTGTTGTTGTGTTGTGTTGTGTTGTTGTGGTGTTGTGTTGTGTTGTGTAGTTGTGTTGTGGTGTTGTGTTGTGGCGTTGTGTTGTTGTGTCATGGTGTGTTGTGGTGTTGTTTTGTTGTGTTGTGCTGTTGTGTTGTAGTGTTGTGTTGTGTTGTGTTTTTGTGTTGTGTTGTGGTGTTGTTTTGTGTTGTGTTGTGTTTTTGAGTTGTTTTGTGTTGTGTTGTGTTTCTGTGTTGTGTGTTGTGTTGTGTTGTGGTTTTGTGTTGTGGTGTTGTTGTGCAGTTGTGTTGTGGTGTTGTGTTGTTGTGTTGTGTCGTGGTGTGTTGTTGTGTTGTGTTTTGTTGTGGTGTTGTGTTGTTTTGTTGTGTTGTGGTGTTGTGTGTTGTGATGTTGCATTGTGTTGTGTTGTGTTGTGGTGTTGTGATGTTGTGTTTTTGTGTTGTGTGTTATGTTGTGTTGTGTTTTGATGTTGTGTTGTTGTGTTGTGTAGTTGTGTTGTGGTGTTGTGTTGTGGCGTTGTGTTGTTGTGTCGTGGTGTGTTGTGGTGTTGTTTTGTTGTGTTGTTGTCTTCTGTTGTGGTGTTGTGTTGTTGTGGTGTTGTGTTGTTTTTGTGTGGTCTTGTGTTTTTGTGTGGTCTTGTGTTGTTGTGTTGTGTTGTGTTGTGTTAAAGTTTGTTGTTGTGTTGTGGTGTCGTTGTGTTGTGTTGTAGTGTTGTGTTGTGCTTTTGTGTTGTAGTGTTGTGATGTGTTGTGTTGTGCTGTTGTGTTTTGTTGTGTTGCTGTGTAGTGTTGTGGTGTTGTGTTTTGTTGTGCTGTTGTGTTGTGGTGTTGTGTTTTTGTGTTGTGTTGTGTTTTTGTGTTGTGTTGTGGTGTTGTGTTGTGTTGTGTTTTTGAGTTTTGTGTTGTGTCGTGGTGTGTTGTTGTGTTGTGTTGTTTTGTTGTGGTGTTGTGTTGTGTTGTGGTGTTGTGTGTTGTGATGTTGCGTTGTGTTGTGTTGTGGTGTTGTGATGTTGTGTTTTTGTGTTGTGTGTTATGTTGTGTTGTGTTTTGATGTTGTGTTGTTGTGTTGTGTAGTTGTGTTGTGGTGTTGTGTTGTGGCGTTGTGTTGTAGTGTCGTGGTGTGTTGTGGTGTTGTTTTGTTGTGTTGTTGTCTTGTGTTGTGGTGTTGTGTTGTTGTGGTGTTGTGTTGTTTTTGTGGTCTTGTGTTTTTGTGTGGTCTTGTGTTGTTGTGTTGTGTTGTTGTGTTGTGTTAAAGTTTGTTGTTGTGTTGTGGTGTCGTTGTGTTGTGTTGTGTTGTAGTGTTGTGTTGTGCTTTTGTGTTGTAGTGTTGTGATGTGTTGTGTTGTGCTGTTGTGTTTTGTTGTGTTGCTGTGTAGTGTTGTGGTGTTGTGTTTTGTTGTGCTGTTGTTTTGTGGTGTTGTGTTTTTGTGTTGTGTTTTTGTGTTGTGTTGTGGTGTTGTGTTGTGTTGTGTTTTTGAGTTTTGTGTTGTGTTGTGTTTCTGTGTTGTGTTGTTGTGTTGTGGTGTTGTGTTTTTGTGTTGTTGTGTTGTGTTGTTTTGTTGTGTTGTTGTGGTATTGTGTTGTATTTTCTTGTGGTGTGTTGTGTTGTTGTGTTTTTGTGTTGTGTTGTAGTGTTTTTGTGTTGTGTTGTTGTGTGTTGTGTTGTGGTGTGTTGTGTTGTATTGTTGTGTTGTGGTGTGTTGTGTTATTGTGGTGTTGTGTTGTTTTGTTGTGGTGTTGTGTGTTGTGTTGTGATGTTGCATTGTGTTGTGTTGTTGTGTTGTGTTTTTGTGTTGTATTGTGTTGTTGTGTTGTGTTGTGGTGTTGTGTTGTTGTGGTGTGGTCTTGTGTTGTGTTGTTGTTGTGTTGTTGTAGTGTTGTGTTGTTGTGTTGTGTTAAAGTTTGATGTGTTGTGGTGTTATTGTGTTGTAGTGTTGTGTTATGCTTTTGTGTTGTGGTGTTTTTGTGTGTTGTTGTGTTGTGGTGTTGTTGTGTTGTGTTGTATTGTTGTGTTGTGCTTTTGTGTTGTGTTGTGTGTTGTGTTGTGTGTTGTGTTGTGTTGTTGTGTGGTGTTGTGTTGTGTTGTTGTGTGGTGTTGTGTTTTGTGTTGTGTTGTGTTTTGTGTTTTGTGTTGTGTTGTGATGTTGCATTGTGTTGTGTTGTTGTGTTGTGTTTTTGTGTTGTATTGTGTTGTTGTGTTGTGGTGTTGTGTTGTTGTGGTGTTGTGTTGTTTTTGTGTGGTCTTGTGTTGTGTTGTTGTTGTGTTGTTGTAGTGTTTTGTTGTTGTGTTGTGTTAAAGTTTGATGTTGTGTTGTGGTGTTGTGTTGTGTTGTAGTGTTGTGTTATGCTTTTGTGTTGTGGTGTTTTTGTGTGTTGTTGTGTTGTGGTGTTGTTGTGTTGTGTTGTAGTGTTGTGTTGTGCTTTTGTGTTGTGGTGTTTTTGTGTTGTGTTTTGTGTTGTGTTGTGTTGTGTTGTGTTTTGTGTTGTGTTGTGTTGTTGTGTGGTGTTGTGTTGTGTTGTTGTGTTGTGTTGTGTGGTGTTGTGTTGTTTTGTTTTGTTTTGTGTTGTGTTGTGTTGTGTTTTGTGGTGTTGTGTTGTGGTGTTTTTGTGTGTTGTTGTGTGGTGTTGTGTTGTGTTGTGTTGTTTTGTGTTTTGTTTTGTGTTTTGTGTTGTGTTGTGTTGTTTTGTGTTGTGTTGTGTTGTGTTGTGTTGTGTTGTGTTGTGTTTTGTGTTGTGGTGTTGTGTTGTGGTGTTTTTGTGTGTTGTTGTGTTGTGTTGTGTGGTGTTGTGTTGTGTTTGTTGTGTGTTGTGTTGTGGTGTTGTGTTGTGTTGTGTGGTGTTGTGTTGTGGTGTTGTGTTGTGTTGTGTTGTGTTTGTTGTGTTGTTGTGTTTTGTGTTGTGTTGTGTGTTGTGGTGTTGTGTTGTGTTGTGTTGTGTGGTGTTGTGTTTTGTGTTGTGTTGTGTTGTGTTGTGGTGTGGTGTGGTGTGGTGTTGTGTTGTGTTGTGTTGTGTGGTGTTGTGTTGTGGTGTTGTGTTGTTGTGTTGTGTTGTGTGTTGTGTTGTGCTGTTGTGTTTTGTTGTGTTGCTGTGTAGTGTTGTGTTGTGTTGTGTTGTGTTGTGTTGTGTGTTGTGTTGTGTTGTTGTGTTGTGTTGTGTTGTGTTGTGGTGCACTTTTTTAAAGATGAGGCTCTTACAATGCAGCCAATCAACACATGCAAATTGTACAAATCATCTTTCACAAATTTGGCTGCAATGAAGGAAAACCCACATTAAAACATTTGGGAAAATGATAAACCTGTAAGGGGTCACTGTGTCTGCTGCCACCTACCAGCAGAGGGCGACAGCGGTGAGGCACGGTTACCCAAGGGAACTCCAATCCCCAGAGATCCTAGAGGTCATCAGTGCAAACCAGACACACCTGGTGGTCACAGCATTTAAAGATGTGACATGGAGCTTCTCTGTTCCACCTTTGTTGAGGAGTGACTGGTACGGGACACAGAAGTGAAAGAAAGAGAGATGTTTGAAAAGATGAAAGAAAACAAGCTGAAAAGGAAATAGAAAAATAAAAGTCTTGAAAGAAGAAAAGTTGCAAAACAAGAGAACAGGGTTGAAAGAGAGAAGCTGAAGAGAGCACAGCTGAAGAGTTTACGTGAATCACTGAACCTCAGTTCCTTTGTTTTAAGAGCTGCTTCAGTTCCTTCCCTGCATTTGTTTTTCTTCAGTTGTTTAGTGCTAAATATCCTAAGTCTGAACTACGCCGCCTTGTCCTCTGCTTAGTTTGGTCCCCCCCCCCTTTTAAGGGGTGCAACTCCACCACTTGCCTGTGCTTGCTGGTGGTGCAGTGGTAAGGTGTTGGACCTCCATTGCCAGGGATGCTGGTTCAAACCCAGCTGGGAGCAACTGTTCTCCCACAAGTACACAAAAGCACCTACAGTCACGTCAACCACACATACATTAACCTTATATCACACGTTAAGGCCTGTCCTTACAGGCTTTCCTCTCTGCACTTGGGTCTTCTCCCTGACCGTCCCGTAACAAAACCAACTGAATATTACATTAAGATGAATTGTTTCAAGTAATTTTACAAAATAAGAAATAAAACTATTAGACCAAAGCTGGTTGATTCTCACTGAAAATACATAATAACACGTTCTTAAAACTAAGACCAATATTACGGCTTAATGTAGTAATTGTGTTAGCAGCAAAACTTACTATATAAGACTTTTACTATAACAGATTATTTAGTTGTATTGTATTTTGATTTCATTTAAGAAATGTAGTAATTATTTTAGTAGTTTTGATGTTGGTACATTAGAGTTTTTTGTATGTTTTGTAGCATCAGTCCTGACCAAAGGTCCTGAAGTGATTGTTGGCAAAGATCTCACCATTAAGCGCGGCAGGACATTACTGAAAATCTTGGAATGTGTAGTTTTCAGACCTTTACACTCTCTTGATTTTTTTATTTCATTTCTGCAGACAATATTAGCTTCCTAATTACAAGTCCATAATGTCTGCACTGTCAGGCCTGCTTGTCTGGCGCTCCCCCAGGGCGATCCCCGGACTCCGCCCCCAAGCCCAAATAAGGAGGCGGGGATTCCGGAAGTCGGCTGCGCATGCGCTCTGCCCACTTTACCCGGTTTGTGTTTCTGTTCCTTACTTTCCAGTTTTGTCCACTAGGTTGCTGAACCTCTGATTTAGCTTTGAGTGTCTGTTTTGTTCCCCTGTGTCCCGTTTTTCATTAAAGTCCTGCATCCCTGCAAGTGTTTCCCTGTGTTCACTGATCCTGACCCAGCATGACACACATTCAACATTACTAAAATCAGTCCAGTCGTGTATTTTTACAAAAATAATTTGATACATAATCTAATATAATTCAGGTGAAATGTAAACATTCACATATTTACATGAATCTTAAAGATTTCTTTAGTAAACAGAACAAGTCTTACTGACTCAACACATGGATGGCATGTAATACATTATTTTTATTAGAGACCAACAGTGCATTAAGTGTCAAAAATAAAAGTGCATGTTTATAGTTTTTCACTGAAAAAAAAAGTTAAAAAAAAGTTTGACAAAAATAAATGAAAATAAAACACACAGAGTCTGAAAAACTGAAAAAACAAAGAGCATTACGTTTAAAGAATGACTTTAGGAAAATGAATTAATTTTATACATCGCTAAATCTGAAAACACGTCTCTGACAAACTGTACTGTGCTCACTGTTTACAGTCATATTTACAAAGGTTTTGAAGACTGATCCTTGAATCCAGACTGGCCCAGTATGCAGTCTAAGAACAAGTGATTTTAGCACAGCAGAAGATAACGCTTTTTAATGTATAGTAAAATGTTCAAATAACAAAGTAAAAACTAATTTAGTAAATATGTGAACTTAAAGAACATTTTTTCTTATGGGCAGATTTCTAGCAAACATGAACTCAAGTATTCACCAGATTTCAGCAAAAGCCTCAGACACAATGAACAGCAGGACAGCAGCTCAGAAAAGCTGCTTTTTAGAGTGAATAAACTCTCCTCAGATCTAGAAGTTTAGGACACTCTGTCTGCACACCATTATCTTCAGGACAGGATTAACGTAGCTGTCGCTCAGGCCATCTTTATTCACGTCCTGCAAATTCATAAATAAAACAGCATATAAGATAATGTTATATCCATGCAGTGGTGGACAGTAACTCAGTAAATGTAATTCATTAAATAAACAATGACTTCAGTACAGTATCTTTACTCAAGTATTTCTATTTTGAGTGACATTTTACTTGAACTCTTACGTTTCCAAGACGTAAGGGTGGTCCATGTCTTGAAAGAACGGGGCATCACTGTATAAACATGGTCCTGACAGGCTAGGACCCCCATGTCCATGCTTCAGTCTGTAGCGTCTCAGCAGGTCTAGTCTTCTAGATTATTAAAGCTACAGATTTTACATGAGCAGCTCATTTAAGGTGACCTAGAAAACAGTACAAATCTGTAAGCAGTGAATTTAGTAGATTTAATTAGGGACAATTTGCCCTTTTAAAATGCTATAGACAACATTAACTGTAGGAATTAGAAAATTCATTGAAATGATTTACGTACCTTCACATGCAGTCGTAATTGCAAATCTTCAGGATTTCTACCAATAGTCTGTTTAAAATAACATGAAAGTGCGAGTTAGACAGTGAAGAAATAGAAAAAATATATATTAGAAAAGCCCAGTTTAAACATTGCAAAGCATTAAAATCCAGTTGTACATTTCTCTTACAGAACTGAGGGTTTTGCCTCAATCTGAATCTGATAGAGGATCAATACTCTGATCAGCTGCTGTTCAATAAAGAAGGGTTGTGGCTTTTTAGGATTTATTAAGCTGCCTTTTAGATAAAAAGGGTCAAAATGCCACACAGCACTGAGATGTTAGATTAAGTCAGTTGTTCTCAAAGTGTTCAGGGCTTTATTTCAGGCGGTCTGTAGAGCAGAGCTCCCTCACACACAGACCTGCTCTCAGTGCTTCATACAGCCTGTAGACCAGCACTGAAGGGTTGGGAACCAGCTCACCCATTCAAACTGCAGAACAATCATTTAGCTGGATTAAAGCCTCATATCTCCAGTCTCTGATTGTAAATGTGAAAACTGCTCCAGCAGCTGAAATCCAGGCTAAAAGCTGATGTTGTTGGTCAGGCGGTTTGAGTCGAGGCTTTTCTACATAAAGAAAGAGGCCTTCATTCACCCGCCCGCTCACGGAGAGCAGCGGAGAGAGTGGAGCACCATAACCACACTCAGAGAGAAGTGCTGTTAGTCAGAGGAGGTCAGATCGGGTTAAAACGCTTTATTAGTTTTATTACTTCTCATTTCTGCTCAGAAAACGTGGCTTTAATGGTGAAGGTGTGATATTATCAGTGCTGCCGCTTTGGCAGAGCTGAGGTGATTTAGAGAGTCGGGCTCTAGGTTTAGTCAGTCAGGTGCAGAGCTCTCCTCTCTGAATCATTAGAATGATTTATCTTCATCTAGATGGAAATAAACACGTGTGGAGAGTTTATCACATTCCCTTTAGTCTCGTTTGTTTAGTAGTTTGTAAAGTTTGCAGCAGTTTTACACAAATAAGTGAATAGTAGTGAACCAAGCTAAGCTAAGCTAAGCTAAGCTAAGCTAATCTAGCTCTACAGGAGCTGTTGCAGTCTGCAGCTCTGGGGTTAAAACAAGCTGCTCAACAAAATATCTTCAGAGTAAAATTATATTTATGAAAGATTATATTTATGAAAGATTATATTTATGTGAGTAAGATTATATTTATGTGAGTAAGATTATATTTATGTAAGATTATATTTATGTGAGTAAGATTATATTTATGTAAGATTATATTTATGAAAGATTATATTTATGTAAGATTATATTTATGTTTATTTATTTAATATTGAAATCATTTAAAACTTGGTTTATTTCAATTCTGTCTAAAGTCTGTTAGAAATCACCTGAGTTTTGCTCATTGTTTTCAGCATTACACTGAAGTGACTGGCTGAAGTGAGTTAGCTGAGGCAGAAAGCATAGAGGAGATCATGTCAGTCTGGGCAATTTATAACTTTCTTTTTTATAGTATATTTTATCTGTGGAAATTTGTACTTATAACAGAGAAATAATATTATTTTGTTTTTATTTTATCAATAAAATATTTGTCAAATTTGCATAATTTTCAAAAATATTTCTAGTGCTACATTTATTTGAAAGAGACTAAAGTAGGCTATGCTACCATATAGGTAACAACATGTCAGTCTGGGCAATTTATATATATATATATATATATATATATATATATGGACATTTGCTTCTCTGACAAAACAAAAAGTATTTGTGATTGAATTCTACTAATATGTAATTATTTTTAAAATAACCACTGTCACCACCTTTATTCATTTGAATCTCTCTTATTTTATTATTTTGAGATGGATGGAGACAAGGCTCAATATGCATGTCTTATGGAGTCTGAAGCGGCAGACAGCGACTAGGCCCTGACGAGCTTAGGCTTATCGCTGAACATGACAGTGATGAAGATCATGAAGGCGGAGCTGCTGGATGAAGAGGAAGAAAAGGATGATTAAGAACAAGATGAGCAGAGGGATCAACCAACTACCTCTTATCGGTAAATACATGTATTCTAAGTGTTTGTACAAATATGCTGTAAGGGGTGGGAGCTTATACGGAATAGGCTGTCTTATGTGAACCATCATGGGGCATGGGAAGAAGTGACCCCAGGTGAATTTTACAGTTTGGGCTCCTCATTTACATATTGGGAAACCAGATCTCTTCACGGTTCATAGGCCAAGTTATTCATGTCCTGTGACTGCCACGGAAAATAGCTGTGATCAGCTTAGGAAGTTGTGTTACTTGATAGACCACCTCAAAACCAAGTGTCAGCAGCTTTTCCAGGCTGATGAAAATCTGAGTACAGACGAGAGAATCATAAAATCAAATGGTCCCTCAGGATTCAAGCAGTATATGAAGGGCAAACCTGGAGTTTTTAAATTGTGGGTCATTGCAACTTCAGATACGGGATATACCTTAGACTCTGATGTATACACAGGCATTATGATGGGTGCATAACTGATTTGGCTACAAAAGTAATCGAAGACCTTGTGCAGCTATTTAAAAGTTAATGTCACACAGTTTGGTTTGACAACTTCTATACATTACCAACTCTTATGGTCCGACTGAAGGAGTGGGGAATCAACGCATGTGGGACATGAAGGATTAATCGCAAAAAATTCCCAGTGGGTTTCAAAGATGTAAAAAAATAGATAAGCAGGTGGCCATTTACTCTGAGAAGGTATCAGTTTATAGAGAGCAGAGAATGTTTGGATGTTCGTAGTATTGGAGTGTGGCCTAATTAAAAGGAGAGAGCCACAGGACCACCCTGAAACACTTGTGTCCAGGTTTTCCTGGTTTGCCCACTTAATAAGTGTCAGATCACTACTTTTATTTTTTTTGACCATAGTGAAACCATGAATAAACTTCTGTATGTCTGGTTCATTTTCAGTAAGGGACTGACCGCTTGAAATGTAGTGTCCAGTCTCTCTAGATAAAACGTCCTGCAGCAGATTTAACATTAACAGAGCAAATGTGTGGGATGGAGCCATGCGAGAATTTAAGAGATCTACATACAACATTTCTTACATTGCTAATGGACTCCATAAGAACAAGAAGAGTCTTTGAAGGCAGAAGCCCTGCAAAATATCTAGCATTCACCAGTCAAGGTAAAACTGATTAATCTCAACATTTTTAATTATACTGCTGACAAAGATGTAATGATATGAATCACTGAACTATTTACAGATTTAGCTGCAGGTGAAGATGAATACTTCCATATAGGAAGAATGATCGCTGTGTCCGTAGTCCACGGTGGTCCAGGGCCTCTGTGTCTTTTCCCAAATCTCTTCAGGTACCTTGTAGGTAAAGTTAAGTCCACTGAGGCTCCTATCGAAGAGCCTATCGGAATTCTCTCCTTGAGGTAATGTAATATTTAATACGATGAGACAACATTTGTTGTCCAGTAAAATCAATTTGACTGTTGTTTAAGGTTTACTAAATCTAGACCCATATTCATAAAGCTTCAGAGTATATGTGATGATATAAGATCAGATTTCTGTCTCATTCGCAGTGATCTTAGTGACAATAACCGCTCCTACTTGGTCAGATCTAAAATCTTTAAGATAATATTAATGATAATTGTAAGACCAATATTGCCTTATCAGTTTGATTAGGCAAATACGAAAATTGGGCAATATGTGTCTTTCAAATTAGGCACATAATCCTTATGATCTAGAAATTCAACATAACATCTGTGAGTGAACTACAGAGATGCACAGCAGTGGCAGTTCAAGACTATTTTAAATGGGGGGCCAGTGGTTATGTTAGAAAGGTCGGTTATTAGCTCATGGTGCTTTGCAGGCATTAAGAAACTAATAAGGGAAACACGGCCTGTTGCCTAAAAATTAGTTTCCCAGAAGAGGAGCTCAATGAACATCATTTCGGGTAAGAGAAGAGATATCAGTGAAATCCTGAATAGATCCTCTGGTCTAGGAGGACTGGATTCCTCCAGTTTGCTGATTTTCCTGCACAAACACTCCTGATTCAGCTCTTCATTATTTACCAGGTTTAGCTGGTCTCCTAGAGCAGGGAAATCATCAAACTGTGCTAGACTCTGGACCTAGGTTTCCCATTCCTCTTTTAGATGGTGAGCTCAGCAAAAGTGGGGCAGATGTACCAGGTGGGTCTCATTAAAGTTATAAACTGATATCGTGTGTGTATTTGTCAGGTAGTTACACTGAGATCTACATTTTAGAAATATCCATCACTTTCTCTAGTTCATAGTAAAGGAAGTAGATATAGGCTCTTTTAAAAGCAAACCTGATTGAGAGTGTTTGTGAGAGCTGTCTTTTCCACATGGTTTTAATGACTGTGAGAGTCTGATGCTGGTCTGATTACTGGGAGTTGGCTGGATGCAGCATCTAGTTACAATCAGTGATGTATCATAACTCCAACTATTCAAATATTGCTGTCTCATGACCATGTTTTATTCCTATATATATATATTTACCGACTCCTAACTGTGCATGACGATTTACTGAGCTTTTACCACCTGCAGAACTTTCCTCAGGGTTCAGCTGCGGCCAGTGGTACTGCTGTTTCAGCTGTAACCGCTTATTTTCTCTGTTCTAGGTGGAGGCAGATCCTGGACCAGCAGCGGACGTTGGTTGATACTGCGACCTGGACCGGCGCTTGCGATGGTGCATTCAGTTAGAACTGCTTTCAATTGCATAGAACAAACGTAGCTAACGCTTCATTTACTGAGTAGCGGCGCTCTGTACCTCTGTAAGCTGAACTTTTTCACAGACTTCGTTTCTCTGCTTTTGTAGCGGTAAAACATTTCACCTTGTTTTAATAACAAATAGGGGGAGGAGGAATTTTACTTAGTCTTAGTCTGATTTTCTCTCTGTTTGCTCAAAATAACCTGAGTTTTGTGTCTTTCTGTTTTTCCACACTGGATATGTGTTCAATTCAGTGTTTTTAAGATTGGACATTTGTTTAATTTAAATTCCTCCACTCTTCAGCAGGCTGAATTTAGCATTATGCTAAGCTAGCTCTTGGTTTGCTGTAGCAGCAGGTTACCACAGTAAGAAAATGTCTTCAGTGAATCTACACCACAGCCACTGTTTGTTGTAAAATCTTTAACATGAAATACTTCAACATGTTATTTGAACATTGTCTTTAGGAATGGATCATCTGGAGCAGGAGATCTTTCCGTCCTTCTGTGTCCTCATCCCAGAAGTAATCTTTCTCACTTAGTTTGAAAAAATGACAGAAATATTTCAGAAGCGTATTTCTATGTAATGACTTTACTGTTGGAGGCGTCTCTGAAGAAGAGAAATCTTCCACCTTTTTGTTTAAATGTAAACTTTTTCCTGTTTGGTTACTCGAACAGTCTAAAGATCTTCTTTTCTCTTTCACCATCCCTGTAGCAGTCCTGCAAAGAGGTGGACAGAGCAAACAGGATGTTTTTTTTTTATGTGTTTCTAATACAGTTCCTCTGCACACACACATTTTATTACCTAACTACTGTTGAAGGAAATTTACTTCAAATCAATATTCTCACTGATGAGATATTTGTCCACATGATTTCTGCAGCTGGTAGAGGTGAAGCTTCAGCACAAGGCCAGCTACAACGGTCTGGAGTCGGAGCACTGGTGGGTGCTCATCAACGACTTCTATCATGTGTGCTCACTGGAGGTCAGTCAGTGGAGTAGACTCATGGTTTTATTGTAGATAGATGTTCTGTGACCTGATTACTTTCAACCTCATGCTTTTCGTGGTATTTACGGTTGCCTTCCCAGCAGAGTGGCCTGCATCAAGCTACAAACTCACCTGAATGATGAGGCTTTTGGAACCAGTTTGTCATTTCCTAATTTTATGTTCAGTACCATATCCACCCATGTCCATGTTCATTCAGTGCATCGAACCTTTCATCAGTGAGGTCAAGTTCTTCCTGCACGCCGAAACAACGGACTCATCAGTGCAGGATGTCTTCCTGGTAAATTCTTGTTGGTGCTTTTTTGTGATTAGAGTTTCTAGTAATGTGGGGCTTTTATAAATGTGTACAATGACAGTTCAGACACATTTTCAGACACACACAGACACCTTTTCTTCATTTCTTTATTGTGTTTTTCAGAAAACCATGGTGGCCATCATGTTTCAGGGGGTCTTCATCGATGTGGATGACCGCTGGCGTTGTAATGACTCCAATGACAGCCAGACCCTCTAGGCACCCTTTGTGATGTCTGGCAAACTAAGAGGACCACCCCCAGAATTTTGATGAGCTGCCGGACACTTCTTACATTGTTCTATTACATTTTATGTATTTTTTCATTTTATTATTAAAGTAATATTGTCTATCTATAATTTGTGTGATTGTCTTTGTTCGTGTGTGTCTTTTTTTTTTTTTTTTTTCCAGATGGAGTCGCTGTTTTGTGTGAACCCCTGAATGCTGACCTGTAGCATGGAAGTGGAACATTGTGTCTGTTCATCAATAAAAAGGAAGTATTTTAATCTTTCTCATCCCTCTAACCCCCTTGATATCTTTCCATATTATCTTATTTTTATTTGGGAACACAGCTTCCAGAATGTACTTAACCATGTTGGGAATACCTTTGCAGGAGTGGAACATCATGTCCTTTCATCAACAAAAAGGAAGTCTTTCTATCTTTCTCATTTGTTCATCCCAACTCTCCTTTTCTGTTGTTAATGTTTTTATAATCAGATCAGTCAGATTTGGTCTAACCATGTAGGGAATAATTTTTTTTTAATCTTTGTCTCTCTTTCTGCCTGTAGTCTAAGCAGGTACCCAATGTGGAGTTTCTAATGGATCAGAAACTCCAAACAGCAGTGGGACCTGAGCTTCATGATGTCCCCCTGAACCACATCAAAGGAATCCGCTTCTAGATGTAGCTGTTCTAGGTTAACCTCGAAATGCTGACCTGGTGGAACATGAAAGTGGAGTATTCCTTCATCAACCAAAGATTTTACAGAATGTGTCTAACCATGTTGTAAATGTCTTTCTCCCTCTTTGTCTTCACAGCCTCACTGTCCTCTCTGCAGAGAAGCAGTGCAGTATTCTTTCATGATTAGAGACTCCAGAAAGCTGTGGGCCCCAAAGTTCACAAAGGCGACCTGGATCACTTTAGAGGATGTCTATTATCTTCTATTAAGGAAAACTAACAGGACCACTACAGCCTTTAAGATCCACATCATGGAGAAACACATGAAGAGGAGATTGCTTTATTATCATTATTAGCATTGTCGCCATCAGCACTGTGTTTCAGAGGAAGAGGAAGACCAGAGAAGACCAACATAGCTGATCTAGTCTTTATCATCGCAATCAAACACTGCTCTGTGTATGGTCATCATGACCTTTTTATTGTCATCAGGAGCAGCATCACCACTGACCCCATCTTCATCACAGCACTAATTATAATCATCATCTTTTGAGATGAGGACAGAACTATAGACTGAGCCAGTGGACTTTAAGTCATACAACAAAATGCCAACCAACCCAATCTGCTGGCAGGCAGGCAGGAAGGCAGGCCACTAGCCTGGACACTAGACTTTGGCTGTAGTTCAGTTTCTACTTTTTGACTCTAGCTAACTGCTAGGACATTAATACCATCATCATTCAGAGAGGATTTTACTTCTACAAGTAAGAGAAAGAAGATCAGAGCAGAAGCTTTATTTCACTGAAAGCAGATTGAACACAACCTGCAAACTGCAGAGAGCATGAAGCCACTATGGGCTTTCTTTCTCCTTTCAAACACACATGAAGGATGGAGGAATTCTTTTGGCATAGTAAGAATGTTACATCATTTCTATAAATTCACAAAACTGATGGAAACATTTTTTCACAAATGTAAAACATGAGGAAGAAAGTCCTACAAATGTAGTGAATGTCAATCTTAGACTAACATGTAATAGTCTTGGAGGCAGCCGTGGCCTGAAGGATAGAGAAATGTTGACTGTCTGACTCCTGGATTTGACAGGAGACGACTGAAAGGCCCTTAAGGAAGGTACCTAACCCCCACCACACTCTATTCACATTAACGTATGTCTGTGTATTTCACTGCATGAATGGGTTAAAGGTGGAGCAACACGATGGGAATTCTTCTTAAGAGTGTCCACAGAGCTCTACCAGATTCAAGAGTTTACAGTTACACTGTACAATGAAATTCTTACTTTGCAGTTCCTCCATTTACCGACCGATCTTATAAATATCAATATTAAAAGAGAGACAAAATAAGTAAATAATATATACACTAAAGTAAAGCTAAGTCATAGAAAAACACTAAGTAAAGAAAGTTAAAGAATGCAGTACAGAGGGCACCAGGGTCTCCAGAGAATAGTAGCGGCTGGAGGTTCCTCATTGCTGCTAATGTAGCAGGCTGGAGGGCTGAGCTGCAGAACACTTGTGCTTATCTCCATGGAAGGCTGCATGGTGAGCAAGTGGCTCAGCAGTCTTCTCCGGGGCAAGGTCTGCACTCCACACTCAGGCTGGAAGCTGGCGGCCTCCTGCACACAGCTGCTGTAGCCCTCACTGGAAATTAAGCAGCATCTTCGAATTAAGGGCCCCCTAATAGTAGCAATAACCACCCAGTTTATCAGCTCATTTTGCCATATAGGAGCAATTGGTAGTTCTGTAAATAAACTGCAGTCCATCTGTTTCTATGCATACTCTGTTAACCATACTCTGGTGAAAGGGGGTTAAGACTATGCACAAAAACAGATGGACTGCAGTCTAATTAAGGAACTACCAATCGCTCCCATATGGAGTTGATAAAATGGGTGCTTATTGCTACTACCAGGTAGGTGGTCCTAATATTCTGATAGGACTGTGTGTAACAGAGGTGTCCAAACGTATCTGCGAAGGGCCAGTGTGGCTGCAGGCTTTTGTTACAACAAAGACAGAGACTGATTAAGCGAGTGGAATCAGGTGTGCTCTTCTTATTTGGAAAGAAAACCTGCAGCCATACTGGCCCTTTGCAGATAATAGTTTCATATACCTGGTTGTATTTATTTTAAACACTTGTACAATAGTGATTTTATGTTGGTGAAAATTGCAATGCGACATTTTACAGTATTTTAATCCTCAATATCTAAAATAAAATTTGTATTTTAAAAAGTGAACAAAGTTACTGTTCGACTGTACATTAAAAAGCCCAGACAGACTTTTTGATGTGATGTAAGTTTCCACAGCCATGGTCCAGTTGACTGGTGGAGCCCACTGTGCCTCTGCAGGTCCTCAAAATGCCTTTGAAGGCTGTCATCTCCGCAAGGCTTACAACGCACTGGCACAAGGGTGCTGAATTAATTTAGGGCTAATGGAGACACAGTGATTTCTGTTCCTTCCATTGAACCTAGTAGGAGACAGTAAACAATAGCATAATATGAATAATTTTACTGTTTAAATGTAAAGGTTATTCTTCAGTATGAACATGGTAATGCAACATTACCTCTGAGGCAAGTGGTAGATAGCTTCTGGTTTACCAGATGGGCAGTGGGACTGAGGAACAGGTCGAATAGTATGAGTGTTCCACAAGTTTTTTTTTTTTTTGTTTGTTTTTTTTGCAGAATGTCCAAACAAAAAAGGAGTTCTAATGGTCTTCAAAACATTAATTAAATAATGAAGTATTCATTCTTTGTAGCTGAAACCTGTTAAGGCAAAAGATATATGTAGCTAGCCTATACTAGCCTTGGTAAACTAGTCTGAAATGAAATTGCTCATTAGGCTTCTCTGATTTACCAGATAGCGAGCGACTGTGAGATTACACCTTCATTTAATAGTTGCTTTAAATGTTTCAGTGCTATGACTATCAATAAAAATATGAAACTCGTCAAAACCTACCTGACTTTATGTTCAGAAATCATCTGAACATATGCTGTACATGTGATGGAGGAGTGAACAGTGAATGCAGGGGGTGGTGGTCTCAGTAGCCCGTCAGTGTGTAATGTGCCATGTGCCTGACGTTGAGGAGCAGCTTTGCTATTCAACTGTTTTGGTATCATATCTAATTATTTTATCCAAGATTATGCTTTAGGATATTATTTACCAAAATGGTAAATTTCCCAATTTCCCCACTGATCGTCTTGTTCAGGCAGAAGGCGTTGCAGGCAGGCAAGACAGCAGTGGCGATTTGAGAGATGCTTGGGACTTACAATAGCCAAGTATGAGATTTAGTTTGCCATCAGCACAATATTAATCACGTTTGTGCAGACATTTCAGAGTATTGCAACACAAAAACCAAGCAAAAGTTGAAAATTCAAACAAAGGTGCCGAGTTAAATTGAGGCTAATATTTAGTTGATGCAGTAGATTAAAATGTTTGTGCCTGTATCATTGTTGGGAAGGCCTAGCCTGCAGTGAAATGTCGTCACTGTCTTATTGAATGGTCCCTAACTTGGCTCTGACATCTATGGATGCTTAAAAAATAAAAGCATCTTAAAACAGACGTTAGAAGTTCCTGTATCAGTATCAAGCTGAACCACTGCACTGACAAATTAAACTGGAGGGATAAATGATTTGATTTATAGAAATTGTGTTGGTAGAATAGACTTGTGCCTAATGAAGTTTTTTAATAATAATATTAATAAAATATTTATTTGAATTTGTCAAGGAAGACAATGTCAGACATGCAATTCCTGTATACTTGAGCTGGCCTGAGTTTTTCAAAACCTACAATGTAAGCAATTTGATGTGAAAATATAAACTAATACAGTGAATGCCTGTTATAAAGCAATCAAACTTGAATGCGTCTGTCAGGCCCGCGTCGCCGCGCCTGCCCCGGGGGTGATCCCGAGCCGTGGCTCGCAGGCTCGCATGAGGACTCTTATGTTGACGTTCATGTCATGCTTCACGGACTCTTATGTTGATATTCATGTTCATGTCTAACTTCAAGGTTTGGTTATTGTCATGTGTGTTTAATCTATGTTCATTGTGTTGTTAATACGTTTCACCTGAGGCTGCGGTATTTAAGGGGCTAGCGCTAGCTGCCCATTACTGAGAATTGAACACAGTCAAGGTAGTGAATGTGTTCATGGTGCTGTTTGCATATACGAAGCCGAACGAACCAAGGGCATCAAAGTTCGAGTTCACTCCTATAATTCATGAGGTCGCCAGAGAGGCTTCCTCTCTATCCAGGTTCACTTTAGTAGTACCATTCATGGGCGAGCCTCGTTACCAGGTAGGTTTTGCCTTGCCTTTTGGGTTCTGCAGCCGATCTCTCAGCTCTCAAGTCACGTAAGTTCCCTAGCGCCTGACGAGCGCTGCCTTAGTTATCCTAGTTTCCCCAGGCACTGCCTGTAGGTCTTGGTTATTGTTTCTCTTCCCACTCATTCCCGGCACGCTAGCCTAGCTCCCGGATTCTCTCCAGCCTCAGGTGAGCATCTTTGCTTTGCCCGAGTTTCTTTGTCATGGTTATATTTCGGTTTATCCTTTTTCCCTGTAACTTTGCTGCTTTTTCTTGTGTTTACCCCTGTTTTATTTGTTGAATAAAACACACTTGCATCGAGCCATCCCCTGCGAGTGTTCACCCTCATTGTCTGACCTAGCCAGCCCAGCGTCCTCCAGGATTTTACATAATTGTATCTGATAATTGTGTTTAGAAAAGAAAAAAAAACATATGACTATTAGACTATTAGTTTCATTACCAAATAGTTTTGTATTTTTGCAAGTCTATTTACAGTTGTGAAATGTCTTACAGTGATTATATTTTGTTTACGCATTGGGCATTTTCACACCTGAAAGTCACTGTATACACGTGTCTATCATGTGTTGCCAAAGTGTCCAGCAGATCAATTGTCTTTAGATTTCTTTAAGGCCTATGTTATTAAATATGCACGGTTATGTCAGTCTCTGTTGTCAGACAAGTGCCAGATATGTTTAATATGTTCTAGCTGAGAAAAAGAAATGTTTAAAGAATCATAATTAATGTACAGAGAACAAATGGTCATACATATTTTCAAGGGAGTAATGCAATCAAGACAGGCTTAAAATGTAAACCTATACAAGTGCAGGTGAACATATGAAACGTTTATGACTTGTAACCTTACTTTTGCAACTCTCCTCATAATTACTGTGTGTGTATTTTGCAGCAGGAGGAGGAGCCAGCATCACTGACACTCCTGTTGCTCTTCTCACTACTGCTGGAGTCTCCTTCAGCCCCAGCAGCATCTCAGCAGTGAAACTATGCCTGCTGAGACTGAAAAATAATGAGTTGAAATACTGAACCAAGCAACCAGTCTAAATGCACACGTGCGTAAATGTTCTATAAATGTACACAATGCAACCATTTAAAATTGCAGGTTTTATTACTTGATGTTTCTACAGCTTAACTGGACTCCACCTGTGGTAAATTCAATTGATTGCACATGATTGGGAATTGCCAACACCGGCCCTATATTGGGTCCCACAGTTGACTGTGCATGTCAGAGCAAACTCCAAGCCATGTGGTCAAGCCTGGTGGTCAGACTGGTAGGTGGCAGCGGGTCTGACACAGGTAGAGGGGACCCCAGCGGTCAGTATTCCAGCAGGTTGGGCTGGATGACTGGGTGACCATTTAGTCTGAGAAGGTAAAGAGACAGAGTTAGTTCTGAATGGATTTATAGAGAGCAAAGAATGTTGAGCAGTATCACACTGAGTCTGACGTCTCTGGCAGGTCTGACTAGAACAGCCTAATTAAAAGGAGAGAGCCAGAAGGTGACGCAGACACAGAAGCACCCTGAAACGCTAGCGTCCATCTGCTCCACCGTCCACAAACCTGAGTGATCATGTGCAAGCAGCGAGGTGACAGCTCCAGCATCTCGGTGTACTACAATTCCCTGTGGAAGGTTATTCCAGAGTTGTTTATAAGAAAAGGCTCTGCCCCCTGCTGAGGTTTTCTGAGTTTTGGGAAGTAATCTTGATGGTTCATAATATGTAACAAGATCTTGCAGGTACTCAGGAGCGAGGCCATGTAGGGCTTTATATGTTAATAGAAGAATTTTGTAGTCGATACGGAATTTAACTGGGAGCCAATGCAGTGCTGATAGAACTGTACTGATATGGTCAAATGTTCTAGTTTTAGTAAGGACCCTGGCTGCAGCATTTTGAACTATTTGAAGTTTATTGAGGTTTATTGAGGTGTGTACTAGCTTTTCTGCATCCTGTAGAGATAAGGAATTTCTTAGTTTGGCGATGTTCCTAAGATGTAGAAAGGCTGTCAGCCAGCCATGACCTTGACCTTGTTTCTATACTTATTGTCTATATATAGGAGCACTTTGTAGTTCTATAATTCCAGACTGTAACCGTCTGTTTCTCTGCATACTTTATTAACCTTCTTGACCTCTCCGCAGCTTTTGACACAGTGGACCACAAGATCCTCCTGTCTATCCTTGCCGGTCTTGGAATTACCGGCTCTGCATGGCAATGGTTCGCATCATACCTGCAGGGACGCTCATACCAGGTAACATGGCAGGGCGACACGTCCGCTCCTTGTAGTCTCTCCACTGGCGTTCCACAAGGCTCAGTTCTTGGTCCTCTTCTTTTCTCACTGTACACTCACTCTCTTGGCAAAGTGATATCCTCCCATGGATTCTCTTACCACTGTTACGCCGACGACACTCAACTCATGCTCTCTTTCCCACCGTCTGACACACAGGTTTCTGCCCGTATCTCAGCATGCCTCGCCGACGTCTCGTCTTGGATGGCGGCTCACCACCTCAAACTCAACCCCAGCAAGACGGAGCTGCTGTACATCCCGGGAACTGCTGGACCAAGAAACGATCTTGCCATCACCTTCGAGAACTCACTGGTCACTCCCTCTACTGAAGCCCGCAGCCTTGGTGTAGTGATGGATGATCAGTTATCGTTCTCAAGTCATGATGCAAACGTAACTCGGTCCTGCAGATTTCTTCTGTACAACATCCGGAGAATTCGACCCTTCCTCTCTAGAGAGGCCACCCAGGTGCTTGTTCAGTCTCTCGTCACTTCCAGACTTGACTACTGCAACTCTCTTCTGGCTGGTCTCCCTCTGCGCGCCATCAGGCCCCTGCAACTCATCCAGAATGCAGCGGCACGGGTCGTCTTCAATGTCCCTAAATTCAGCCATGTCACTCCACTGCTGCGTTCTCTCCACTGGCTTCCTGTAGCTGCCCGCATCAGATTTAAAACCCTGACGCTGGCCTACAAAGCCAAGAACGGACCAGCCCCTCCGTATCTAATGGCAATGGTCAAAAGCCGATCCGCACCAAGAGCCCTTCGAGCTTCAAGTACGGCTCGGCTCGACCCACCATCCCTCAAAATCCGCGGAAGACAAGCGTCCAGGCTTTTTTCTGTCCTGGCACCAAAGTGGTGGAACGAGCTGCCCCTGGATGTCCGAACGGCCGAGTCCCTCGCTGTCTTCAAACGCAGACTGAAGACCCACCTCTTCAGAGAGTACTTGGACGAATAGTTCTATGGTCGCCTTATTGTCTTGTGTTTAGCAATGTCTAAGCTTGGAGGTATCTTTTGTATTAGTCTATTCTAACTAGCTGAGGTTTTCTTGGGTAAATAGCAAAGCACTTTGTAAGTCGCTCTGGATAAGAGCGTCTGCTAAATGCCGTAAATGTAAATGTAATGTAAATGTAACCTTCTTTCATCCTGTTCTTCAATGCTTAGGACCCCACACAACTGATCACCACAGAGCACATAGTGTTTGGGCAGTGTTTCATTCTCAGCACTGCTGTGACACTGACTGACCTGGTGGTGGTGTGTGTGCAAATAATGTTCATGTTTTCATGTGTCTGTTGTACTCTGAAATATTTCATTGTAAAAGATGTTTTAAGCTTCAGAATAATAGCCTGTTTTAATAAGTGCTTTATAACTTTAAAAGCACTTTTTCATGACTGGGATTGACTAGGTGTTTGACACACTTAAATCTTTTTAGTAGATTTTCCTAAAAGCAATAAATTGTGTACCATCATATATTTTGTGTAATGGTTCAGTTGGTAGAACTTAATTTAATTATAAAGTGCTTACTAAATGTAATGTAGTATGTAGAACCTAAACAAAATTAACTTGTAAATACTTTTTTTTTTTTTACAAAAACGTAAATTTTCTTAGGTAATAGGTTACAACGAAAGTTTTAGGTTTTCGGAACTTATTTGTTTTTTGCTAGATAAATTCCTTTTTTTTATTATTATTTTTTTTTTTTTTTACAATTTATGGACATCAATGGTTTAATTTCTTCACATGTGTGGACTGAATGGGTTGTTATTGACATCTGCTGAGAATTTCATGTCAACAGTACCTTTAGAAATATATTTACTTCTGGTGACGTGTTCAAAACTTATTTCACCCACTGTATGACTGGAGTTTACCATTGATAGTCAAAAACATGCGTGAACGACCATTGTTGTGTCTGTTGTGGGAAGACATATACCACACTGGTCTAGATGTCCAGTCAGTCCCTCTTATACACACTCAGTGCAGCACACCTAGCACAGTGCACACACTATCTGTTCTATGATAAATTCTGGACTTTCTCGGCCACATTCCAGCATCATAAATCAACCGCTTCCCTAATGAAAGTTTCTAACAGCACTCTGTTATGACAACTATGGAATAATTTCTCATGTTTGCAGACTACAGTTTAAAAGCAGTGACTGCTTATAAAAAGGTACTCATTGTGCAGGACAGTGTACAGGACTTCGCTTTTCTCAGTTTAAAACTAATATTCTTACACAGACAAGTTAATGAGAATCTAATCATCTTAAACCAGACAAGACTCAATTCATCTAAAATATTTATGATTTATTATTATAATTAATGATGCTCTAAATCTAAGAGTCTACAGGATAATGGACTCTACCCCTAACTCATCAGGAGTCAAGGATCTTGGTCACTGATGAATCTAGCGACCTTAGAAAACCTGATGAAGTCCAGGGACAAGTGTGACTATGGGAGATGTGTAATGGGTAACAGGTGTAGCAGTCCGGAAAGCTTAGCCCTGGAATCTTTGTTGCGTGCACACGTCGCATGTGTGGACAAACTGCTGAACATCCAGACAAGGTTCACATGAGGTTTTTCCCAATTCTGAAATCACCTCGTTCTTTTGACCAAAGTCAAAAACATTCTGAATAAAGAATTCACAGGGTTAATTTAACTGGAGCAGCCGGCTCTGTTAACTCAAAACATATGGAAAGAGGATAGGTGTGCGGGGGATCCCTCACGCATGCAGCCAAGCAGACAAGGCCAAACTCTCCACCGACTGTTTTGTGTCCTAAACGTGTCCAAAATCAACAAATGACCTCTTTACTCACTAAATATCAGTATATTCCAGATTTGAACTCAAAATCAAATCAATGAAATCAAACTGCACGCTTGAAGGCTTGTGTCTGTAATGAAGGACAACCAAGAGCAACGAGGAGGGGTAATGACGTCACGTCCACAAAGCGAGAAGGGTGGGGCAGCTCGGGTGGGACTGTCTCCTATAAATACTTTGTAATTGTAACATGAATGCAGTGCCAAGGTCCTGCACAATTGTTTCTTATTTTACTGACAAATTAATAGCAATTCAATACACTATTTTCTGTGTTTGCCAGATGCCATATAGCCATATAGGTTGCCATATAGCCAGATGCTGTTTAGGAACAGAACCACCTTTCAAAATGTGCCTCAACTCTTTACCTGTTGGATAGGGCTTAAGATATCTTACTAAGAAAATTCCCCCCAGGAGTGCCTAAATGTTTACACATAGGATACATCTGATTTTGTTAGATGAACACTGGGTCACTGGACTCATCCTTTGATGGTGAACATTTGTCACTGCTTTAGCTGAAACAGTGCTGGGAGATTTCCTCTAAAGGACTCCTAGATGCTCAGCAAAAGTGTAAGCACACCATTTTCATCTCCACCAGCAGACCTACAGAAGACTCTTAAATTCAGTTATGCTCTACAGTTTGTACAGGTGTACAGTTTCAAGAAAAGGTGCTTCAGTGTGTATCTAATATTACCGTAAATTATGTTAACTATTCCCTTGTTGTTTGTGTAATGGGTGGTCTGCATACTGAAGTGATTCCATTGTTTTTTTTAATAAGGCTGGTCTTCTCAGGAGTATAACCTTGTGATGTGGATTATTTGAGTATGCCATATAGTTTCCCATGTTAGGATGAAATATGATTTTAGCTGGTATAATAAAACCCTTTTGTTTTATTTTATTCTTTTGTTTGTTGTTAATGCCACATTTTAATGACATGGAATCTATTATAACCATTTAATCTCACCTCCATAAACCTT
Organism: Salminus brasiliensis; assembly: GCF_030463535.1. Lineage (NCBI taxonomy): Eukaryota > Metazoa > Chordata > Actinopteri > Characiformes > Bryconidae > Salminus > Salminus brasiliensis. The sequence goes on from NC_132891.1 coordinate 19,287,757, forward strand.
CTGTTAACATGGATTTCTGTTTCTGATGTTCTTTGAATGAATGCTAAAGTTAAATGTATGGACTTCTAAATAAACAGCATAGAAAGACATGTGTAGATATTTCTGGTACACTTTAGTCAATACAAGGTCCAGAATGGCATTGTCACTGGAGTGGTACAGTTGTGCTCAGAGGTTTACATAGCCTGGCAGAAGTTTTGCTTTCTTGGGCTTTTTTCAGAGAATATAAATGATAACACAAACTTTTTTCCCCCACTCACGTTTAGTGTTTGGGTGAAGCCATTTATTGTCAAACAACTGTTTTCTCTTTTTAAACCATAATCACAACCAAAAACATCCAAATGACCCTGATCAAAAGTTCACATACCCTGGTGATTTTGGCCTGATAACATGCAGAAGTTGACACAAATGGGTTTGAATGACTACTAAAGGTAACATCCTCACCTCTGACCGGTTTGCTTGTAATCAGTGTTATAAAATCAGTGCATAAAAGCTGAGTGAGTTTCTGGGCTCCAGACAGACTCTTGCATCTTTCGTCCGTCATGGGGAAAGCAAAAGAATTGTCAACGGCTCTACGGGCAAAGGTAGTTGAACTGTAGAAAACAGGAAAGAGATACAAAAAATATAAATTTACAGAAACTGGAGGAAGAATGGGCTGCTTTACCATCTGAGAAAATAAAGAGCCACAACTACCACAAAAGACTTCAAGCGGTCATTGATGTAAGAGGGGGCAATACACAGTATTAAGAACTGGGGTATGTAAACTTTTGATCAGGGTCATTTTGATGTTTTTGGTTGTCATTATGATTTAAAAAGAGAAAACAGTCGTTTGACAATAAATGGCTTCACCCAAACACTAAACATGAGTGGAAGAAAAGTTTGTGTTAACATTCATAGCAAAAATTCTGCCGGGGTATTGAAACTTTGGAGCACAACTGTATCTCTAAAAGCACATGTTTGTACCTTTTGGAATGGAGACACAGCTGTGCCATAGTTTAAAGCTACATTTTAGCCTCTTAGGATACGTTATAGTACCTTTACTGGTATAAGAAACATGGATACAAAGAAGGACTTGCGCTGAAAGGTATATCTCTATACTCTCTCTCTGCCATATATATATATATGTCCACGTTTTTTTGTTTGTTTGTTTTTTATATATATATGTGCACTATATAAGGGAGAAGCCCTCAACCAACTACACAATAGAAACATCTATATTCATATGTTGTTCATTAACTTTAGTTCCACCAAAGTTCCACAAAATGGTCATCCCCACCAGATTGATCTCCAAGCTCAGCAACCTGGAAATCAACACCTCTATTTGTGATTGAACATCCTAATAAAAACATGGCCCCAGTCTGTGAGTTTGGGTAGTTCTGTGTCCTCCAGACTCTCTGTGTAACAGTGGAGTACAGCAGCTCCACTGTGGCAGACGGAGGCCGTACAATAGGTGGTGAGAAATGCCATGGGACTTCGACTTGCGAGTAGATGTGTTTGTGAGAGTCTCCCAGCATACTTAACCTACAATCCTTTGACTTTCATTCCTTTAATAGAAAATAATAACAAAGGGCTCTCATTTCACTTTTGTACCACCCGTGAAGCCACCCACTAAAACCAAAGCTGAGCAGGATACGAAAAAATCTACTCTAGGCTACTCTAAGTAGTCAGTATGACAGCTGCTGCTAAAAGCGAGGAAGAACCTTCCACGAGTATGCTGGCCGAGCTGCTAGAAAAACAGCAGGAACACCTAATGGAAGACATGTCTATCTTGACAACACTCGCCCCTATTAAGATTTCCATAGAGGCTTTCCATGAAAAGTTAGACACACTGGGAAATCGCTTTGACACCTTGGAAACTACATCTCAGCATTAACGTTAAATGTTGCCTTTTTGTTTTTAACTATTGTTTTTTTTTTAAGATACATCCCCTGCAATTTGTGCTCTGATGATACTGAATATTCTGCATGGTATATGATCACACCATCTTTGTACTTTTCAGTTTAATTATGTATGCTGTGCCAAATGGCGGGGTGAGTGCGGTGAGATTCACTGTTAAGCTTGTGTCATGGAATGTAAGGGGACTAAATGGTCCAGTAAAGTGAGCAAGAATTTGTAAACATCTTAAAGGGCTAAAAGCAGACATAGCATTTCTCCAGGAAACACATTTGTCCAACACTGACCTCAGATTAAAGAAACCATTAGTAGGTCAAAGTTTTCATTTGGGCTCTAATACCAAAGGTGTCATAAGGTGGGGGTCTCTTTACAGAGTGTGTGAGAAAGGTACATTAATTTCTGCCATTCATTTATCCATTTCTGTTAAATTCCTTCTACATTTCTCCTTCTCTAATCTCTTCTTATCCTTTGCAGCTTTTATTAGTTTCTGTCCCTCATTTTCAAACAACTGGAAAATGCCATGTTCTGTTTGTCTCTTTTCTTTATGTTTTTCTCCTTTCTTTTGATCTGCCTTATAAGTAGACAACACTCTCCTATAAGTACCTGCATTGTTTTATTTACATCTGGGTTAAGGGTCCCCTCTATTGGCTATAGTCGATCAATGTCAGGCCAGCATTTATGCCATTTCTCTGATATTTTTGCATTGCCTGTAACTAAAGGGTTATTCTTCTGAACTACATCGACAGGAGTAATTACTTTTCAACTTTTAGTTTCCTTTTTTGACATAACAATGACACTCTTTTATTCCCTCACAGTAAATTAAAACAAATTACTAAAACTAAAACTACAAAAAGCTATTTAGATTACTTCCCTGTTTTTTTCTTTCTTCAAGTCACTATTTTACCATAACCAGTAAAAATTAAATGAATTTGTCAACTTCAGAGGAATCAAAATACTTATTGAGGTGATAGCAATGCACAACACTTAATTTACCTATATTGACCAAATCCTTTTGACTTCAAATCCTCAAACAGTCTTAATAATGTATCACACAGCTCAAATCGGAATAGACCATTGGAACTTGCATATACAACTCTCAACAGAGTTTACACCAGGTCATTACTTTCCAACACATTAACTGTTCAGTCTGTTGCCAAGCCTCTCTCTTAAATAACTACAGCATTTAGACTACACTAATGACTTCAGAAATATGCTTATAATATCCTTTAGATGAAAGCAAACTAAATGTATATCAACAATACTGACTATATATAGAATGCAGGTAGATGGTGAAACCATACTGGCCTGATCAAAAGTGAAGTCAGCAGCAGCCCCCCCTGCCGTCAGCCTCAATCTGTGTGATGCACTGGACAGCTGCCTTCTCTGCAGCCCCTCCTTTCTCCTCAACTCTCACACACCCAAGTTGGATGAGAAAGAAACAGACAAGTAATTTAATATCTTGACCCACTAGGCCCTTTTAACAGCACAGAAACATTAGCTATGAAAACTCAGGTTATATCTCCTTTGAACAAGTTATACTTTCATACCAGGAATCTTCAACAAAAATGTTCAATTTTATTTCACTGAACAGACATCTTAAATTGTCCAACAATACATTTATCACTCACAAACTTTATTTCCAAAAGCTGCGGAGAGGTCGAGGAGAATCAGAACCGATGACAGTTTGGCAGCTTTATCTGCATGGAGCTTCTCTGTAACTGCAATGAGAGCAGTTTCAGTAGTGTGCTGCTCTGAAGCCAGACTGGTTAGGGTCCTGAAGATTGTTCAGAGTGAGAAAGAGAGACAGTTGATTGTAGACGGAACGTCTGAGAATCTTTGAGAGAAAAGAGAGAAGAGAAATGGGTCTGTAGTTGCCGATGTCCAAGCTGTCCAGAGTTGGTTTCTTTAGGATAGGCACAACTCTGGCAGACTTGAAGACGGATGGTACATGACCTGACAACAAAGAGCTGTTTATGATAAAGGAGATGAAAGGAATGAGGTTTGGAGCAATTGTTTGGAACAGAGTGGATGGAACAGGGTCTTGCAGACAGGTGGTAGTTGGTAAAGTTCAATTATGTCAAACCAGCTCTGTCTGACAAAAACAAGGATATCATAAAATCACAGAATGGAAAAAATGACCCACACAGAACTCTACAAGCACCTGGAGAGACTGTGTTCAGCAGCAACGATAGTGACTCAGAGGAGTCGAAGGATGACACGAGTGGCCGACTACTCATCTCACAGCGGGGAAGAGGAAACGCATGAAAGCGCAACTGAGGAGGACTTTAGTACGGGCTTACTTTCTCCGACCACTAATCAAGGGAGTGAACAAAAAAAAGGTCAGAAGAAGATCTCCAAACAGGAAAACAAAGCAAATGTGACTGTTAAACACTTGCCTCAAGAAGCTAAAAGAAAACGTGTTTAATCCAAGGAGACCGAGGGGAAGTGTGGATCTGAACTACTGGGAAAAGTTTGAAAAAATAATAATAATAATAATAATTTTCCCTGTCTTCTTGCAACCTAGCAGTAGCTAGTTGTAATGTTTGTGGAATTTAATCTAGTAGGAATAGAAAAAAAAAAAAAATGTTTTAATGCGAGGAAAATGAGATATTCTATGTTCACAAGAAACAAGATTAATTAATTATAATGATATATGCGATGTTATGGAGATATGGGGTAATAATAAATCTATTTTTTCATTAGGTGAAGATAGCGATATTATTTTTTACGAATGATATTCAAATTATAAAAGTAGGCTGATGTATGTAGATTTGATGTATATAGATTTTTTATGTATGGAAACAAAATTAGAGTAATCAATGTATATCTGTGGTGATTTTAATACTATCACAGATGATATAGATAGTTCTTCAACTAATCTAAAAACAATTTTAAGAGAAGGGCGTATTTTGAAACAAATTATGAAAGATAATTAAGTAAATGATATGTTTCGAAGTACAAAGTTCTTTTTCCTCAAAAAATTGGATTTACAAGATTTGATAGAGTTTTTAAATCCCATATTGATAGAATATATACTTCTGAGAAGTTTACGGTCTTATCCTACATGACTAAACTTTTAGTTGAATCAGATCACCTAACAGTATTGACTACTATTAAGTTTAATAAAGGAGAAAGAAATAGGAATTATTGGAAAATTAATAGAAATATATTAAACTATTCAAAAATAAACTCAGATTTAAAAGAAGAATTTAATAGAATTAAATCAATTAAATCTTAAATGCTATCTACCTGAACAAGAATATTGGGAATTTTTTTTACAGAATAAGACAATTTTTCAAAGTTTCAAAGCAGACTAATTAATAAAGAAAAAAAGAGAAAAGTATAGCTCCTTAATAAAGAAATATATTACTCTAAAACATAAGAAAGATAGATTTGAGTATGAAGAAAAACTATTATCTGATAGACAGGATAAGATAGATGAAATGAATTGTGAAAATCTAAAAAATCTTCAAGTTTTAGCAGGATTAAGTTCACTTTAAAATTTTAACCCAGATAAAATAATGTCTATATGGTCAAAGAAAAAGCAAATCACAAATACATTCTATTAAATTAGGAACTGAAATGATAAACTGATGAAATAAAGAAAACATTTATGTGAAGAAATGTATAAAGAACTATTGATGATTTGACAAAAAAAACTTTTTAGACATTCACACGCCAAACATTGAAACTTTTGATCCCTTGGAAGATGAAATTTAAGAGACTGAAGTTGCAACTGTGATAAAACAATTAAACCATAAAAAAGCACCAGGTCCAGATGGCGTTTTATTTGAACTTTATTAAAGAAATGTCTGAGAGATTCAGACGGGTGTATGCATGATTCCTTCTACGAAGGAGTATTAACACTTACACACAAAAAAGGTGATAAATCAAACATTGATAATTACAGGCATCTGACCTTAATGAATCCTTGCTAAGATTAATATAAATAGATTAGAAGATGTGCTAGATTTAATTATTGTAAAAGAACAAACATGTGCTGTAAAAGGTTGATATATGTGGGATCATTTGTGTTCACTAAGGGAGATACTATATAATTAGGAATAAAGAAATTTTTATATTGTTGCCCTAAATAAAATAAAATAAAAAAATAAGATAAAAAAAGGCATTTGATTCAATTTCCAAAGATTATATTTTTGCAGTTCTTAAAACATACGGTTTTCCAGGGAGAGGAGTTAAACAAGGCTGCTCACTTAGTGCCGCCTTATATGTTTTAGCTATAAGCCCCTTAATTTAAAAAATCAAAAAGGGTGACACGCTAAATGGTGTTAAAGTTAATGGGAAAAAGTTCATTATCTCTGCGTATGCAGATGACATCACAGTTATCATTAAAACAAGGAAAGAATTTGAAATTATTTATCAACTTTTTAGACAGTATGAGCAAGCGTCAGGCGCCATGTTAAACATGTCTAAATCAGAGTGCTTGTAGATTGGTGAAACTAGATATAAATTCCCAGTTAATATACCTGAAAAGAATCAAATAAAGATTTTAGGAATAAAATTAGATAATACTGGTTGTGTTGATGGAAACTGGAAACAAAAAGGAATTAGAAATACGAGAAGAAATTAGCCAATTTATTAATTATAATTTGAGTTATAAGGCAAAAATCTGAATTATTAAAATCTATATATTGTATAAAATTCTATTTTTGTCTTGTATATTTCCACCTACAGATGTTTGGAGTAAAAAATGTGATAGAATTTGTTGCAATTTAATTTGGGGTACCGCACGGGAGGTGACAAAGAGAGAGAAACTAGTTTTTAAAAGTAAAGAACAGGGTGGTTTAGGGGCAATAGACTTTGGTCTGAAACCCAAAATAGTAGTTTGTAAAATTATAGCAAATGGATTATATAGACAAGCGGAGTGGGTAGGAAATATTAGCAATTGGAAAGAGAAAAAAAGAGGAAGAGCTAGATCTAAAATACTGTATTATAAAATAATATATTCAGACTTTACAAATAAATATGAATGACTTAATATTAACTGGGCTTTTGATTCTAATAAAGATATATATAAGAAGATATATATGCAATGTAGCAATATATAAATGAATATCAATTAGTTATCACACAAGTAAAATATTGTCTGAAAAGTTATGAGACACAGCATGGTTAATCTCAGTAAGGTGGATTCCAATAAGAACAGTGGTAAAATGGAGCTGCTATGTAAAGACAACACAGTGTTCAATGCCCAATTGTAATAATAAAACTTCAGAGCATTTTCTTCTTGAATGTTACAGATCTAAACAGGTTTGGGATAAAACTAAAAGAGATCAACCTTACATTTCAAATTATTTGTAAACTGTTGCCTTATTTTTAATAATACACTCTCAGAATCTCAGAAATTATATGGTTAATATTATGTATTGTGAAGCATAAACTGTAGAAAACAAGATTCAGTTCAGTTCAGGTTTGCATTCTCGTTTGATAGGAAACCATACACATTTACCAGATTGTGTCATGGATATGAGTCCCCTACAAACAAGGACAGTTTGAGACCTTTGCAGCTAACCCCAGGGTCGGCCTCCAGAGAGGAGTATGGGGTGGGTGGGCAGTTGGGTGAGCAGTGGTTAAGGATACTGAGACAGTGGCCAGCGGGTCGCTCCCGCCCTCGTATTTAGCACAAGCTGTCGAGCTGGTGGCGCTGATTAAGGCATGTGAAAAAGGGAAAGACAAAACAGTGGTCTTTTTGACCGATAGTAGATATTGGTGGGGGTTGCTCCATGAGTATGGGACCATATGGAAGCACAAGAATTTCCTAAAAAGCTCAGCAGCTCACTGTTGCAAGCAATACTTTTATCCAAAGCAGTTGCTGTTTGCAAATGCAATACACACAAAGTGAACAGTAGCAATGAAAGAGCATATGCGGCAGCAAAACTATCGGCAAGCAAGTCGCTACTGCAGGGCTCACTGCAAACTATGCATATATGAAACCTGACAATAAATGTCAAAGACATACAAACCTCAGCAACAGCCCAGAAGAAAAAAACCTGGGCAGCAGGTGGCTGCGTAAAACAAGACGATGTATGGCAGGATGCACTAAGACGACCCTGCCTCCCAAATGGAACACTGAAATCAGGACTAGCCAAAGCCAGCCAGCACACAGGATTAAGTTAGACAAAAGTCCTCCTGCTGGTATTGTGGCAAATGAGGACATGTGGAAGACCTAAGGTGGGTGGGAGTGCATTTGAGATTGTGTTTGGCAGACCTCCCCATGTAGGTACAAGCCCTGAGATGACAGCATTGGACGGAGCAACAATGGATCATAATATGATAAGATACTGTGTGGCATTACACAATTCTCTCTCCAGTCTGTCTAAACAGGTGAAGGCGGCACTTCCAGAACCGGTGACGGGACCACTGCTAAAACGGTGAAGATAGAAGGGAGAGCAACGTGGGTACATCACTCACACTGTAAAAGAGCACCACCACTCCCTGACTCCTCCGAAAATCAGTAAGGGTCGGAACCGTGGGACGAGTGCTGAAAGGGTATATCCCGCACTCTGAGCACAGGCTGTGAAGAAGCCCACTGAGGGGACGAGAAGCTATGGAGTGGTGTCTACTGCTCATAATCACCTCCCTAGGTGGGAGTATAGGGTTTTATACACCCAGCACTGGCACCACTATTGGCTGACAGCACCTAATGATGAGATACTGGTCAACCCTGTGACCAGACTAATCACTTCTTCACCTGCAGGGCAATAAAAGCACAAGCATCAGTGTACTGTTATGCAGGATATAACAAATATCTGTGCAGAGACCCGTGTAATGATTGCTCACATGTAATTGGATCCACGGATTTATATAATCAGGTTAGAGTAACTGAGACACCTCGTAATAGCCTCAATACCTTCAGGCATGGAGCTACAGAAGGGGTGGAGGTCATATGTGCAGTCTGGAAAGTATTGGTGTTGTATTGAGCGCACAGGGCGAGATTACTGTAGCGCTGTAACAATAGTAATACAGGTGCAGGTACAGGTACAGGCACCTGCCGAGCCATCAATACTACAAAAGGTGAATGAATCTTTAGTTGAAGAACTACAAAATGAATTAGAAGACACCACAGAGAATGCTACAGCTACAGAAATAGCGCAAAAAGTGCAATCATAACTTAGTGTGTGCGTCTGCAATAGTACACAGCAAACACATGAGCCCTAACCGAAATTGTATAATATGTCAACACATTCTGTGGACAGTCCTGCCATTAACATTGGCAGATCTACAACATCTTAGCTTACCATGCACAATGACACAGTTACTTACGGGCAGCGAAACATGTCCTGACAATGCTACTGAACCCATAGAAGGCCTTGGACGTGCTGCCCAAGTCCAAGTATCCAGACACAGTGGTAGTCATTGCCTCTGTTCATACAGAAGATCAGGAAAGCCGAGAGGTTGGTCTAAATGCACTAACTACACCACTCTTAGAAGCAATGGCACTAAATGTAGCAATAGTGACTTCGAATTTAGCTGTAATGCATCATCGTCTTTTTCTGGAGGGGCTGCAATGTGGGTGTGTGGAGACTAAATTAACCAATAAAGACAACTGGAAGGGATGTTTCCTAGGCCTCCTAATGCCAAAATCCAGTTTATACCACCCCCAGAACTTGCAGGCCAAATGCACGCTACACAACTGTTTAGAAAACACTGCAACACAGGTATCCTACGATATAATGATGGTTACACTCTTTGGGATCCATGGACCACCCCTGCATCCAACGTAGGGTGGTCTCTGTTTCTTGTTTTTGACTCTAATAAATGACAAATCAGGAGCATTACATGCCTTGAATACAGAAATGCAGGCTATACTCAAATCAGTCATACAAAACCGAATGGCCCTGGACCTTATATTGGCAAAGGAAGGTGGCGTATGTCGCGTGGTTAACACTTCATGTTGTTTTATGATCCCTGATATGAGGCTAATGTTACCAGTTATATTTCCCACATGAGACAGGCAATCCAGGTGGTTTGCTGGAATGGCTAATTGACTGGCTGGGGCCATGGGGATCCTGGCTCATATCTTGGCAGTGGCTCTTTTATTAGGCATGATTCTACCCTCTCTGCTCTCTGCTATAATGGTACGTTGTTTTAGTAGAATGTTTTCCCTTCCGATGGCACGGCTTCATCACACCGGGGACATGGAGCTCCTGGCAGATGATGGTGACAACAACGTGGATGCCTTTTCCTTTCCGAAGTGACTAAATGAAAAATAAATGTGATTCTGAATATGATTGAAGAAAAAACAAAAATAAATAATCAAAGGAGGGAAATGTGAGAGCATATATATATACACTGGGGGAAAGTATTTAGTCAGTCACCAATTGTGCAAGTTCTCCCACTTAAAAAAATGAGAGAGGCCTGTAATTGACATCATAGGTAGACCTCAACTATGAGAGACAAAATGAGAGGAAAAAAAAATTCTGAAAATCACATTGTCTGATTTTTAAAGAATTTATTTGCAAATAATGGTGGAAAATAAGTATTTGGTCACCCACAAACAAGCAAGATTTCTGGCAGTCACAGACCTGTAACAACTTCTTTACGAGGCTTCTCTGTCCTCCACTCATTACCTGTATTAATGGCACCTGTTTGAACTCGTTAACAGTATAAAATACACCTGCCCACAACCTCAAACAGTCACTCTCCAAACTCCACTATGGTGAAGACCAAAGAGCTGTCGAAGGACACCAGAAACAAAATTGTAGACCTGCACCAGGCTGGGAAGACTGAATCTGCAATAGGCAAGCAGCTTGATGTGAAGAAATCTACTGTGGGAGCAATAATCAGAAGATGGAAGACCTACAAGACCACTGCTAATCTCCCTCGATCAGGGGCTCCACGCAAGATCTCAGCCTGTGGGGTCAAAATGATCACAAGAACGGTGAGCAAAAATCCCAGAACCACACGGGGGGACCTAGTGAATGACCTGCGCAAAGCTGGGACCAACGTTACAAAGGCTACCGTCAGTAACACAATACGCCGCCAGGGACTCAGATCTTGCAGTGCCAGACGTGTTCCCCTGCTTAAGCCAGTACATATCCGGACGCGTCTGAAGTTTGCTAGAGAGCATTTGGATGTTCCGGAAGAGTACTGGGAGAATGTCTTATGGTCAGATGAAACCAAAGTAGAACTGTTTGGTACAAACACAACTCATTGCGTTTGGAGGAGAGTGAATGCTGAGTTGCATCCAAAGAACACCATACCAACTGTGAAGCATGGGGGTGGCAACATCATGCTTTGGGACTGTTTCTCGGCATAGGGACTAGGACGACTGGTCCATGTACATAATAGAATGAATGGGGCCATGTATTGTGAGATTTTGAGTGAAAACCTCCTTCCATCAGCAAGGGCATTGAAGATGAAATGTGGCTGGGTCTTTCAGCATGACAATAATCCCAAGCACACTGCCAGGGCAACAAAGGAGTGGCTTCGTAAGAAGCATTTCAAGGTCCTGGAGTGGCCTAGCCAGTCTCCAGATCTCAACCCCATAGAAAACCTTTGGAGGGAGTTGAAAGTTCGTGTTGCCCGCCGACAGCCCCAAAACATCACTGCTCTAGAGGAGATCTGCATGGAGGAATGGGCCAACATACCAGCAACAGTGTGTGCCAACCTTGTGAAGACTTACAGAAAACGTTTGACCTCTGTCATTGCCAACAAAGGATATATAACAAAGTATTGAGAGGAACTTTTGTTATTGACCAAATACTTATTTTCTACCATTATTTGCAAATAAATTATTTAAAAATCAGACAATGTGATTTTCAGAATTTATTTTCTCATTTTGACTCTCATAGTTGAGGTCTACCTATGATGTCAATTACAGGCCTCTCTCATCTTTTTAAGTGGGAGAACTTGCACAATTGGTGACTGACTAAATACTTTTTCCCCCACTGTGTGTGTGTGTATATATATATATATATATATATATATATATATATATATTCTCTAATACTGTAGTTGTATTTTTAAAACATTAGATGTAGTATGTAATGATCATAAAGCAGCAACTGCATGCATGGCCAGACCCAGCCATTCCTGAGAGAAAGAAAATTAGGAAAATGGCTGAGATGTAAAGATAACCATGTATGGAGTTGTTTTCTGACTCTGAGCCTTGTTTCATTTCACATAGGTAAAATAGTGAGTTCACCCAGTAATGACCTTAAGGTTCTAAGGGGCCCAAAGGAAACAATGAGTGTTTCTTCCCTTGAGTACGAGATGTGCTGGGGAGTTAACTCATGTTGGATATAAGAATTACAGTGTCAGAAGCAGGGGCCAGAGAGAACAGAGAAGCCTGTATATAAGCTTTGGGAAGAAGCTTAAATAAAAAAAAATCTCCTCATTGCATCGAGACCAAGACTGCAGTGCAACAGAATAAATAGAGAACATAAGAAGAAGAGTAAAGGACAGTTAAATAAAGTGTAGAATAGTCTAATTAGTAAAGGTGAGGTGAGCTAAATAACACCATGCGAGATTAATGAAGGTTGGGCATTTATCTTCTTAATGGTAAGACATGTGTATATTAGTCACTGTGTGAAAGTTGGCTTAGAAAAGAGAAATAGTCAGATTAGGACAAAAGATATAAAAGAGTTAGGAATAAATAAACATAAATAACTAAGGGTTAAAGTGAAATAAGAATAGAAAAGAGGAATAAAGAAAACAAAGAAAGAAGAATAAGAGAAGGAAGCCACAGATTTGGACAAAAGCCCTCTGGTTTTAGACGGGCATTAAAATCCTGTAATATCACTAGGTGAATTTCAGGTCAGTTCTGAGGGGCTGGAGGGGTAGATTTAAGATTCATCTGTAAGTTCCCACTCCATCATTTGTTGACAAACAAATTTTGATGCAGCTTCTTTTAGAATTTTTGACACCTTAGAAAGGTAGCATAAATTTAGTAAGAGACAGAGAAGAGAGAAGACACGGCAGATGTGGATTGTGTCAACTGTGTGTGTGTGTGTGTGTAAGTTTATGTTAAAAGTGTGTCAGTCAGTCTAAATTTGTATTTCCGCGGAGATGTGTGTGTATGTGTGTGTGTACGTTTATGTTAAAAGTGTGTCAGTCAGTCTAAATTTGTATTTCCGCAGAGGTGTGTGTGTGTGTGCCATTTGTCGTAGCTGTAGGTAGAAGGTTGATTGTATGAGAAGGTTTCTGTGATTATGAGCTTTTATATGGAATAAAAATATTAATAAATAGGTTGGGGTTGAGAATAGGAGATTTAAATTTTCATAAGAAAAGATACTTTGTCATTTACTGTTAAAACCTATGAGCCTTTTTGGGAGATATTTTGGAAATTGTAACAACTTATGAGCTGAGAAAAGAGGACCTGAGAATTAATGGATAATGTGCAAAAATCATATTGATGTGTTTCTGTGCTGTTAAAAGGGCCTGGTGGGTCCATAAGATATTAAATTGCTTGTCTGTTTCTTTCTCATCCAACTTGGGTGTGTGAGAGTTGAGGAGAAAGGAGGGGCTGCAGAGAAGGCAGCTGTCCAGTGCATCACACAGATTGAGGCTGACGGCAGCGGGGGCTGCTGCTGACTTCACTTTTGATCAGGCTGGTATGGTTTTATCCACAAACTCTACCTGCATTCTATATATAGTCAGTATTGTTGATACGCATTTAGTTTGCTTTCATTTAAAGGCTATTAAAGACATATTTTTGATTGAAGTTAAAAGTGTATACTAAATGCTGTAGTTATTTAAGAGAGAGGCTTGACAACGGACTGACCAGTTCTACTCTGGTCTATTCGGATTTGAGCTGTGTGATTCATTATTGAGACTGTTTGAGGATTTGAGGTGAGTGGGTGTGAGCATTGTGTGATAAATAGGTGATGGACTTGCTGTGAATAGGATAGGATCGGACTTTTGTTTAGTTGCAGGATATTTGAGGTAATTACACTGCTCAAAAAAATAAAGGGAACACTTAAACACCACAATATAACTCCAAGTAAATCAAACTTCTGTGAAATCAAACTGTCCACTTAGGAAGCAACACTGATTGACAATCAGTTTCACATGCTGTTGTACAAATGGAATAGACAACAGGTGGAAATTTTTGCCAATTAGCAAGACACACTCAATAAAGGAGTGGTTCTGCAGGTGGGGACCACAGACCACTTCTCAGTACCTATGCTTTCTGGCTGTTTTGATCACTTTTGAATGTTGGTGGTGCTTTCACACTCGTGGTAGCGTGAGACGGACTCTACATCCCACAGAAATGACTCAGGTAGTGCAGCTCATCCAGGATGGCACATGAATGCGGAGGCTGGAGGCGCTGCCAGGAGACAGGCCAGTACACCAGGAGGCATGAAGGAGGCCGTAGGAGGGCAACAACCCAGCAACAGGACTGCTACCTCTGCCTTTGTGCAAGGAGGAACAGGAGGAGCACTGCCAGAGCCATGCAAAATGACCTCCAGCAGGCCACAAATGTGCATGTGTCTGCACAAACGGTAAGAAACCGACTCCATGAGGATGGTATTAGGGCCCGACGTCCACAGATGGGGGTTGTGCTCACAGCCCAACACCGTGCAGGACGCTTGGCATTTGCCAGAGAACACCAGGATTGGCAAATTCGCCACTGGCGCCCTGTGCTCTTCACAGATGAAAGCAGGTTCACACTGAGCACATGTGACAGACGTGACAGAGTCTGGAGACACCATGGAGAGCGATCTGCTGCCTGCAACATCCTTTAGCATGACCGGTTTGGCAGTGGGTCAGTAAAGGTGTGGGGTGGCATTTCTTTGGAGGGCCGCACAGCCCTCCATGTGCTCGCTAGAGGTAGCCTGACTGCCATTAGGTACTGAGATGAGATCCTCAGACCCCTTGTGAGACCTTATGCTGGTGCGGTTGGCCCTGGGTTCCTCCTAATGCAGGACAATGCTAGACCTCATGTGGCTGGAGTGTGTCAGCAGTTCCTGCAAGATTAAGGCATTGAAGCTATGGACTGGCCCGCCCGTTCCCCAGACCTGAATCCGATTGAGCACATCTGGGACATCATGTCTTGCTCCATCCACCAACGTTGCACCACAGACTGTCCAGGAGTTGGAGGATGCTTTAGTCCAGGTCTGGGAGGAGATCCCTCAGGAGACCATCTGACACCTCATCAGAAGCATGCCCAGGCATTGTAGGGAGGTCATACAGGCACGTGAAGGCCACACACAATACTGAGCCTCATTTTGACTTGTTTTAAGGACATTACATCAAAGTTGGATCAGCCTGTAGTGATCAGCCTGTAATGAAATTCACTCGAATTCGACTACAGCCAATAGAGGGGACTCTTAACCCAGATGTAAATAAAACAATGCAGGTTCTTATGTCTGCTTATAAGGCAGATCAAAAGAAAGGTAAGAAGGGAGAAAAACATTAAAAAAAAGAGGTGAATAGAGCTTGTCCTTATCTAGTTGTTTGAAACTGATAAAAGCTGCAAAAGATAAAAAGGACAAAAGTGTAGAAGGAGGTGAAGTTTAAGGAAATCTCTCCTCAGTTCCCTGTGATCAGTCAGGAGGGTAAATATCACCTCAGAGATGAGGACTACCAAAGAATAGAAGAGGACAAGCAGAAGGCTTTGGGAGAGATCAAAAGAAGTATAGATCACTGTCCTTCACGCTTGGGTGAATCTCTCAGATTGGAAATTACTGAAGAGCCAATTGAAGGAGCTGCAGATACAGAGGAAAGAGTTGTGGACAGAAGCTCCTTAAAGATCAGACAGGAAACATGCACTGCACCCACATAAAGGGAAGGCCTCAGAGAAAATGTGTCCAGTGGTCATTGGTGGTCAGAGTTTTGACTACAAGCCTTGGCAGAATACAGATATGTCAGATATTCTTGAGAAGTTACCTTTTCTTCTAGGTGGAGCACATCCTTGGATTGCAAAGATGGAAGAGATCATGGTAGGAACGCAGCCGGCTATAGGAGACATCAAGAGGCTTTTGGCTAACCTCTTAGGGGTTCCAGCTATGGAAGAGATTCTTCAGAAGCAGGACTTCATTGATATGTGGGAACTGCTGTGAATGATCCAGAGCTGAGGAAGTAGTGATAGGAGACAAACCGGTGAAGAAGTAACCATTTAGAATATCTGTTCTTATTATAGCTTTAACATTTATTTCATATATTTTCCATTTTTTTGCAAAAGATACTGTTTGGTGTTTTTCTTGTTTTGAGCATATTGGGGGAAGACCACTGTAAGGGTGGTTAGTTGTTTAGGGACCCTGATGTGCAAAATAAAACTGGAGGACTCTGAACAAAGAACATTGAGATAAGATGGCCAAGATTCAACACATCATCAACACTACACTGAGAGTCGACGCTGCAGAGGAGCTGCAGGGATCATTCACTTGTGATTTTTCTATATTGTTATAGTGTGGGGTTTTGTTTACAATAGTGTATCTATAACATTGACAGAGATGTTTGTGGGGTGATGGTAATCTTAGTAAGATACTAGTTTGAGTTTTGGGTTCTTTACTGTATCAGTAACATTTAAACTCTTTAAACTCATGACACTTTTTGTTTTAATTAGTTGGAAACTCTGTTATGGGGTAAATACACTGGGAGCTCAGGTGTTTTGTTTAGTTTTTGCTCAATGTTTAGGGAAAATTGCTGTTAGGTAGGTCCATTTTAAGAAGTGTTTGCCTATGTGTCCAGGATGTAGACAAAAAGAGGAAGAGCGGATGTCTAGCGGCTGTTGTTCAATCCTTCACCATCCTGACTCACAGCAGGCAGCTACTGAAACTACACTCCCACCCTTTCATTTTTTCTTTTTTTCTTTTTTTTTTTAAATCCTGGACCAATGCTTTAGCCACTTCACCCAACACCCCCCCCTTACTGGAGAAAATCACGTTCTTTCTTTTTCTTCTTTTCTTTTTTTTTTGTCTTTGTCTTCTTTGTCTTTCATTTGTGTTCTTATTTTCCTTTGTAATCATTTTCTTTGTCTTTGTATTTTTTCTTCTTAGTCTTCTATTCCTTTGTATTCATTTATCTTTTTCTTCTTTTTCTTTGTCTTTTCTTTGTCTTCGTATTCTTTATTTCCTTTGGATTGTATTTTTTTCTTGTTAGTCATTTTCTTCTTATTTTAGCTTTGTCTTGTTTTTCTTTGCCATATTTTATCTTTTTCTTTTTATTATCTTTTCCTTCATTGTCCTTTTGTTCCTTTTCTTTTCTTGTACTTCATCTCCTTGGTCTTTTCTTTTTCTTCTTTCTTTTTTTCTTATTTGTCTTTTTTCATCTTTTTCTTGTTTGTATTTTAGCTTTGTCTTGTTTTTCTTTGTCTTTTTCTTTTTTGTCTTAATTTTTTTCGTCTTTCTTTTGTATTTTTTTTAGTTTTTTTGGTCTTTGGTTCCCTTGTCTGTCTTCTTTTTGTTTGTTTTTTCTTTATCTTTTTCTTCTTTGTAGTTTATCTTTGTCTTTTTCTTTTTTGTCTTTATTTCTTTGTCTTTATTTCTTTGTCTTTCTTTTGTCTTTCTTGATTGTTTTTTTTTTGTCTTTTGTCTCCTTTGTCTGTCTTCATTTTAGTCTTTTTCTTCTTTGTCTTTTTTCCCCCTCTTTTTTATTTTCTTTTTTTGGTCTTCGTCTTCTTTGTATTTTGTGTGTCTTCTTTGTCTTTTCTTTGTCATCTTTATCTTCTTGTCTTTCTTCTTTGTCTTTGTTCTTTGTCTTTTCTTTTTCTTTTTTTCTCTGTCTTCTTTTTCTTTCTTCTTTGTCTTTTCTTTGTTTTCTTTTTCTTCTTAGTATTTTATCTGTCTTGTTTTTATTTGTCTTCCTTTATCGTTGTCTTCTTTGTATTTTTCTTCTTTATCTTTTTTATCTTTGTCTTTTTCTTAGTCTTCATCTTTTCCTGTGTTTTTCTTATTTTTCTTTTGTTGGTATTTGTCTTCCACGTCTCCTTTTTCTTTTTTGTATTTTATCTTTGTCTTTTTTGTCTTATTCTTCATGATCTTTTTCTTCTTTGTCGTTTTTCTCTGTCTTTCTTCTTTGTCTTTCTTCTTGGTCTTTTTTGTCTTTGTCTTGTTTTTATTTGTCTTTCTTATCTTTGTCTTCTTTGTCCTCTTCTTTTTAATCTTTGTCTTTTTCTTCTTTTTTTTCATCTTTGTCTTGTTTGTATTCGCCTTCTTTTATCTTTGTTTTTTTCGTCTTTTTCTTCTTTGTGTTTTTTTTAGTCTTCTTTTTTTCTTTGGTCTTTGTTTTTCTTGTTTTTTGTTGTCTGTCTTTGTTCTCTTTTTCTTATTTGTCTTCTTTTTGTTTTTCTTCTTTTTATTTAATCTTTGTTTTCTTTATATTTGTCTTTGTTTATCTTTGTCTTCTTGGTCTTTTTCTTCTTTGTCTTTATTTTTTTTCTTTTTTGTCTTCATTTTCTATGAATCTTTCGTCATCTTCTTTGTCTTTTTATTCTTTGTTTTCTTTAATCTATTTCTTCTTTTTCTTTTTCTTCTTTGTCTTCTTTTTCTTTTTTTCCCCTTCTTTTTCTTTTTGTGGTCTTTCTCTTCATTTTCTTTTCATTGTCTTCTTTGTCTTAGTCTTTTTTTTCTTTCTTCTTTTTTTCTTCTTTACTTTGTCTTCTATGTTTCCTTTTTATTCTTTTTTTTTCTTGGTCTTCATCTTTGTCTTTTCTTTGTCTTCTTCGTTTCCATTTTTTATTCTTTTTCTTTTCTTGGTCTTCATCTTTTTTGTCTTTTTGTTGTCTTCTTTGTCTTTTCTTTGTCTTTTTTGTCTTCTTTATCTTTTTTTCTTTGTATTTTATATTTGTCGTTTTTATCTGTCTTCTTTTATCTTTTGTCTTTATCTTTTTCTTTGTCTTTTTCTTCTTTGTCTGTCATCTTTGTCTTTGTTGACTTTCTTCTGTGTCTTCATTTTCTTTGTATTTCTCTTCTTTGTATTTTCTTTGTCGTCTTCTTTTCCTTTGTTTTTCTTCTTTTTCTTTTCTTGGTCTTTGTCTTCATTGTCTTTTCTTTGTGTTTTTCCTCTTTTCTTTGTCTATGTCTTCATTGTCTTTGCTTTGTCTTCTTCTTTCCTTTGTTTTTCTTTTCTTTGTCTTTGTTTTTTGTCTTTTTATTCTTGCTATTCTTCTTTGTCTTCGTCTTCTTTGTCTTTTTCTTTTTATCTGTCTTTATCTTTTTCCCATTTGTCTTTGTCTTCGTCTTCTTTGTATTTTTCTTCTTTGTATTGTCTTTGTTCTATTCTTTTCCTTTGTTTTTCTTCTTTTTCTTTTCTTGGTCTTTGTCTTCATTGTCTTTTCTTTGTGTTTTTCCTCTTTTCTTTGTCTATGTCTTCTTTGTCTTTGCTTTGTCTTCTTCTTTCATTTGTTTTACTTTTATTTGTCTTGCTATTCTTCTTTGACTTTGTCTTCTTTGTCTTTTTCTTTTTGATCTTTGTCATGATATTTTTCTCCTTTGTCTTTTTCTTCTTTCTCCTTTATCTTTGTATTTTTTTTGTCTTTTTCTTCCTTTTCTTTTGTTGTACTTAATCTTCTTGGTCTTTCCTTTGTCTTCTTTCTCTTTTTCTTATTTATCTTCTTTATCTTTTTCTTCTTTGTATTTTATCTTTGTCTTGTTCTTCTGTGTCTTTATGTCTTTGTCTTTCTTTGGTTTTTTTTTCTTTGTTTTTTTTGTTCTTTTTATTCTTTGTACTTTATCTTTGTGTTGTTTATCTTGTTCTTTTTTGTCTTTATTTCTTTGTTTTTTTATCTTTGTCTCCTTTGTCTTTCTTCATTTGGGTCTTTTTCTTCTTTGTTTTTTCCCTTTTCTTTTCTTGGTCTTCATCTTCTTTGTATTTTCGTTGTCTTCTTTGTCTTTTCTTTTTCCTTTTGTCTTTCTTCTTTGTCTTAGTGTTCTTTGTCTTTTCTTTTTCTTTTTCATCTGTCTTCTTTTTCTTCTTTGTATTTGATCTTTGTCTTGTTTTTATTTGTCTTCTTTGATCTTTGTCTTTTTCTTCTTTATCTTTTTTATCTTTGTTTTTTCTTATTTTTCTTTTCTTGCTATTTTCTTTGTCTTTTTCTTTTTTGCCTTCAACTCCTTTTTGTTTTTTTATTTTATGTTTGTCTTTTTGTCTTATTCTTCATTATCTTTTCCTTCTTTGTCTTTCTTCTTGGTCTTTTTTGCCTTTTTTATCTTTGTCTTTTTTTGTCCTCTTCTTTTTAATCTTTGTCTTTTTCTTCTTTTCTTTTTTGTTTTTTATCTTTGTCTTGTTTTTATTTGTCTTTTTATCTTTCTTTTATCTTTGTCTTTTGTGTCTTTTTCTTCTTTGTGTTTTCTTAATCTTGTTTTTTTCCTTGGTCTTGTCTTCTTTGTTTTTTGTTGGCTGTCTTTGTCTTCTTTTTCTTATGTCTTTTTTATCTTTTTTTCTTTGTATTTTAACTTTGCCTTCTTTATATTTGTTTTCTTTTATCTTCTGTCTTCTTCTTTTTCTTTGTTTTATTTTTTTTCTTTTTCTTTTTTGTCTTCATTTTCTTTGAATTTTTCGTCATCTTCTTTGTCTTCTTAATCTATTCTTTTTCTTCTTTGTTTTTGTCTTCTTTTCCTTTTTTTCCTGCTTTTTCTTTTCGTTGTCTTCTTTATCTTTGTCTTCTTTTTCTTTCTTCTTTTTTCGTTCTTTTCTTTGTCTTCTTCATTTCCTTTTTTTAATCCTTTTTCTTTTGTTGGTCTTCATCTTCTTTGTGTTTTCGTTGTCTTCTTTTTTTTGTCTTTATTTTTTTCTTTGTATTTTATATTTGTTGTTTTTATTAGTCTTCTTTGATCTTTTGTCTTCATTCTTTTCTTTGTCTTTTTCTTCTTTGTCTGTTGTATTTGTCTTCGTTGACTTTCTTCTTTGTATTCATTTTCTTTGTATTTTTCTTCTTGGTATTTTCTTTGTCTTTTTCTTTTCTTGGTCTGTGTCTTCTTTTGTTTTTCTTTTCTTTGTCTTTTTATTCTTGCTATTCTTTTTTTTCTTCATCTTCTTTGTCTTTTTCTTCTTTGTCCTTTACCTTTGCCTTCTTTATTCTTTGTCTTCCTTCTTTTATTTCTTTATGCCCTGGGTCAATGTCTTCAGCCACGTCTACATTTACATTTACATTTACATTTACGGCATTTAGCAGACGCTCTTATCCAGAGCGACTTACAAAGTGCTTTGCTATTTACCCAAGAAAACCTTAGCTAGTTAGAATAGACTAATAATTCAAAAGATACCTCTAAGCTTAGACATTACTAAACACAAGACAATAAGGCGACCATAGAACTATTCGTCCAAGTACTCTCGGAAGAGGTGGGTCTTCAGTCTGCGTTTGAAGACAGCGAGGGACTCGGCTGTTCGGACACCCAGGGGAAGCTCGTTCCACCACTTTGGTGCCAGGACAGAGAAAAGCCTGGACGCTTGTCTTCCGCGGATTTTGAGGGATGGTGGGTCGAGCCGAGCCGTACTTGAAGCTCGAAGGGCTCTTGGTGCGGATCGGCTTTTGACCATTGCCATCAGATACGGAGGGGCTGGTCCGTTCTTGGCTTTGTAGGCCAGCATCAGGGTTTTAAATCTGATGCGGGCAAATACAGGAAGCCAGTGGAGAGAACGCAGCAGTGGAGTGACATGGCTAAATTTAGGGACATTGAAGAGGGAGACCAGCCAGAAGAGAGTTGCAGTAGTCAAGTCTGGAAGTGACAAGAGACTGAACAAGCACCTGGGTGGCCTCTCTAGGGAGGAAGGGTCGAATTCTCCGAATGTTGTACAGAAGAAATCTGCAGGACCGAGTTACGTTTGCAACATGACTTGAGAACGATAACTGATCATCCATCACTACACCAAGGCTTCGGGCTTCAGTAGAAGGAGTGACCAGTGAGTTCTCAAAGGTGATGGCAAGATCGTTTCTTGGTCCAGCAGTTCCCGGGGTGTACAGCAGCTCCGTCTTGCTGGGGTTGAGTTTGAGGTGGTGAGCCGCCATCCAAGAAGAGACGTCGGCGAGGCATGCTGAGATACGGGCAGAAACCTGTGTGTCAGACGGTGGGAAAGAGAGCACGAGTTGAGTGTCATCGGCGTAACAGTGGTAAGAGAATCCATGAGAGGATATCACTTTACCAAGAGTGTGAGTGTAGAGTGAGAAAAGAAGAGCACCAAGAACTGAGCCTTGTGGAACGCCAGTGGAGAGACTACAAGGAGCGGACGTGTCGCCCTGCCACGTTACTTGGTATGAGCGTCCCTGCAGGTATGATGCAAACCATTGCCATGCAGAGCCGGTAACTCCAAGGCCGGCAAGGATAGACAGGAGGATCTTGTGGTCCACTGTGTCAAAAGCTGCGGAGAGGTCAAGAAGGATCAGAACCGAGGACAGTCTGGCAGCTTTAGCTGCATGGAGCTTCTCTGTAACTGCAATGAGAGCAGTTTCAGTAGAGTGTGCAGCTTTGAAGCCAGACTGGTTAGGGTCCTGAAGATTGTTCAGAGTGAGAAAGAGAGACTGTTGGTTGTAGACAGAACGTTCGAGAATCTTTGAGAGAAAAGAGAGAAGAGAGATAGGTCTGTAGTTGCCGATGTCCAAGCTGTCTAGAGTTGGTTTCTTTAGGATGGGCACGACTCTGGCAGACTTGAAGGCCGATGGTACCTGACCTGACGACAAAGAGCTGTTTATGATAGAGGAGATGAAGGGAAGGAGGTTTGGAGCGATTGTTTGGAACAGAGGGGATGGAACAGGGTCTAGTGGACAGGTGGTAGGATTATTAGAGGTGAGAAGATGTAGGAGGTCATCTGTGGAAAGAGGAGAGAAGCAGGTCAGAGAAGAGGGAGGAGGAGGGCAGCGCCTAGAGAGCGGGGTAGAGGCGGGGGGGAAAGATCGGCGGATCTTGTCAACCTTTTCTTCAAAGAAGGAGACAAAATCATCTGCAGACAGGGTAGTGGGAGGTGGGGGAGTAGGAGGGTTGAGGAGAGAGGAGAAGATGGTGAATAGTTTGCGTGGGTCAGATGCAGATGATTCCAATTTCCCCCTGTAGTAGGATGCTTTAGCGGCAGCAACTTCCATTCTAAACCTGGAGAGAAGAGACTGATAAGAGTGGAGGTCGGAGTCGTGTTGTGACTTCCGCCACTTCCTTTCAGCCAGTCTTAGCTCTCTACGGTTGTTGCGGAGAACATCTGACAGCCACGGGGAAGGTGGAGAAGAATTTGCTGACCTAGGGGAGAAAGGGCAGAGAAGGTCGACAGAGGTGGAGATAGAAGAGAGGAGAGTGTCTGTAGCAGTTTCAAGTGGGAGAGAGGAGAAGAATTCAAGATGGGGAAGAGTGGTGAGGACAGTTGAGGCAAGAGCTGAGGGGGAGACAGAGCGAAGATTGCGGTGAAGAGTGGAAGAACTTGCAGAAGTGGTAGTTGAAGGAGCAGAGAGGGGGAGTGAGAAGGAGAGAAAGTGGTGATCAGAGAAGTCCAAAGGAGTCACAGCCACATCCAGAGCAGGGACAGGTCTGCTGAAGATCAGGTCCAGAGTGTTCCCTGCTCTGTGTGTTGGTGCAGACTGGTTGAACGCGAGATCAAAAGAGGATAGGATTGGGAGAAGGCATGAAGACTGGAGTTTCTCTGATGGAAGGTTGAAGTCGCCGAGTAGAATAAGTGGGGCGTCAACAGGGAGTCCACTCAAGAGAACATCCAGTTCATCAACGAAACTGCCCAAAGGACCAGGAGGACGATAGAGAACAATGATGTGAAGTCTAGTGGGAGAAGAGACAGTAACAGCATGGTATTCAAAAGAGGAAATGTCAAGATTAGAAAAAGAGAGCGGGGTGAAGCGCCACAGAGGAGAGAGAAGTAAACCGGTGCCGCCGCCCCTGCCAGTCCTTCGTGGAGAGTGGGAAAAGGCAAAGGCAGACGACAAGGCAGCTGGAGTTGCAGAGTTGTCCGGGGTGATCCACGTCTCAGTCAGTGCCAGGAAGTTTAGAGACCGAGCAGAAGCAAAAGCTGAAATGAAATCTGCCTTCTGCACTGCAGACTGGCAATTCCACAGTCCCCCAGTTACCATCACATTGGTATTAGAACAAGGTGGGTAAATGAGGTTACCGGAATTGCGGCGTCTGCATCGGTATCTGCACCTCCGGCTGCTGTCAGAGGTGAGGACAGGATTCGTCTACAGCATTTTAGCCTCGTCCATGTAATTAGAATCAGCCAGAAGCAGTGTGTAAGTGTAAGGGATAAGGAAAGGTTGGTGTAGAAATGAATTCTGATTGTTCTGGTTTAGAAACACAGACTAAGTGGAGCTCAGAGGAAAGATCACATCATAAAAATGTAGTTTTTGTTTTTTTAACAGGACCTCTCCTTTTTAAATGGGATCAACTAGATTAGGGTGAACTAATGTTAATGTCTGCTCTCTGTTCTGATGATCAATGACATTATTGGACTCTTTCAGTGACGGACAGGCCTGATTCTGAATCCTAACAGGGTACGTTATATTACCTAGTAAACATCTAGAAGAAGAAATGAGAGGAGAGGTGAGTGAGGGAGAGTTTAACTCCACTGGTAACAGGTTTGGACTCACAGAGTTGACGCCTCTGTTCGGTTTTGCTGCTCAGTTCTTCAGTGTTCTCCCACTCTAACACACTTCATACTGTTTCCAACAGCCACTGGAAGTTCCTCTGAACTAGGAACTATTTAAGGTCCTGCAGGAGGTCAGCAGGAGGACACCTACTGACCCTGACCTGCTGGAGAGAATGGTGCACTGCACTGAGCCTCGCTGTGATGTCACGGATGATGTCATTAAGGAGGATTCTGACCCAGGTCCACTGATGCAGCTGCACTTGGATCATTGCCAGGAGCTCACTGCTGACCGGATTTTCCCTTACCAGCAGTACGGACCTCCCAGTAAGACCAGTGCAGGCTGGGGTCAGCTGGTTAAGTGGAGCAGAAGAGCTGAGAAAATTATTTATTTATTTGTCTATTCAGTCTTAAAGGAATCATAAAAGCTAAAATCTCACATTTAGAGTCTGTGTTCATTCTGCTCTGTGATGCTTTACTGTGTGGGTTTAATAGCGCCCCATACAGGAGCCAGAACTCTTCTCCTCTCTAAAAAATAAATAAATAAATAAATAAATAAATAAATAAATAAATAAATAAAGCAGACTATGGCTATGCTGCACAAAAGTAAGGCCTCATCACCCTGCCGTATGGGGTGGACGCCATCCCTACCTAAAAAACCAGGCTTGTCCTCAAACTTTAACTAATTATCTATGAAGCCCACATGATTTTCCGAACACCACTTGGACATTCAGCGATTTAGCGATGTGAGTCGGCTGTAAGACTCAGCGCAGCGCCTCATTGGGATGGGACCAGAGCAAATTACGGCATCGGACATCGTCTGGGCCAGTTTAACCACCTCTTTAATATTATCCATAGTAACTTCTGACTGCCGCAGACGAATATCATTTGCCCCTACATGAATAACTATCCTTGAATATCTCCTGTTTGCTAGCCGCTTAAGGTTGCCGCTAATGTCCGGTGCTCTGGCTCCCGGTAAACCACGGTTACTGTTGGAGCCCCTAAAGGACGAGCTCTCTTCACATGTTGAACAGTAGAGTCTCCTCTGACCAGAGTTCTCTGAACAGACTCCTCAGTGGGGGTTTTACTGAGCAGACTGGGGGGGCTAGCATTAGCCTTAGCTTTCCAGCTATGCCACCGAGACATAACCTATTCTCCCCGCTGTGGGGGCTCTAATGCCGGAGTGTGTGTGTGTGTGTGTGGGGGGGGGGGGGGGGGGGCTACTACCAGTGACTCTTGCTCTCTATCCTTTAGTAAAGCCATGATGCTCCACCTCTAACTGCTCCACTTTCTTCTCCACAGAGCTACTAGCTCACATTCAGTACAAACACTATCATCATCACTAGTGGAGGAAAAAGGGTCTAGACTAAACATGCCACAATTCATACACTCGAAAAGCCCAGCAACAGCCTTAATAAAGTAGAAACTTAATAAAGTAGAAACTTAATGAAGTAGAAACTTACCGCTTGCAGTTGATTTGGGAACTGAAATAAACGCTGTTGTAGGTAAAACTGCTGCTCCGCTTTTTGTTTAGTCTTTTGAGAAACCTGTGGACTGTAAACATATGACGCAGTTGATGACTAAACACATATAAACAAAATAAGTGATAGAAAGAGGAAAACAAGCTAAACACGGAGACAGTGATGCCTCCAAGGTCCAGGTCAGGAGTCAGGATTTCACACAAGGGTTAGCGGCAAGTGGCTCTAAGCACCAGATTAACCTAGTGTACCTAGTAACCTAGTGTTAACATAGTGTATCTAGAACAGATAGAGATGTTTGTGGGGTGATGGTAATCTT
The DNA here is from genome assembly GCF_030463535.1 of Salminus brasiliensis. Classification (NCBI taxonomy): domain Eukaryota; kingdom Metazoa; phylum Chordata; class Actinopteri; order Characiformes; family Bryconidae; genus Salminus; species Salminus brasiliensis. Next base: position 19,313,920 of record NC_132891.1, read on the forward strand.
AGTAAGACACTAGTTTGAGTTTTGGGTTCTTTACTGTATCAGTAACATTAAACTCTTTAAACTCATGACACTTTTTGTTCTAATTGGTTGGAAACTCTGTTATGGGGTAAATACACTGGGAGCTCAGGTGTTTTGTTTAGTTTTTGCTCAATGTTTAGGGAAAATTGGTGTTAGGTAGGGAAAGGTCCATTTTAAGAAGTGTTTGCCTATGTGTCCAGGATGTAGACAAAAAGAGGAAGAGTGGACGTCTAGCGGCTGTTGTTCAATCCTTCACCATCCTGACTCACAGCAGGCAGCTACTGAAACTACACTCCCACCCTTTCATTTTTTCTTTTTTCTTTTTTTTTTAAATCCTGGACCAATGCTTTAGCCACTTCACCCAACACCCCCCCCCCCCCTTACTGGAGAAAATCACATTGTTTCTTTTTTGGTTTGCTTTTTCTTCTTTTTCTTTTGCTTTTTTTCTTTTTTTTTTGTCTTTGTCTTTCATTTGTGTTCTTATTTTCCTTTGTAATCATTTTCTTTGTCTTTGTATTTTTTCTTCTTAGTCTTCTTCTATTCCTTTGTATTAATTTATCTTTTTCTTCTTTTTCTTTGCCATTTCTTTGTCTTCGTATTCTTTATTTCCTTTGGATCTTTTTCTTGTTTGTATTTTAGCTTTGTCTTGTTTTTTGTCTTTTTCTTTTTTGTCTTTAATTTTTTGTCTTTCTTTTGTATTTTTTAGTTTTTTTGGTCTTTGCTTCCCTTCTCTGTCTTCTTTTTTTTCTTCTTTATCTTTTTCTTCTTTGTAGTTTATCTTTGTCTTGTTTTTATTTGTCTTTTATCTTTGTCTTTTTCTTTTTTGTCTTTATTTCTTTGTTTTTCTTTTGTCTTTCTTGATTTTTTTTTGTCTTTTGTCTCTTTTGTCTGTCTTCATTTTGGTCTTTTTCTTCTTTGTTTTTTTTCCCCTCTTTTTTTTCTTTCCTTTCTTGGTCTTCATTGTCTTCTCTTTTTCATTTTTTTCTCTGTCTTCTTTTTCTTTCTTCTTTGTCTTTTCTTTGTCTTCTTTTTCTTTTTTGTATTTTATCTGTCTTGTTTTTATTTGTCTTCCTTTATCTTTGTATTCTTTGTCTTTTTCTTCTTTATCTTTGTCTTTTTCTTAGTCTTCATCTTTTCCTTTGTTTTTTCTTATTTTTCTTTTGTTGGTATTTGTCTCCTTTTTCTTTTTTGTATTTTATCTTTGTCTTTTTTGTCTTATTCTTCTTTGTCTTTCTTCTTGGTCTTTTTTGTCTTTGTGCTCTTTGTCTTTCTTCTTGGTCTTTTTTGTCTTTGTCTTGTTTTTATTTGTCTTTCTTATTCCTGTCTTCTTTGTCCTCTTCTTTTTAATCTTTGTCTTTTTCTTCTTTTTTTCATCTTTGTCTTGTTTGTATTCGTCTTCTTTTATCTTTGTCTTTTTCATCTTTTTCTTCTTTGTGGTTTTTTAGTCTTCTTTTTTTTCTTTGGTTTTTTTTTGTTTTGTTTTTTTGTTGTCTGTCTTTGTCCTCTTTTTGTTTTTCTTCTTTTTATTTAATCTTTGTTTTCTTTATATTTGTCTTTGTTTATCTTTGTCTTCTTGGTCTTTTTCTTTTTGTCTTCATTTTCTATGAATCTTTTGTCATCTTCTTTTTCTTTTTTGTCTTCTTTAATCTATTTCTTCTTTTTCTTTTTTTCCTTCTTTTTCTGGTGTTTGTCTTCATTTCCTTTTTATTCTTTTTCTTTTCTTGGTCTTCATCTTTGTCTTTTCTTTGTCTTCTTCATTTGCATTTTTTATTCTTTTTCTTTTCTTGGTCTTTATTTTTTTTGTCTTTTTTGTCTTCTTCGTATTTTCTTAGTCTGTTTTGTCATTTTTATTTGTCTTCTTTTATCTTTTGTCTTTATCTTTTTCTTTGTCTTTCTTCTATATTTTTTTCTTCTTTGTCTGTCATCTTTGTCTTCGTTTTCTTTGTATTTTTCTTCTTTGTATTTTCTTGGTCTTTGTCTTCATTGTCTTTGCTTTTTCTTCTTTCCTTTGTTTTTCTTTTATTTGTCTTTGTTTTCTTTCTTTTTATTCTTGCTATTCTTCTCTGTCTTTGTCTTCTTTGTCTTTTTCTTTTTATCTGTCTTTATCTTTTTCTCCTTTGTCTTTGTCTTCATTTTCTTTGTCCTAATCTTTTCCTTTGTTTTTCTTCTTTTTCTTTTCTTGGTCTTTGTCTTCATTGTCTTTTCTTTATGGTTTTCTTCTTTTCTTTGTCTACATCTTCATTGTCTTTGCTTTGTCTTCTTCTTCCTTTGTTTTTCTTTACTTGGTTTTTCTTTTCTTTGTCTTTTTATTCTTGCTATTCTTCTTTGTCTTCATCTTCTTTGTCTTTTTTTTATCTTTGTCATTATCTTTTCTCCTTTGTCTTTTTATTCTTGCTATTCTTCTTTGTATTCTTTTATCTTTTTCATCTTTTTCTTTAGTTGGACTTAATCTTCTTGGTCTTTCCTTTGTCTTCTTTCTCTTTTTCTTCTTTGTATTTTATCTTTGTCTTGTTGTTCTGTGTCTTTAGGTTTTTGTTTTTCTTTTCTATTTCTTCGTTGTTTTTTTGTTCTTTTTATGCTTTGTACTTTATCTTTGTCTTGTTTTTCTTTTTCTTTTTTGTCTTTATTTCTTTGTTGTTGTTTTTTTGTCTTTGTCTCCTTTGTCTTTCTTCATTTGGTTCCTTTTCATCTTTGTCTTTTTTATCTTTTTGTCTTTCTTCTTTGTCTTAGTGTTCTTTGTCTTTTATTTTTATTTTTCATCTGTCTTCTTTTTCTTCTTTGTATTTTATCTTTGTCTTGTTTTTATTTGTCTTCTTTGTCTTTTTCTTCTTTATCTTTTTTATCTTTGTTTTTTCTTTTTTGTCTTCAACTCCTTTGTCTTTTTTTATTTTATCTTTGTCTTTTCTTTGTCTTCTTTGTATTATAGCTTTTTCTTGTTTTTATTTGTCTTTTATTTCATTTTATTTTTATTTGTATTTTATTTTTTCGTTTCTTGTTGTCTTCTTTGTATTTTTCATCTTTATCTTTTTTTTTTAATCTTTTTCTTTGTTTTTCTTATTTTTCTTTTGTTGGTATTTGTCTTATTCGTCTTCTTTTTCTTTTTTTCTTTTATATTTGTCTTTTTGGGTTATTCTTCATGATCTTTTCCTTCTTTGTCTTTCTTCTCTGTCTTTCTTCTTGGTCTTTTTTGTCTTTGTCTTGTTTTTATTTGTCTTTCTTATCTTTGTCTTCTTTTTAATCTGTCTTTTTCTTCTTTGTTTTTCATCTTTGTCTTGTTTGTATTTGTCTTATTTCATCTTTGTTATTTTCGTCTTTTCTTCTTTGTGTTTTTTTAGTCTTCTTTTTCTTTTCTTGGTCTTTGTCTTCATTGTCTTTCTTTGTGTTTTTCCTCTTTTCTTTGTCTTTGCTTTGTCTTCTTCTTTCCTTTGTTTTTCTTTTATTTGTCTTTGTTTTCTTTTTCTTTTTATTCTTGCTATTCTTCTTTGTCTTCGTCTTCTTTGTCATTCTCTTTTTTTCTCCTTTGTCTTTTTCTTCTTTCTCCTTTATCTTTGTATTCTTTTATCTTTGTCTTCCTAGCTGTGTCTTGTTTTTCTTTGCCATTATTGTCTTTTTCTTTCTTTTCTTTTCTTATACCTCATCTTCTTTATCTTTTTCTTCTTTTTTTATTGGATCTTTGGCTTGTTTTTCTTTGTCTTTTTCTTTTTTGTCTTTATGTTTTTGTCTTTCTTTTGTATTTCTTTTTTTGTTTTTAGTCTTTTTTCTTCTTTATCTTTTTATTCCTTGTACTTTGTCTTGTTTTTCTGTGTCTTTTATGTTTGTCTTTTTCTTTTTTGTACTTTATTTATTTTGTCTTTGTCTTTCTTCATTTGGGGCTTTTTCTTCTTTATCTTTTTTTTTTCTTTTCTTGGTCTTAATCTTTGTATTTTCATTGTCTTCTTTGTCTTTTTTTATCTGTTTGTCTTTCATCTTTGTCTTAGTGTTCTTTGTCTCTTCTTTTTTTCTCTGTCTTCTTTTTCTTCTTTGTATTTTATCTCTGTCCTGTTTTCATTTGTCTTCTTTTATCTTTGTCTTTTTTGTCTTTTTCTTCTTTATCTTTTTCTTCTTTATCTTTTTAATCTTTGTTTTCATCTTTCCTTTGTTTTTCTTATTTTTCTTTTCTTGGTATTTGTCCATCTTCTTTTTGTTTTTTCTTTTCCTTTGTCTCCTTTGTCTTTTTTGTCTTATTCTTTATTATCTTTTCCTTCTTTGTTTTTCTTCTCTGTCTTTCTCTTGGTCTTTTTTTGTCTTTGTACTGTTTGCCATTGTCTTGGTCCTTTTTTGTCTTTTTCTTCTTAGTTTTTTTTTATCTTTGTCCTGTTTTTATTCATCTTCTTTTATCTTTGTCTTTTGTGTCTTTTTCTTCTTTACCTTCTTTGTATTTTCTTTGTATTTTTCTTTTCTTGGTCTTCATTGTCTTTTTTTGTCTGTCTTCTTCTTTCCTTTGTTTTTCTTTTCTTTGTCTTTTTATTCTTGCTATTCTTCTTTGTCTTTGTCTTTTTTTGTCTTTTTCTTCTCTGTGTTTTCTTAGTCTTTTTTCCTTGGTCTTTGTCTTCTTTTTCTTATTTGTCTTTTTACATTTTTTTGTGTTTTATATTTTATCTTTGTCTTGTTTATATTTGTCTTTTTATCTTTGTCTTCATTTTCTTAGAATTTTCATCATCTTCTTTGTCTTCTTTAATCTATTTCTTCCTTTTCTTCTTTGTCTTTGTCTTCTTTTTCTTTTTTCTGTTTTTCTTTTCGTTGTCTTCTTTGTCTTAGTCTTTTTTTTCTTTCTTTTTCCTTATTTTCATTGCCTTTTTCATTTCCTTTTTTATTATTTTTCTTTTCTTGATCTTCATGTTCTTTGTCTTTTCGTTGTCTTCTTTGTCTTCTTTCTTTATTTTTTTATTTTATATTCGTCATTTTTATTTGTCTTGTATTTTCTTTTCTCTTTATATTTTTCTGTCTTTGTCTTCGTTGACCTTCATTTTGTCTTTGTTTTCTTTGTCTTTTTTTATCTTGATCTATGTCTTCATTGTCTCCTTCTTTCCTTTGTTTTTCTTTTTTATCCTTTGTCTTTTTCTTATTTGTCCTTTATCTTTGTCTTCTTTATTTCTTTATGCCCTGGGTCAATGTCTTCAGCCACTCCACCTTTATGCCCTTACTGAGGACAATGTCTACAGCAGTTTAGCCCCTTCCTATTCTTTGTGCAATAGTGTGGCCCTGCCCATTCATCTCACCCTAAGTATTTTAGCCTTGCCCATGTTATTAGAATCAGCCAGAAGCAGTGTGTAAGTGTATGGGATAAGGAAAGGTTGGTGTAGAAATGAATTCTGATTGTTCTGGTTTAGAAACACAGACTAAGTGGAGCTCAGAGGAAAGATCACATCGTAAAAATGTAGTTTTTGTTATTTTAAAAAGGCTCTGCTCTCTGTCACTAAAAGAGTCTAATAATGTCATTTATCATCAGAACAGACAGGCCTGATTCTGGATCCTAACAGGGTACGTTAGATTACCTAGTAAACATCTAGAAGAAGAAATGAGAGGAGAGATGAGTGAGGGAGAGTTCAACTCCAACAGCGACTGGAAGTTCCTCTGAATGGAGAACTATTTAAGGTCCTGCAGGAGATCAGCAGGAGGACACCTACTGACCCTGACCTGCTGGAGAGAATGGCGCACTGCACTGAGCCTCGCTGTGACGTCACAGATGATGTCATAAAGGAGGATTCTGACCCAGGTCCACTCATGCTGCTGGATCAGTGCCAGGAGCTCACTGCTGACCGGACTTTCCCTTACCAGCAGCTCTGCGTCTATACCAGTACAGACCTCCCAGTAGGACCAGTGCAGGCTGGGGTCAGCTGGTTTAGTGGAGCAGAACAGCTTAGAGAATTATTTATTTATTTGTCTATTCAGTCTTAAAGGAATCATAAAAGCTAAAATCTCACATTTAGAGTCTGTGTTCATTCTGCACTGTGATGCTGTGTGGGTTTAATAGCCCACAGGAGCTAAAACTCCCCTTTCTAATAAATAAATAAAAGCTTAAAATCTCACAGAAACCTTTGTGGTTTCTCAGAAACAAATCTGGTTACAAAGTGAAGAGCAGAGTGAAGAGTAAGAGAATATCAAACCCATCAGATCTTATTATAGAGAATCTGCTGTTCAGGACATTCAGATTCAGCAGTGATTCAGAGAGCTGGACAGGTCAGACAGGGTCACTGCAGTGAAATTGTGCTTTACTGTACAGAAACTTAACTGATTTCTTTGCAGTGGCGGTGAATGGAACCAGGCGTTAGTAGTCATGACAACTCCAATATAGCCATTATATTTCCTATCCAAACCGACCAGTGAAGCTACACGTCTTCTGAGTTTTATATGGAGTGATGCTTTAGGGGGGGAAAGTGGCTGATCTGAGAAAAGTACAGTTTTCTTTCGGGACGATTTATCATCACACAATATCCTGCAGCATGTATCCCTCCACCATTTTAGTGATATGTAATGTTAAGGATTTTACACACAGAGCTAGCTGAGTGTAACAGCGCCCCCGGTGGACAATCTTCACCTTCCTTCCCTGCATGGCAAGCTGTGAAAATGCATCACTAATGGAGACTTTAACAGAAGTTTATTTTTGATTTAAGATTATATGTACGCAAGTAAGATTTTATTTATATATTTTTTTTTTATTAATTTTTTTTTCTTGCATCTGTTTGCAATGGGGAAACAGATTGCATTTTTACTAATGTTTGTTTTCTTTTATGAGTTTGGTTAGTCTTTCATGTCCCATGTCACGTAGGAAGCGGAAACGCTTCCCTAACTCTGTATCTGGGAAGTGTGCATGTGGTTGTACGGTTCTACCAGCCTTGTGGGCTCCTCATTCACATGGGGAAATGTACATTTGTGTTCACCCTTTACTTCCTTAGTGAATGAATTAATATGTAGTTACCTGAAGCAACTGTTACACAACCAATTGTCAATTAACATACTGTGACAAAAGCTCTGGCTTTTAGTCTGAGTAAGAAGCCTGTTGTGAGAATCCCGTCAGAAACCTCGGTCAGCATTAGAGACCAGTCCAGGTTTAATATTTTTATGGCTAGAAATGGCCGAGCATACTAAAAAGAGACCAACTCTATAACCACTAGTCTACTAGAACAGCAAATGTTAAACATATATAATTTGTAGAAAATATGGGATTAAAGAATTCATACATTGCTTTCAGAATACAGAAGAGTATTTATCAAATCCAGGCTTAAACGGCCCTAGCTTCTCTAAAGCAGGAAAGTACTTGTACGTTCAAAGCGCCAATAAGCAAAAAAAAAAAAAAAAAATTATATAATATATATATTATATATAATATATAATATATATACATACATATATACAGTGAGTCCAAGAAGTATTTGATCCCTTGCTGATTTTCTTTGTTTGCCCACTAATAAAGACACTATCCTTCTGCACTTTTAATGGTAGATATATTCTAACATGGAGAGACAGAATATCAAGACAAAAATCCAGAATATAATTTTAAAGAATATATTTTAATTAATTTGTATTTCAATGAGGAAAATAAGTATTTGATCCCTCTTGCCAAACACACTCAATACTTAGTGGCAAAGCCTTTGTTTGCAAGCACAGCGGTGAGACGTTTGTTGTAGTTAACCACAAGTTTAGCACACACACCAGGGGGAATTTTGGCCCACTCTTCTTTGCAGATCCTCTCTAAATCATGAAGGTTGGTGGGCTGTCGCTTGGCAACTCTGACCTTCAGCTCCCTCCATAGATTTTCGATCGGATTGAGGTCTGGCGACTGGCTGGGCCACTCCATGACCTTAATGTGATTTTTCTTGAGCCAATCCTTTGTTGCCTTTGCTGTATGTTTAGGGTCGTTATCATGTTGGAAGACCCAACCACGGCCCATTTTCAGATCCCTGGCAGAGGGGAGGAGGTTGTCCCTCAGGATTGTGCGGTACATGGCTCCATCCATCTTCCCAGTGATGCGGTGAAGTAGCCCTGTACCCTTGGCAGAGAAACACCCCCAAAACATTATGCTTCCACCTCCATGCTTGACGGTGGGCACAGTGTTCTTGGGGTCATAGGCAGCATTTTTCTTCCTCCACACATGGCGGGTGGAGTTGAGGCCAAAAAGTTCAATTTTGGTCTCGTCTGACCACAAAACCTTCTCCCAATAACTTGGTTCATCTTTCAAATGATCATTGGCATACTTGAGGCGCGCCTCCACATGTGCTCTCTTCAGCAGGGGTACCTTTCGGGCACTGCAGGATGTGAATCCATTGTTGCGCAAAGTGTTGCCAATTGTTTCCTTGCAAACTGTGGTCCCAGCTGCCTTCAGGTCATTTGCTAACTCCTGCCGAGTGGTTGCAGGACGATTTCTGACTGTTCTCAGCATCATTGCCACCCCACGAGGCGAAATCTTCTTTGGAGCACCGGGCCGAGGTCTGTTGATTGTCATGTTATACTCTTTAAACTTTCTGATAATTGCACCAATAGTTGTTACTTTCACATCCAACACCTTACTAATCTTTTTGTAGCCCATTCCAGCTTTGTGAAGGTCAACAATTCTGACTCTGAGGTCCTGTGACAGCTCTTTGGTTTTACCCATGTTGGAGACTTGAAATCTGTGTGATCTGTCTGATTCTGTGGACAGGTGTTTTTCACACAAGTGATTAGTGAGAACAGGTGGCTTCAGGTCAGGTAACAAGTTGATTGGGAGTGTCTAACTGGTCTGTAAAAGCCAGAACTGCTAATGAATACTAAGGGATCAAATACTTATTTCACTCCATGAAATACAAATCAATTAATATATATTCCTTAGATTTATTTTCTGGATTTTCTTTTTAATATTCTGTCTCTCCATGTAAGAATACATCTACCATTAAAAGTATAGAATGATCATGTCTTTATTAGTGGGCCAACGAAGAAAATCAGCAAGGGATCAAATACTTCTTGGACTCACTGTATATATATATATATATATATATATATATATATATATATATATATATATATATATATATATATATATATATATATACACATATATACATACATACACACACACACACACACACACACACATCATACATCAACATAGGAAAATAGTATTATATTGAATAATAGGACAACATGTGAACAATTGTTAAATTGAATTGATTTTTAATGCTTTGTTTCCTTTTAAGTTTATTTATAAAGCACTTTTTACAACAAATGTCACAAAGCAGCTTTACAGAGATCTGGGCTCTTTTGAGCAAGTCAGTGGCAAGGAAAAACTCTCAAATCGAGAGGAAGAAAACTTGAGATGGGGACCCATCCTCCTCTGGTTGACAACAGATAGCACAATAATCGAATTAAGAGAATATGGAAATTCGCTGTCAAGTAATAAAAGATGAAGGTGAGTGAAATGTTAAAGTCCAGGCAGGTAATGCATGGTCATGCAATGGAGGGAGGGAGAGAGCGCGAGAGAGAGCTCGCGAGAGAGAGAGAGAGCAGGAACACAATAATTTAGGAGGATTTGTTGGTTGGGGGGGGGGGGGGGGGGTAGGTGGGGAAAGGGGTAACAGTGGGACAAGATCCAATTGGTAGGATGGAAATCATTTCACGGTGAGCAGAACACAGTAAAGGTTTCAGGACCATTTAAAACACATCTTTGAGTATAAATGTGTGGTCAGTCGTTTTCTCTAAGAATTGGATACAATACAATGTCCTTCCCTAAACACAGGCCTGCTTTAGCATAGGACTGCACAAATGACAGGCAGAATTCAAGGTCATTACAGTAGACACAGAATTGTGGCCAAAATATACTTGCAAAGAAACAGACTTAACATAATAAGGCCTTGAATGCACAGAGGAATACAGCAGCCACTGAGCACAAGCATAGCAATTCATATGATGAGACTAGAGAAAATGACCATCAACCTTTTCCAGCTACCAAACATGGAATCCAACTATCCCGTAAAGACTGCCGTGCTCAACCCTAGTTTCAGTCCTGAAGCACTTTGGCTATATATGACACCCACATCCGACACTGACATTAGTAGAATTTACAAACACAATATTAGGTGGTGCATTGTCCTTGTGTGTGAAAATGATATGAACCACAATAATTGTAGCAATCAAATAAATTGTCTTCTCAGGCCACAGAGTCCTGGGTTCCTAAAAGGATGCCAAGGAAACACAATGTTCTGGGGCATACTACTCAGAAAGTGTTCATTTCTGGTCTGGTTTCATCCCCAACCTAAAAGTCCATTTCAGTTCCACCTGAAAAAGCATCCTGGATCAGATCTTGTAGGTGGTGGGAAGCAAGCAACACAATCAGTCCAATGCCGTTGTTCAAATGGTGCTGTGTAAAGACTTGTCCTGTCAGTCTTTGCCCTTTAGAGCAAAAAGTTTCAAAGTGTGGAGTGCCACCGTCATCACAGGCAGCCAAGGCGGCGCTAGGCTCACACCTTAGGCTGTTTTGTCAACGAAAGATGGAGTCAGGATGACTGTTTACCAGCCGTTGCCATTGACTCTTCAGATGGTCCTATCTTCTGATCACACACATCTTAAAAATCCAAACAACAACAACAACAACCACCACCACTCAGGTCATTTGAAGTAAGAGAACTATACAGAATACATTGATTATTGATCAAGTACATAAGGACTTACAGTCAAGCCGGAGTCTGTACACTCCTTTCACCTGCTCCACACTTTATGATGTTACAGACTTATTCTACAATACACCGAAGTCTACACAACTCTACACAAAGACAAAGTAAAAGCAGTTTTTTTTTTAAGACATTTGTGGTAATTTATCATAAAATAAGTAAAATCTCAAAAGGGGAACCAGTCCTCCCCTGGTCGACACCAGATATTTTAAGAGCTGCTGCAAGTGACATCAAGTCAAAAATGATGAAAATATGAGGGCAATGTGAAAGTGCATGCAGGTAAATAGTCATATGCACAGCTATGCAGTGATCCGAGAATGACTCAATATGAGAACCCAGAGTAGGACAGCATGTCAGTGGGCAGCAAGCGAGCGAGCGAGCGAGCGAGCGAGCGAGCGAGAGAGAGAGAGAGAGAGAGAGAGAGAGAGAGGAAAGGAAAACAAACAATGGGAATAGGAGGAGAGCAGCAAAATAGGGGGATTTACAGTCAAGTCTGCCCCAGGCAGTAGGCACCAGCACCCAACCACGAATGGACTCCCATCAGCAGCGAGCAGCTCAGCACATGGGGAGAGAGAAGAAAATGACAAAATTAAGAAAGGGATTTAGGAGTAAGAGTAGATTGGTCTGTACACATGGACATGCAAACAGCCACACACACACAGTTATAGATGGACAGACAGCCAGCCAGCCAACCAGCCAGCCAGAGTTGCAGATGGACAGTGTAATGTAACTGACTCTTCACCAGCGCATACATAGTAGAGACAATTACTGAGCATGTTACTTACCTGGTGATCTTATGGGAATAAAGGCACTGCTTCATGAATATAATGAATTAATATATAAAAGTATTTAATTTCTGCAGCTGCTTTTATCCTACACCAAGAGGGTAAGTGAGGAGAAAGAAAGACCTCAAACTGGTTGGAAGAGAAGGTGGTGGAGGAGCCCTCTGTATTTCCAGGCAACACCGACAGGCTCTTGGTGCAGGAGTGGAGACGACGACCTTTTGTGTCTGCTGCGCTGGTAGTGCTGGAATTAAGGTGCCGGTGTTGGAGAAGTCACGGGCAGCCTCCAGCCTCATCTTCCGTCAGTGGAGTTTGGACTGCTTCTACAACAGCAGCTGGATCTACCGGTCAGGCTTGACGACCTCCCTGCAGAGTGTCGGGAGAGCTCGTCCCTTCATGGTAACACAGGGAGCAGAGAGGACAAGGATCACAACAACCGTCTCAGACAAAGAAGACAAAACTGATATATAAAGACTATAAAGTAGGGACGATCGCTTGATGCTGTGTCGAATTACGTTTTCGAGCTGCATCAAAACAGCAGTTTGGAGTCTCGCACAAAACACAGGCCATCATGTGATTGCTTAAAAAGAAGCGTGGTTGCGTCACTGACATGCAGTCACGTTTCAAGCACATCAATTCCCCGGTCCCACTGTAGACCCGAGCATAACAAACCAAATATAAACGGATATACGAACAAAAGATTACATAAAAAATAATGTTCAATGAAAAGAAACACAAGCAGACATCACTGTATGGTGCTCCGGTTTCAGTTTGGACAAAGCTTATGGACACACAAGTGACTCAGGCAATGGAGGTGAAGCTGAGAAGCCTCGACTCCTCTCCCAGAAGCTCCCATAAAAGATTGAAATTTAGCTTTGGCCAGCGGTAGTCACCGCCCATCCAGATCTACGCTGATAGTCAGTGTGAGTTGAGGAACTGTCAGTAAAACTAGTACATTCTTAAAAGAACATTCTCAATTAGTGCAGTTTCAGCAAAAGTTAACTTCAGAAGCACAGGGAAAATGCATAGCCATCCTAGATTTAATATATTAAAGGTCATCTTAAAATGCATGTGATCTATTAATGGACAAAGACTAAATGATTACGCTCTGACTGGACTTTTAGAAGCACAAATAACCTGTAGCCTACACACTTCAAGGAGAAGAAATTACATTTTGTGGACTATATATGTTGACAGAAAGCAATCTGAGAACCAGCTACGTGTTTTAAAGCTCCCACAGTACAGAGAAAAGCCTTCGGTATCTACACTGGACGATTAAGGAACGGTTAGCAATGTGACTGTGAAACTCTGACTGAGAACACAGGGCCATTGTTTAGCAGTGCTGACACAGAATAAGGGCATTTGACTGCGACTCTTTGTTCTAGCGTCTACGGCGAGAGACTGGATCTTAGGTGTTGAGTATATTGATGCATGCAAACACATATGAGTACTTCATTGACAATTACTGCTTTAGGGACTAGAGATCATATATTTAACAGGGCAAATTCAAAGCGAGAACTGCTTTTACTCAGAAATCCGGAGGAATTTATGTTAATTTTTAGATTTTTGAAGCAAATTTTCTGAGGTCACAATTACAAACCATGCAGGGGACAGACAGTCTTGATATGGCAGGGTTTGTCGAGTAAATCATGTAAATCACTTACCTGCCAACTATCTATTTCACTAACCTGACTGGGAGGGGCCAGACAGTCCTGACGTAGCACCTTCTTGGTGTTCCTGGAGAGAACGATGGACCCCAGGTCGCTCAAGTCCAGACTCTCACGAAAGCTCTCCCAATTCTCTATGAAATCAGCGCTGATGCACCTGTTCCGCAGCCAGCAGTGGAGCATAAGGAGCTGGGTAAACGGCTCGCTCACTCGTTGGTAAGTGGTGTCCAGAAACAGAATAGTGGAGAACGTTAGTGCCGAAACCGCCTGACAACATACAGGACATGAGCACCTGGAAAAAAAGGAGATTGTGGTGTTATTCGTTGAGTACTTTTCACTGTTTTAAAGTAGAATCTCCAACAATGAGAACACCACCCTGAGGAGTTGTCCTCGGTAAAGGAACAGGTGAAGAAGGTGAAGAGCTGAGGACCTCGAACCGGTACACAGAGGTGAAAACCAACTATGATGGAGAAACCCTTGGCTTTTTTCCGGCCACGCTGACGCAACCAACGGTCAGTGAGAAAGAGTATTGTACTGTAACACAGGGAGAAGAGAGCACAAGCATCACAACAACTGGCTCAGTTGGCTCAAAAAAAACAAAGCTGATAAAGGCTATACAGTAGGAATGGTCGCTTGATCAAATTGATACCATTGGAGTTATAGAAATTCTAATTCTGTGTCTACTGACGTTCACAGCTACGAATAACCAGGATCATACTGCATGTGTGGTTGTGTGATCATAAAACCACTATGCTAGCTTTTCCCAGCCAATTTGTTTGATTCTGATTGGAGCAACACTGTTAAGGGAAGATTGGAGCACAATCTGCAGATCATCAATTACATGCTCTAGATCTTTAAGATGAAATGGGAAGGAGATGGAGAACTCTGGAAAGTCATTAATGAAAACACTAGCTGCAATAGCTAAACCCTGGGGAGTCGATGCATTAAGAATGAAACAGCGATGGCCTCTGAACTCTCACCAAGGACGTGACGAACAGCCAAAAATACGATACCAAGTTCCCCATTAAAGAGTACAGTAGGCTTTATTACCTGAATGTCACTGTAATTATGGTAATTTGATATCTGAGGAGACATAACCTTTTTTGCTGGTGACGAGTTTGGAGTAAAAGGCAGAGGTTTCCTGCTGAGAAACATTCTTAACTGCACCGATAACCAAAAAGAGTAAATAAATTAAAAAAAAAAAAAAAAAAAAAAGGACCAAACTCGATTAGGAGCTCTAGCCAGCTACAACCGAGCCCATGAATGGAGTCATGTGACTTCCTTTAAAGCAGTTTTCTGACGATCCAATCACAAACCACGTAAGGACAGACAGTCTCCATACTGCAGGCCCTTTCCTGTGCGGGAGTGGAGGCAAAAACCCTCTGTGTCCAGAGCAGCCTCCAGCCTCATCTTCCGTCAGTGGAGTTTGGACTGCCTCCAACAGCAGCAGTCAAGCTCGATAACCTCCTTGCAGAACGCCTAGAGATCTCGCTCCTCAGCAGTCGCCAAGTTTCTCCAGAGTAAACAGACAGAAAAGCAAACAGTCAGTGAGAGAGTACTGTACAGTAACACAGGGAGCAGAGAACACAAGGATCACAACTGTCTCAGATAAAGAAGACAAAGCTGGTATTAAAGACTATAAAGTAGGGACGGTAGCTCGAAGGTCTGTGTCCAATCACGCCTTGAGCTTCTAAAGCAGCATTAACCGCATTAAAAACAAAAATGAAACAAACATAGAAAATGTGTAAGATAGAATAACTGCATGATCACAGGTAGATCACTAATATTGCAGTTCCACTGGATTTAGAATAAAAGGTCAATCAATAAAAACGTCCCTTTTGTTATGACAGACAGATGCAGATCCATATGGGCTTATATTCTCTCTTCTCTCCTGTACATAAGACACACTCCTGAACGGATTGTGACAAAAAGCTTTTTCCTTTAGTGAGTACTTGTATCAGACAATATTAATATCTGATCATCAGACTGCTGCAAAACAATTCCATCATTTGATGATGAAGATATGTCAGGTGTCAAGTCGGAAATATCCACATCGTACACATCCTCATTTTTCGTACACTTCTGTTGTGCTCTTGTGGAAACCATCTGAAGCACTTCTGCATTTCCTGACATAGCTGTTTCTGGCCACCTAATCTGTGAATGATTCCGAGCAGATATCGCACCCTAAGAGTTGCCGGATTAGGTACAATTGGACCAGCAGGATATACTGCTGCATTTACCGCTCTCAGAGGACTATTCACCAGTGAATATTCACATGCAACAATGGCTTCACTTTCCAAAAGGGAATTTTTAATTTTGGATAACCCTTCTTCTGCTTCCTTGGACATGGGGCAATGAGCATGGCATGAGCATCAGCTGTTTTGCTTGCACCACTTTACCCAGAGATGCACCCTTTATTGACCCAATATCATTCATTTTGAGACCAGAAATGTTTTGGAATTTTGTCAACAAAAACTGCTAAGTCATTAGTCTCAGTCTCATCATTTTCACTTGGCAGCTCAGATCTTGACCGTGTAACAGAAGAATAATCAATTATTTGTACCCTCAATGTATTTATACTGGGTACAAAACAACAACAATATTGTTTCAGCTGCTACCTTTTGTATCCACAATATGTTCATACATATAGTCAACACCATTTGGAGACAAATAAAACAAAGTTGACAGACCTCCATGTGACTCATCAGGTTCTCTGCTCTGTCAGATCCCAAGAATATTCTACTGGGTCTATTTTAAGTGGAAATATCCCTACACTAGGACCAGCAGCAGAAAAACCTGAATCTGTACATTGTAGGTTTAGACTGAAAGCTCCCAATAAGTCACATCCTAGTAAATTCACGGGGCAACATGTGAAGACTATAAACCAGTGTTTTACTGTTCTATTACCCAATTTCACCTTCACGTGTTTCTAACTGAGAGACTGAAATGATCATCTTAAGGCAATGCTTTGGACATCTTCGTCCTTTGAGTCCGGATTGCTGCAAAAAGTCAATGGCCTAAAACAAATTTAAAAATTAAAATATCAAAGGGATCCAGGTTAAAGTAACCTGAAGGTCTAAGAATGTGGCGTCCCGTGTCCTACCGTTTATTCGAAATCCGTAAGGCAAATGGTGTAATTAATTTACTTAGTCACCTCGGGTACAGAGACTCAGAGTCCGTAGAGCGCCTGAATTGACTCAATCACTCATTGGGATGTGGGCGGCCACCTCTGTCGGTTTCTGATCCCGTCTCTGAAAACTCTGGACCCAGAGGAATATTGGGATCTCTGTGGAACCTCCAAAACTGTGGTGGTGGGATTTATCGATTATCGATCAGCCAGTCTTAGGAATGTAGTGGAACACTTTAATCCTGCAGTAAACATAATGCTGGTGGAAGGCTTAGAACCGAGTCTGACAATAAAAAAACAAAAACCCTGTATTAAAGCAGCAGTAGGTGGAGGATCCATGTGTCCATCAATATATTTACAGAATGGTGGTAAAATATTGTAGATAACACTCCTCATCTACAGGTTTAAACACATTATTAATTCAATTTAAAATAGTGCATTCCTTACACTGGACTAAGACAAGGCTGGAAAATTTTGTTTAAAACATGAATCTAATGTGTGATAGATGTCAAACAGAATCAACACAGGCACACGTTCTGGTTTTGTCTAAAAATGACTGACTTTTGGAATTATGTTTTCAACTTCTTTTCAGGAGTCTTCAAACAGCCGATCCAGCCTTTCCCTACAACAGCAATATTCGGGGACTCCTCAAGGGCTTTATTTGGGGAAAAATCTTGTTCATGGCCAAGTGATGGCTAAGACTGCTGAGATTACTTAAAGTGAAAGAGAAAAACCCTCCTACCTAAAATTGGGTGCAGTGGTAAATGTAATAC
The DNA here is from genome assembly GCF_030463535.1 of Salminus brasiliensis. NCBI lineage: Eukaryota > Metazoa > Chordata > Actinopteri > Characiformes > Bryconidae > Salminus > Salminus brasiliensis. Next base: position 19,330,966 of record NC_132891.1, read on the forward strand.
TACTTGGCAACCTGTCTTGACTTAAATTGACAATATGGACTCTGATGATTAATTGGCTGGTTAGTACCCAGTTTGAAATCTATTTCTCTATTTAAAATTCTGCAGTTATTTACATTTACTCTCTTACCCTTTGTAAATTTGGAACTTGAATGTGCTTTTATAACTTAATATGCAAAAATTACCTGAACTGAGTTAGTGTTTTAAGTTAATCATGAATGCAAAAAGACTCAGCTTCCAGGGGACCCTGTGCGAACTGATTATATGACCCCCACCAATGTAATAAACAGACCTACGCCCTTGATTTAATTTCACAGAGATCTAGTGAACTAAGGTGGTTAGCAGTCATAACCTTATTGACAATGACAGCTTTAGGGGCTAGAGATTGCATATTTAACAGCCCAAACGCAATGCGAAACTGCTTGTACTCGGAAAAATAGAAGAATTTATATAAATTCTAATAAGATTTTTAAAGCAGATTTTCCAACAATACAATTACAAATCACGACAGTCTCAATACTCAGATCTCTGCGGTAGAAGACCGGACACAGTTAAAAGCTCTCTCAGTTCTCTACGAAGTCAGCGCAGACGGACCTGTCCCGCAGACAGCAGTGGAGCGCGAAGAACTGAGGAAAAGGCTCCCTCACTCGTCTGTAAGAGGGCAGGGGGCTGAAGACGATGATCCTGATGTCTGGCTTTTTCCGAACAGTGTCCAGAAGCGTACGTAATCGTGGAGAACGATAGTGCCAAAGCCACCTGGTGACACCCAAGACACGGGCATCTAGAAAACAGGAGACTGTGGCATTACTCTTTAGGGTCGATACTTTTAAGGGTTTTACAGAAGAATCTCCAACGGTGAGAACACCGCCCTGAGGAGCGGTCCTCAGTGCTGGAGCAGGTGAAGAGCCGAGGTCCTCGAACCAGTTAGCAGAGGTGAAAAATGGCTGTGGTGGTGGAGGAGCCCTCTGCTTTTCCCAGGCCACTCTGATGCTTCAGGTCCTCTCAGGTGCTGGAGTGGAGACAACGACGACCCTCTGTGTCTGCCAGTAGTGCTGGAATTAAGACGGTCGCGTTGGAGGAGTCACGGGCAGCCTCTAGGTCTTCTTCGTCTTCTGTCGGTGGAGTTTGGACTGCCTCTACAACAGCAGCTAGAGTAACACAGGGAGCAGAGAGCACGAGGATCACAACAGCGGTCTCAGATAAAGACGACAGAGCTGATATTAAAGATTATAAAGTAGGGACAGTCGCTAGACCAAACTGATACCAATCAAGTCAGAGAAATTCTAATTCTGTGTCTCTATTGACGTTCAAAGCTACAAATTAACGCTTTCATTCAGATTGGAGCAACATTTTCAAGGCTAGAACGGAGCACAGTCTGCAGATCATCTGTTACATGCTCTAGATTTTTAGGGTAAAATGGGAAGGAGATGGAGAAATCTGGAAGGTTAATAAAACACTAGCAGTCGAGCCTTTATGATAAAAGGTTTAGCAGCAAACCCGCCTGTGTGTCGGCCAAGACGCCAAAGACACGGAGACTGGTGATGTTCTAGATATTGTTGTATTTAAGGAGATTGGGGATGTCAATGAGGCTGAAGCATGGAGCACTGGGCATTAGAAATATGAGTGTTATGGGTGAATGATGAATAAGTAAGGAAGAATTTAGGACAGGCTGATGAATAAAGACTGAAATAAACAGAATACATGCACAATATTAAATAAAAGTTCAGAAAGGCTCCAGGTCTATATCACAGTGCTACTAAATTACTAAAATTACCACTCAAAGCTTATATCAAGACACCAGCTTTAACCTAACCTAAAACAGCTCAGTAGCGTGAAACATGAAGAAATAACAGAAACCATGAATATGAAGTAATACATAGGTAAATACTGAAGCTACACTGCTAAGGAGATAGCTAGCATAGCAACAGAACTAAGCCATTCCTAAACTAAATGAACAGCAGCTTACTTCGTGTCACAGACTCTAAATTAAAGGCACCCACAGCCACACAGCTTGAGCAGTTTCTAAAGTTCAGTCTTCCAGAGGAGCTACAGAGCTCGGTCACACCGGCTCGTTTGCCCTGCGCACTGCTACAAGACCACTCTGCTGCTTTACAGCGGAGGCTCCTGATTGGCTGAGACTCCGCATTATATACTGACCAATGCGGCTGAAGCTTCATGAATATTAAATGAGGTCACTAATTTAAGGAGCTTTTGGACAGATCCAGGGTTGGAGATCCACTCAGACATTTACTGAGGATTACTCAGATGCAGTCTGTGAACTTCCTGAAAACTAAAGGTGAAACAGTTAAAGCTACTGAGAGATGTTTGGCCGATTCGTCTCCAAATGAAACAGTAAAATGTATTTGTTCACATAATGCTTCAGAGTTCACAGCAACAGATTTACAGTCATTGCTCTGTAAGCAGGGGATAAGGTGTGAGACCTCAGCAGCTATATATATGTATTCAATGATTTACACAGAAAACAGCTGACCATTCTGTTTACAAACACATTGAAATCAGGAGGATAATACTTATTCAAATAAGTTTAAAACTCCTGCTGTGAATAAACTAGAAAAATCCTCTATGCTCCTTAAAGTCTATTACTAAGCACAATGTCCCCAAGCTGAGGGGGTAGATCTGGATTCAAAGCAATCTAGGTAAAATGTTCATCTTGATTACACCAATTCTGCCAAACAAAGTGTGGTACAGGTCAGGGGTAATTGTTATCCCAAGGTATCTAAAACCAGTGTTTGTCAACTGGAATGTTAGATTTAGTTTAATATAATCCGGGACATTCAGCTGAATAGCTGTAGACCTGCCAAAATTGACTTTATAGCCAGATAGCACACTATAATTAGCGATTACGTTCCTGATTTCAGGAACAGACGTCACTGGATTCTTTAAATACAGAAGTAAATCGTCTGCAAATAATGAGATACGATGATCTGCTTCTCCCACTAAAACTCCTGAAATAATGAAACTAGATGTAAATGTATTCAGCAAGGAGTTCTATTACTAATGCAAAATGCAATGGTGAAAGAGAGTAGCCTTGTCTGCAGCGTCTTCTAAATGGACAAACATTAGATATAAGACCGTTGGCATTTATGGAGGCTGTGGGGTATATTTATAAAATTATTCTCCAATACGATTTTCTCCAGTAGTGCAAAAAGAAAATTTCACTCAACCCTGCTGAACGCTTTCTCAGCATCTAAGGAAACAAAGTAGAGTCTTTTCTTTTGTTAAGAAGGTTTATAACAACATTACGAAGGCGGTGAACTTTATCGGATTCATATCTGGATTTAATGAATCCCGTCTGATCAGGTTTAATGATGTAGGGAAGAAATGTTTCCAGTCGGGGAGACAGTGCTTTAGTTAGAATTGTGTAATCTACATTAAGTAGACTAATGGGTCGATAGGAAGCACATGCTGTTGGGTTTTTGTCCTTTTTTAACAGCAGACCATTTGAATTTTCCTCAAGATTATTATTAATCATGAGCATAAAAATGGGGCATAAATCTGGGAAAAACTTCTTGTAAAATTGGACTGGATATCCGTCAGGGCCAGGAGCTTTTCCTGAGGGCATGGCCCTGATAGCATCCCAGACCTCCTCTGGTGTAAAGGGGGCATTCAAAAAAGTCTGATCAACTTCTGAGACTAGGGAGAGAAATGTAATCTAAGTAATTTGATCTATCCAAATGTGAACTGCTACAGTCTGAAGTGTGAAGTGATTTTAAAAAGTTACAGAAAGTATCATTAATTATGCGAGGGTGGTAGAAAATATAACCAGAAGGAGTTTTAATAGCTTTTACAGATCGTTGAGCATGTTGTAATTAAGCTGGTGAGCTAATAAACGACTGGGTTTATTTCCAAACTGTTTAGAAAAAAATAACAACTTAGAAATATGAGGAGTTCATTCAAGCTTAAGTTTTAATTTAGCATTTACTAGCAGAGACCAGTTTGTATCAGACTGTGTTTGTGTTCTAGCTGCAGCATCTCAGCTTCCAAATCTTTCGTTTTTTTTTTTTCCTGGAGAGACGCATAAGAGATCAAATGACCTTTTTAAGGCCGTCCCATTTAATTGCACTGGTAACTGGAGAGTTGCAGTTGTCTTGCCAATAATCTGTAATTCTTTAACATAGAAACAAAACGCTTCTTTATTTAGTAAATGTGTTAAATCTCCACTGATTTTAATGCTGTTAAATTTAGCATTACATTCAAATACACTGGACTGTGGTCAGATAAAACCAATTTGACAGACCTTCAACATATGTATAGAGTTAGCAGGAATAAGAAAGTAATCCAGTCTTGAATAGGAGCCATGGGGATGAGAGTACATGCCACTCTGAGCCAAGGCTTTCACGTGTAAAACTTCCGCCATCAGGTCAGTATAGAAGCACAAGGTTGACCCATTATGAGAGATTGAACGTTTCTCCAGCGCAGCTCCTAAAATAACTTCTTTAGTGGTGAAAGTGGACCAGGATGCTCCATGGTGAGCTTTTGGACAAGAATGTTAAAGCCTGTTCAATTTCAATGGGCAGAACACCCATGGGAAGATCCATCTGGAGGAACTTTAACTGTGTGTGTGTGTGTGTGGGGGGGGGGGTGACATTGCCCTCTGCATTTTCCGGCAAAACAAACATTTTTTGGACAGTTTTTTTGTGACTTGGGCTCCGTGGTTGTTTAGAGAGTCTTCAGTCGGCAAGTTTTCAACCTCATCCCATCGGTCTTCGGTGGCGGTAACTCGTGCCACTAAAGTGGATAACTAAACAACTGTTAATGCCAAATTAATATAAGGTGTGAAATCAGGGTCCAAAATATACTATCTAGTGGGATCATCACAAAATATAAGACCTTGTAATTATATGGGGCTACCAGAGCCTCCACTGTTGAGGGGCATGAATTGTGAGCACAATTTTCAGACAAATGCTCAGGCATTTACCTTAAAACCTCAATCAACATGCCTGAATCCATTTCAAAATCTAAAAATGCAAGACCACCATCTGACTTACACCTCTGTAAAGTAGATAATTTAATATGAGGTCATTTACCATCTCAAATACACATGGATAGTACCTTAGAGTGTATCCCAATATTTTTATAGGCAGGGTCAAAGGTATCATAACTATAGAAATTCAGTCTAGGTAGAATGTTCATTTTTACCACTACGATCCTGGAGTGCGGTGAGTTAGGCAAGTGTGTCCAATTCAGTATCTATTTTCATTTGTTGTAGTATACCACTGAAATTTTGGAGGACAGTCACTCACTGAGGGACACACCCAAATACCTAAACTAGCACGTTTAAGAGGTTCATCTAGACCATTAAAATGTTCCAGCTCAAGACTCAAAATACCAGAAAGATTAAAAATGAATTCAACAACAAGACCTTTAATTTCCAGACTCCAGACAAGAGCCCAACACACCTTAAATACATAAAATAAGTGAACTGCCCAAATCCACCCCAGTACTGACAGTTTGATCAAGAAGCAGCTCAATGTTTGGCTGTTAGGGTCGTCTTTCTCCGCGCCCTCCGGGAGAACGAGAATGCACAGGCTGTTCCATCAACCCCGGTCTTGCAGATCAAACACCAACCGTTCCAGAGTGCCCAAACGATCTGAGTGTCCTGATAGAAGTTTATTCTGCTCCCTTTGCTCGCCCATGAGATAGTCTAGCTTTGAACACATTCTGAAACGTAGACATGTGTGTAAAGAATTCTTCCCACATTGCTGAGAGCCATGCCATGACTGTTTTTACCTTTTTTTTTTTTTTTTACTGGTGACGTGTTTAGAGTAAAAGGCAGAGATTTTCTGGTGAGAAACATCCTTAACTGCACCAGTAACAAAAAAAAGGAAATAAAATAAGGACCAAACTCGATCCGGAGCTTTAGCCAGCTGCAACCGAGCCCATGAATGTGACTCCCCCTAAAGCAGTTTCTGACGTTACAGTTACAAACCATGCGGGGGACAGACACGGGTCTCCATACTGCAGGGTCTGTCTGAGATACTATGAGGGACACTGATATATTACTTTTTAAATCAAGCAGAGAAATGACAGAATAAATGATTATAAAATCCAGTAAATCATGGAAATTAATTACCTGCCCACTATCCAGTTGCCCTGTGGTCCTGTCTTATTCCAAGTGGTGTCCAGAAGTGTGTGGCAGAGCTCCTTCAGGGTCTCGCTGCATTGGGCAGAGAAAAGTGAAGAATGATGGTACCGAAGCCACCTGGCAACATCCCGATACTTTTAAGGGTTTAACAGAAGAGCCTCCAACAATGAAAACACCGCCCTAAGGAGTTGTCCTCGGTGAGGGAGCAGGTAAGGTCAAAGAGCTGATGACCTCACACCAGTTATAGTTGAGGTGAAAACTGGCTGTGGTGATGGAGGAGCCCTGTGCTTTTCCATGTAACGCTGACGTCCCCAGGTCCTCTCCGGTGCGAGAGAGGAGACAACAACCCTCAGTTTCCACCACGACGGTAGTGCTGGATTTAAGATGGCCAGCGTTAGAGGAGTCACCGGCAGCCTCAGGCCTCGTCTTCAGTCAGTGGAGTTTGGACTGTTTCTACAACAGCAGTAGTCAAGCTTGATGACCTGCTTGCAGAACGCCAGGAGATCTCGCTCCTCAGCAGTCGCCAAGTTTCTCCAGAGTAAACAGACAAACACAAACGACAGTCAGTGAAAGAGTACTGTACAGTAACACAGGGAGCAGAGAACACAAGATTCACAAAAGCTGTCTCAGAGGAAGTAGACAAAGCTGATATTAAAGACTATAAAGTAGAGACGATCGCTCGACACTCTGTGTCAAATCACGTCTCGAGCTTCTAAAGCAGAATCAAATCAAAACTAAACTAAAATAGAAATACAGAAAATGTGTAGGATAGAATTACTGTGTTTAAATGTCAATGCTTTTAGCCATTCAACATGATCACGGGTAGATCACTGAACCTTCATTCTAAATAAACTAACTAATTTAACTAACTAATTTAAATCATTAAAAACATCTTTTGTTATGAGACAGATGCAGATCCATATGGGCCTATATTCTCTCTTCTCTCCTGTACATAAGACACTCCTGAACTGATTCTTTTTTTTAGACAAAAAAAAAAAAAAAAAAAAAAAAAAAAAAACACCTTTGCTTTTCCAATATTTAGAATCAAGTCTAGATTTTCCCCCTGCCCTCCTTTCTTGCCTAGAGAAATATGCAGTTCACCTTTAGTGACCCAATATCATTCATATCATTCAAAATTCTCGGGTTTAAACAACCCGGAGAGTCAACATATTTCAAGACAATATCTTAGAATTTTTAAAACAAATCTGGATCCAGAGAAGTTCCAAGTTCAAAAAGCCAATGGCCTAAAACAAACTTAAATTAAAATATCAAAAGGGATTCAGGTTAAAGTAACCTAAAGGTCTAAGAATATGGCGTCCCGCCACCTTTTTTTATTTTATTCCAAATTCCTAAGGCAAGCGGTCTAATTCATTTGCTTACAGTCACCTCAGGTACAGAGTCTCGGAGTCAGTAGAGCGCCTGAATTATACCTGATTTACTACTTTTTATACAAGCAGAAAAGTGACAGAATAAATGGGTGAAATCAAGTAAATCATGTAAATCACTCACCTGCCAACTATGCACTTCACTAACTGGACAGTGTGAATAGGAAGGGTCAGTCAGTCCTGGCACCTTCTTGATGTTCCCGGAGAGAACGATGGACCCCAGGCGGCTCAGGTGAAGCTCATCTCTGTGGTAGAGGACCGGACACAGCCAAAAGATTTCCCAGTTCTCTACATAGTCAGCGCAGACGGACCCGTCCCGCAGCCAGCAATGGAGCGCGAAGAGCTGGAGAAGCGGCTCCCTCACTCGTCTGTAAGTGGGCAGGGGGGGCGTAGACGATTCTGGTGTCTGGCTTTTTCTGAACAGTGTACAGAAGCGTACAGCAGTGCTTCTTCAGGGCCACGCTGCATCAGGCAGAGAATAGTGGAAAACGATGGTGCCAAAACCACCTGGCAACGTCCAGGACAGTGGCACTTGAAAAAACGGAGACTGTGGCATTACTCTTTAGGGTCGATGGACCCTATAGAAAATGTGTGGAGGGAGTTAAAAATTGAAAAAAATGTGTTGCCCAGCGACAGCTCCAAAACATCACTGCTCTAGGAATGGAGGCATGGGCCAAAGTACCAGCTACAGTGTGTGCAAACCTGGTGAAGACTTACAGGAAATGTTTGACCTCTGTCATTGCCAACAAAGGTTATGTTACAAAGTATTGAATTGAACTTTTGTTTTTGACCAAATACTTATTTTCCACCATAATTTACAAATATTTTTTTTATCCAGCAAGGTGATTTCCTGAATCTTTCTAAGAAGGAGAACTTGCACAATCAGTGGCTGACTAAATACATTTTTGCCCCACTGTAAGTCTACCCCCAAATACCTAAAGTGGCCCACAACTGGAGGCATTCTTGACATGCGTCCCTTTCTAGGAGAAAGCGATACTGGGCAACAACTAATGCAAAAAGTTGGGTTGTATTAAGGTAATAATGAGATTAAAGCTGTATTAACATTCTTATTAAATTCACCTTTATCGAGGGAGCAATTCATCATTTCTAACAATAAAGTTCCCAATTCTGCCCAGAAGAACAAATAAAATTCATCAGGAATGCCGTCCAATCCAGGAGACTTGCCCTTTTCCATCTGACCGAGGGTCTCTTTCAAATCTAGAGGAGAAATATCCTGATCTAAATAAGATGACTCGTCAGTGGACAATTGTGGCAAATTTAAGTAATGGAAAAAGGGGCAATATTTAAGGTTTTCTTTGGGACATCTGATTTATAGAACTCTGAATAGAGCATCACTGATTTGTGCATGTTCTGTAAGCAGGTCTCCATCATGAGACCTTATTGCTGCAATATTTGAGAATTCCTCATTACTTCTGAAAGTCCACTAGATTTGTAATCAGAGCAAACTTGCACTTTTAAGAGGCTCATTTAGATCAATAAAATGTTTCAGCTCAAGACATTCAAAGCCATAAAGATTAAAAATAAATGTAAGTATATCAAGACCCTTAACTGGTACTGGTAGCCAAACATTGAGCAGCTTCTTCATTAAACTGTTAGGGTCGTCTTTCGCCGCACCCTCCGGGAGAACGAGAATACACAGGCTGTTCAGTCAACCCCGGTCCTGCAGATCAAACACCAACCGTTCCAGAGCGTCCAAACGATCGGAGTGTCCGGATAGAAGTTTATTCTGCACCCTTTGCTCGCCCATGAGATAGTCTAGCTTTGAACACATCCTGAAATGTAGACGTGTGTAAAGAATTCTTCCCGCATTGCTGAGAGCCCCGCCATGATGGTTTTCTCCAGTGTAGCAGAGGATCCACCATGTTAGATTAAGGCAAGGAGGAGACGGATATTACCGTTTTGGCTGGTGACGAGTTTGGAGTAAAAGGCAGAGATTTCCTGCTGAGAAACATCCTTAACTGCACCGGTAACAAAAAAAAAGTCAGTTTTCTGATGCTACAATTACAAACCATGCGGGGGACAGAAACGGTCTCCATGCTGCAGGGTCTGTCTGAGATACTATGAGGGACACTGATATATTTCTTTTTAAATCATGATGAGAAATGGCAGAATAAATGATTATAAAATCCAGTAAATCATGGAAATCACTTACCTGCCAACTATCTGACGCATCTGTCCAGCAGCCAGCAGTGGAGATCAAAGAGCTGGGCAAACGGCACGCTCGCTTATCGGTAGGTGGGCAGGAGGTCGAAGACTGTCCAGAAGCGTGCAGCAGTGTTCCTTCAGGACCTTGCTGCATCGGGCGGACAATAGTAGAGAATGACGGTACAGAAGGAGTCACACTGCCAATTCAATTCTAACTTTATTTATATAGAGCCTTTCACAACAAATGTCAGAAAGTGCTTTACAGAGATCCGGGTCCACACCTCTTATGGTTATGAAGTATGAATAGATGCTGGACATATTCTCAGTGTCTCATTTGTGTGTCTCATTTGTCAGTACATGTAAAAGAGGGGGAGAAAGGGGTTAGGATGGTTGTGTTGGAACTCTGCTGAGTAGTGGGGCAGGCCTGATACCAAGATGCAGGAACTGATCCAAAAAGGGCAACTCCAGACAGGCAGCTCAGGACATGAGGGGAGAGAGACAAAAAGATGAAGATTAGAAGAAGGTTTACGTTTAGTGAGAGACCTGTAGCAGAAATAGTTAGAGAGACCACCACAATAGTAGTAATAAAAAGCCTGTAATCAGAGCAGGACAGAACTGTGGTGTTATGTAATTAAAACAGGACAGAACACAGAACTGGTGAGTTATCTGAAAGCTGGTGTAAAGATAAATGTTTTTAATCCAAATTAAAAGACTGAGAGTCTGATTCCCGGATATTAACAGGGAGGTTGTTCCAAAGTTGGTGGGCTTTATAAAAGAACGCTCTTCCTCCTGCAATGTTTTTTTCTAATACGTGGGACTGATAATAGGCCAGCATCTTGCGAGCATAGTGTACGTGGAGGGTTGTAAGGTACAAGAAGTTCCTCCAGAAAATGTGGGGTCAGACCATTGAGAGATTAATATGTTAGAAGTAGTATTTTATAATCTATATGAAATTTAACAGGTAACCAGGGTAAGGATGAAAGAACTGGACTAATATGATCAAATTTCCTAGTTCTAGTTCGTACCCTGGCAGCAGCATTCTGAACAAGCTGGAGCTTATAAAGCGATTTACCTGGACTTCCAGCCTAAAGCGCATTGCAGTAGTCCAGCCTTGAGGTTCTGAATGCGTGCACCAGCTTCTTAGCATCCCCCTAGGATAGTACGCGGGAGTTAAGCAATGTTGCGTAAATAAAATAAAGCCGTTTTAAATATACTGCATACAGTGGTATGAAAAAGTTTGGGCACCCCTGATAATTTTGATGATTTTCCTTTAATAAATCATTGGCTGTTCGCATCAGCAACTTCAGTTAAATATATCATATAGCAGATGAACACAGTGATATTTGAGAAGAGAAATTAAGTTTATAGGATTTACCTTGTTTTATTGATTTGAATACCTTTAGTACTAATTATTGGAACACAATTTGTTTTGTAAGCTCATTGACCCTTGACCTACATATACAGGGGAAACCAATTATGAGAAGGAGGTTAAGGTCTTTCACAAATGACCTGAAAAAAAATTGTTCAACATCATGGTTTAGGGGAAGAATACCAAAAGCGCTCAGATTTCAGCTGTCAGTTTCCACTGTGAGGAACATAGTGAGGAAATGGAAGACCACAAGCACAGTTCTAGTTACGGCCCGAAGTGGCAGGCCAAGAAAAATCTCAGATAGGCAGAATTGAAGGATGGTGAGAACAGTCAGTCAACCCACAGACCAGCTCCAAAGACCTACATCATCTTGCAGCAGTTGGAGTTACTGTGCATCGTTCAACTATTCAGCACACTTTGCACAAGGAGAGGCTGTATGGGAGAGTAATGCAGAAGAAGCCTTTTCTGCGCACAAGCCACAAACAGAGCCGCTGTAGGTCTGCTAAAGTACATTTGGACAAGCCAGCTTCATTTTGGAATAAGGTGCTGTGGGCCGATAAAAACTAAAATTGAGTTATTTGGACATAAGGGGCTGTATGCATGGTGGAAAGAGAACAGCATTCCAAGACAAACACTTGCTACCCACAGTAAAATCTGGTGGAGGTTCCATCATGCTGTGGGGCTGTGTGGCCAATGCAGGTACTGGGAATCTTGTTAAAGTTGAGGGTCACATGGATTTCAGTCAATATTAGCAGATTCTTGAGAACAATGTTCAAGAATCAGTGAGAAAGTTGAAGTTGCGATGGGGCTGGATACTGCAACAAGACAATGACCTTAAACACTGTTTAAAATCTACTAAGGCATTCATGCAGAGGAACAAGTACAACGTTCTGGAATGGCCACCTCAGTCCCCAGACCTGAATATTACTGAAAATCTGTGGTGTGATTTAAAGCGGACTGTTCATGCTCAGAAATCATCAAACCTGACTGAACTGGAGATGTTTTGTAAAGAAGAATGGTCCAAAATACCTTCAACCAGAATCCAGACTCTCATTGGTAGCTGAAGGAAGCGCGTAGAGGCTGTTATTTCTGCAAAAGGAGAATCTACTAAATATTGATGTAATTTTTCTTTTGGGGTGTTTAAATTTATGCACCTGCTTAATTTCGTTTAAATAATTATTGAAAACTTTCTGCAAATCCTATAAACTTCTCAACCATCACTGTGTTTATCTGCTATAGTATATATTTAACTGAAAATGCTGATCCGAATAGCCAATGATTTACTTTCACTTTCCTCATCTGCACGCTCTACATCTCCCACAATTAAAACGAGCATATTCTCTCCTACCTTCAATCTTGCCTGCTCCAGAGTTCCCTGCCTCAGTCCTGCACTACATTAACTGAGCTGTAATAATGTCTCCTGAAGCCGCTTCTCCCAATCCGCCAAGTTCTTCTCTGCATGTTTTACAGAGCCACCAAATCAGAGCAATCCTCGTCTTCCCGGCTGATGCAAGTTTGTTTTGTTTGAATGTCTGTTGAGAGAACAATGCAGCTAAAGACCATATTTATACCTGTTTGTTTTACGTCACTCTGTGTCCGTCTCCGCGGCCGGCTCCCCCAGCAAACTTCCAATGCCTTTACTTTAATCTGTCAGACAGCCTGATAGCCCTTGTTTTTTTCTAAAGAGAGCCATCTATCTATCCATCTGTCTATACACACAAACAAATTATAGACGACACCTTTATACTTAATAAATCATAATTTTAACACAGTATCAATCTCATGTGTATAGTCTGAACTCTTTATTCTTTATTATAAACTCTGCTCCCTTGTCTTAGCCTTTAAACCTCGCTTTACAATCTTTAGAAAAAAATAAAGAAAAAAAAGAAAATCAGTTGAACAGTACTATTAGAATTAAATATATCTAAAATCAAATGTATCTAAAATCTATCCTAAAATTCTCGGGTTTAAACAACCTTGAGAACCAAAATTTCCAAGACAAAATCTTAGAATCTTCCAGTTTAAAACAAATCTGGATCCCGAAAAGTTCACAGTGTAGACAACTGAGAGACAGAAATGATCTTAAGGCAATGCTTTGGACATCATCATCCTTGGAGTCCAGATCACTGCAAAACGTCAATGATCTAAAACAAATCTGAAAATTTAAATATCAAAAAAGATCCGGGTTAAAGTAACCTGAAGGTCTAAGAATATGGCGTCCCGTCTCCTGCTGTTTATTCTAAATTCTTAAGACAAGTGGTCTAATTAATTTACACAGTCACCTCGGGTACAGAGTCTCGGAGTCAGTAGAGCGCCTGAATTGACTCAGAATCACTCATTGGGATGTCGGCGGCCGCCTCTGTCTGTTTCTGATCCTGTCTCTGAAAACTCTGGACCCAGAGGAATATTGGGATCTCTGTGGAACCTTCAAAACTGTGGTAGTGGGATTTGCTTCTCCGCACTTAAAGAATCAACTCGATCAGTCAGTCTTAGGAATGTAGAGAAACACTTTAATCCTGTAGTAAACAACCTGTGATGAGGCTGGTGTGAAGTTGATAGACTCCATTGTTTCAAAGTAACAAAAGCCACCATCTGTCCGTTTCTGAAAACAACGTATACATAGAATATTAAAACGCCTGAAAAGATTCCCCCACAATATTGCAGCGTCGACGTACAAGTAAACCAGATTCATCCATTAGATTTTTTGCGACACAGATGGAATTTGGCTTCCCCCTATAACCCAGCTGTGCAGTGAACATGAACACATGCCTGGAGCGGTGGGCAGCCATTGCTTTGGGCCTCCACAAAAGGTGAAGGCCTTGCTCAGTCGCAGTTTGCCCAGCCCAGGTATCTAACCCACAAAAAGAATCCTACAATCCTCCTATGTGATTTCCTGGATTTTTCTCTCATTTTGTCTCTCATAGTTGAAGGGAACCTATGATGAAAATTACAGATCTCTCTCATCTTTCTAAGTAGGAGAACTTGCACAATCAGTGGCAGACTAAATACTTGTTTGCCCCACTGTATATTTAACAGCCCAAACTCAATGAGGAACTGCTTGTACTCGGAAAGATGATCGAATTAATATAAATTTTATATAAATAGATTTTTAAATTAGATTTTCCGACGTTACAATTACAAACCATAACAGTCTCAATACTGCAGGATTTGTCTGAAATACTATGAGTGACACTGATGTATTACTTTTTAATACAAGCAAAAGAATTACAGAATAAATGGGTGGAATAAAGAAAATCATGCAAATCACTTACCTGCCAACTATGCAGTTCACTAACCAGACAGTGTGACTGGGAAGGGCCAGTCAGGCCTGGCACCTTCTTGATGTTCCCGGAAAGAACGATGGACTCCAGGCGGCTCAGGTGAAGCTCATCTCTGCGTTAGAGGAACGGACGCCACGCTGCATCAGGAGGAGAATAGTGGAGAATGATGGAGCCAAATTCACCTGGGGAAGTACAGGACACGAGCACCTGGAAAACAGAGACCGTGGCATTACTCTTTAGGGTCAATTCTTTTTTTGAAGTGTTTTACAGAAGAATCTTCAACAGTGAGAACACCGCCCTGAGGAGTCGCCCACTGTGCTGTAGCAGGTGAAGAGCCGAGGTCCTTGAACCAGTTAGCATAGGCGAAAAATGGCTGTGGTGATGGAACGCAGGACGCTTCCAGGTCCTTTCAGGTACAGGAGTGGAGAGGACGACCCTGTGTCTGCTGCACCGGTAGTGCTGGAAAGTAGACCACGGCGTCACAGGCAGCATTCCAGGAGTCACGAGCAGCCTCTAGCCTCGTCTTCAGTCGGTGGAGTTTCGACTGCCTCTACAACAACAGCTGGATCTGCCGTAATAGCTTGACAACCTCCTGGAGAGCTTGTTCCTCCATGGACATCTCTGAGTAAACACAGACAACGGTCAGTGAGAGAGTACTGTACAGCAACACAGGGAGCAGAGAACACAAGGATAACAAGACAAAGCTCATAAAAAAGAACATATATCCACAAAAATGGTACCAAGTTCACCATTAAAGAGTACAATAGGCTTTATTACCTGAATGTGGTCAATGATCACAGTGGTGATGGTTGCAGTGTGTTACAATATTCAAACACAGCATGAAATCCTTGTTCACTGTAATTACTAAGTTTTACATTATGCAGTAGAGAGCATGAAGATCAAGGGTAAGATTGATCAACTGAACTGTGAAGTCTGCAGACAAGAGAAATCTGCTCAGAGTAGAAACAGGACCTGATGCACGAGCAAAAGCAGTACTTGAACTAGAACATAAGAACCTACGTAGATGGTCCTATAGAGCGAAACATGGATCACTGGCCATTAGAAATATGACAGCGTTCTGGGTGAATGATGAATAAGTGAGGAAGAATTGAGGACAAACTGACGAAAAAGGACTCTGAAATAAACAGAATACTTACACACATGACAGATAGAAGCTAGAAATTTATTTTAGTGTGTTCCAGAACACCAAACCCAGACTGACCAGTCAGTGGCATATGATGATTTCCATGGTGAGAGGTGTCTGGAGGAACCTGAAAATGTTACCTGATTATCTAGATGAAAATGGCTTTACACAGAACCCAGCTGACCATTCTGTTTACAAACACACTGAAATCAGGAGGATAATACTTATTCAAATAAGTTTAAAACTCCTGCTGTGAATAAACTAGAAAAATCCTCTTTGCCCCTTAAAGTCCAATTACTAAGCCCAATGTCCCCAAGCTGAGGGGGTAGATCTGGATTCAAGGTGAGTGGTGACCATAAAGTAATACAATTAGAGACTTTAATATATTTTCTAGCGTCTCTCCAAGAAAGCAACGTATTGTACACTACAAAGTTATCAGAGAGAGACGGTATTTGCTCAAAATTATAAATACATGGTAGGGAAGTTAGGGATCTAGGATGATGTGTGATGAAGTCAGTGGTAGCTGACTCCTCACCAGCCCATACACAGTAGAGACTTGACTCTGACATATTACCTACCTGGTGATCCTGGGGGAATGAGGGTGCTGGTGAGTGGGTCTTCTAGGAGCCGGCAGGAACCACGGTTAACCTAGAAGGAGTAAAACACACAATCAATAACCCTAGGATATACATATAATTCCAGCTAGCATAATTTACCGGTATACATCAATATGGCCATAAACACCTAAATAATAATTGTATATAAGATGTGTAAATAATGTCCATGTTATCTGTTGTATTGTCATTGTTTCTGATGACCACCCCCTTAGTAGACACTTGGTCCACTCCAGGCTGAGGAGGGAGGAGCAGAATAAACTGAAGCAGAAGTAGACGTCTGTGAGGCTTTGCAGCCCTCAGATGAAGACTGCTGAGGCCTTGTTGTACAAAGTGTGTGTAATCTAGCTCTTGTGTTGTGTTTTTGTTGTGTGTACTTTCGTTTGATTTTTGCACAAATTCAACATTAAATATCACTGGAACTTACCTGGAAGTGTTTGGCTGTATCCTTCTGGTGAACTGTCCTTCATGTCCGCTTAAAGCCACGCCATCACCACCACAACATGAGCATTTCTATACTGACCCACAAAGAGTCTAATCTATTTAGACTTAGAAGGATTTTAATCTGAGCTTTTTATTACCCCCAAAAAATCTGCTTATTAACTGATTTACCTTTTTAAAAAAAGATGGGGGTCAAACGACAAGGTAGGTTTTGAAATAAAAAGCAATCTAGGTAAAATGTTCATCTGGACTACACCAATTCTGCTCAAAGGGGGTCAGGGGTAATTGTTAAGCCAAGGTATCCAAAGCCAGTATTTGTCAACTGCAATGGTAAATTTAGTTTAATGTAAACCAGGACATTCAGCTGAATAGCTGTAGACCTGCCACAACTGCCAGATAGCACACTATAATTAGTGATGAAGTTTCTGATTTCAGGAACAGACGTCACTGGATTCAAAAAAGTCTGATCAAATTACTTGGATAACATTTCTCTCCCTAGAGTCTCAGAAGCGATTTTAAAAAGTTACAGAAATTATCAGTAATTATGCGAGGGTCGTAGGAAGCATCACCAGAAGGAGTTTTAATAGCTTTTATAGATCGTTCAGTCTGTTGTAATTAAGCTGGTGAGCTAATAAACGACTGGGTTTATTTCTAAACTCATAGCATTACTTAGAAAAAAGTAACAACTTAGAAATATGAGGAGTTTATTCAAGCTTAAGTTTTAATTTAGCATTTACTAGCAGAGACCAGTTTGTATCAGACTGTGTGTGTGTTCTAGTTGCAGCATCTCAGCTTCCAAAATTTAGTTTTTTTCTGGAGAGATACATAAGAGATCAAATGACCTTGCAAAGTGTCCCATTTAACTGCACTGGTAACTGAAGAGTTGCAGTTGTCTTGCCAATAATCTGTTATTCTCTTTAACATAGAAACAAAACGCTTCTTTATTTAGTAAATGTGTGTTAAATCTTCACTGAGGTGATTTTAATGCTGTTAACTTAAGCGTTACATCCAAATAGACTGGACTGTGGTCAGATAAAAACTATTTTGACAGACCCTTGACATATGTATACAGTCAATAGGAATAAGAAAGTAATCCAGTCTTGAATAGGAACCATGGGGATGAGAGTACATGCCACGCTGAGCCAAGGCTTTCACGTGTAAAACTTCAGCCAACAGGTCAGTGTAGAAGTGCAAGGTTGACCCATTATGAGAGACTGAACGTTTCTTCACTGCAGCTCCTAAAATGACCTTAGTGCTGAAGCGTAGAAAGTGGACCAGGATGCTCCATGAAGCCGGTTAAATTTCAATAGGCAGAACACCCGTGGGAAGATCCATTCAGGAGGGAAATTGGTGTTGGAGGAACTCTGCCAGGGGGACATTGCTCTCTCCATTTTCTGGCAAAACAAACATTTTTTGGACATTTTTTTGTGATTTGGACTTCGTGGTTGTTTAGAGTCTTCAGCCAACAAGTTTCCAATCGGTCTTCTGTGGCGGTAACTCGTGTCACTAAAGTGGATAACGAAGCCTCCACTGAGGAGACAGAGACTGCGATATCTTGAAGACGACCCTCCATATTATCCTAAAACCAGCAGATAGATCCGAGTTCAGCATGAAGAGTGGCCATGTTTGGTTGAGTATTAACAGGAATGCTAGCTTCGTCCCCTCAGCGGATTCCAGTACTTGCTTTTTCTGGTCTTTGAGTCTCTGGGAGCGCATAGATCAAAAAAATCAGAAAATCTGCAGTCCCACTTCTGACATTCCTATGGCTGATCCTTCTGGGGATAAAGAGACTAAACCGAGGTGGAGTGTGAATAAACCGGGACAGACACGGTCCAGATACCGCAGGGTTTGTCTGAGATATGAGGGACACTGATACATTACTTTTTAAAACAATCAGAGAAATGACAGAATAAATGATTATAAAATCCAGTAAATTAATTACCTGCCCACTATCCAGTTGCCTACCCTGGGGTCCTGTCTTTTCCGAGTGGTGTCCAGAAGTGTGTGGCAGAGCTCCTTCAGGGCCTCACTGCATTGGGCAGAGAAAAGTGAAGAATGATGGTACCGAAGCCACCTGGTGATGTCCAGCATTCCTGAAAAAAAGACTGAGTAGTTACTCTTTGGTCCCGATACTTTTAAGGGTTTTACAGTAGAACCTCCAACAACGAAAATACAGTCCTGAGGAGTTGTCCTCTGTGAGGGAGCAGGTGAAGTCGAAGTAAGTCAAGGTGAAAACTGGCTGTGGTGGTGGAGGAGCCCTTGGCTTTTCTAGGCCACGCCAACGGCCCCAGGTCCTTTCCAGTGCGGGAGTGGAGACAACAACCCTCTGTGACCGCCGTGCCGGTAGTGCTGGATTTAAGATGGCCAGCGTTGGAGGAGTCATGGGCAGCCTCAGGCCTTGTCTTCCATTGATGGAGTTTGGACTGCCTCTACAACAGCAGCAGTCAAGCTTTATGACCTCCTTGCAGAGCACCTACAGATCTCGCTCCTCCTCGGTCTTCAAGTTTCTCGAGTATAAACACAGACAGAAACGCAAACGACGGTCAGTGAGACAGTACTGTACAGTATCACAGGGAGCAGAGAGCACAAGGATCACAACAACTGGAAATAAAAAAATATATAGAAAAAGTGTAGGATAGGATTACTGCGTTTATATGTCAATGCTTTTAGCCCTTCAACATGATCACATGGTACAAGGTAGACATGGGACATTGAGCATGGTAAGGCCCATCAGCTGTTTTGCTTGCACCACTTTAACCAGAGATGCACCCTTTATTGACCCAATATAAGATAAGATAAGATAATCCTTTATTAGTCCCGCAGTGGGGAAATTCTCAGTGTCACAGCAGAAAGGGATAGCAGACACTCAGTTACAAAATGTAGATAAATAATTTACACTACATACACAATAAAAATAAGAATTAAAAAAGCAATAACAATATTATTTACAGCAAATGTCTCTTAAATGCACATGGGGGGAGGGGTATTGCACATAGTATTTTTGCATTGAGAGATCTCTGTTCCCTGAACAGTGTGTGTAGTTTAAGTGTGTGTGTATGTGGTCCGCTGGGAGCAGTGCTGGTTGTGGAGTCTGACGGCAGCAGGAAGGAAGGACCTGCGATACCACTCCTTCACACACTTGGGGTGAAGCAGCCTGTCACTAAAGGAGCTACCCAGTGCTGAGTCTCATGCATAGGGTGGGAGCTGTTCTCCAGCATGGATGCCAGCTTGGCCGTCATCCTCCTGTCTCCCACCACCTGCACTGGGTCTAGGAAGCACCCCAGGACAGAGCCGGCCCTCTTTATGAGTTTGTTCAGTCTCTTCTTATCTGCCATCGAGGTGCTACTGCCCCAGCAGACCACTCCATAAAAGATGGCAGATGCCACCACTGTGTCGAAGAACATCCTCAGGAGTGCTCCCTGCACCCCAAAGGACCTCAGTCTCCTCAGTAGGTAGAGTCTGCTCTGGCCTTTCTTGAAGAGTGCAGCAGTGTTGACTGACCAGTCCAGTTTGTTGTTCAGATGAACACCCAGGTATTTATAAGAGTCCACACTCTCGATGTTCAATGATGGAGGTGTCTGCACCTGCGGAAATCCACCACCAGTTCTTTGGTCTTTCCTGTGTTTATCTGAAGGTGGTTCTGCAGACACCAGTCCACAAAGTCCTGAATCAGTTCTCTGTACTCGCTGTCCTCATTGGATATGAGGTCGACGATCGCAGAGTCATCAGAGAACTTCTGGAGGTGACAGGTCGGTGAGCTGTACATGAAGTCAGCAGTGTACAGGGTGAAGAGGAACGGTGCCAACGGTGTCTGTGGTCGGTTGGTGAGGTAGTCCAGTATCCAGTTCGATATAGGTAGGTAGTCCATATCATTCATTCTGAGACCAGAAATGTTTTGGAAGTCAACCAAAGTCATTAGTCTCAGTCTCGTCATTCTCACTTGGCAGCTCAGATCTTGACCGTGTAACTGAAGTATCGTCAATTATTTGTATCCTCAATATATTTATACGCCTCAGTCCGGCAGTACGTTAACTAAGCTTGTAACATTGTATCCTGTATTAATTTCACGTGTGTAGTCCAAAACCTTATTAAACTCCGCTCCCTTGTTTTAGAACCATAATAATAATAATAATAATAATAATAATATCATCTCCAAAACGTTGCTTTAAAATATTTGAATTTTCTAAAAAAAAAAAAAAAAAAAAAAAATGGATCCCTTTACAAATTTCTCTAGGTTGAACAGTACTGAATTAAATATCCCAAAATCTATCGTCTGAATATCTAGATTCTCAGGGTTGTTTAAACCACAGAATTTTTCAGAGATCAAAATGTATCGCAATTCAACGTTTCCAAGACAACTGAGAGACTGAAATCTTAAGGCAATGCTTTGGACATCTTCATTCTTTGAGTCCGGATCGCTGCAAAAACTCAATGATCTAAAACTAATTTGAAAATGAAAATATCTGGGTTAAAGTAAACTTAAGGTCTAAGAATAAGGCGTCCCGTCTCCTCCTGTTTATTCTAAATTCGTAAGGCAAGCGGTCTAATTAATTTACTTACAGTCACCTCGGGTACAGAGTCTCGGAGTCAGTAGAGCGCCTAAATTGACTCAGAATCACTCATTGGGATGTCGGCGGCCGCCTCTGTCTGTTTCTGATCCTGTCTCTGAAAACTCTGGACCCAGAGGAATATTGGGATCTCAGTGGAACCTCCAAAACTGTGGTAGTGTGATTTGCTTCTCTACGCTTAAAGAACCAACTCCATCAGTCAGTTTTAGGAACAAGGCTTCCCTCCATAACAGCTGTGCAGAGAACACACAGTGGACAGTGAGCATGCATGGTTGGAGCAGTGGGCAGCCATTGCTGCGGAGCTCACAAAAGAAGGTGAATGGTCTTGCTCAAGAGTGGCAGTTTGCAGAGCCCGGGTATCGAACCCACAACGCTGTCATCAATAGCCTGGAGCTCTAAACGCTGAGCCACCACTGCCCCCTACAGCCACCACTGCCCCCTACAGCTGCTTATCGTTACCAGATTGTCGCTATTATTGGGCTTCGAACATCAGGGCTGTTCCTGTGCGTTACGTGCTGCTCTGTTCAAAACTACCCATACCAGAATCTTTGTCTAGCTGTTCACTAAACCAGACTGTGAAACAGTCCCTGAAAATTTGGAAGAGCCTTTTCACTAAATAAATGATCTATATACAGCTCGATGATGAACAACAACATTCACTCCACAACAGCAATATTCAGGGTGACTCCTTAAGGGAAAAATAAAAACCCTCCAACCTAAAACTGGGTGCCATGGTAAATTAAACACTACTTGGCAACCTGTCTTGACTTAAATAGACAATATGGACTCTGAGGATTAATTGGCTGGTTAGCACCCAGTTTGAAATCTATTTCTCTATTTAAAATTCTGCAGTTATTTACATTTACTCTCTTACCCTTTGTGTTTATTTGGACACTTGTATGTGCTTTTATAACTTTTATAAAATTACCTGTATTTTTAGCGCTAGAGTTTAAAATTTATCATAAATGCAAAAAGACTCCAGAGGGCCCTGTGTGAACCGATTTTATGACCCCCACCAATGTAAAACAGACCTAAGCCCTTGATTTAGTTTCACAGAGAGTGAACTAAGGTGGTTCACTTCAGACGGGCCTGGACATGTACTGGCTTAAGCAGGTTGGAGGTTTGGAGTCTGACTGTTTGAGGTTGTGGACAGGCGTCTTCTAAACAGATAACTATGTCTAACAGGTTCCATTAATACAGGTAACGAGTGGAGGACAGAAGAGCTTCTTAAAGAAGTTAGAGATCTGCAAGAGCCAGAAATCTTGCTTGTTTGTGGGTGACCAAATACTTATTTTCATCATAACAAAATACATTACAAATAAATTCTTAAAAATGTGATTCCCTGTATTTTTCATTTTGTCTCTCATAGTTGGCGTGTACCTATGATGAATATGACAGACCTAGTAGGAGAACTTGCACAATCAGTGGCTGACAATACTTTTTTGCCCAACTCCTGCTTGTACTCGGAAAGATGGAAGAATTTATATCAATTCTAATAAGATTTTTCGAACCATGCGGGGTACAGACAGTCTCCATACAGCAGGATTTGTCTGAAATACTATGAGTGACACTGATGTATTACTTTTTAATACAAGCAGAAAAGTGACAGAATAAATGGGTGGAATCAAGTAAATCATGTCAATCACTTACCTGCAAACTATGCAGTTCACTAACCTGACAGTGTGAATAGAAAGGGCCTGTCAGTCCTGGCCTGGCACCTTCTTGATGTTCCCGGAGAGAACGCTGGACCCCAGGCGGCTCAGGTGAAGGTCCTCTCTGTGGTGGAAGACCAGACGCAGCCAAAAGCTCTCCCAGTTGTCCACGAATTCAGCACAGATGGACCTGTCCTGCAGCCAGCAGTAGAGAGATAAGAGCTGGGGAAACGGCTCGCTCACTCGTCAGTAAGTGGGCAGGGGGCCGAAGACTATGATCCTCGTGTCTGGCTTTTTCTGAACAGTGTCCAGAAGCATATGGCAGTGCTTCTTCAGGGCCACGCTGCATCAGGAGGAGAATAGTGGAGAACTATGGTGCCAAAGCCACCTGGCGACGTCCAGGACACAGGCACCTGGAAAACAGGAGACCGTGACATTACTCTTTAGGGTCGATACTTTTAAGGGTTTTACAGAAGAATCTCCAACAGTGAGAACACTGCCCTGAGGAGCTGTCCTCTGTGCCGGAGCAGGTGAAGAGCTGAGGTCCTCAAACCAGTTAGCAGAGGCGAAAAATGGTTGTGGAGGAGCCCTCTGCTTTTCCCAACTATGCTGGCACTACAGGTCCTCTCAGGTCCTGTACTACAGGTCCTCCTGAAGAGCTCGTTCCTCCGTGGTCATCTCTGAGTGAACACAGACAGAAACGCAAGCAACGGTCAGTGACACTGTACTGTACAGTAACACAGGGAGCAGAGAGCACAAGGATCACAACAGCTGGCTCAGATAAAGAAGCAAAGCCACAAAAATGGTACCAAGTTCACCATTAAAGAGGACAATAGGCTTTATTACCTGAATGTGATCAAAGATCACAGTGGTGATGGGTGCAGTGTTACAATATTCAAACAGCATGAAATCCTTGTTCAATGTAATTATGATGTTTCACATTATGCAGTAGAGAGCATGAAGATCAAGGGTAAGATTGATCAACTGAACTGTGAAGTCTGCAGACAAGAGAAATCTGCTCAGAGTAGAAACAGAACCTGATGCACAAGCAAAAGCAGAACTTGAACTAGAACATATGGACCTACAGATCCAGTAAAAAAAAAAAGAAAAAAAAAGGGGGGGGGGGGGGGGGCTGAAGCATAGAGCACTGGGCATTAGAAATATTACAGCGTTCACAGCAAAGGATTTTCACTCATTGATCAGTGAGACCTCGGCACCTTGATCACAACATCTAAAAAACAGCAGAGAAAAAATTGGAGAACCCTATTTATTAGGGAAAGGTTAATGCTAGTAGAGACCAAATTACCTAAAGAATTCTGGACATCTGCTGTAATGACCACTGCAGTCATTTGCAACAAGGACTTAAATAGCCACTAGGCTTAAAATGATAATTTTCTGACGTTACAATTACAAACTACGTTGGGGACAGAGTCTCGATACTGCAGGGTTTGAGATACTATGAAGGACTGATTTATAACTTTTTAATACAAGCAGAGAAATGAATAATAAAGGGTTATGAAATAGAGTAAATCATGTATATTATAATAATTACTAACATCAGCAAGAATAACAGTTTATGACTGCAGACGAGTTTGTTTACAGCACTGAAAATGAATCCAGGGCAGTTTTAGTTATTATATATTAGAAAGGAGAAATATGATGATTCAGCTTTAATAAAAATTTTTGTATTGTGCATGACACCATTCAAGTCAAAGAAATTCTAATTTTGCGTGTTCCTACGAGCCTTGGGATGATAAACAATATCAAATATCGATTTATTAACAATTATCAAATAACCATCATTTAAACAAGTGATAAGTGCAATATTGTCCCATGTAAGTTTTCTTTTTTGGCTTTATTTAACCGTTGACTTGTGCAAGCATTCTATACTATGGTAAACTAAACATTTAGGCTCAAGTAATACAAACCGGATTCCAAAAAAGTTGGGACACTAAACAAATTGTGAATAAAAACTGAATGCAATGATGTGGAGATGGCAAATGTCAATATTTTATTCGTAATAGAACATAGATGACAGATCAAAAGTAATCTGAGTAAATGTAACATTTTAAGGGTAAAATATGTTGTTTCAAAATTTCATGGCGTCAACAAATCCCAAAAAAGTTGGGACAAGGCCATTTTTACCACTGTGTGGCATCCCCCCTTCTTCTTACAACACTCAACAGACGTCTGGGTACAGAGGAGACCAGTTTCTCAAGTTTAGAAATAGGAATGCTCTCCCATTCATGTCTAATACAGGCCTCTAACTGTTCAATCGTCTTGGACCTTATTTGTCGCACCTTCCTCTTTATGATGCACCAAATGTTCTCTATAGGTGAAAGATCTGGACTGCAGGCTGGCCATTTCAGTACCCGGATCCTTCTCCTACGTAGCCATGATGTTGTGATTGCTGCAGAATGTGGTCTGGCATTATCTTGTTGAAAAATGCAGGGTCTTCCCTGAAAGAGATGACGTCTAGATGGCAGCATATGTCGTTCTAGAACCTGAACATAGTTCTCTGCGTTAATGGTGCCTTTCCAGACATGCAAGCTGCCCATGCCACAAGCACTCATGCAACCCCATACCATCAGTGATGCAGGCTTCTGAACGGAGCGTTGATAACTTGGGTTATCCTTGTCCTCTCTGGTCCGGATGACATGGCGTCCCAGTGTTCCATAAAGAACTTCAAATCGTGACTCATCTGACCACAGAACAGTCTTCCATTTTGCCACACTCCATTTTAAAAGACCCCTGGCCCAGTGCAAACGTCTAAGCTTGCTTAGAAATGGCTTCCTCTTTGCACTGTAGAGTTTCAGCTGGCAACGGCGGATGGCACGGTGGATTGTGTTCACTGACAATGATTTCTGGAAGTATTCCTGAGCCCATTCTGTTATTTCCTTGACAGTGGCATTCCTGTTTGAGGTGCAGTGACGTTTAAGGGCCCGGAGATCACGAGCATCCAGTAGAGTTTTACGGCCTTGACCCTTACGCACAGCGATTGTTCCAGATTCTCTGAATCTTTTGATGATGTTAAGCACGGTGGTTGATGATAACTTAAAAGTCTTTGCTATTTTACGCTGGGTAACACCATTATCTTTCTGCGCAACAATGGTGGAATTGGTGATCCTCTTACCATCTTGGCTTCAGAGAGACACTGACACTCTGAGAAGCTCTTGTTATACCCAATTATGTTGTCAATTGACCTAATTAGTGTTAATTGGTCTTCCAGCTGTTCGTTATATGCTCAATTTCCTTTTTCCAGCCACTTATTGCTACTTGTCCCAACTTCTTTGGGATTTGTTGACGCCATGAAATTTTGAATCAACATATTTCTCCTTTAAAATGTTACATTTACTCAGATTAAACTTTTGATCTGTCATCTATGTTCTATTACGAATAAAATATTGACATTTGCCATCTCCACATCATTGCATTCAGTTTTTATTCACAATTTGTTTAGTGTCTTTTTAGTAACTTTTTTGGAATCCGGTTTGTAAATAAGCATCCAAGTACAGATGACGCATCATAAATATAAAGTCACCAACTACAGCTACAAATTAACTTTTTAAAAAAGGACTTGCAAATGAACAACTACGCCTCATGTGGCCTTGTCCTGGGTAGACAGTGAAAATGGATGAGCTTGTACAGAAGGGTGTCTCTGCACCAGTTTGGCAATATTTTGGTTTAGATGTTAACAGTGTTACATGCCGTCTATGTAGAAAATGCACCACCACAAAGGGTGGAAATACTACTAATTTACAAGCACATCTGAGGATACATCAAGTATGTTAAACTGGGTCCCACCCATAGAAAAGGCAGTTCGTCAAATTAATCAACAATCACAAATGCTTTTGCGAAATATACAAACATACAGCGCAACACACACAAAATAAATAAATAAACAAACAAACAAAACAAACAAACATCGTAAAGGGACTGCCTCCATTCAACACCGTCTAAAAAAAAGTTATCATTCAGAGAAATACTACAAACTTTGAACTGGCAATATGAGCTACTGTGCCGGAGATGTAGAATAATGTTCAAGCTAAAGCTGAGTGTTTGATCAAGAGAGCAGAGTTTTACTCACTGACAACTGACATGTGGTCAAGTGCTAATATGACTCTGTACAGGTCACTGACGGTACACTTTATTTTGCTGCAGTGGAAACTCGAAAGCAAATGTTTGAAAGCCGTGTTTTTTCCAGAGAGCCACACTGCAGCCAGTATAGCTGAGGCTCTTCACTCAGTACTCCAGGACT
This sequence comes from Salminus brasiliensis, assembly GCF_030463535.1. Lineage (NCBI taxonomy): Eukaryota > Metazoa > Chordata > Actinopteri > Characiformes > Bryconidae > Salminus > Salminus brasiliensis. Next base: position 19,357,947 of record NC_132891.1, read on the forward strand.
GGAATCTGAACGAGGAAAAATTTACAATACAACAGACAACGCCGCAAATATAAAGTCAGTCGTGAGAGACGAACTTGGATGGAAATGGTTAAATTGCATCAGACATAACCTGCATCTGGGTGTGAAGAATTCAATTCAAGCAGCAAATACAGGGCACGGAACGAGCTCTGGGTGTATGTCACTTGATCGTTGGTACTTCTTCCCCCCCATAGCTGGCAGGAGAGGCGGGCGTTGCTGGAAGCTCAACAAGAACTCCAAATCCTGTAAAATTAATAAATTATTATTAAATCATCTTTAACAACTTTTTCTAGAATTAAAGCCTTAGTAATATAATTCTCCTCTGCTGTTGCCACAGATGCAGCAGATCACGTTAAGGACTGCAATAAAATGATCACGTGACCAAACAAAGGTTCACATGGGGAACCTCTTAACTTTACATACTGACCTAGCTGGTCCTATAGATCCAGTGTCCAGAAGAGGGTTGTAGATACACTCTGGCGTTTACTGAGGATTACTCGGGTGCAGTCCGTGTACTTCCTAAAAACTAAGGATGAAACCATAAAAAGCTACTGAGAGATAGTACACACTATCCAAAGAGAGAGAGGAAAGCACCTCAGTACTCAGCTGATTCAGATACTGGAGATCAGACACTGAACAACACTGACTACTGCTACAGGGTCTGTAATGAACCACAGAGCTTTAAAGAGATTCAACAAAATCAACATTCTGGGTTGAGGCTATGAAAAAGGAGAGGACTTCTCTCATTGAAAATGACACGTTTACTCTGACCCCTCTCCCAGAAGCTGAACTGTAGATGGACCAGAAACGTTATCTAGATGAAAATAGCTTTACACACTGAAATCAGGAGGATAATTCTGATAATCTGGGTTAATGATCATTTACCAGTTTATCTACCCTTAGGATGCCGGCAGCAACAACACAATCCCAGAATATCGTTTAGAGTAGTAGTATTGAATGATGGTGTTGTACCAAAAGAATTTGTATAAATTCTGAGAAGATTTTTAAAGCAGATTTTCTGACGCTCCAATTACAAACCACGCAGTTCTGTGACAGTTTCGATACTGCAGGGTATTTCTGAGATACAACGAGGGACACTGATATTACTTCTTAAAACAGAGAAATGACAGAAAAAATGATTATAAAATTCAGTAAATCATGCAAATCATTTACCTGCCCACTTAATCCAGATTTAACGACCGAGAGTGTGTCCGATTCACATATATTAACAGGGAGGTTGTTCCAAAGTTGGGGCTTAGAAAAGAACACTCTTCCTCCTGCAATGTTTTTTCTAATACGTGGGACTGATAATAGGCCAGCATCTTGCGAGCGGAGTGTACGTGGAGGGCTGTAAGGTGTAAAAAGTTCCTCCAGATAATGTGGGGTCAGACCATTGAGAGATTATTAGGTATAACTAAATGACCATCTAGTTTTACCCCTGTATTATCATTTACCATTTCTATCTATATAAGGACCAAGTAGAATGACCTTTCTTTTATCAATCAAGTAAAAGAAATTTGAGTGTCAGCCAGTTTTTAATTTCTTTAATACAGTCTGTTATTTTGCTGAGACAGGTCTTCGTGAGGTTTAGCTGATATGTAAATTTGGTAATCATCGGCATAACAGTGAAAGTTAATGCAGTGTTTACGGATTATTTTACACAGCGGTAAAATATAAAGAGTAAAGGGCCCGGTATTGATCCTTGTGGAACACCATATTTTACTCTAGTGTGATAGGAGCATTCGTTATTTACATAAACATACTGATGGCGATCATTCAGATATGATCTTAACCAGGTGAAGGCAGATCCTTTGAGATTTTCCGACCTATTGAGAAGAATTTCATGATCTATGGTGTAAAAGGCAGCACTAAGCGCTGCCCCCATCAAGTTCAGAAAGTAAATCATCAGTTACTCTAAGTAAAGCTGTTTCAGTGCTATGGTTTTATCTAAATCCAGACTGAAAAACTGAATGCTGTTATGCAGATAGGTGCACAGCTGCTTAAACACAACACTTTTTCTAAAATTTTGGCGACGAAGGGTAGATTAGAAATTGGCTTTTTAATAATGGGCTTTATAATCGCCAATTTAAGAAATTTAGATATGAAGCCCATGCCAAGAGAGGCATTAACTGTCAAATAATGGTTTACCAACCTTTGGCAATGTCTGTTTAAACAATGGTGTTGGTACCGGATCTAATATACATGATGCAGATTTAGAGGAGTTCATTATATTGAGCAAGTCTTCTTCTGTAACTGGGCTAAAGTATTGTAGGTATGTCGTGGAGCTGGTGCAGCATTCTTCATTGTCTACCGCTGTGGTTTGGGACCGACATTGGATTTTTAGTCTAATATTCTCTATTTTATCATCAAAGAATTTCATGAAGTCGTTGCTACTAATTTCAGCAGGGATAACGGAGCTAGTTTGTTTTCTACTGTTGGTAAGTTAAGTCACAGTATAGAAAAGGAATTGTGGGTTGTCTGTTTCTCTCAATAAGGTTTATCTAATGTTTTTCTAATTTCAATAATTAGGGTGCCTGGGTTAACTCACTCAGTCACCCAAGACGTTTATGATCTTTGAAGTCTTCTGCTACAGTGTGTTACAGAACACCAAACCCAGACTGAACCCAGATCCAGATCCAATAGTAGATGACTATTTAGATGGGGAGAGACGTGCAAAATATCTTGATAAACTTGGGTAACTGAAGCATGTAAACGTACATCAGGTAAAAGCTTCTAAGCTCTGTATGAACCACCAACTAAACCTGCTGAGCTGAGTGGGAGGAAGGAAGACTACCATTGGCCGAAGTTTGAAAGCTGTCAGTCACCGCCCATACAGATCTATGTTGATCATCAGTGTGAGTTGAGGAACAGTCTGTAAAACTAGTACATTCTTAAATGAATATTCTCAAGTAGTGCAGTTTCATCAAAAGTTTACTTTTTCCTAACAAAATGAAAAATCACACAGTAAATGGCTCTCCACAAACCCACACATACACAGACATGTCGAAATACAAGGAGTTGATGACCCTGCGCTGAGGAGGGGTTCAGAAGCACGAGGAAAACTCATAGCCATCCTAGACTTAACATATTAAAGGTTATCTTAAAACGCATGTGATCTATAAATAGATATGAAAAGACTAAATGATTACGCTCTGACTGGCCTTTTAGATGCACAAATGACATGTAGCTTACACACCTCAATGACAAGAAATCTTGTGGACTATATATGTTGACAAAGTGATTTGAGAAACAGCTTTGTGTGTTTTAAAGCTTCACACTGGACGATTAAGAAACGGTTAGCAATGTGACTGTGTGAAATACTCCCACTTTAGATACACACAGGCAAGTTTTGTTTGTAGCTGTAGCTTTGGATAAATCCATGCTCTTAGTAGGTGCATTACGCGCCGCCCCAGCCCTACTCATAAGCATCAGCCAGTGAGGACATCATAAATGAGGAAGCATTGTTCATGGGTGCATTCTGAATCACCACATTAGAAGCCGTCAAAACTGTAAGCCAGGCTTGCTTGGATCACGACCAAGAGCTGGGCTGATTTCAAATTTGCAAAAGCGATACCTTAAGGGATACCTTAAAGCAGATCGTATAGTGGTTGTGAAAGTGCAGGAATCTGATCCATCTGAGTGGAACTCATCTGAGTCCGGAGACAAAATAGCCAACATTAGGGGATTTTCATCCTCAGCATGTTGCATGGCTGACCTAGAGAAGGGGCTACAGCTGGAGGTTAACGCTGGCGCTTGGGTTTACAATCAGCAAGCAACTGTTCCATCTTGGTCAGAGATCACATATTTAACAGCACAAATTCACATTTTTACTCAAATCCGGATGACTTTCTCACTACTAATAAGATTTTTAAAACAAATTTTCTGATGTTACAATTACAAACCATGCAGGAAACAGACACAGTCTCAATACTGCAGGGTTGGAGATACTTTGAGTGAAACTGATATTTTACTTTTTAATACGGGCAGAGAAATGACCAAATAAATGGTTATAAAATCAAGTAAATCACATAAATCACTTACTGGCCAGTCACCTGGCCCGGCACTTATGTTCCTGGAGAGAATGACTGACGAAGATCCTGGTGCCGAATGAAGTTCCAGAAGCAGAATAGTGGAAAATTATAGTGCCGAAGCCGCCGGACAACGTACAGGACACAAGCACCTGAAAAAAAGGAGATTGTGGTGTTACTCGTTGAGTAATTTTAGGTGTTTTAAAGAAGAACCTCCAACAATGAGAACACCACCCTGAGGAGTTGTCCTGACGGAGCAGGTGAAGGTGAACGGGAAGAGCTGAGGACCTTGAATCGCTAAGCAGAAGTGAAATCAACGGTGGTGGAGATACCCTTGCCGTTTTTCTGGCCACAATGAAACTCCAGGGTCCCTTTTCAATGTGGGAGTGGAGACAACCCTGTGTTCATCTTCCGTCAGTGGAGTTTGGACTGCCTCTACAACAGAAGCTGGATCTGCCGGTCAAGCTTGACGACCTCCCTGCAGAGCGTCTGGAGAGCTCGTCCCTCCACGGTCGCCATGTTCGTCCCAAAGTAGGGACGGTCGCTCGACGCTCTGTGTCGAATCACGTCTCGAGCTTCTAAAGCAGAACTGCATTGAAACTAAAATACAATAGAAATATAGAAAATGTGTAGGATAGAACTACTGCGTTTAAATGTCAATGCTTTTAGCCATTCAACATGATCACAGGTAGATCACTGACCTTTCATTCTAAATCCAGTGAAACTAATATTAATCAATAAAAACGTCCCTTTTGTTATGACAGACAGATGCAGATCCATATGGGCTTATATTCTCTCTTCTCTCCTGTACATAAGACACTCCTGAACTGATTCTTTTTTTTTTTAGACAAAAAGCTTTTTCCTTTAGTGAGTACTTGTGAGTATCAGACAATATTAATATCTGATCATCAGACTGCTGCAAAACAATTCCATCATTTGATGATGAAGATATGTCCGGTGTCAAGTCTGAAATATACACATCGTACACATCCTCATTTTTCTTACACTTCTGTTGTGCTCTTGTGGAAACCATCTGAAGCACTACTGCATTTCCTGACATAGCTGTTTCTAGTCACCTGATCTGTGAATAAATTCCCAGCAGATATTGCACCCTAATAGTTGCCGGATATATTAATATTGTCCGGGAGGAACGTTGTTTCGTTTCACTGTGTACTCTGTATGTAGTTGAAATGACAATAAACCCACTTGACTTGACTAGGTACAATCGGACCAGCAGGATATACTGCTGCTAAACAACTCCCTCAGTCCTTCATCCAAGACTGCTGATCATCATAGAACACATAAAATACTGATATCGTTTCAGCTGGTATCTTTTATACCACGATATGGTGCTCTGTCAGATCCCAAGAATATTCTACTGGGTCTAAGGGAAAATATCCCTATACTAGGACCAGCAGCAGAAAAACCTGAATCTGTAAATTGTAGGTTTAGACCGAAAGCTCCCCATATGATCACACCCTAGTAAATTCACAGGGCAATGTGTGGAGACTGTATCCCAGTGTTTTACTGTTCTATTACCCAGTTTCACCTTCACAGGACTGCACAAATGTTCTGAGAGTGGTAAGCCTGAAACATCCACTGTTAGGATTGTGTCCGTACTGACGGATATGGGTACTGACCCCTCCATAAGCACTGAAATTGCTGTATTAATTTCACGTGTATAGTGCGAACTCTCCCTTGTCTTAGAACCTTCAAATCTAATTTCAACAGCCCTGAAAAATACATTTCCAAAAGCAACCCGAAGGTCTAGGAGTATGACGCCTGGTCTCCTCCTGTTTATTCTAAATTCATAAGGCAAGTGGTTTAATTCAGTCTTTCCCTACAACAGCAATGTTCAGGGTGACTCCTCAAGAGCTTTATCTGTGGAAATCCTGTTCAAAAGGTGCTGGCTAAGACTGCTTAGATTACTTAAAGGGAAAGAGAAAACCCCTCCTACCCAAAATTGGGTGCAGTGGTAAAATTAATACTACTTGGCAACCTGTCTTGACAATATGGAGTCAGGTGAAGCTCATCTCTGTGGTAGAGGACCAGACGCAGCCGAAATCTCTCCGAGTTTTCTACATAGTCAGCGCAGACGGACTTGTCCCGCAGCCAGCAGAGGAGTGATAAGAGCTGGGGAAACGGCTCCCTCACTCGTCAGTAAGTGGGCAGGGGGCCGAAGACGATAATGCTGGTGTCTGCTTTTTTTTACCCAAACAGTGTCCAGAAGCGTATGGCAGTGCTTCTTCAGGGCCACGCTGCATCAGGCAGAGAATAGTGGATCACAACAATTGGCTCAGATAAAGAAGACAAAGCTAATATTAAAAGACTATAAAGTAGGGATGAACCACGTTTCTGAGCTTTAAAAAGAGGACCGCATCGAAACAGTGGTTCAGAGTCTCTCACAAAATACAGGCGATCACGTGGTTGCATCACTGACATGTAGTCAAGTTTGACGCGCGTAAATTCCCCGGCTCCACTGTAGACTCGAGCACAACGAGCTGAATATAAAACATATGAACTAAAAGCTTACAAAAAAATAAAGTTCAATTAAAAGAAGAAACACAGTCAGACACCACTGTATAGTGCTCCGGTTTCAGTTTGGACAAAGCTTATGGACACACAAGTGACTCAGGCAACAGTGGTGCAGGCGCTGGTGAGTGGGTCTTCTAGGAGCCGGCAGGAACCACTGTTAACCTAGAAGTGGGAAAACACAACCAATAACCCCAGGATATACATATAATTCCAGCTAGCATAATTTACCAGTACACATCAATATGACCATAAACACAAATAATAATTGTATATAACGTGTAAATAATGTCCATGTTATCTGTTTGTTTCTGATGACCAACCCCTTAGTAGCCACTTGGTCCACTCCAGGTTGAGAAGGGAGGAGCAGAATAGGCTGAAGCAGAAGTAGACGTCTGTGAGGCTTTGCAGCCCTCAGATGAAGCTGAGGCCTTGTTGTACAAAGTGTGTGTAATCTAGCTCTTTTGTGTTTTGTTTTTGTTGTGTGCACTCTGTTTTGATCTTTGCATGAATTCAACATTAAATATCACTGGAACTTACCTGGAAGTGTTTGGCTGTATCCTTCTGGTGAACGGTCCTTCATGTCCGCTTAAAGCCACGCCATCACCACAACATACGCATTTTTATACTGACCCACAATGAGTAATCTATTTAAAAACCAACTACACATCTGTTCTGCCTGTGTTGCCCAAAAATATAATTTAGATTTGGTAAGGATTCACGCCCTAGATGTTTAGGGTTTAGAAGGGTGAAGAATTTTAATCTGAGCTTTTTATTATCCCCAAAAATCTGCTTATTAATTGATTTACCTTTTTTAAAAAAGATAGGGGTCAAATGACAAGGCAGGTTTTGAAGTAAAAAAAGCAATCTAGGTAAAATGTTCATCTTGATTACACTAATTCTGCCCCCCAAAAAGTGTGGTTCAGGTCAGGGGTAACTGTTATCCCAAGGTATCTAAAGCCAGTATGTGTCAACTGGAATGGTAGATTTAGTTTAATAAAATCCGGGACATTCAGCTGAATAGCTGTAGACCTGCCAAAACTAATTTTATAGCCAGATAGCACACTATAATTAGTGTAGTTTCTGATTTCAGGAACAGACATCACTGGATACAAAAAAGTCTGCTGATCTGAGACTCTAGGGAGAGAAATGTTAATCCATAATGTATGCAGAAGCACAAATCAAAAGCTGGAGATTGGAAAAGCTGCATATGGAATCATCTTAGATAGATAGATAGAATATATGTAGACATTTCCAGTGGATTATTGGGTGATCAGGATTCCTCAAAGATAAAATGATCATTTCTCATGCATGGTCCTCAAAACATAAAAAAAAATAAAAATACTTAACATCCTTGGACCACACACAGTCCAACCCATCTACAAGAGGCTCAAAGTAAAAAAATGTAAATACTGGAAGCCGAGCAAGACTGGAGTAAAGCACTTTGAGCATTAGGTGGGGCTGTAATTGGAGTTCAGTGAGTCTCAGAGAACAGAGGACGGATTTAAGCTGCAGATACCTAAAGAAAGAGGTGCTGGGCACATTACATTGCTCTTTGCAGCCTGGAAAGATCTTAACCCGTTTTCATTGCAGACATCACCTGGAGGTCGAGCTTCTTTGCTCTCCCATTGGGGGGCAATGAAACGGAGAATTCCCAATCAGTAAATTATGATTATGAAAGAGTGAAGAGCTCATGCCATATTAGAGTTTGTTTGCCTGAACCGTGCTGGATTTAAGATGCCAGCGTTGGAGGAGTCACGGGCAGCCTAGACTTCCATCCATGGAGTTTGGACTGCCTCTACAACAGCAGCAGTCAAGCTTGATTACCTCCTTGCAGAGTACCTGTAGATCACGCTCCTCCGCGGTCTTCAAGTTTCTCGAGTATAAACACAGACAGAATCACAAAGTCAGTGAGACAGAGCACTGTACAGTAACACAGGGAGCAGAGAGCACAAGGATCACAACAACTGGCTCAGATAAAGATGACAAAGCTAATATTAAAGACTATAAAGTAGGGACTCAACTGTTCGTGTCGAATCAGAGTTTTAAAAGCAGAATCGCATTGAAATAAAAAATATATTAAAAAAAAAAAGTGTAGGAAAGGATTACTGCGTTTACATGTCAATGCTTTTAGCTATTCAACATGGCCACAGGTAGACATGGGACACTGAGCATGTTAAGGCCTATCAGCTGTTTTGCTTGCACCACTTTAAACAGAGACGCACCCTTTATTGACCCAATATCATTCATTTTGAGACAAGAAATGTTTTGGAAATTAGACAACAAAAGTCATTAGTCTCAGTCTCGTCACTTGGCAGCTCAAATCTTGACCGTGTAACAGAAGAATCATCAATTATTTGTATCCTTGATATATTTATACTGGTTATACTGATTTCCCACAATTAAAACAAGCACATTCTCTCCTACCTTCAATCTCACCCGCTCCAGAGTCCCCTGCCTCAGTCCGGCAGTACATTAACTGAGCTTGTAACAATGTCTCCTGTATTAATTTCATGTTTATAGTCTGAACTCTTTGGGAAATATAAACTGTCCCTTTGTTTTAGAACCATGGAAATACCACCACCACCACCATCACTACCATCATCATCATCATTTCCAAAACCTTGCTTCAAAATCTTTGAATATTCTAAAAAATAAATTTGGATCCCTTTACAAATTTCTCTAGGTTGAGAATTAAATATCCTAAAATGTACCGTCTGAATATCTAGATTCTCAGGGTTGTTTAAACCAGAGAGTTTTTTTTTTAGGGATCGAAATGTATCGCAATTCAAAGTTTCAAACTGTGAGACTGAAATGATCTAAAGGCAATGCTTTGGACATCTTCGTCCTTGGAGTCCGGATCACTGCAAAAACTCAATGATCTAAAACTAACTTGAAAATTAAAATATCAAAAGTGATCCAGGTTAAAGTAACCTGAAGGTCTAAGAATGTCTCCTCCTGTTTATTCTAAATTCATAAAGCAAGCGGTCTAATTCATTTACTTTCAGTCACCTCGGGTACAGAGTCTCGGAGTCAGTAGAGTGCCTGAATTGACTCAGAATCACTCATTGGGATGTGGGCGGCCGCCTCTGTCGGTTTCTGATCCTGTCTCTGAAAACTCTGGACCCAGAGAAATATTGGGATCTCTGTGGAACCTCAAACTGTGGTAGTCTAATTTACTTATCCGCACTTAAAGAATCAACTCCATCAGTCAGTCTTAGGAATGTAGAGAAACACTTTAATCCTGCAGTAACGCCGGTGGAAGGCACACTGGTTTTTGATGTCCTATGCTGATCACGCTGATAATCTGAGCCCCCTGTGATGAGGCTGGTGTGATGTTGATGGACTCCATTGTTTCAAAGTAACAAAAGCCACCATCTGTCTGTTTCTGAAAGCAATGTATACATAGAATATTGAAACGCCTGAAAAGATTCCCCCACAATATTGCAGCGCCGACGTACAAGACAAGAAAACCAGATTCACCATTTGACATTTTTTGTGACAGATGGAACTTGGCTTCCCTCCGTAACCCAACTGTGCAGAGAACACACACCGTGGACAGTGAGTACATGTGGCTGGAGAAGTGGGCAGCCACTGCTGCAGTCCCAACAAAAGAAGGTGAAGGCCTTGCTCAAGAGTGGCAGTTTGACAAACCCTGGTATCGAAACCCACAACGCTCATCAATAGCCTGGAGCTCTAACTTTTCCAGTTACCAGATTTTCGCTTTTATTGGGCTTTGAACATCAGGGCTGTTCCTTCATGTTACACGTGTTGCTCTGTTCAAAACTACCCATACCAGAATCTTTGTTTAGCTGTTCACTAAACCAGACTGTGAACCAGTCCCTGAAAATCTGCCTGCAGTTTGAAGAGTCTTTTCACTAAGTGAATTATCTATATACAGCCCGATGATTAAAAACCACGTTCACACCACAACAGCAATATTCAGGGTGACTCCTCAAGGGCTTTATTTGGGGAAATCTTGTTCAAAAGGTGCTGGCTAAGACTGCTTAGATTACAGAAACCCTCCTACCTAAAACTGGGTGCAGTGGTAAATTTAACACTACGTGGCAACCTGTCTTGACTTAAATAGACAATATGGACTCAGAGGATTAATTGGCTTAACTAAGAGTGAACTAGTGAGAGTGATTTAAGGTGGTTCAATTCAGACAGGCCTGGACATGTACTGGCTTAAGCAGGTTGGAGGTTTGGAGTCTGACTGTTTGAGGCTGTGGACAGGTGTCTTTTATACAGATAACGATGTCCAACAGGTGCCATTAATACAGGTAACGAGTGGAGGACAGAAGAGCTTCTTAAAGAAGCTACAGGTCTGTGAGAGCCAGAAATCATGCTTGTTTGTGGGTGACCAAATACTTATTTTCCATCATAATTAATAATAATTCAAAAATTATTTTTAAAATTCTTTAGAAATCCTACAATGTGATTTCCTGTATTTTTCTCATTTTGTCTCTCATAGTTGGCGTGTACCTATTATAAAAATTACAGATCTAGTAGGAGAACTCGCACAATCAGTGGCTGACTAAATTATTTTTTGCCCCACTCAATGCGAAGCTGCTTGTACTCGGAAAGATGGAAGAATTTATATAAATTCTAATAAGATTTTTAAAGCAGATTTTTGAACCATGCGGGGTACAGACAGTCTCCATACTGCAGGATTTGTCTGAAATACTATGAGTGACACTGATGTATTACTTTTTAATACAAGCAGAAAAGTGACAGAATAAATGGGTGGAATCAAGTAAATCATGTAAATCACTTACCTGCCAACTATGCAGTTCACTAACCTGACAGTGTGAATAGAAAGGGTCAGTCAGTCCTGGCACCTTCTTGACGTTCCTAGAGAGAACGATGGACCCCAGGCGGCTCAGGTGAAGCTCCTCTCTGTGGTAGAGGACCAGACGCAGTCGAAAGCTCTCCCAGTTGTCTACAGATTCAGCACAGACTGCTGCGCTGCATCAGGCAGAGAATAATGGAGAACGATGGTGACAAAGTCACCTGGCGATGTCCAGGACACGGGCATCTGAAAAACAGGAGACTGTGGCATTACTCTTTAGGGTCGATACTTAAGGGTTTTACAGAAGAATCTCCTACAGTGAGAACACCGCCCTGAAGAGTTGGCCACGGTGCCTGAGCAGGTGAAGAGCAGAGGGTCCTCGAACCAGTTAGCAGAGGTGTAAAATGGCTGTGGTGGTGGAGGAGCCCTCTTCTTTTCCCAGCCATGCTGACACTTCAGGTCCTCTCAGGTGCGGGAGTGGAGACGATGACCCTCTGTGTCCGCCGCGACGATAGAGCTGGAATTAAGACGGTCGCGATGGAGGAGTCACGGGCAGCCTCCAGCCTCGTCTTCCATCAGTGTAGTTCCCTCTACAACAGCAGCTGAAACTGCCGTAATAGCTTGACGATCTCCTGAAGAGCTCGTTCCTCCGTGGTAAACACAGACAGAAACGCAAGCGACTGTCAGAGAGAGTACTGTACAGTAACACAGGGAGCAGAGAGCACAAGGATCACAACAACTGGCTCAGATAAAGACGACAAAGCCACAAAAATGGTACCAAGTTCCCCATTAATGAGTACAATAGGCTTTATTACCTGAATGTGGTCAATGATCACAGTGGTGATGGTTGCAGTGTGTTACAATATTCAAACACAGCATGAAATCCTTGTTCAATGTAATTATGATGTTTCACATTATGCAGTAGAGAGCATGAAAATCAAGGGTAAGACTGATAAACTGAACTGTGAAGTCTGCAGACAAGAGAAATCTGCTCAGAGTAGAAACAGAACCTGAAGAACGAGCAAAAGCAGTACTTGAACTAGTTAATACTGACCTAGCTGATCCTACAGGGAGACCAGGATGACATTGAGGCTGAAGCATGGATCACTGGGCATTTGAAATATGACAGCGTTCTGGGTGAATGATGAATAAGTGAGGAAGAATTGAGGACAGGCTGATAAATAAAGACTCTGAAATAAACAGAACACATGCACAGATTTACAGTCATTGCTCTGTAAGCAGGGGATCAGTCAACATCAGCAGCTATATATATGTATTCAATGACTCTACGTTGACAGGGAGAAAGCATAATCTTTCAAAGAGGAGAGTATTTGGATCAGGAGGCTACACTTACAAACATGACAGATAGAAGCTAGAACTTTCTTTCAGTGTGTTCCAGAACACCAAACCCAGACTGACCAGTCAGTGGCATATGAGGACTTCCATGGTGAGAGGTGTCTGGAGGAACCTGAACATGTTACCTGATTATCTAGATGAAAATGGCTGTAAACAGAATGGTCAGCTGGGTTCTGTGTAAAAACACACTGAAATCAGGAGGATAATACTTATTCAATTAAGTTTAAAACTCCTGCTGTGAATAAACTAGAAAAATCCTCTTTGCCCCTTAAAGTCCAATTACTAAGCCCAATGTCCCCAAGCTGAGGGGGTAGATCTGGATTCAAGATGAGTGGTGACCATAAAGAGATACAATTAGAGACTTTAATATATTTTCTAGCGTCTCTCCAAGAAAGCAACATATTGTACACTACAAAGTTATCAGAGAGACAGGATTTTGTCAAAATTAAAAATTAATGGTAGGGAAGTTAGGGGTCTAGGATGACGTGTGATGAAGTCAGTGGTAGCAGACTCATCACCAGCCCATACACAGTAGAGACTCTGACATGTTACCTACCTGGTGATCCTGGGGGAATGAGGGAGCTGGTAAGTGGGTCTTCTAGGAGCCGGCAGGAACCACGGTTAACCTAGAAGGAGGAAAACACACAACCAAAAACACTAGGATATACATATAATCCCAGCTAGCATAATTTACCGGTGTACATCAATATGACCATAAAAACTTATAATTGTAATAATAATAATTATAATAAATAATAATTGTATATAAGATGTGTAAATAATGTCCATGTTATCTGTTGTATTGTCATTGTTTGTGATGACCACCCCCTTAGTAGACACTTGGTCCACTCCAGGCTGAGGAGGGAGGAGCGTATGGCTTAAAAGGGCTGTGTGGGAGGCAATAAGGGGGTTTAGCTTGTACAGAATAGAGTGAAGTAGACGTCTGTGAGACTTAGTCCTCAGATGAAGGCCGCTGAGGTCTTGTTGTACAAGTGTGTGTAATCTAGCTCTTTTGTGTTGTGTTTTTGTTGTGTGTACTTTCTTTAGATTTTTGCACAAATTCAACAATAAATATCACTGGAACTTACCTGGAAGTGTTTGGCTGTATCCTTCTGGTGAACTGTCCTTCATGTCCGCTTAAAGCCATGCCATCATCACCACAACATGAGCATTTCTATACTGACCCACAATGAGTCTAATCTATTTAAAAACCAACTACACATCTGTTTTGCCTGTGTTGCCCAGAAAGTAAAGCGCTTTAAGCATTAGGTGGGGCTGTAATTTGGAGTTCAGTGAGTCTCTGAGACTGGGGCTGATTTAAGTTGCAGATACCTAAAGAAAGAGGTGCTGGGCACATTAAATTGCTCTTTGATAGCCTGGAAAGTTCTTAACCCATTTGCATTGCAGATATCACCTGGAGGTTGAACTCCTTTGCTCTCCCATTGGGGGCAATGAAACGGAGCATTCCCCATCAGTAAATTATGATTATGAAAGAGTGGAGAGCTCATCCCATATTAGTGAGTTTGCAACTGTGAATGCCAAATTAATATAAGGTGTGAAAATATGGGTCCAAAATATATTTTACAGTATCTAGTGGAAACATCACAAAATATAAGAGCTTGTAATTTATATGGGGCTACCAGAACCTCCTCTATTGAGCAGCATGAATTATGAGCACTTTGATTCAGGCATGTTGATCACAGTTTTAAGGTAAATGCCTAAGCATACGTTTCAAAACCTAGAAATGCAAGACCACCATCTGACATTAACCTCTGTAAAGTAGATTATTTAATTCAAGGTCATTTACCATTCCAAATACACATGGATAGTACCTTAGAGAGTATCCCAATATTTTATAGGCAGGGGCAAATGCATCATAACTATCAAATTCAGTCTAGGCAGAATATTCATTTTTACCACTATGATCCTGGAGTGCAGTGAGTTAGGCAAGTTTGTCCAATTGAGTATCTACTTTAATTTGTTCTAAATTTTAAAATTAAAATTTGAAGACAGTCTCTCACTGAGGGATATACACTGGGCAAAAAAGTATCATCAGCCACAAACAAGCATGATTTCTGGCTCTCACAGACCTGTAACTTCTTTAAGAAGCTCTTCTGTCCTCCACTCGTTACCTGTATTAATGGCACCTATTTGAACTCGTTATCTGTATAAAAGACACCTGTCCACAGCCTCAAACAGTCAGACTCCAAACTCAACCATGGCCAAGACCAAAGAGCTGTCGAAGGACACCAGGAAGAAAATTGTAGACCTGCACCAGGCTGGGAAGAATGAATCTACAATAGTCAAGCAGGTTGGTGTGAATAAATCAACTGTAGGAGCAATTGTAAGAAAATGGAAGACAGAAATGGAAGTGCAAACCTGGTGAAGACTTAGTCATTGCCAACAAAGGTTATGTTACAAAGTATTGAATTGAATCGTTTTTGATCAAATACTTATTTTTCACAATAAATTACGAAGAATCCTTTCCTGAATCTTTCTAAGGAGGAGAACTTGCACAATCAGTGGCTGACTAAATACTTTTTTTGCCCCACTGGAAGTCTACCCCTATATACCTACCTGGCCCACCACTGGAATATAAAGAAAAAGGAGAAAAGAAGAAAAAAAAAGGCATTCTTGACATGTGTCCCTTTCTAGGAGAAAGCACTACTGGGCAACAACTAATGCAAAAAGTTAGGTTCGATTTAAGTAATGAGATTAAAGCTGTATTAACATCCTTATTAAAATCTTTATCTAGGGAGCAATTAATTATTTCTAACAATAAAGTTCCCAATTCTGCCCAGAAGAATAAAATTCATCAGGGATGCAGTCCAATCCTTGACTTTTTTCATCTGACAGAGGGTCCCTCTCAAATCTAGAGGAGAAATATCCTGATCTAAATAAGACGCCTCGTTAGTGGACAATTGTAGCAAATCTAAGGAATGGAAAAAGTGGCAATATTTAAAGTTTTCTTTGGGAGAGAGATATTGTATTGCAATATCACCAGAGTGTTGCTTGCACTTGAATTTAAACTTAAAGCACAAGAAAGGTCCAGATACTTCAGTCTTTTCTGTTGTCAAGAAGCAAATGCAATAGAATTATTCCTAAAGAAACCATTCACTGCTCCCAACAAACCTCTGATCGTGCACTGAACCCTGATTAAACATAAGAAATCTGTTTAATTTACTCCTAAATTAAGAGCTGAAGGTTTTTGTGCCTTTCAGATAAAGTTTATTGCTTAGTGCTCAGATTAAGTAAAGACAATGCAGTAATACATAGCTTAAGCTGTGAGCTAGCGGCCAGCTGACTGAGAAATTTCACCTCTGATCTGTTTAATTAATAAATGATTAATGACTATTCATATCTGCTCCCACCACGAACTGAAAGTCCACTAGATTTGTTAGATAATCTAACAGAAAAGAAACTGGGATCTCTTGGATTTGGAGCGTGAACTGAAATAAAGGCAATTTTCTCATTTCTTACTTTTGTTGTAATGTGTGTTATTCTCCTTTCTTCATCCCTTCCTTGGTTTAACATCGCAATCTCCCAATTCCTCTGTACCAAGATAAGAACTCCTTTAGTTTGCAGTTGTATGAGCAGCAACTCTACAGAGTTTATTACATTTGGGAAAATTAAAATCTCTCAAATAGAATCCTTTTGCTGTAGATAATATTGTTTATTGCTTTTTTAATTCTTATTTATATTGTGTATATAGTGTAAATTATTTATCCAAATTTTTGTAACTGAGTGTCCTGCTATCCCTTTCTGCTGTTACACTGTGAATTTCCCCACTGCGGGACTAATAAAGGACTATCTTATCTTAATCAGACCAAACTAGCACGTTTAAGAGGCTCATTTAGACCATTAAAATGTTCCAGCTCAAGACATTCAAAGCCATAAAGATTAAAAATAAATTAAAGTATAACAAGACCCTTAACTGGTACTGGTAGCCAAACATTGAGCTGCTTCTTGATAAAACTGTTACGGTCGTCTTTCTCTGCGACCTCCGGGAGAACGAGAATACACAGGCTGTTCAGTCAACCCCTGTCCTGCAGATCAAACACCAACCGTTCGAGAGTGTCCAAACGATCCGAGTGTCCTGATAGAAGTTTATTCTGCTCCCTTTGCTCGCCCATGAGATAGTCTAGCTTTGAACACATCCTGAAATGTAGACATGTGTGTAAAGAATTCTTCCCACATTGCTGAGAGCCCCGCCATGATGGTTTTCTCCAGTGTAGCAGAGGATCCGCCATGTTGGATTGAGGCAAGGAGGAGACAGATATTACCTTTTTGGCTGGTGACGAGTTTGGAGTAAAAGGCAGAGACTTCCTGCTGAGAAACATCCTTAACTGCACCGGTAAGCAAAAAGAGTCAATAAATAAGGACTAAACTCTATCGGGAGCTCTAGCCAGCTGCAACCGAGCCCATGAATGTGACTCCCCCTAAAGCAGTTTTCTGATGTTGCAGTTACAAACCATGCGGGGGACAGACACGGGTCTCCATACTGCAGGGTTTGTCTGAGATACTATGAGGGACACTGATATTACTTTTTAAAACAAGCAGAGAAATGACAGAATAAATGATTATAAAATCCAGTAAATCATATAAATTAATTACCTGTCCACTATCCAGTTGCCTAGCCTGGGGTCCTGTCTTTTTCTGAGTGGTGTCCAACAGCGTGTGGCAGTGCTCCTTTAGGGCGTCACTGCATCGGGCAGAGAAAAGTGGAGAATGATGGCACCGAAGCCACCTAGCAACGACCAGGACTCCTGGACAAAAAAACAAAACAAAAAAACCCCACCACAGATCGAGGCATTACTCTTTGGTCCCGATACTTTTAAGGGTTTTAACAACAATGAAAACATCGCCCTGAGGCCCACTGTGAGGTCGAAGAACTGAACCTCGCACCAGTTAGTTCAGACCCCTCCAGTTCAGGAGTGGAGACAACAACCCTCCTGTCCGCTACGCCAGTAGTGCTTGGAGTCACGGGCAGCCTCAGGCCTCGTCTTCCGTCTGCGGAGTTCGGACTGAGTCTACAACAGCGGCTGTCAAGCTTGATGACGTCCTTGCAGAATGCCTGGAGATCTCGCTCCGGCAGAAACGACAGTCAGTGAGACAGTACTGTACAGTAACAAAGGAAGCATAGAAATAAAAGGATCACAACAACTGGCTCAGATTAAAAAGACAAAGCTAATATTAAAGACTATAAAATAGGGATGGTCGCTCGATGGTCCGTGTTGAATCACATCTCAAGCTTCTAAAGCAGAACTGCATCGAAACAGAAATAAAATAAATATTGAAAATGTGTAGGATAGAATTATTGCGTTTAAAAGTAAATGCTTTTAGTCATTCAACATGATCACAGGTAGATCACTGACCTTTCATTCTAAATCCAGTGGAACTGCAATATTAATCAATAAAAACGTCCCTTTTGTTATGACAGACAGATGCAGATCCATATGGGCTTATATTCTCTTTTCTTTCCTGTACATAAGACACTCTCCTGAACTGATTCTTTTTTTAGACAAAAAGCTTTTTTCTTTAGTGAGTACTTGTGAGAATCAGACAATATTAATATCTGATCAGACTGCTGCAAAACAATTCCATCATTTGATGATGAAGATATGTCAGGTGTCAAGTCTGAAATATCCACATTGTACACATCCTCATTTTTCTTAAACTTCTGTTGTGCTCTTGTGGAAACCATCTGAAGCACTACTGCATTTCCTGACATAGCTGTTTCTAGCCACCTGATCTGTGAATGAATTCCCAGCAGATATTGCAGCCCAATAGTTGCCGGATTAGGTACAATTAGACCAGCAGGATATACTGCTGCATGTACTGCTCTCAGGGGACTATTCACCAGTGAATATTCACATGCAACAATGGCTTCACTTTCCAAAAGGGAATTTATCATTTTGGATAACCCTTCTTCTGCTTCCTTGGACATGGAACATTGAGCATGGTAAGGCCCATCAGCTGTTTTGCTTGCGCCACTTCACCCAGAGATGAACCCTTTAGTGACCCAATATCATTCATATCGTTCACAATTCCCGGGTTTGAACAACCCTGAGAGTCAAAATATTTCAATACAATACCTTAGAATATTCCAATTTAAAACAAATCTGGATCCTGAGAAATTCCCAGTTCAGACAACTGTGAGACTCAAATGATCTTAAGGCAATGCTTTGGACATCTTCATCCTTTGAGTCCAGATCGCTGCAAAAAGTAAATGGTCTAAAACTAATTTGAAAATATTAAAGAGATCCAGGTTAAAGTAACCTGAAGGTCTAGGAATATGGTGTCCCCCCACCTTTTTTTTTTTAAATTTTATTCCAAATCCGCAAGGCAAGCGGTCTAATTAATTTACTTAGTCACCTCGGGTACAGAGTCTCGGAGTCAGTAGAGCGCCTGAATTGACTCAGAATCACTCATTGGGATGTCGGCGGCCGCCTCTGTCTGTTTCTGATCCTGTCTCTAAAAACTCTGGACCCAGAGGAATATTGGGATCTCTGTGGAACCTCCAAAACTGTGGTAGTCGGATTTGCTTCTCCGTGCTTAAAGAATCAACTCGATCAATTTGGCTTCCCCCCGTAACCCAGCTGTGTAGTGAAAAACACACCGTGGACAGTGAGCACACGGGGAGCGATGGGCAGCCATTGCTGCGACGCCCACAAAAGAAGGAGAAGGGCCTTGCTCAAGAGTGGCAGTTTGCTGAGCCCAGGTATCGAACTCACAACGCTGTCATCAATAGCCCAAAGCTCTAACTGCTGAGCCACCACTGCCCCTACAGCTGCTTATCGTTACCAGATTTTCACTATTATTGGGCTTTGAACATCAGGGCTGTTCCTTCATGTTACACGTGTTGCTCTGTTCAAAACTACCCATACCAGAATCTTTGTCTAGCTGTTCACTAAACCAGACTGTGAAACAGTCCCTGATAATCTGACTGCAGTTTGAAGAGTCTTTTCACTAAATAAATGATCTATATACAGCCTGATTATGAACAACAACGTTCACTCCACAACAGCAATATTCAGGGAGACTCCTCAAGGGCTTTATCTGGGGAAATGTTGTTCAAAAGGTGCTGACTAAGATTTTTAGATTACTCAAAGAAAAACCCTCCTACCTAAAATTGCATGCAGTGGTAAATTTAATACTACTTGGCAACCTGTCTTGACTTAAATAGAGAATATGTACTCTGATTAATTGGCTGGTTAGCACTCACTGTGAAATCTATTTCTCTAAATGTAAATGACTGCAGAATTTTAAATACCCTCTTACCCTTTGTGCTTATTTGGACACTTGTATGTGCTTTTATAACTTTTATAAAATTACCTGTATTTTTAGAGTTTTAAATTTACCATAAATGCAAAAAGACTCCAGGGGTCTCTGTGTGAGCCGATTTTATGACCCCACCAATGTGATAAACAGACCTAAGCCCTTAATTTAGTTTCACAGAGAGTGAACTAAGGTGGTTCACTTCAGACGGGCCTGGACATGTACTGGCTTAAGCAGGTTGGAGGTTTGGAGTCTGACTGTTTGAGGCTGTGGACAGGTGTCTTTTATACAGATAACGATGTCCAACAGGTGCCATTAATACAGGTAACGAGTGAAGGACAGAAGAGCTTCTTAAAGCTACAGGTCTGTGAGAGCCAGAAATCCTGCTTGTTTGTGGGTGACCAAATACTTATTTTCCACCATAATTTACAAATAAATTCTTTAAAAATTCTACAATGTGATTTCCTGTATTTTCTTTTCCTCATTTTGTCACTCATAGTGGAAGTGTACCTATGATTAAAATTACAGACCTACAGATCTCATCTTTCTAAGTAGAACTTGCACAACCAGTGGCTGGATGACTACTTTTTTTGACCCCCTGTATATATTACATATATGTGCCCCGTTGTGTGTGTGTGTGTGTGTGTGTGTGTGTGTGTACATATAAATATATAAGCCCAAATTCAATACGAAAGTGCTTGTACTCGGAAAGTACTATATATGGAATAGAAGTTTGGAATTTATATTTTTAAAAAATGGAATTTATATAAATTCTAATAAGATTTTAAAAGCAGATTTTTTTCGACGTTACAATTACAAACCAGGACAGTCTCAATACTGCTGGGTTCGTCTGAAATACTATGAGTGACACTGATGTATTACTTTTACAAGCAGAAAAGTGACAGAACAAATGGGTGGAATCAAGTAAATCATGTAAATCACTTACCTGCAAACCACGCAGTCCACTAACCTGATAGTGTGACTGGGAAGGGTCAGTCAGTCAGTCCTGGCACCTTCTTGATTTTCTTCCCACATTGCTGACAGCCACGCCATGACCGTTTTCTCCAGCGCAGCAGAGGATCCGCCATGTTAGATTGAGGCAAGGAGGAGACAGATATTACCTTTTTTCACTGGTGATGAGTTTGGTGTAAAAGGCAGAGATTTCCTGCAGAGAAACATCCTTAACTGCACCGGTAACCAAAAAGAGTGAATAGAATAAGGATCAAAATCAATTGGGAGCTCAAGCCAGCTGAAACAGGGCCCATGAATGGAGTCATGTGACTCCCCCTAAACCAGTTTTCTGACGTTACAGTTACAAACCATGCGAGGGCAGACACGGTCTCCATACTGCAGGGTTTGTCTGAGATACTATGAGGGACACTGATATTACTTTTTTAAATCAAGCAGAGAAATGACAGAATAAATGATTATAAAATCCAGTAAATCATGGAAATTAATTACCTGCCCACTACCCAGTTGCCTACCCTGGGGTCCTGTCTTTTTCCGAGTGGTTTCCAGCAGTGTGGCAGAGCAACGTCCAGCACTCCTTGAGAGGGAAAATAAATAAATAAATAAATAAAATGGAGTCTCTTACTCTTTGGTCCTGATAATTTTATGGGTTTTAAAGTAGAACCTCCAACAATGGAAACACCACCCTGAGGAGCTGTCCTCGGTGAGGGAGCAGGTGAAGAGCTGAGGACCTCGCACCAGTTAGCAGAGGTGAAAACCGGCTGTGGTGGTGGAGGAGCCCTCAGGATATACTGCTGCATTTACCGCTCTCAGAGGACTATTCACCAGTGAAGATTCACATGGAACAATGGCTTCACTTTCCAAAAGGGAATTTATCATCATTTTAGGTGGAAATATCCCTCCACTAGGACCAGCAGCAGAAAACCCTGAATCTGTACATTGTAGGTTTAGACTGAAAGCTCCCAATAAGTCATGTCCTAGTAAACTGACAGGGCAATGTGTGGAGACTGTAAACCAGTGTTTTACTGTTCTACTGTTCTTGACACCTGAGTCAACCAAAAGAGAATTTATTCCCCAGCAAATCCTTACATTTAGACTGGGTTCCTCGCTGGGTGTCTAAATCCTCTTTACAGACTGTCTACATTTTCTCCCACCTTATCCTATTCAGCAGAGTCTGGTTCTGGAACTGAACTCAGGTTATTGCTGCTCTGACCTTCTAGATCTATTTTGCTGATCCAGAGTACGGCTTCTGCAGTGTTGCCACTTTCCTGATCTGCACACTCTACAAACAGTCTGATCTCCCACAATTAAAACAAGCACATTCTCTCCTACCTTCAATCTCACCTGCTCCAGAGTCCCCTGCCTCAGTCCAGCACTACATTAACTGTGCTTGTAACAACGTCGCCTTATGTATTACTTTCACCTGTAGTCTGAACTCAGCTCCCTTGTCTTAGAACCTTAGAAATCTCCAATTTGAAAAACCCTGAAAAATAACATTGATTTCCAAAACCTTGCTTTTACCTCTTTGAATTTTCTAAAAAATACATTTGGATCCCTTTACAAAATTCACAAGGTTGAACAGTACTGAGAATTAAATATCCTAAAATTAAATTAGCTAAATACATTTGAAAGATTCTCTGGTTTAAACAACCCTGAGAATCTAAATATTATAAGACACCATCTTAGAATCTTCCAATTTAAAACAAATCTGGACACCAAGAAATTCCCAGTTTAGACAACTGTGAGACTCAAATGATCTTAAGGCAATGCTTTGGACATCTTCATCCTTTGAGTCCGGATCGCTGCAAAAACTCAATGATCTAAAACAAATTTAAAAATGAAAATATCAAAAGGGATATGGGTTAAAGTAACCCGAAGGTCTAAGAATAAGGCGTCCCATCTCCTCCTGTTTATTCTAAATTCGCAAGGCAAGCGGTCTAATTAATTTACTTACAGGTCACCTCGGGTACAGAGTCTCGGAGTCAGAGTGCCTGAATTGACTCAGAATCACTCATTGGAATGACGGCAACCGCCTCTGTCTGTTTCTGATCCTGTCTCTGAAAACTCTGGACCCAGAGGAATATTGGGATCTAAGTGGAACCTCCAAAACTGTGGTAGTGGGATTTGCTTCTCCACGCTTGAAGAATCAACTCGATCAATTTGGCTTCCCCCTGTAACCCAGCTGGGCAGTGAGACACCACCACCCCCCACCGCCCCCCCCATGAACAGTGAGCACACGTGCCTGGAGCGATGGGCAGCCATTGCTGCGGCGCCCACAAAAGCCCTGGTATCGAACCCACAACACTCAATAGCCTGGAGCTTTAACCGCTGAGCCACCACTGCCCCCTACAGCCACCACTGTCCCCTACAGCTGCTTATTGTTACCAGATTGTCGCTATTATTGGGCTTCGAACATCAGGGCTGTTCCTGCATGTTACGTGTTGCTCTGTTCAAAACTACCCATACCAGAATCTTTGTCTAGCTGTTCACTAAACCAGACTGTGAACCAGTCCCTGAAAATCTGGCTGCAGTTTGAACAGTCTTTTCACCAAGTGAATTATCTATATACAGCTTGATGATGAACAACAACATTCCCTCCCTCTACCATTAATGAGGCCTTTTCATCTAGGGGAGAAAAAGGAGTAAATGTCTTAAATCTGTTTATTGATAAAAGGTTTGCATCTTTTGAACTTCAAACTGAATTTAATCTTCAAGCTCATTTTTTCAGGTATTTGCATAGTGCATTCCTTACACTGGACTAAGACCAGGCTGGCAGAATTTGTTTAAAACATGAATCTAATGTGCAAAAGATATCAAACAGAACCAACACAGGAACATGTTGGTTTTGTCCAAAAATGTCTGACTTTTGGAATTATGTTTTATGAGTCTTCAAACAGCCGATCCAGCCTTTCCCTACAACAGCAATATTCGGGGACTCCTCAAGGGCTTTATTTGGGGATATCTTGTTCTAAAAGTGCTGGCCAAGACTGCTTAGATTACTTAAAGGGAAACAGAAAAACTCTCCTACCTAAAACTGGGTGCAGTGGTAATACTACTGATTAATACTAACTTTCATAACTTCACTGACAATGACTGCTTTAGGGGCTAGAGATCATATATTTAACCGCCCAAATTCAAGGGTAGAAGGGGCAGAACTGCTTGTACTTGGAAAGATGGAAGAATTGATATAAAATCTAATAAGAATTTTAAAGCAGATTACAGACCACAGTCTCAATTCTGCAGAATTTGTCTGACATACTATGAGACTGATGTATTACAAGCAGAAAACTGACTGAATAAATGAGTGGAATCAAGTAAATCACGTAAATCACTTACCTGCCAACTATGCAGTTGACTAACTTGACACAGCGTGACTGAAGAGCCAGTCAGTCCTGGTCTGGCACCTTCTTGATGTATCCGGAGAAGAAGATGGACCCCAGGCGCTCAGGTGAAGCACAAGGCTACGTTGCATCACGCAGAGAAAAGTGGAGATTGATGGTGCCAAAGCCACCTGGAAAACAGGAGACCATGGTGTTACTCTTTAGGGTCGATACTTTTAAGGGTTTTACTGAAGAATCAACAGTTAGAACACTGCCCCGAGGAGCTGTCCTCTGTGCCGGAGCAGGTGGACCTTGAACCGCTTAGCAGAGATAAACGGCCGTGGTGGTGGTCTGCTTTTCCCAGCCACGCTGAAACTTCCGTGCCCTCTCCGGTGCGGGAGAGGAGACGACGACCTTCTAAGTCTGCCACGTCGGTACTGTTGGAATTAGGACGGTCGCGTTGGATGAGTCATGGGCAGCCTCCAGCCTCATCTTCCATCTGTGGAGTTTGGACTGCTTCTACAACTGCAGCTGGATCTGCCATACAAGCTTGACGACCTCCTGGAGAGCGCATTCCTCCGTGGTCGCCTCAGAGTAAACACCGAGACAGAAACGCAGTAACACCGGGAGCAGAGAGCACAAGAATCACAACAACTGGCTCAGTTAAAGAAGACAAAGCTAATAAAAAGGTACCCAGTTCCCCATTAAAGAGTACAATACGCGTCCTTACCTGAATGTGGTCAATGTTCACAGTAGTGATGGTTGCAGTGTGTTACAATATTCAAACAGCATGAAATCCTTGTTCACTGTAATTATGATGTTTTACATTATGCAGCAGAGAGCATGAAGATCAAGGGTAAGATTGATCAACTGAACTGTGAAGTCTGCAGACAAGAGAAATCTGCTCAGAGTAGAAACAGAACCTGATGCACGAGCAAAAGAAGCACTTGAACTAGTAAATACTGACCTAGCTGATCCAATAGGGCTGGGGGAGGACGCAGATACGACTAAAGGTTTAGCAGCGAACACTCCTGTGTGTGGGTAAAGACGGCAAAGAAACACTGATTGGTGACTGGTGATGTTCTAGATACTGTATTATTGAAGGAGACTGGGTTGACATTGAGGCTGAAGCATGGAGCACTGGGCATTAGAAATATGACAGCGTTCTGGGTTAATGATGAATAAGTGAGGAAGAATTGAGGACAGACTGACGAATAAAGACTCTGAAATAAACAGAATATATGCACAATATTAAATAAAAGTTCAGAAAGGTTATTTGTGATGCTGTTGCATATTTATTGACCTACTTATGAGTGTGTTGGCTACAGGATCTATAAATAAAGGCTCTATATAACCTGACATTGTGGTGAGATGTTTATCATAAAATCGGTTCACATTGGGGCCCCTTTTATATTTATGTCCCCCACAAACAAAATACACCACTGATTCAGTTTCACAGAGACTGAGTTAAATAAGGTGGTTAGCAGTCATTACTTCATTGAAAATGACTGCTTTAGGGGCTAGAGATCGTCTGGGGTAAGAATGTAACACATGTAATGTGCACATATAACACAGAGAGACGCACACTTTTCTCTATTGTCTATAAGTATAAGAACACCTCTTCCTCAGTGTCAAATACAAATACAAAGCAAATAGGACCCAATACAACAGGATGCCTATGTGTAAAAATGAATATCTGTAAGGAATTTCAGTTCAGGCCTTTTCCAAGTACAACTGCACAGGGGAGTAAATTCAGGTTCTGATGCAACTCATAGGTTAGCTTTTCGGTACGTAACAATTTGCCAATCTGCTTCAACCACATCCTTCTGGAAGGAATATCTGATTTTGACCAGAAAAACAGAATACACTTTTTAGCTAGATCAAATAAAATATGTAAAAGACTGATTGAGTCATCTTCCAGTGAAGGATCTACAGCATTTAAGAAATTCACTGCTCGAGACAAACTGTATGCCAGTTGTTTTTTGTACAGCCAAATAAATTTCCTTCCAGTAATCCTGTAACTTCACACACAAGTAGAAAACATGTAAAACTGTACACACTTCAGCAAAGCATTTAAAACACATGTTTGAAGCATTAGGGAATATACTGTGCAAGCGGACAGGTGTAAGGAAAGATGTGATTACAAATATCCGAGACCCCAGACCTCATCATCAAACGTCAATCCTATACCCCTCTCCCAAGTTAGTTTTAATTAGTCATAACATGAGTCCATGTTGGATGAAGTAATGTAAAGGGTTGAGATTCTACTTTCTGAGCTGTTTGAGGTGAACTGTCCCTCCAATTGGTTGAGCTGAAATCTAAACTTGCCACTTTTCTGACAGGACTGGGTAAAAAAAAAAAATTAAAAAAATAACGCTCAGTATTAGGGAGTCCAAAAAGTGTTTTGAGTTGTTCAAATAGGTTTAAAACTCCTGCTGTAAATAAACTAGAAAAATCCTCTATGCCCCTTAAAGTCCAATTACTAAGCCCAATGTGCCCAAACTGAGGGGGTAGATCTGGATTAAAGGTGAGTGGTGACCATAAAGAGATACAATTAGAGACTTTCATATATTTTCTAGCGTCTCTCCAAGAAAGCAACGTATTGTACACTACAAAGTTATCAGAGAGAGACGGTATTTTGTCAATTATACATAAATGGTAAGGAAGTACATCTCATACACAGTAGAGACTTATGACTGATATGTTACCTACCTGGTGATCCTGGGGGAATGAGGGCGCTGAGTGGGTCTTCTAGGAACCTAGCAGGACCCACGGTTAACCTAGAATGGGGAAAGGATGATGTGTGATGAAGTCAGTGGTAGCTGACTAATTACCAGCTCATACACAGCAAAGACTTGTGACTCTGACATGTTACCTACCTGGAGATCCTGGGGGAATGAGGGCGCTGGTGAGTGGGTCTTCTAGTGGGTGAGCTAATAAACAACTGGGTTTATTTCCAATCTCAGTATTTCTGTTTAGAAAAAAGTAACAACTTACAAACTGGTCCCTGCTAGTAAATACTAAATTAAAGCTTAAGCTTGAATACACTCCTCATATTTCTATCAGACTGTGTTTGTGTTCTAGTTGCAGCATCTCAGCTTATAAAATTTGTTTTTTTCCAGAGAAACGCATAAGAGATCAAATGACCTTGCAAAGTGTCTGAGGGTGTCCCAGTTAATTGCACTGTTAACTGGAGAGTTGCAGTTGTCTTGCCAATAGACAACTGTCCTTCAGGGCCTCACTGCATCGGGCAGAGAAAAGTGGAGAATGATGGTACCGAAGCCACCTGCTGATGATCACGACTCCTGAAAAAAAGACTCAGTCGTTACTCTTTGGTCCCGATATTTTTAAGGGTTTTACAGTAGAACATCCAACAACGAAAATACAGTCCTGAGGAGTTGTCCTCGGTGAGGGAGCAGGTGAAGTCAAAGAGCTGAACCTCGCGCCAGTAAGTTGAGGTGAAAACTGGCTGTGGTGGTGGAGGAGCCCTCGGCTTTTCCAGGCCACGCCAACGACCCTAGGTCCTTTCCAGTGCCAGATTGGAAACAACAACCCTCTGTGTCCGCCGTGCCAGTAGTGCTGGATTTAAGATGGCCAGCGTTGGAGGAGTCACGGGCAGCCTCGACTTCTATCGATGGAGTTTGGACTGCTTCTACAACAGCAGCATTCAAGCTTGATGACCTCCTTGCAGAGCACCTGTAGATCTCGCTCCTCCACGTTCAAGTTTCTCGAGTATAAACACAGACAGAAACGCAAGCGACGGTCAGTGAGAGAGAACTGTACAGTAACACAGGGAGCAGAGAACACAAGAATCACAAAAACTGGCTCAGATAAAGAAGACAAAGCTAATATTAAAGACTATGAAGCAGGGACTCAACTGTTCGTGTCGAATCAGAGTTTTGAAAGCAGAATCGCAATCGAAATAAAAAAAATATAGAAAAAGTGTAGGATAGGATTACTGCGTTTACAGGTCAATGCTCTTCATGATCATTCAACATGATCACAGGTAGACATAGGACATTGGGTAAAGTGGTGCAAGCAAAACAGCTGATAGGCCTTACCATGCTTACAGAGTTGCACCCTTTATTGACCCAATATCATTCATTCTGAGACCAGAAATGTTTTGGAAATTCGTCAACAAAAGTCATTAGTCTCAGTCTTGTTATTCTCACTTGGCAGCTTAGATCTTGAACGTGTAACAGAAGTATTATCAATTATTTGTATCCTCAATATATTTATACTGGTTATACTGATCTCCCACAATTAAAACAAGCACATTCTCTCCTACCTTCAATCTCGCCTGCTCCAGAGTCCCCTGTCTCAGTCCGGCAGTACATTAACTGAGCTTGTAACAATGTCTCCTGTATTAATTTCACACGTATAGTCCGAAACCATTGTGTATTAAACTCCGCTCCCTTGTTTTAGAACCATAATAATAATAATAATAATAATAATAATAATATCATCTCCAAAAAGTTGCTTTAAAATCGTAAAATTTTCTAAAAAATAAATTCGGATCCCTTTACAAATTTCTTTATGTTGAACATTACTGAGAATTAAATATCCTAAAATCTATCGTCTGAATATCTAGATTCTCAGGGTTGTTTAAACCAGAGAATTTTTCAGGGATCGAAATGTATCGCAATTCAAAGTTTCCAAGAACTGTGAGACTGAAATTATCTTAAGGCAATGCTTTGGACATCTTAGTCCTTGAGTCCAGATCGCTGCAAAAAGTCAATTATCTAAAACTAATTTTATTAATTAATTATTATATTAATTAATATAAAAAAGGATCTAGGTTAAAGTAACCTGAAGGTCTAGGAATATGGCGTCCAGTCTCCTCCTGTTTATTCTAAATTCGTAAGGCAAGCGGTCTAATTAATTTACTTAGTCACCTCGGGTACAGAGTCTCGGAGTCAGTAGAGCGCCTGAATTGACTCAGAATCACTCATTGGGATGTGGGCGGCCGCCTCTGTCTGTTTCTGATCCTGTCTCTGAAAACTCTGGACCCAGAGGAATATTGGGATCTCGGTGGAACCTCCAAAACTGTGGTGGTCTAATTTACTTCTCCACGCTTAAAGAATCAACTCCAGTCAGTCAGACTTATGAACAAGGCTTCCCTCCGTAACAGCTGTGCAGAGAACACACACAGAGGACAGTGAGCACACATGGCTGGAGCAGTGGGCAGCCGTTGCTGCGGCGCTCACAAAAGAAGGTGAATGGTTTGCTCAAGAGTGGCAGTTTGCAGAGCCCGGGTATCGAACCCACAGCGCTGTCATCAAAAGCCAGGAGTTCTAACCGCTGAGCCACCACTGCCCCCTACAGCCACCACTGCCCCCTACAGCTGCTTATCGTTACCAGATTGTCTCTATTATTATTGGGCTTCGAACATCAGGGCAGTTCCTGCAGGTTACGTGCTGCTCTGTTCAAAACTACCCATACCAAAATCTTTGTCTAGCTGTTCACTAAATCAGACTGTGAACCAGTCCCTGAAAATCTGGCAGTTTGAAGAGCCTTTTCACTAAATAAATGATCTATATACAGCCCGATTATGAACAACAACGTTCACTCCACAACAGCAATATTCAGGGTGACTCCTCAAGAGCTTTATCTGGGGAAATCTTGTTTAAAAGGTGATGGCTAAGACTGCTTAGATTACTTAAAGGGAAAGAGAAAAACCCTCCTACCTAAAACTGGGTGCCACGGTAACTTTAATACTACTTGGCAACCTGTCTTTGCTTAAATAGACAATATGGACTCTGATGATTAATTGGCTGGTTAGCACCCAGTGTGAAATCTATTTCACTATTTAAAATTCTGCAGTCATTTAGATTTACTCTCTTAGCCTTTGCGTTTTTTTGGACACTTGTATGTGCTTTTATAACTTCATATTCAAAAATTACCTGAGTTAATCAATGCAAAAAGACTCCAGGGGTCTCTGTGTGAACGGGTTTTATTACCCCCACCAATGTAAAACAGACCTACACCCTCGATTTAGTTTCACAGAGAGTGAACTAAGGTGGTTCACTTCAGACGGGCCTGGACATGTACTGGCTTAAGCAGTTTGGAGGTTTCCAGTCTGACTGTTTGAGGCTGTGGACAGGTGTCTTCTATACAAATAACGATGTCCAACAGCTGCCATTAATACAGGTAACGAGTGGAGGACAGAAGAGCTTCTTAAACAAGTTACATGTCTGCGAGAGCCAGAGATCTTGCTTGTTTGTGGGTGACAAAATACTTATTTTCCATCATAATTTACAAATAAATTCTTTAAATGTGATTTCCTGTATTTCTCATTTTGTCTCTCATAGTTGACGTGTACCTATAATGAAAATTACAGACCTAGTAGGAGAACACGCACCATCAATGGCTGACTAAATGGCCTGGCACCTTCTTGATGTTCCTGGAGAGAACAATGGACCCCAGGCGGCTCAGGTGAAGCTCCTCTCTGTGGTAGAGGACCAGACGCATCTGAAAGCTCTCCCAGTTCTCTATGAATTCAGCACAGACGGACCTGTCCCAGCAGTGGAGCGATAAGAGCTGGGGAAATGGCTCGCTCGCTCACTCGATGGTAAGTGGGCAGGGGGCCGAAGACGTTGATCCTCATGTCTGGCTTTTTCCGAACAGTGTCCAGAAGCGTACGGCAGTGCTTCTTCAGGGCCACGCTGCATCAGGAAGAGAATCGTGGAGAACGATGGTGCCAAAGCCACCTGGCAACGTCCAGGACACGGGCACCTGGAAAACAGGAGACCGTGACATTACTCTTTTAGGGTTGATACTTTTAAGGGTTTTACAGAAGAATCTCCAACAGTGAGAACACCGCCCTGAGGAGTTGTCCTCGGTGCCTGAGCAGGTAAAGAGAAGAGGTCCTCGAACCACTTAGCAGAGGTGAAAAATGGCTGTGGTGGTGGTGGAGCCCTCTGCTTTTCCCAGCCATGCTGGCACTTCAGGTCCTCTCAGGTGCGGGAGTGGAGACGACGACCCTCTGTGTCCGCCGCGCCGATAGAGCTGGAATTAAGACGGTGGCGTTGGAGAAGTCACGGGCAGCCTCCAGTCTCGTCTTCCATCGATGGAGTTCCCTCTACAACAGCAGCTCGATCTGCTGCAATAGCTTGACCTCCTGAAGAGCGCGTTCTTCAGTGGTCACCTCTGAGTAAACACAGAAATGCAAGCGGCAGTCAGTGACACTGTACTGTACAGTAACACAGGGAGCAGAGAGCACAAGGATCACAACAACTGGCTCAGATAAAGACGACAAAGCCACAAAAATGGTACCAAGTTCACCATTAAAGAGTACAATAGGCTTTATTACCTGAATGTGGTCAATGATCACAGTGGTGATGGTTGCAGTGTGTTACAATATTCAAACAGCATGAAATCCTTGTTCACTGTAATTATGAAGTTTCACATTATGCAGTAGAGAGCATGAAGTTCAAGGGTAAGATTGATCAACTGAACTGAAGTCTGCAGACAAGAGAAATCTGCTCAGAGTAGAAACAGAACCTGAAGCACAAGCAAAAGCAGTACTAGTACATACTGACCGAGCTGGTCCAATAGATCCAATGATATCGTGAAAAGTTTGGCAACAAACACTCCTGTATGTAGGTCAAGACGCCAGACACAGAGACTAGTGATATTCTAGATACTGTTGTACTGAAGGAGACTGGGTTGACATTGAGGCTGAAGCATGGAGCACTGGGCATTAGAAATATGACAGCGTTATGAGTGAATGATTAATAAGTGAGGAAGAATTGAGGACAGGCTGATGAATAAAGACTCTGAAATAAACAGAATACATGCACAATATTAAATAAAAGTTCAGAAAGGCTCCAGGTCTATATCATAGTGCTACTAAATGAGTTCATTCAAAGAGAGATGTGTATACGTTCAACAGGCAGGAGAAACAAAGCTAACAATTACCACTCAAAGCTTAGATCAAGACAACAGCTTTAACCTGCCTCTGACCGTTTTCACTGGTTAAACTATGGGGTTTTAGCGCCCCCACAAGGACGAAAAGAGGAAAAGCAATAGCCTCTGAGCAGTAGTTCAATAAACACCAGGACGTTGACTAAGAACACAAATTTAGCACATATCCACAGAATTACACCATCCATACTAACCTAAAACAGCTCAGTAGCGTGAAACATGAGGAAATAACAGCAAACCATGAATATTCAGTAATACATAGGTAAACACTGAAGCTACACTGCTAAGGAGATAGCTAGCATAGCAACAGAACTAAACCATTCCCAAACTAAATGAACAGGAGCTTACTTTGTGTCTCAGACTCAAAATTAAAGGCACCCACAGTCACACAGCTTGAGCAGTTTATAAAGTTCAGTCTTCCAGAGGAGCTACAGAGCTCGGTCACACCGGCTCGTTTGCCCTGCGCACTACTGCAAGACCACGCTGCTGCTTTACAGCGGAGGCTCCTGATTGGCTGAAACTCCACATTATATACTGACCAATGCAGCTGAAGCTTCATGAATATTAAATGAGGTCACTAATTTAAGGAGCTTTTGGACAGATCCACGGTTGGAGATCCACTCAGACATTTACTGAGGATTACTCAGATGCAGTCTGTGAACTTCCTGAAATCTAAGGGTAAAACAGTTAAAAGCTTGTCTGTAAACTGAATAAATCATTGTGTGCTCTCAAACAGCCTGGAGGAACCTGAACATGCTGCATGATTATCTAGATGTAATTGGCTTTACACAGAACCCAGCTGACCATTGAGTCTACAAACACACTGAAATCAGGAGGATAATACTGATATTCTGGGTTAATAATAATTTACCTAAATGACAGTTTTCCTACACTTAGGATGGCAGCAGCAACACAAGCCCAGAATAGTGTTGTTGAGGTGGAAGAATTTGTGTAAATTCTAATAAGGTTGTTAAAGACAAAGTCTTGATACTGCAGGGTTTGTCTGAGATACTATGAGGGACACTGATGAATTTAAAATTTAATACAAGTAGAGAAATGACAGAATAAATGGTTAATAAATTAGAAAAGAAATTATGTAAAACTACTTACCTGCCAACTATTCAGTTCACTAATGTCAGGAACTCGCTGCGTCAGGAGGAGAATAGTAGAGAATGATCATGCCAAAGGCGTCATGCTGCCGCAGTGCCAAGGACACGGCATCTGGAAAACAAGAGACAGTGGTGTTACTCTTTGGGCTTGATACTTTTTAGTGGTTTTCAGTAGAATCTCCATTAATGAGAACACTGCCCTGAGGGGTTGTCCTTGACGGATAAAGCAGGTGAAGGCAAAGTAGCGGAGGACCTCAAACCGGCTGTGGTGGTAGAAGAGCCCTCAGTATTTTCAGGCCACGCTGACGCCCCCAGCCTCCGGTTTCAGTGTGGACAAAGCTTATGGACACACAAGTGACTCAGAAGCTGAACACTCAAGGAGTCATCAAAAAGTTTAACATTGCTCTGCTCCGACCTGGATAAATTAGCATTTTCAATGGGGCCGCTGGTGCTCCCCATCCAATGTCACAAACACAAAACACGAAACTCTTTGGCCCCGATACTTTTAAGAGTTTTATCAACAATAAAAACATTGCCCACTGTGAGGATTGAAGAACTGAACCTCGCACCAGTTAGTTGAGGTGAAAACCTTCTGTGGTGGTGGTGGAGCCCTCGGTTTTTCCAGGCCATGCAGACGGCCCCAGACCCTCTCCGGTGCGGGAGCATAGACAACAACCCTCTATGTCCGCCACGCCGGTAGTGCTGAATTTAAAATGCCCAGCGTTGGAAGAGTCCTGGGCAGCCTACAGCCTCGTCTTCCATCGGTGGAGTTTGGACTGCCAGCAGCTGTCAAACCTGATGACCTCCTTGCAAAGCGCCTGGAGATCTCGCTCCGACAGAAACACAAATGACGGTCAGTGAGAGAGTACTGTACAGTAACACAGGGAGCAGACAGCACAAGGATCACAACAACTGGCTCAGATAAAGAAGACAAAGCTAATATTAAGTATACTCTACTATAAAGTAGAGATGATCGCTCAATGGATCGTATCGAATGACCTCAAGATTTAAAAGCAGAACCACATCGAAACAAACAAAAAAAAATCTAAATATAAAAAATGTGGAGGATAGAATCACTGCGTTTAAAGGTCACTGCTTTTAGCCATTCAACATGATCACAGGTAGATCACTGAACTTTCATTCTAAATCCAGTGAAACTAATATTAAATCAATACAAACATCATTTTTGTTTAGACAGACAGATGCAGATCCATATGGGCTTATATTCTCTATTCTCTCCTGTACATAAGGCACTCCTGAACTGATTCTTTAAAAAAAAAAAAAAAAGACAAAGTTTTAAAGTTCCTTTAGTGAGTACTTGTGAGAACCAGACAATATTAATATCTGATCATCAGACTGCTGCAAAACAATTACATCATTTAGTGATTAAGATATGTCAGGTGTCATGTCTAAAATATGCACATCCACACTATCATACACATAGTCACTGCAACAACAATGGCCTCCTTTTCCAAAAGGGACTTTTTAACTAGAGATGCACCCTTTCAACCTTTGACAGAGCTCCATGTGACCCATCAGGTTCTCTGCTCTGTCAGATCCCAAGAATATGCTACTGGGCCTATTTTAAGTGGAAATATCCCTACACTAGGACCAGCAGCAGAAAACCCTGAATCTGTACATTGTAGGTTTAGACTGAAAGCTCCCAATAAGTCACGTCCTAGTAAATTCACAGGGCAATGTGTGGAGACCGTAAACCAGTGTTTTACTGTTCTATAACACACAAAGTCTGAGAAATCTGGTAGAAATCTGATTCCCAAAAAGTTCAGTGAGTCTCAGAGAACAGAGGACTGATTTAAGGTGCAGATACCTAAAGAAAGAGGTATTGGACACATTACATTGCTCTTTAATAGCCTGGAAAGATCTTAACCCATTTTCAATGCAGATATCACCTGGAGGTCGAGCTCCTGTGCTCCCCCATTGGGGGCAATGAAACCGCATTCCCCATCAGTAAATTATGATTATGAAAGAGTGCTCATGCTATATAAGAGTTTGTTTGCCTAAACAAGAGCTCTAGCCAGCTGCAACCGAGCCAATGAATGGGGTCATGTGACTCCCCCTAAAGTAGTTTTCTGACGATACAATTACGAACCTTGCGGAGAACAGAGACAGTCTCCATACTGCAGGATTTGTCTGAGATACTATGAGGGACACTGTAGATCATGGAAATTATTACCTGCCAACTATCCAGCGGCCTACCCTGGGGTCCTGAGTGGTGTCAAGAAAATGTGTGGCAGAGCTCCTTCCGGACCTCACTGCATCGAGCAGAGAAAAGTGGAGAATGATGGTACTGAAGCCACCTGGTGATGTCCAGGAATCCTGAAAAAAAGACTGAGTCGTTACTCTTTGGTCCTGATACTCTTAAGGGTTTTACAGTAGAACCTCCAACAACAAAAATACAGCCCTGTTGTCCTCGGTAAGGGAGCAGGTGAAGTCGAAGAACTGAACCTTGCGCCAGTTGGTTGAGGTAAAAACCGTGGTGATTGAGGAGCCCTCGGCTTTTCCAGACCATGCCAACGGCCCTAGGTCCTTTCCAGTGCGGGAGTGGAGACAACAACCCTGTGTCCGCCGTGCCGGTAGTGCTGGATTTAAGATGGCCAGCGTTGGAGGAGTCACGGGCAGCCTCGACTTCCGTCTGTAAAGTTTGTACAGCCTCCGTCAAGCTTGATGACCTCCTTGCAGAGCATCAGGAGATGTCGCTCCTCAGCAGTCGCCAAGTTTCTCGAGTATAAACACAGACAGAAACGCAAACGACGGTCAGTGAGACAGAGTACTGTAAAGTAACACAGGAAGCAGAGAACACAAGGATCACAGTAACTGACTCCGATGAAGACGACAAAGCTAATATTAAAGACTATAAAGTAGGGACTCAACTGTTCGTGTTGAATCAGTTTTAAAAGCAGAATCGCATCGAAATAAAAAAAATATTGAAAAAGTGTAGGATAGGATTACTGCGTATATATGTCAATGCTTTTAGCCATTCAACATTGCCACAGGTAGACATGGGACACTGAGCATAGCAAGGACTATCAGCTGTTTTGCTTGCACCACTTTAACCAGAGATGCTCCCTTTATTGACCCAATATCATTCATTCTGAGACCAGAAATGTTTTGGAAATTCGTCAACAAAATGTATTAGTCTCAGTTTCGCCATTCTCACTTGGCAGCTCAGATCTTGACCGTGTAACAGAAGTATCATCAATTATTTATACCCTCAATATATTTATACTGGTTATATTGATTTCCCACAATTAAAACAAGTACATCCTCTCCTACCTTCAGTCGCGCCCGCTCCAGAGTCTCCTGCCTCAGTCTGGCAGTACATTAACTGAGCTTGTAACAATGTCTCCTGTATTAATTTCACGTGTAGGCCGAATTCTTTGGGTATTAAACTCTGCTCTGTAGTTTTAGAACCATGGAAATAATCAAAATTATTATTATTATTATTATTATTATTTCATCATCATCAGTTCCAAAACCTTGCTTCAGAATCTTTGAATTTTCTACAAAAAATAAATTTGGATCCCTTTACAAAATTATCCTAAAACATTGTCTAAATATCTAGATTCTCAGGGTTGTTAAAACCAGAGAATTTTTCAGGGATCGAAATGTATCGCAATTCAAAGTTTCCAAGACAACTGTGAGACTGAAATTATCTTAAGGCAATGCTTTGGACATCTTCATCCTTTGAGTCCGGGTCGCAGCAAAAACTCAATGACCTAAAACTAATTTGAAAATTAAAATATCAAAAGAGATCTGGGATAAAGTAACCTGAAGGTCTCAGAATATGGTGTCACGTCTCCTCCTGTTTATTCTAAATTCGTAAGGCAAGCGGTCTAATTAATTAGCTTACAGTCACCTCGGGTACAGAGTCTCGGAGTCAGTAGAGCACCTGAATTGACTCAGAATCACTCATTGGGATGTGGGCGGCCGCCTCTGTCTGTTTCTGATCCTGTCTCTGAAAACTCTGGACCCAGAGGAATATTGGGATCTCAGTGGAACCTCCAAAACTGTGGTAGTCTAATTTTACTGTGGTAATCTATTTTTAGAGTTAGAGTTTTAAATTTAGAATAAATGCAAAAAGAACCGATTTTATGACCCCCACCAACGTAACACACAGACCTATGCCCTAAATTTAGTTTCACAGAGAGTAAACTAAGGTGGTTCACTTCAGACGGGCCTGGACACGTACTGGCTTAAGCAGGTTTGGAGGTTTGGAGTCTGACTGTTTGAGGCTGTGGACAGGTGTCTTTTATACTGATAACGATGTCCAACAGGTGCCATTAATACAAGCAACGAGTGAAGGACAGAAGAACTTCTTAAAAGCTACAGGTCTGTGAGAGCCAGAAATCTTGCTTGTTTGTGGGTGATCAAATACTTATTTTCCATCATAATTTACAAATAAATTCTTTAAAAATCCTACAATGTGATTTCCTGGATTTTTTTCTCATTTTGTCTCTCATAGTTGACGAGTACCTATGATGAAAATTACAGATCTAGTAGGAGAACTTGCACAATTAGTGGCTGACTAAACACTTTTTTGCCCAACTCCTGCTTGTACTCGGAAAGGAAGAATAGATATAAATTCTAATAAGATTTTTAAAGCAGATTGTCAGACGTTACAATTACAAACCATGACAGTCTCAATACTGCAGGATCTGTCTGAAATACTACGAATGAGACTGATATTACTTTTTAATACAAGCAGCAAAAGTGACAGAATAAATGGGTGGAATCAAGTAAATCATGCAAATCACCTACCTGTAAACTATGTGACAAATCTGTCCCACAGCCAGCAGTGGAGCTCAAAGAGCTGGGTAAACTGTTCGCTCACTCATCGGTAGGTGGGCAAGGGGCTGAAGACTATGTCCAGACGCGTGCAGCAGTGTTTCTTCAGGACCTTGCTGCATTGGGTGGACAATAGTAGAGGTTAAAGATACAGGAGTCACACTGCCAATTAAATTCAAAGTTTATTTATATAGAGCTTTTCACAACAAATGTCACAAAGCGCTTTACAGAGATCCTTGTCCACGTCTCTTATGAGCAAGCACCACAACGGAGGTGGTAGCGACAGTGGCAAGGAAAACTCCCTCATATTAAGAGGAAGAAACCTTGAGAGAAACCAAGTCTGAAGAACCCATCTGCCTTAGGTCGACCTGCACAGCACAACCATTACACTAAGAACTAGACAGAGAGATAATGAAGAGCTATAGCTAATGTAGGAACAGGTTATGAAGTATGTGTGTGAGTAGGTGCTGGACATATGCTCAGTGTTAATGTTGAAGTCCATGCTGAGTAGAGCGACAGGCCTGATTCCAGAACATGGATGAATGAACACCTCCAGACTGGACGGCAGGGCATCTCAGTACATGTAAAAGAGAGAGGGAGCGAGAGACAGAGGGGTTAGGATGGTTGTGTTGTGCTGAGTAGTGGGACAGGCCTGATACCAAGACGCAGGAACCGAACCGAAAAAGGGCAACTCCAGGCAGGCAGCTCAGGACATGAGGGGAGAGAGACAAAAAGATAAAGATTAGAACAAGGTTTACGTTTAGTGAGAGACCTGTAGCAGAAATAGTTAGAGAGACCACCACAATAGTAGTAATAAAAAGCCTGTAATCAGAGCAGGACAGAACAGTGGTGTTATGTAATTAAAACAGGACAAAACACAGAACTGGTGAGTTATCTGAAAGCTGGTGTAAAGAGAAACGTTTTTAATTCAGATTTAAAGACTGAGAGCGTGTCTGATTCCCGGATATTAACAGGGAGGTTGTTCCAAAGTTGGGGGGCTTTATAAAAGAACGCTCTTCCTC
This sequence comes from Salminus brasiliensis, assembly GCF_030463535.1. Taxonomy (NCBI): domain Eukaryota; kingdom Metazoa; phylum Chordata; class Actinopteri; order Characiformes; family Bryconidae; genus Salminus; species Salminus brasiliensis. The sequence goes on from NC_132891.1 coordinate 19,397,103, forward strand.
ATGCACTGTTTTTTCTAATACATGGGACTGATAATAGGCCAGCATCTTGCGAGCGTAGTGTACGTGGAGGGCTGTAAGGTGTAAGAAGTTCCTCCAGATAATGTGGGGTCAAACCATTGAGAAATTATGTTAGAAGTATTTTATAATCTATGAATTTTGACAGGTAACCAGTGTAAGGATGAAAGAATTGGACTAATATGATTAAATTCCCTAGCTCTAGTTAGTACCCTTGAGCTGGAGTTTATGAAGAAATTTACATGAAGTTTATAGTATTTACAGAAAGTGTGCAACAATTATTTAAACAAAATTGGGCACATTGTACTAATTATTGGAACACAATTAGTTTTGTAAGCTCATTGACCCTTGACCTACATATACAGGGGAATCCAATTATGAGAAGGAGGTTAAGGTTTTTCTCCTCTTTGCATCTTCTCTGAAGAGTGGCAACATGGGAGCCTTAACACAACTCACAAATGACCTGAAAAAGATTGTTCAACATCATGGTTTAAGGGAAGAATACAAAAAGCTCAGATTTCAGCTGTCAGTTTCCACTGTGAGGAACATAGTGAGGAAATGGAAGACCACAAGCACAGTTCTAGTTACGGCCCGAAGTGGCAGGCCAAGAAAAATCTCAGATAGGCAGAATTGAAGGATGGTGAGAACAGTCAGTCAACCCACAGACCAGCTCCAAAGACCTACATCATCTTGCAGCAGATGGAGTCACTGTGCATCGTTCAACTATTCAGCACACTTTGCACAAGGAGATGCTGTATGGGAGAGTAATGCAGAAGAAGCCTTTTCTGCGCACAAGCCACAAACAGAGCCGCTGTTTGTTAATTAGAGTTATTTGGACATAAGGGGGCTGTATGCATGGTGGAAAGAGAACAGCATTCCAAGACAAACACTTGCTACCCACAGTAAAATCTGGTGGAGGTTCCATCATGCTGTGGGGCTGTGTGGCCAGTGCAGGTACTGGGAATCTTGTTAAAGTTGAGGGTCACATGGATTCCAGTCAATATCAGCAGATTCTTGAGAACAATGTTCAAGAATCAGTGAGAAAGTTGAAGTTGCGCCAGGGCTGGATACTGCAACAAGACAATGACCCTAAACACTGCTCAAAATCTACTAAGGCATTCATGCAGAGGAACAAGTACAACGTTCTAGAATGGCCATCTCAGTCCCCAGACCTGAATATTACTGAAAATCTGTGGTGTGATTTAAAGCGGACTGTCCATGCTCAGAAATCATCAAACCTGACTGAACTGGAGATGTTCTGTAAAGAAGAATAGTCCAAAATACCTTTAACCAGAATTCAGACTCTCATTGAAAGCAATAGCAAGCGTTTAGAGGCTGTTATTTCTGCAAAAAGGGGATCTACTAAATATTGATGTAATTGTTCTTTGAAAAGTACTAAAAAATTAACTAAAATCTTGTCTTAGAAACTTCGAATTTTAATCAATTTGGATCACTGAAAAATTCTCGGGTTTAAACAACCCTGAGAACCAAAATATTCCAAAACAATCCCTTAGAATATTCCAATTTAAAACAAATCTGGACCCCGAAAAGTTCCCAGTTCAGACCAACTGTGAGACTGAAATCATCATAAGGCAATGCTTTGAACATCTTTGTCCTTTGATCGCTGTAAAAAGTCAATGGTCTAAAACAAATTTGAAAATTAAAATATCAAAGGGATCCGGGTTAAAGTAACCTGAAGGTCTAAGAATATGGTGTCTCGTAATTAGTAAGGCAAGCGGCCTAATTAATTAGCTTACAGTCACCTCGGGTACAGAGTCTCGAAGTCAGTAGAGCGCCTGAATTGACTCAGAATCACTCATTGGGATGTGGGCGGCCGCCTCTGTCTGTTTCTGATCCTGTCTCTGAAAACTCTGGACCCAGAGGAATATTGGGATCTCTGTGGAACCTCCAAAACTGTGATAGTGGGATTTGCTTCTCCGCGCTTAAAGAATCAACTCGAGCAGTCAGTCGTAGGAATGTAGAGAAACACTTTAATCCTGCAGTAAACAACCTGTGATGAGGCTGGTGTGAAGTTGATAGACTCCATTGTTTCAAAGTAACAAAAGCCACCATCTGTCTGTTTCTGAAAACAACGTATACATAGAATATTAAAACGCCTGAAAAGATTCTCCCACAATATTGCAGCGTTGACGTACAAGACAAGAAAAACCAGATTCACCATTTGATATTTTTTGTTACACATATGGAATTTGTCTTCCCCCTGTAACCCAGCTGTGCAGAGAACACACGCACACCTGGAGCAGTGGGCAGCCATTGCTGTGGGCCCCAACAAAAGACGGTGTAGGCCTTGCTCAGTGGCAGTTTGTCGAGCCCAGGTATCTAACCCACAAAAAAAGTTCTCTACAGTGTGATTTCCTGGATTTACTCATTTTGTCTCTCATTAGTTGAAGTGTACTCATTATGAAAATTACAGACCTCTCTAATCTTTCTCAGCAGGAGAACTTGCACAACGAGTGGCTGACTAAATACTTGTTTGCTGTATATTTAACAGCCCAAACTCAATGTGAAACTGCTTGTACTTGGAAAGATAGTAAAATTTATATAAATTCTAATATGTTACAATTACAAACCATAACAGTCAATACTGCAGGATTTGACTGAAATACTATGAGTGAAACTGATGTATTACTTTTTAACACAAGCAAAAAAGTGACAGAATAAATGGGTGGAATCAAGTTAATCCTGTAAATCACTTACCTGCAAACTATGCAGTTCACTAACCAGACAGTGTGACTGGGAAGGGCCTGTCAGTCCTGGCCTGGTACCTTCTTGGTGTTCCCGGAAAGAACGATAGACCCTAGGCGGCTCAGGTGAAGCTCATCTCTGGGTTAGAGGACCGGACGCCACGCTGCATCAGGAGGAGAATAGTGGAGAACGATGGTGCAAAAGTCACCTGGCGACGTCCAGGACGGGGGCACCTGAAAAAAAACAGGAGACTGTGGCATTACTGTTTAGGGTCAATTCTAAAGTGTTTTACAGAAGAATCTCCAAGAGTGAGAACACCGCCCTGAGGACTCGCCCCTCTGTGTCGGAGCAGGTGAAGAGCTGACGTCCTTGAACCAGTTAGCAGAGGCGAAAAATGGCTGTGGTGATGGAAAAGTCCTCTGCTTTTCCCAGCCACACTGGACACTTCCAGGTTCTCTCAAGTACAAGAGTGGAGACGACTACCCTGTGTCCGCTGCACCGGTAGGGCTGAAAATAAGACCACAGCGTCACAGGCAGCATTCCAGGAGTCACAGACAGCCTCTAGCCTCGTCTTCCGTCGGTGGACAGCCTCTACAACAACAGCTGGATCTGCCGTAACAGCTTGACGACCTCCTGAGAGCTTGTTCCTCCATGGTCACCTCGGAGTAAAAACACAGACAACAGTCAGTGAGAGAGTACTTTACAGTAACACAGGGAGCAGAGCACAAGGATCACAACAAAGCTAATAAAAAAGAAGACATATCCACAAAGGTACCAAGTTCCCCATTAAAGAGTACAACAGGCTTTATTACCTGAATGTGGTCAATGTTCACAGTGGTGATGGTTGCAGTGTGTTACAATATTCAAACGCAGCATGAAATCCTTGTTCACTGTAATTATGATGTTTCACATTATGCAGTAGAGAGCATGAAAATCAAGGGTAAGATTGATCAACTAAACTGTGAAGTCTGCAGACAAGAGTGCTCCTCTTGTCCTATAGAGTCCATAAAGGGGGGGGGGGGGGTGCTGAAGCATGGAGCACTGGGCATTAGAAATATGACAGCGTTATGAGTGAACGATTAATAAGTGAGGAAGAATTGAGGACAGGCTGATGAATAAAGACTCTGAAATAAACAGAATACATGCACACTATTAAATAAAAGTTCAGAAAGGCTCCAGGTCTATATCATAGTGCTACTAAATGAGTTCATTCAAAGAGAGATGTGTATACGCTCAACAGGCAGGAGAAACAAAGCTAATAATTACCACTCAAAGCTTAGATCAAGACAACAGCTTTAACCTGCCTCTGACCATTTTCACTGGTTAAACTACGGGGTTTTAGCGCCCCCACAAGGACGAAAAGAGGAATAGCAATAGCCTCTGAGCAGTAGTTCAATAAAACACCAGGACGTTGACTAAGAACGCAAATTTAGCACATATCCACAGAATTACACCATCCATACTAACCTAAAACAGCACAGTAGCATGAAACATGAAGAAATAACAGCAAACCATGAATATTCAGTAATACATAGGTAAACACTGAAGCTACACTGCTAAGGAGATAGCTAGCATAGCAACAGAACTAAGCCATTCCCAAACTAAATGAACAGGAGCTTACTTTGTGTCTCTGACTCAAAATGAAAGGCACCCACAGCCACACAGCTTGAGCAGTTTCTAAAGTTCAGACTTCCAGAGGAGCTACAAAGCTCGGTCACACCGGCTCATTTGCCCTGCGCACTGCTGCAAGACCACGCTGCTGCTTTACAGCTGAGGCTCCTGATTGGCTGAAACTCCACATTATATACTGACCAATGCAGCTGAAGCTTCATGAATATTAAATGAGATCACCAATTTAAGAAGCTTTTGATAGATCCAGGGTTGTCTGTCCCCCAGTCTGGAGGAACCTGAACATGCTGCATGATTATTTAGATGAAAATGGCTTTACAGAGAACCCAGCTGACCATTGAGTAAACAACAAACACACTGAAATCAGGAGGATAATACTGATTATCTGGGTTACTGATACACTTAGGATGGCAGCAGCAAAATCTCTGAATAGTGTTGTTCAGGTGGAAGAATCTGCAGCAATTCTAATAAGGTTGTTAAAGACAAAGTCTCAATGCTGCAGGGTTTGTCTGAGATACTATGAATGACACTGATAAAAAAAAAATTAATACAAGCAAAAAAATGACATCACAAATGTTTAATAAATGAAAGCATTGAAAGCGAAGCATTGTGCTAAAGGAATCACGCTACCGCAGTGCCAAGGGAAGCCGCCTGGCAAAGGCAGAAGACCGTGGTGTTACTCTTTGGGCTCGATACTTTTTAGTGGTTTTCAGTAGAATCTCCATCAATGCGAACACTGTCCTGAAGGGTTGTCCTTGAGGGATGAAGCAGGTGAAGGCAAAGTAGCGGAGGACCTCAAACCGGCTGTGGTGGTGGAAGAGCCCTCAGTATTTTCAGGCCACGCTGACGCCCCCAGCCTTCGGTTTCAGTGTGGACAAAGCTTATGGACACACAAGTGACTCAGAAGCTGAACACTCAAGGAGTCATCAAAAAAGTTTAACATTGCTCTGCTCCGACCTGGATAAATTAGCATTTTCAATGGGGCCGCTGGTGCTCCCCATCCAATGTCACAAACACAAAACACGAAACTCTTTGGCCCCGATACCTTTAAGGGTTTTACCAACAATAAAAACATTGCCCACTGTGAGGATTGAAGACCTGAACCTCGCACCAGTTAGTTGAGGTGAAAACCTTCTGTGGTGGTGGTGGAGCCCTCGGTTTTTCCAGGCCATGCAGACGGCCCCAGACCCTCTCCGGTGCGGGAGTGGAGACAACAACCCTCTGCCTCGTCTTCCGTTGGTGGAGTTTGGACTGCCAGCAGCTGTCAAGCCTGACGACCTTCTTGCAGAGCGCCTGGAGATCTCGCTCCGACAGAAACACAAATGACGGTCAGTGAGACAGAGTACTGTACAGTAAAACAGACTGCTGCAAAACAATTACATCATTTAGTGATTAAGATATGTTCGGTGTCATGTCTAAAATATCCACATCATACACATCAGCACTGCAACAACAATGGCCTCCTTTTCCAAAAGGGAATTTTTAACTAGAGATGCACCCTTTATTGACCCAATATCATTCATTCGGAGACCAGAAATGTTTTAGAATTTCATCAACCAAAACTGGCAAGTCATCAGTCTCAGTCTCGTCATTCTCACTTGGCAGCTCAGATCTTGACCGTGTAACAGAAGTATCATCGATTATTTGTATCCTCAATGTATTTATACTGGGTCCAAAAATACTATTGCTTTTCCAATATTTAGCATCAAGACTATATCCTTCCCCCTGCCCCCCTTTCTTGCCCAGGAGAAATATGCAATTCACCTGCATCTCTAAACAACTGACTATGTCCTTCATCCAAAACTACATGGGCCAGAGACAACCAAAACAGAATTAATTTCCCAGCAAATCCTTACATTTAGACTGGGTTCCTCATTGCATTTCAAAATCCTCTTTACAGACTGTCTACATTTTCTCCCACCTTATCCTATTCAGCATAGTCTGGTTCTGGTTCTGTAACTGAACTCAGGTTTTTGCTGCTCTGACCTTCTTGATCTATTTTGCTGATCCAGAGTACGGCTTCTCAAGTGTTGCCACTTTCCTGATCTAAACGCTCTACAAAACAGTCTGATCGCCCACAATTAAAACAAGCACATTCTCTCTTACCTTCAATCTCACCTGCTCCAGAGTCCCCTGCCTCAGTCCGGCAGTACATTAACTGAGCTTGTAACAATGTCGCCTTATGTATTAATTTCATGTGTACAGTCCGAACTCGGCAGCCTTGTCTTAGAACCTTCGAAATCTCCAATTTGAAAATCCCTAAAAAATATCATTGAGTTCCAAAATCTTGCTTCTACTTCTTTGAATTTTCTAAAAAATACATTTGGATCCCTTTACATAATTCTCTAGGTTGAACAGTACTGAGAAATATCCTACAATTAAATTAGCTAAATAAATTTGAAAGATTTTCTGGTTTAAACAACCGTGAGAATCTAAATATTCCAAGACAATATCTTAATCTTCCAATTTAAAACAAATCTGGACACCAAGAAATTCCCAGTTCAGACAACTGTGAGACCCAAATGATCTTAAGGCAATGTTTTGGACATCTTCATTCTTTGAGTCCAGATTGCTGCAAAAACTCAATGATCTAAAACAAACTTTAAAATTAAAATATCAAAAGGGATCCGGGTTACGAATATGGCATCCCGTCTCCTCCAGTTTATTCTAAATTCGTAAGGCAAGCGGTCTAATTAATTTTCTTACAGTCACCTCGGGTACAGAGTCTCGGAGTCAGTAGAGCGCCTGAATTGACTCAGAATCACTCATTGGGATGTCGGCGGCCGCCTCTTTCTGTTTCTGATCCTGTCTCTGAAAACTCTGGACCCAGAGGAATATTGGGATCTCAGTGGAACCTCCAAAACTGTTGTAGTCGGATTTGCTTCTCCACGCTTAAAGAATCAACTTGATCAATTTGGCTTCCCCCTGTAACCCAGCTGGGCAGTGAGACACCACCACCCCCCACCGCCCCCCCCATGAACAGTGAGCACACGTGCCTGGAGCAATGGGCAGCCATTGCAGTGGCGCCCGCAAAAGAAGGTGAAGGTCTTGCTCAAGGAGTGGCAGTTTGACGAGCCCGGGTATCGAACCCACAACGCTGTCATCAGTAACCTGAAGCTCTAACCGCTGAACCACCACTGCCCCCTACAGCTGCTTATCGTTACCAGATTGTCGCTATTATTGGGCTTCGAACATCAGGGCTGTTCCTGCATGTTACGTGTTGCTCTGTTCAAAACTACCCATACAAGAATCTTTGTCTAGCTGTTTACTAAACCAGACTGTGAAAGTCCCTGAAAATCTGGCTGCAGTTTGAACAGTCTTTTCACTAAATGAATTATCTATACACAGCCCGATGATGAACAACAACCTTCACTCTCTCTACCATTGATGAGGCCTTTTCATCTTGGAGAGAAAAAAAAAAGTTTGTGCCCACAAACTTCCTAGTCATTAGACACGGTTCTGAATGTCAACCCATAGATAAAACATGTAATTGGCACCATATCTGTTACTGAACTCATTTCATATGAAACCCTTACAAGTATTAAAGCAGCAGTAGGTGGAGGATCCATCTGTCCATCTATATATATTTACTGAATGGTGGTAAAATATTGTAGATAACTCCACATCTACATGTTTAACCCATTATAATTCAGTTTATAATGTGTTTAAAAAAGTGCATTCCTTACACTGGACTAAAGCATAGCTGGATAAATTTGTTTAAAACAAGAATCTAATGTGTAATAGATGTCAAACAGAACCAACACAGGCACACGTTTTGGTTTTGTCCAAAAATGACTTTTGGAATTATGTTGGACTTCTTTTCAGGAGTCTTCAAACAGACGATCCAGCCTTTCCCTACAACAGCAATATTCGGGGTGACCGCTCAAGAGCTTTATCTGGGGAAATCCTGTTCAAAGGGTGCTGGCTAAGACTGCTTAGATTACTTAAAGGGAAAAAGAAAACCCCTCTTACCTAAAATTGGGTGCAGTGGTAAATTCAATACTACTTGGCAACCTGTCTTGACAATATGGAGTCAGGTGAAGCTCATCTCTGCGGTAGAGGACCGGACGCAGCCGAAAACTATCCCAGTTTTCTACATAGTCAGCGCAAACGGACTTGTCCCGCAGCCAGCAGTGGAGCGATAAGAGCTGGGGAAACGGCTCCCTCACTCGTCAGTAAGTGGGCAGGGGGCCGAAGACGATAATGCTGGGGTCGGCATTTTTCACCCAAACAGTGTACAAAAGCGTACGGCAGTGCTTCTTCAGGGCCACGCTGCATCAAGAGCTTTATCTGGATAAATCTTGGTCTAAAAGTGCTGGCTAAGACTGCTTAGATTACTTAAAGGGAAACAGGAAAAACTCTCCTACCTAAAACTGGGTGCAGTGAACTTTCATAACTTCACTAACAATGACTGCTTTAGGGGCTAGAGATTGTATATTTAACAGCCCAAATTCAACAGCAGAACTGCTTGGAAAGATGGAAGAATTGATATAAATTCTAATAAGAATTTTAGAGCAGATTACAAACCACAGTCTCAATACTGCAGGATTTGTCTGAAATAGTATGAGTGACGATGCACAAAAAGCAGAAAAGTGACAGAATCATGTAAATCACTTACCTGCCAACTACGCAGTTGACTAACCTGACAGTGTGACTGGGAAGAGCCAGTCAGTCCTGGCCTGGCACATTCTTGATGTATCCGGAGAAAAAGATGGACCCCAAGTGGCTCAGGTGAAGCTCATCTCTGTGTTCGAGGACCAGACACAGCCGCAAGCTCTCCCAGTTGTCTACAAAGTCAGCACAGACAGACCTGTCCCGCAGCCAGCAGTGGAGCGTGAAGAGGTGGGGAAACGACTCGCTCACTCTTCGGTAAGCAGGCAGGGGGCCGAAGACAATGATCCCGATGATCCTTTTCCGAACAGCATCCAGAAGCGTATGGCAGTGCTTCTTCAAGGCTACGTTGCATCACGCAGAGAATAGTTGAGAATGATGGTGCCAAAGCCACCTAGAAAACTGGAGACTGTGGTGTTACTCTTTAGGGTCGATACTTAAGAGTTTTACAGAAGAATCTCCAACAGTGAGAACACTGCCCTGAGGAGCTGTCCTCTGTGCCGGAGCAGGTGAGGAACGGAGGACCTTAAACCGCTTAGCGGAGATAAAAAAAATAAATAAATAAAAAAAACGACCGTGGTGGTGGACTCCTCCTCTGCTTTTCCCAGCCACGCTGACACTTCCGTGCCCTCTCCGGTGCGGGAGAGGAGATGACGACCTTCTAAGTCTGCCACGTCGGTACTGCTGGAATTACAGCCTCGTCTTCCATCTGTGGAGTTTGGACTGCTTCTACAACTGCAGCTGGATCTGCCGTACAAGCTTGACAACCTCATGGAGAGCTTGTTCCTCCGTGGTCAAGCAGAGAGCACTAGCATTACAACAATTGGCTCAGATAAAGAAGATAAAGCTAATAAAAAGGGACCCAGTTCCCCATTAAAGAGTACAATACGCGTTATTACCTGAATGTGGTCAATGATCACAGTGGTGATGGGTGCAGTGTTACAATATTCAAACAGCATGAAATCCTTGTTCACTGTAATTATGATGTTTCACATCATGCAGGAGAGAGCATGAAAATCAAGGGCAAGATTGATAAACTGAACTGTGAAGTCTGCAGACAAGAGAAATCTGCTCAGAGTAGAAACAGAACCTGATGCACAAGCAAAAGCTGAAATCTAAACTTGCCACTTTTCTGACAGGACAAGTTTCTGATTTGAAAAAATAAAATAACGCTCAGTATGTAGGGAGTATCAGCATTATCACCAAAAGTATCAGCCATAGGCATGTCAAAAGTGGGACTTCATTAAAGAGACTAAACCAGGTGGAGTGTGAATAAAGACAGATGTAAAAACAGTAAAAATTTAAGCAGCCATGTCCGATCCCCTCACGTGCCACACCTCCCAATAAGATTTTTAAACCAGGTTCTTTTCTTGTAAACAAATGTTTGGTTTGTGTGTGGTAGTGTGGTAGGCATAAAATAAATACTTTATTTTAAATATATATTCACAGACCAGCAGCTTTTTTGCAGCAGTTAGAGCACAAAGTAAATCAGAGAAATCTGGTAGAAATCTGATCCCCAAAAATACCCCCCCCACCAAGAAAAAAAAATAACACCAAGATGATTCCTTATGCAGCTTTTCCAATCTCCAGCTTTTGTGCTTCTGTGTACATTATGGATTAATGGTGTCAGACAGAATCTATGTAGAAATTTCCAGTGGATTATTGGGTGATCAGGATTCCTCAAAGATAAAACAATCATTTCTCATGCATTTTTCTCAAAACATACAAAAAATTACTTAAGATCCTTGGACCACACAGACCAACCCGTCTACAAGAGGCTCAAAGTAAAAAATTGTAAATACTGGAAGCCGAGCAAGACTGGAGTAAAGCACTTTAAGCATTAGTTGAGGCTGTAATTTGGAGTTCAGTGAGTCTCAGAGAACAGAGGACTGATTTAAGGTGCAGATACCTAAAGAAAGAGGTATTGGACACATTACATTGCTCTTTAATAGCCTGGAAAGATCTTAACCCATTTTCAATGCAGATATCACCTGGAAGTCGAGCTCCTGTGCTCTCCCATTGGGGGCAATGAAACAGCATTATGATTATGAAAGAGTGGAGAGTGCTCATGCTATATAAGAGTTTGTTTGCCTAAACAAGAGCTCTAGCCAGCTGCAACCGAGCCGATGAATGGGGTCATGTGACTCCCCCTAAAGTAGTTTTCTGACGATACTGGGACACTGATACTACTTTTTAAATCAAGCAGAGAAATGACAGAATAAATGATTATAAAATCCAGTAGATCATGTAAATTATTACCTGCCCACTATCCAGCTGCCTACCCTGGGGTCCTGTCTTTTTCCGAGTGGTGTCCAGAAAGTGTGTGGCAGAGCCCCTTCCGGGCCTCACTGCATCGGGCAGAGAAAAGTGAAGAATGATGGTACTGAAGCCACCTGGTGATGTCCAGCACTCCTGAAAAAAAAGACTGAGTCGTTACTCTTTTGTCCCGATACTCTTAAGGGTTTTACAGTAGAACCTCCAACAACGAAAATACAGTCCTGAGGAGGTGTCCTCGGTGAGGGAGCAGGTGAAGTCGAAGAACTGAACCTTGCGCCAGTTGGTTGAGGTAAAAACCGTGGTGATTGAGGAGCCCTCTGCGTTTCCAGGCCATGCCAACGGCCCTAGGTCCTTTCCAGCGCGGGAGTGGAGACAACAACCCTCTGTGTCCGCCTTGCCGGTAGTGCTGGATTTATGATGGCCAGCGTCGGAGGAGTCACGGGCAGCCTCGACTTCCGTCGGTGGAGTTTGTACAGCCTTCAACAGCAACAGCAGTCAAGCTTGATGACCTCCTTGCAGAGCACCAGGAGATGTCGCTCCTCAGCAGTCGCAAAGTTTCTCGAGCATAAACACAGACAAACGCAAACGATGATCAGTGAGACAGAGTACTGCACAGTAACACAGGGAGCAGAGAGCACAAGGATCACATCAGTCGACTCAGATGAAGACGACAAAGCTAATATTAAAGACTATAAAGTAGGGACTCAACTGTTCGTGTCGAATCAGTTTTAAAAGCAGAATCGCATCGAAAAAAAATATGGAAAAAGTGTAGGATAGGATTACTGCGTTTATATGTCAATGCTTTTAGCCATTCAACATTGCAACAGGTAGACATGGGACATTGAGCATAGTAAGGCCTATCGGCTGTTTTGCTTGCACTACTTTAACCAGAGATGCTCCCTTTATTGACCCAATATCATTCATTCTGAGACCAGAAATGTTTTGGAAATTCGTCAACAAAAGTCATTAGTCTCAGTCTCATCATTCTCACTTGGCAGCTCAGATCTTGACCGTGTAACAGAAGTATCATCAATTATTTATACTCTCAATATATTTATACTGGTTATACTGATTTCCCACAATTAAAACAAGTAAATTCTTTTCTACCTTCAATCTCGCCTGCTCCAGAGTCTCCTGCCTCAGTCCGACAGTACATTAACTGAGCTTGTAACAATGTCTCCTGTATTAATTTCACGTGTAGTCCGAACTCTTTGGGTATTAAACTCTGCTCTGTTTTAGAACCATGGAAATATTATCAAAATTATTATTATTATCATATTACTACTATCATCATCATCATCTCATCATCATCATTTCCAAAACCTTGCTTCAGAATCTTTGAATTTTCAAAAAAATTAATTTGGATCCCTTTACAAAATTATCCTAAAACATTGTCTGAATATTTAGATTCTCAGGGTTTGTTTAAACCAGAGAATGTTTCAGGGATCGAAATGTATCGCAATTCAAAGTTTCCAAGACAACTGTGAGACTGAAATGATCTTAAGGCAATGCTTTGGACATCTTCATCCTTTGAGTCCGGGTCGCTGCAAAAACTCAATAACCTAAAACTAATTTGAAAATCATCAATGAAAATGAAAATATCAAAGGGATCTGGGATAAAGTAACCTGAAGGTCTAAGAATATGGTGTCTCGTAATTAGTAAGGCAAGCGGTCTAATTAATTAGCTTACAGTCACCTCAGGTACAGAGTCTCGGAGTCAGTAGAGCGCCTGAATTGACTCAGAATCACTCATTGGGATGTCGGCGGCCGCCTCTGTCTGTTTCTGATCCTGTCTCTGAAAACTCTGGACCCAGAGGAATATTGGGATCTCTGTGGAACCTCCAAAACTGTGGTAGTGGGATTTGCTTCTCCGCACTTAAAGAATCAACTCGAGCAGTCAGTCGTAGGAATGTAGAGAAACACTTTAATCCTGCAGTAAACAACCTGTGATGAGGCTGGTGTGAAGTTGATAGACTCCATTGTTTCAAAGTAACAAAAGCCACCATCTGTCTGTTTCTGAGAACAACGTATACATAGAATATTAAAACGCCTGAAAAGATTCTCCCACAATATTGCAGCGTTGACGTACAAGACAAGAAAACCAGATTCACCATTTGATATTTTTTGTTACACATATGGAATTTGTCTTCCCCCTGTAACCCAGCTGTGCAAGAGAACACACGCACACCTGGAGCAGTGGGCAGCCATTGCTGTGGGCCCCAACAAAAGACGGTGAAGGCCTTGCTCAGTGGCAGTTTGTAGAGAATTTTTTTTGTGGGTTAGATACCTGGGCTTGGCAATGTGATTTCCTGGATTTCTCATTTTGTCTCTCATTAGTTGAAGTGTCCCTATGATGAAAATTACAGACCTCTCCAAGTAGGAAAACTTGCACAACCAGTGGCTGACTAAATACATGTTTGCTGTATATTTATGTTTAACAGCCCAAACTCAACGTGAAACTGCTTGTACTCGGAAAGATGGTAAAAATGTATATAAATTCTAATATGTTACAATTACAAACCATAACAGTCAATACTGCAGGATTTGACTGAAATACTATGAGTGACACTGATGTATTACTTTTTAATACAAGCAGAAAAGTGACAGAATAAATGAGTGGAATCAAGTAAATCATGTAAATCACTCACCTGCAAACTATGTAGTTCACTAACCAGACAGTGTGACTGGGAAGGGCCTGTCAGTCCTGGCCTGGTACCTTCTTGATGTTCCCGGAAAGATGGACCCCAGGCAGCTCAGGTGAAGCTCATCTCTGTGTTAGAGGACCAGACGCCACACTGCATCAGGAGGAGAATAGTGGAGAACGATGGTGCCAAAGTCACCTGGCGACGTCCAAGACACGGGCACCTGGAAAACAGGAGACCGTGGCATTACTGTTTAGGGTCAATTCTTTTAAGTGTTTTACAGAAGAATCTCCAACAGTGAGAACACCGCCCTGAGGAGTCGTCCTCTGTGCCGGAGCAGGTGAAGAGCCGAGGTCCTTGAACCAGTTAGCATAGGCAAAAATAGCTGTTTTGCCAGCCACGCTTGACGCTTCCAGGCCCTCTCAGGTACAGGACTGAAAATAAGACCACGGCATCACAGGCAGCATTCCAGGAGTCACTGGCAGCCTCTAGCCTCGTCTTCCGTCTGTGGAGTTTGGACAGCCTCTACAACAACAGCGTGATCTGCCATAATAGCTTGACGACCTCCTGAGAGCTTGTTCCTTCACGGTCATCTCGGAGTAAAAACACAGACAACGGTCAGTGAGACAGTACTGTACAGCAACACAGGGAGCAGAGAGCACAAGGATCACAACAAGAAGACAAAGCTCATAATCAACATATCCACAAAAGTGGCACCAAGTTCACCATTAAAGAGTACAATAGACTTTATTACCTGAACGTGGTCAATGATCACAGTGGTGATGGTTGCAGTGTTACAATATTCAAACAGCATGAAATCCTTGTTCACTGTAATCATGATGTTTCACATTATGCAGTAGAGAGCATGAAGATCAAGGAGAAGATTGATAAACTGAACCTAAACTGTAACTGGATAGCGGTCATAACTAAATGGACAATGACCGCTTTAGAGGCTAGAGATTGTATATTTAACAGCCCAAATTAAACAGGAGAACTGCCTGTACTCAGAAATATGGAAGATTTTGTATCAATTTTAATAAGATCTTTAAAGCAGATTTTCTGAAGCTCCAATTTCAAACCATGTGGAGGACAGAGACAGTGTCCACACTGCAGGGTCTGTCTGAGACACTATGAGGGACACTGATAAATTACTTCTTAAAACAAGCAGAGAAATCACAGAATAAATGATGATTAAATCCAGTAAATCATGTAAATCACTCACCTGCCCACTGTCCAGCTCACTGACCTGAAGGACGGACCCAGACCGGACCGGGTGGAGCTCATCTCTGCGGTGGAGGACCGGACACAGCCGAAAGCTCTCCCAGTTCTCTCCACAGTCCGCGTGGACGGACCTGTCCCGCAGCAGCAGTGGAGCGAGAGGAGCTGGGGGAGCGGCTCGCTCACTCGTCGGTAGGAGGGCAGGGGGAAGACGATGATCCTCTCGTCTGGGTTTTTCTGAAGCGGCAGGGCTCCTTCTGAACCTCCGCGTCGGGCGGAGAACAGCACCAAGGGAATCCGCCCAGCGACGTCCAGCACACGGGCAGCTGGAGAACAGGAGACCGTGGTTCCTCTTTGGGCTCCGAGGACCTCGAACCGGTCAGCAGAGGTGAAAACCGGCGGTGGTGGTGGAGGAGTCCCCGACTTTTCCAGGCCAGACTGACGCCCCCAGGCCCTCTCCGGTGCGGGAGAGGAGACGACGACCCTCCGTGAGACAGAGAGCTGTACAGCAGCACAGGGAGCAGAGAGCTCCAGGATCACAGCAGCTGTCTCAGAGGAAGGAGACAGAGCTGAGAGTAAAGGCTGTAAAGGAGGGCCGGTCGCTCGACGCTCTGTGAAGAATCACGACTCGAGCTTCTAAAGAAGAACCGAATCCAAACACGCGCTCAAACATACCGGAGATCACGTGTCGCCGGAAGTGACGCTTTCTTACGCAATCACGTTTCAAGGTGCGTCAGTTCCCCGGTCCCGCTGCAGACCCGAGCGCAACGAGCTAGCAGTGTGAAGCTAGCAACACTTGTCCAGAGTAGCGAACGAAATTCTGTCAAAATAAAAGTCCCTCCTAAACCTGAATAAAAATACTTTTGACTCTCTAAACTGAAAATGATAAACTAGTTTAAGAAAACAGAGTGTTTACAACTATTTAATAGCTTATTAAAAGTAACTCAAATTAATAACTGTAAATAATAACAGATATAAAGGAGAAATTTTAACAAATCTTTTTCCTTTAGGTACTTTATTAATGTAATTTTAATCAGGAAACATAAATCTTTAATAAAAGGAAAATCTACAGCTTTACACACTGGCACCATGTTTATCCCATAATGACAAATTTAAAACAGAGTTTTAGAAATTTCTGCAAATTTAAAAAATAAAAATAAAAAACTAAAATGTTGCATTGACAGAAGTATTCAGACCCTTTACTTATTTAAAGCACCTCTGACAGTGATTACAGCCTCCAGTCTTCTTGGGTACGATGCCACAAGGTTTGCTCAGCTGGATTTGGGGATTTTCAGCCTTTCTTCTCTGCAGATCCTCTCCGTAAGGTTGGGTGGGGACGTCGGTGGACAGCCATTCTCAGGGCTCTCCAGAGATTTTTATTAGGGTGTAAAGCAGGGCTCTGGTTGGCCACTCAGGAGCATTCACAGAGTCGTCTTTCAGCCATTCCTGTGTCTTGAGTCACTGTCTTGTTGGAAGGTGAACCTTTGTCCCGTAGGAGGTCCTGAGTGCTCTGGATCAGGTTTTCATTAAGAATATATCTGTACTCCATTCAGCTTCCCCTCAACCCTGACCCAGTCTCCCTGTCCCAGACACTGAAAAATACCCCCACAGCATGAAGCTTCACTGAAAGAATGGTGTTGGGCAGGAGATGAGCAGGACCTGGTTTCCACCAGACATGACTCTTAGAACTGAGGCCAAAAAGTTCAATCTTGGTTGCATCAGACCAGAGAACCTTGTTTCTTATAGTCTGAGAGTCCTTTAGGGGCTCTTCTGTATCTGGCCACTGTGCCATAAAGCCCAGATTGGTGGAGCGCTGCAGTGATGGTTGAGCTTCTGGAAGTTTCTGTAAACAGGATCTTTTTGAACCAGAGTGACCCTTTTGGTTCTTGGTCACCTCTCTTACCAAGGCCCTTCTCCCCTGATGATTTAGTCTGGTGGGGAGGTCAGCTCTAGGAAGAGTGCTGGTTATTCCAAACCTCTTCATTTAAGAGGTGTGTGATAATTATTCAAGGTTATTAAACTTTAAATATATAATCTACTGAGAATCATTTTACAGTATTGGACCCAAAAGAGGAAAAGACAGACACAGATCAGAATTCATTTGAAGGATTAACTAAAATATTTTTCTGTACACAAATAAAATATTCACCAAATAACTCATTACATTTTTTCAGTCTTTCTTTAAACAAGGACAGAAATGATCATGTTGAGCTTCCTCTCGTTGAGCTCTGGCAGCTTCCTCCCTCAGAAACTCCAGCACCTCTGCAGAGTCAGTACGCCTCCTCCTTTTGGCTGCTGGAGTTCCTGAGGGGGGACAGGAGGCACTCCTGCTGGTGGAGGGGACTGACTGGCTCACAGGGTCAGACTTGGCACAGGAGGGTGTGTCATCTTCCCCTTTGTAGTCATTATCATTATGTGGAACATGACATGCACCTTATATATTTTTTTTAAGTTGTCAAGCTCAAGAGAACCCTTATTCTCCAGGCCTAAGTCTCTGTGAATTGTCCTGTAAACCAGGCACCCTGAGTCCGACATGAATAAAGATGCGGTTTATTTTTAGATTCCACGTCACTCACAACAAGTCAGCTGTACAAGACTGTATAGATGTAATTCCCCCATAGAGGAAGGTTTATAATTTATATTAATATATATCATATATATATAATTCACAATTAACGCTGTTAAATAGACAGAATTGTTGTATACGTGCTGCTCTGTGCAGCAGCTGTGATTGGCTGGGCAGTACTAGGGGTGTGCTGAAAGCGAGTGTTATGATTGGCTCAGTTCATCAGTAGTCAACATCATATCTAAAAGAGACCAGCAGATGTTCAGTCTACATGCACATTAAACAGGGGGATTTTTACATGATCAAATATTAATAAACGTGACTATTTTATTTACGAGGAGAACAAAGCAGTTACACACTCAGATAAAATACATGCAGTTAAATGTAGATAAAATTACATTCAATGAACAGAAGAAACACAGGCAGACATCACTGTATGGAGCTCCTGTTTCAGTTTGGACGAAGCTTATGAACACAAGTGAATCAGGCGATGGAGGTGTAGTGTTTTATTAGAACAGCAGGTGGCGCAGTAGAGCTGAGAAGCTGAGAAGCACTTTGGCTTCAACTGTGTTAAAAAGGCTGAAAGGGAGTTTTTACACTGTTTTTACACTGTAACCAGACACACACACACACACACACACACACACACTCCATATAAAATGCTAAAACTAACATTTTTAAGAAACTGCTTCACGACTAAACATGGGATCAACATACAAACACCAAATGTTGCATCATGATAATTTATCTTCTAGAAAAGATACACTTATACAGATGATGATGATGATGATGATGATGAAGATGATGATGATGATGGTGATGATGGTGATGATAGTGATCGTGATGATGATGATGGTGATGATAGTGATAATGATGATGATGATGATGGTGATGATGATGGTGGTGATGATAGTGATAATGATGATGATGATGATGGCGATAATGATGGTGATGATGGCGATAATGATGGTGATGAAATGGAGAAGAGTTGGACCTACGAGTCTAAAGTAACCCTGTGAAGAAGAAAGGTGAACTGCAGGAAAGTCAAAGTCTGGACAGCTGTGTAGAAGACGCTGGTAGATCTGCTGCCCCAGACTTTCCAGCCCCCCTCAAAGCCTTCAGCAGGAGAGCTGATGAGAGCCTCCCACCTTTACCTGAATCCCCCAACAGCTGGGAGTCATTTCTCCTCCACGATGAGACGCTGGATCTTTCTGAACCGCTCAGAGTTAAAGACGAACCCAGTGAACGAAGAACACATTAGACCTTAAAAACAGGCCTGAGAACAGCTGCTTTTAACTGATATTTGAACATATATGAGAGCATGAACCTACAGCGAATATTTTCAATATGAGGATTATCGTTAGGTGTGTGTCTGTGCTGCAGCTGTTAAGACCTGCTGGCCACAGGGAACAGGGGGGTGAGGATGTCTGTGGGTGGTCGGGTGGTTGGGTGGTGAAGTACGGAGTTCACTTAGAAACTTCTCTAAAACACTTTTAGTAACGTTTCTAAAAGAAAGGACTAACTTTTATTTATGGCTTCATCCGACAACACAGGCTGTCTGAGCTGAGCTGTTTGAGCTGCTCCTGCTGTGTGAAGATCAGCTGGAGTTAATAGCTGGTGCTGAGCTGCATTAGCCCTGTTTAACTCAACTTCACCTCCAGATTTCATTAGTTCTTATTAAACTCCATTTAAAACTTCCAGGGTCTCATTTTTTGCTTAAAACCGAAGTAAGGAGAGTTTTACAGTGTCTGAAAGTAGCTCTCCTCCTAAACTAAGTGGGTATCTAGTGAGAATGAAGCAGCTTCAGGAGCGGCTGTTTGTCTAGTTATTGATCAGGACAACATTTGCTCTCCTGCTCATACCTGGATCTTTAGCTTTGGCAGCACAAGGGAAACATGAGTTTGTGGGTTTTATTCGGCACTGAAATGTATTAGCAGAGATGCTGAATTAACTGTAGCTAACTATATCATTTTATTTAGAAATATGTGTTTCAGACGCTGACTGGACTTGGGACAGACTGATGTGCCACAACATGCCGGCAGAGCTGAAACAGTGAACAGTGAGTATTACTGCAGCCTCAGCTTCATGTAATGTTCAGATGTATGTGCAGTTTTCCACCTTTTAATGTTTCCTTAATCATTTGTGACTGCAAACCTTTTTAGGAAGAAAAAAAATGACACAATTGTCAATATTATTGTAAATAATGACACAATATGTAGTTTATCAGCCAAGATGTTTGTCCACATTTTGCGTCTATAATTTAGTCTAATGATTCTAACAAATGTGACGTTAGACTTGTAGCTCCAGTGCTAAACTATGTCTTAAGTCTGGGGTAAGTGAATTTGTGTAGAATTAAGTATTTTTATTTTATTTTATTTTTAAATGCACCTTTTGTAAAGGGTCAGTGTCTGCTGCCACCTACCAGCAGAGGGCGACAGCGGCGAGGCACGGTTACCCAAGGGAACTCCAACTCCCAGAGATCCTAGAGGTAATCAGTGCCAACCAGACACACCTGGTCATCACAGCATTTAAGGCTGTGACAAACGTCCCTGCTCAGTCACACCTTTGTAGACGGGTGACCGGTACGGTACACGGAAGTGAAAGAAAGGAGTTTAAAAGGAGAAACAAGAAAAGTTGCAGAAATAGATAACAGGGTTGCAAAATGAAGTAGCTGAAGAGAGCTCAGCTCATAAGTAAAAGCGTTTGAGTAAAGCATTGAAGTTCCCTCTCCAGAAAGAGTGAGAGAGAGAGAGGTACATTTGTTTTTCTTCAGTTGTTTTAGTGCCAACTGTCCTAAGTCTGAACTACGCCATCTTGGCGTCTCCTTAGTTTGGTTTTCTGTTGCCAGGGTTGCTGGTTCAAACCCAGCTGGGAGCAACTGTTCTCCCACAAGTACACAAAAGCACCCACAGTCACATCAACCACACATACATTAACCTTATATCACACATTAAGGCCTGTCCTTACAGGCTTTCCTCTCTGCGTTTGGGTCTGCTCCCTGACCGCCCGTCCTGTTTTAATTGGTGGTTTGGATCAATATTTCTTAACAACAGAACCACAAATGGCATCCAGCACACAGTATCTGAAAAGATAGAGAAGCTGAATGGCTGAAGTGAACACTTTAGCAACTTTTGAACCGGCACCCCATATTCTAAATGAAGTTAATGAGGCTGTAACTGTGTAAATAATGCCAGTATGAATCTAGATTTTCTGGACATAACCTTGAATTCTGATTCTAGTGTGCATCCAGAGTCTACAGACTATGGTTATTCTAAAAATGTGTAGTAGTCAGAGAAAATGTGTAGTAGACACAGACGCAGAACTTTTAAGCACAGATGGACCTGACCTTGCCTCAGACCTTGCAGAAAGGGCCACAAAGAATATGACAACTCAAAGCAGCGTTAATGAACTTTTAGGAATTCTTAGAGATCGTGGACACAATCTACCCAAAGTTGCACACACTCTGCTTTTAACCCTCTCAGATGTTTAGGTCAAATTAAAATGTGGAGGACAATGTGTTTATGGCCTAGAATCCTACATTTGCCTCAGACCAGGTCAGAGTTAATGCCTGACACATTCAGATAGCACAGTTGATTTAGTAGTGAATGTTGATAGGCTTATCATTTTTAAGTCTGGCAGGACAGTTTTGACCTATTTGAGTAAAATTCCACAATGTGGAACCATTTGTAGGTGCACTGTTCTGTTCATCCACTAGTGGACTACCTCGATGACTTCCTAGAAGAGCTGGTGAAACTACAGAATGACAGGTTTATCTTTCAGGGAAACGCCTACAATGGGCACGTCTAAGCATTTCCATGTGATGCTTCTGCTAGAGCTTTTTAAAAACTAAAACTTTTAAATGTACCAGACTTTGAATCAAAGAACAGATAAAGAGGTCGGTCAGTTTACATACAATGAGAACCACCAGTTTGACAAAAGCCCCCTTATTACAGCTGGAATACCTTGTCAGTGGTGTTGCATTAGGCTACATGCATTTAGTGTGTTTAGGTGTTGTGAAATGTGTGCTTCTGTTTTCAGAGAACCCAATACCTGGCGTTAGACAGAAAAATGAAATTTCTGACAAACTTGTGAGGTTTAATGGATCTATGCCAACTGAATTTGCCAGATAGCCTCATTCATTACCGGAAGTTAATCGGTGGAAAGCCACTGAATTCAGGCAGTGCGTTCTGTACACTGGACTCATGTAGTTAATTTGCTTTCTCTTTCTTTCTGCCTATGCTGTAGGAAGTGTCCCACATAAGACTTCAAAACCGGAGCCATTTCCAGTGTCTACAGCAAGTATGTTGATTATCTCTCTTTATACCAACCGGCCAACCAATGAATTACCTCTTGTCTCTACGTGCATTGTCCAGTTTATGATTGTGTATCATGTTCATATACCTAAAGCTGACAGTAGCCTAAATGGATCCAAATCTGAATCCCACTTGTGACAGATGTAAACAGACACTTACAAATATAATTGATATGTTTTGGAGATTCCCAAGTTTCAAAAAGAATCAAATCTCCCCTTTTCATGCCAGGTGATTGGAAGATGTTATGATTCAACCGAAATAATGTTTACAATGAGGAGGAAAAGTATGCAGAGTTGCTGATTGCCTGCTCTCCATTTATTTCTTATTGTTCCTCAATCAGTGGGTTAATAAACTGGAATGATTCGTTGGTTTGGGCCCCTGCCCTTTAAAGACTCCAAGATAAGGAGCACCTTGGCTGCAGCCGAGGTAAGGACCATAGTTAATGCACTGTATCCAGTTCCAGGTTTATATATGCAGGACATTGAACTGATTTTATCTCCAGATAAGAATCAGTTCTGTATCACAGTATTGAAACTGTCCCATATATCTGAATTAGAGCACGTTTCTAAAGAATAGGGGCTCTTACATGTCTTAGCAGTGTTTTTAGGATTAAGATCAAAACGTAGTCAAGATAAAATGAACCATTAATTCCAGCAAGACTACACAGGAGAAAGTGGTCCTTTAATCTCAGTCTTCCATTTACAGGACTTCAAGGTTAAGCTGACCACATCCAAACATCTCTGACCAAGTGGCTCTAAAGATTTTGGAAATGATGACAGAGTCCGATGAGGATTCTGATTTCCTGCTCCGGGAACTTGACATTCTAAGAGCAGTGAACCACCGTCACATTGTTCACATCCAGGAAATTTCAGTGTGTTGTGGACAGGTGTTCATTGTGATGGAGGCTGCTGCAACAGATCAGGGAGCTCCACTATATCCTCATCAACCGGGCTAAAACATGGTTCTTCCAGCTCCTTTGTGCCACGGTCTATCTGCACTAGCAGGACATTGTCCATTGAGACCTCACATGTGAATATGCGCTGCTGATGACCAGGTCAAACTGTCTGACTTTGGTTTTGGCTCTATACTCACGCTGCTCAAATTCTCGTGTTACTTTAATATCAGTGCAGCAATATTTTCATTTCTGCTCCAATACTTCTGCAGCATCCTGTTCAAAAAGTTGTTAATAAACTGTACAGTTAGCCGTTGTTTTGTAGAAAAGTGTTTGTGTGCAGTGTGTAGAATACAGCCTAAATAAACCCTCATAGTTGGAAGGAGATGACGGGAGTAGGAAGAGAAGGGGCTGAGATTCAAACTGGAGAAAATTGTTTCCTCTTCATCATCACAACTCGTCCACAGAAAAGCACACAACTAATGAATGAATCAGGTTCTCGGTAATACACACATTACTGCTGAGCCGTGCTCTTCATTTCTACACTTCCTATAGACTTTAGAAAACACCTCCTTAATGTTTCATCTTTTCCAAACAACTGTGAAGTTTCTATTATTCATATCATATTCAGGAAAAGAGCCTGAATGACCAGCTGACCTGCATTACTGATGTGTTCTGGACCTTTCTGTGTTTTTAACTTCTCTCTGTATCTTGATGTGAAACACTGAGTCTGAGCTCTGAGGAGAAAACTGATTAGTGCAGGTTTAAGTTTAGACCTGCTGCTCTCAGAACTGACCCACAGACTGCGTCCAGAAACTATATATATATATAAAAATACTATTTGAAATATATAGGGTGATTAATAAAGCTGAACTGAACAGACAGTACTTGCGGTTGTTAACTGAATAAAGATCATTTAAGCTCAGTTCCAGTAAATAAGCCAGGTGTAAAGAAGCAGGGGAGCGTGTCAGTTTCTCTAAACTCTACATTTCTATGACTGCTTTACTGCTCATTGTATCAGATCAGTAATATTAGTTAATCTGTGCGTTTAGGACTTGTGTGGTGTTTCTCTATTTCCCGTGGTCTCTGGGAGTGCACTCAGTGATCTCACTCCTAAATCTTTAACACTCTTCCTGGGTGGGATCCTCTCAGGTCTCCTCCGCTGGAAGCCACTTCTTTCGTCTCCTCTGGTTTTTGGACAAGCGGCATGATGGAGCCACAAAACCAGTTTCCGGGTCACAGAGGAGAGGAGGAGGTTTGGGGTTTCTGGACGCAGCCCGAGGCTTTTTAACACATTTGAGGTCAAAGTGCTTCTCAGCTTCTCAGCTCTACTGCGCCACCTGCTGTTCTAATAAAACACTACACCTCCATCGCCTGATTCACTTGTGTTCATAAGCTTCGTCCAGACTGAAACAGGAGCTCCATACAGTGATGTCTGCCTGTGTTTCTTCTGTTCATTGAATGTAATTTTATCTACATTTAACTGCATGTATTTTATCTGAGTGTGTAACTGCTTTGTTCTCCTCGTAAATAAAATAGTCACGTTTATTAATATTTGATCATGTAAAAATCCCCCTGTTTAATGTGCATGTAGACTGAACATCTGCTGAACACAGAAATAAACAGAAACACTTCAGTGTTTTATTAGAGCTCATTTCACATCGTCTCCAGTTAAAAACCCTCCAATACGGAGGAGCTTTATCAAGCACTTTTATTCTCTTTAGTCGGTTTGGAAACAACACCTGACCTTCAGAGAGAAACTGCTTCATGTTTTGTCTTTTTAAATGAAAGTCCAGCAGATTCACACATTTTCTAGATTTCTATTTCATTTCGGTTCATATTTCAGTTGATATTCAGCTCGTTGCGCTCGGCTCTGCAGCGGGAAACTGACGCGCCTTGAAACGTGACTGCGTTCAGTGACGTAACGAAGCCGCGCTTCGGGCGATCACGTGATCTCCGGTATTTTGAGCGAGACTCTGAACCGCTGTTTGGATTCGGTTCTTCTTTAGAAGCTCGAGTCGTGATTCGACACAGAGCGTCGAGCGACCGGCCCTCCTTTATAGTCTTTACTCTCAGCTCTGTCTCCTTCCTCTGAGACAGCTGCTGTGATCCTGGAGCTCTCTGCTCCCTGTGCTGCTGTACAGCTCTCTGTCTCACGGAGGGTCGTTTGCGTTTCTGGAGTTTTCGGGAGCGTAGAGGTGGGCTTCACCCGAGCCGCCTGGGGTCTGTCGTTCTCTCCGGGAACATCACGAAGGTGGTACGATACGACTGACTGGCTCTACCCAGTCATACCACTCGGGTAGGTGGAGTAGAGACTGGGCAGGTGAGAGTTTTTACTCCATTTAAACCATAATTCTGTTCTTTATTGCTTGGTGTGGAAATAGTAAAGTACCAGTATCACCATCATATAGCTGATCAGATAAACCCTGCAGTGCTGAGACTGTGTCTGTCCCTCGTGTAGTCCGCCATCGTAGTGTCCGATCTCTAGACCCTAAAGCAGTCAGTCAATGAAATCATTACTGAAAACCTCCTCAGTTCACTGTGTCTTTGTGAAACGGGGGTTAAACCTAATGAATCATTGCTTTGAATGAATCGACTCCCCCAGGCTTGAACTACTGCAGTTCTCCTCGCAGGTCTGCTCATAGCAGCAGCGTAGCCTCAGTCTCTGATCCAGTTCTGGACATAAACCCAAATCTCAGGCTATGAAGCAAAATCGTCTGAAGTGTTTAGTCTGAAAGTGGCAGACTCTTCCCCAGCTTCTAAAAAGCAGCTCTATTTACTGCTTATTCCAGTCCATCGTCCTCCTGGAGCTTCTACAGATTTTCTGAGTGAATTTACTGACTTCTTATCAGAGGTAGCTTTCTCTACTGATGAGGCTTTAAATGTTGGAGATTTCAATATTCACTTGGAGAAGAATCAGGACCCATTAGAACTGGGTTTAATCAATCTTAGATGTCTTGGGATTCATTCAAAATGTTTTAGGTCCAACTCATAGATGCAACCATACACACCTAGTTCTGACCCTGGGTATAGAAACCTCAGCATTTCTCAGCCTGACTCCATCTCTGACCACTACCTAATCATGTAGTCTTAAACCAGGATATCCCCCTGTAGCCTCACTTTATGGGCAAGCGTACCATAACAACCTCTACAGCTAGTGTATTTATTAATAACCCTCCAGATTTAACCATCTCCTGCCCATCTCCTCCTCTAGACCCTGAGCATGAAACAGATGATCTGCTGTCTGTACTCCGCTCTAATCTTGACCATGTTGCTCCAATTAAGAAAAGGTTAGTGTCTTGGTATGATGACCATACGCTTACTCTAGAACAGATAACTCGTATTTACTCTTTATAGGCTGCCGCTGGGCTAAATAATCTGTAAACATGGCATTGACTTGACCTTGCTATGCTGATGATGCCCAGATATACTTATCTGCCTTAATAAAATAACAGACTGTCTGAAAGACATAGAGAGGTCTTACTTATTTATCCAAAAATGCAAATATTGCTGTAGATTTAAATGGATTCTCAGTCAAACCCAGCAGCTCTGTAAAAAACCTAGGAGCTGTTTCTGACTCTGTCCTCTTGTTTGATGCACACATCTGTTACATAGTTAAAACTGCCTTCTTCCACCTACGTAATATTGCTAAACTGCATAATGTAGTCTCCTTACATGACGCAGAGAAGCAGGTGCCTGCATTCATAACTTCTAGATTGGATGACTGTAATGCTCTTCTGGTTGGAAGTTCATGTAAATCATTAAAAAGCTCCAACTAGTTCAGAATGCAGCTGCTAGAGAGCTCACTAGGGCTCGGAAACTTGACCATATTAGTCCCATTCTCTCGTCCCTGCACTGGTTACCAGTTATATTCTGCACTGATTATAAAATACTCCTTCTGACTTAAGTCACTAAATGGTTCTTGGGGAACTTCTTAAACCTACAACCAGTCACGTTCACTTCGTTCGCAGGGCGCTGGCCTTCTGTCAGTTCCTCGCTTCAGGAGAATCAACGCTGGAGGAAGAGCTTTCTCTTATCAGGCTCCTCAACTCTGGAATAAATCTCCTGTTGCTGTTCGGGACTCAGACACACTCTCTGTGTTTAAATCCAGAGTAAAAACTTCCCTTTAAGCTCAAGCCTTTAGAGAATCCATCAGTGCACTGTACTGTTCTCCTTGCTGATGTAGCTTGTATGAACACTAACAGGTTTGGACTGTTCTGCTCTCTGTTCACAGGTTCCTGATCAGTTCTGCAGTCTCTCTAATCTACTTCCTTTACAGGCCGGACATCAGTCTGATCTGACCTCTCCTAAACGCATCATCATCTTCTCCTTTCTTTTCTCTCCTCTATGTGCTGAGCTGCCCCCTGCTGTCAGCTGCTGCTGATACAAGTCCATTTATTGGATCCTATCACACTATATTACCCCCCACCCCCCTCCTGTAACATTTTCCTGCTCTCCTCCTGACCCTCTTGTGTTTTTCCCTCCTTTCTGTTTTCTCTTTCACATGTACCGAGATGCCCGGCTCCAACTGTTCCATCCTGGTACCACCTGACCTGACCTGGCTCTCCACTACCTTCCTGCCCGCTGTCCTGCTCTGGGGCCTCGCATTGATTCATCCTCACCTCCCTGCATGACTCTGCTTCTGACTGTGTACCTGCATGAACTTTATCACTCTCACTCACATTCTCATTTTGTTTGGCTTCACTTTTTCTTAATCCAGTTTTGTTTTATTGTTTTTAATCCTGTTTTGATTTTTGTTATGATCTGGTGTCGACCTAAGGAGGATGGGTTCCTCTTAAGATTTCTTGCTCAAAAGAGGCTCTGACCCATATCCTTTGTAAGAGGCTCTGGATAAGAGCGTCTGCTAAATGCCTTAAATGTAAATCTCTGTAAAGCTGTTTGTGACCACATTTGTTGTAAAAGCTCTATTTAAATAAAATTGAATTGAATTATCTGGCTGTGTGTATTTAGGGGACTCATATTGAGGCCATTGACGGGGAAGATTCCGGATTGACTACAAGAATCAAACCAAGGCGTCATCCTGCTTCCTCCACTGGATCCAGAGAGCATTGAGCTGCTTAGATTAGCTGTACGACTAACGTCCTCATCAGAGAGCTTTGGCCATGATATCTTTGGTGTGTTTCTGTTATGTACTACAGTGGGAAAGACGTGACCAGGATTGTGCTTTCCAGGTTAAATTGATGGACTTCTACAAAAGCAGACATTCTGACCTGTGGGAACGGCAGTGTAAATGGAGTTGGCCTAAAATTAAGACCCCAGTCCTGCTTCTGGACTCCCAGCACTGCACATTTCAACCTTACCAGCAAACTGATGGACAGTGACTGCTGGCATGTTTCAGGGCTTGTGAATGATAATTGTCGGCCCTTCACAACCAGTTTCTGAACGTTTCACACACTTGTATCTTTTTCCTCCTGAACTCTTCTTTAAAAAAAAGGACCTACTGTGATGCTTCTACAATTTAAGACAGAATTGCACCAAAGGTAGCAGGGTAGGAGGCTGTGGAACATTGAGGCTGGTAAGAGATGCTCATTCAGGTTCATTAGAAAACTCATTCTACATTAAACAGCATTTATTACTGCTTTAGTTTATCACCTCAACATATAACTTAAAGCCCACTGACAGCCGTAGATTAGCTATAATTGCTTTCTGAAACCTGGGCTGATTTATTTACAACATTAAAAGTGAACTACTGACCCCGTTCATCACACCGTTTATAATATAGTAAAGTTGAGGTCTAGAGCTTTGGGGGGATAAATAAACGAACCAGCACAACAGATCTGATGTTCAAGTGAAATCTTTTATTATTTTCAACATGACAAACAAACAACGGTCAACATCATAAAACTTCAGGGTGAGAAAAGACCAAAATAAACAAAACCTCACATCCCATCTTACTAAATAACCTAGAAAAAGAAACATAAAATACAGTGGTCTTACCTCCGCCCTCATTTAACACAGGAGAAAAGAAAAATAGTAATAAACAAATAAAGGGCCCTCACCCCGACACTGATGTGACCAGAGCTAGACTACTGACCACCACCATATTTACAGGAAAATAACACAACTACCAGCTAAAAGACTGAAGCTAAAAGACTGTCAGAGCAGCAGGAAATCCACAGAGTCCCAAGCTGCCTCAACGGGACGCCATTGGCGTGGTGAACACCGCCAGTGCTGCTGCTGCTCCTCAGTAAGGAAAGCAGCTGTTGACTGTCCTAAAGGTCGCTAGACGTCGCTAAATGACGTCATCTCCTAATTTGTATGATTGTCCAAATTTGCATAATTGTGTACAAATGAACTCTGAATAAATTCACTTCTTAAGTTGATTCTTTTTTTTGTATTTGAAATAGGTAAAATAACCTAGATTACATAAATCATTTTTACATGAATGATATAAATCAATGTAGTTCTGTGTTGTTAAATGTTAGCTTATGTGTTGTTGAGGTGTGTTGTGTCATGGTGTGGTGTTGTGTTGTGGTGTTGTTGTGTTGTGTTGTTTTGTTGTTGTGGTGTTGTGTTGTTTTGTTGTGTTGTTGTGTGTTGTGCTGTGGTGCTGTGGTATTGTGTTTTTGTGTTGTGTTGTGTTGTTGTTGTGGTGTTGTGTTGTGTTTTTGAGTTGTGTTGTGTTTCTGTGTTGTTTTGTTGTGTGTTGTGTTGTGGTGCTGTGTTGTTGTGTTTTTGTGTTGTGTTGTTGTGTTGTGGTGTTGCGTTGTTGTGTGTTGTGTTGTTATGTTGTGGTGTTGTGTAGTTGTGTTGTGGTGTTGTGTTGTTGTGTTGTGGAGTTGTATTGTTGTGTCATGGTGTGGTGTTGTATTGTTGTGTTGTGGTGTTGTTGTGTTGTTTTGTTGTTGTGTTGTGTTGTTGTGCTGTGGTGTTATTTTGTATTGTTGTGTTGAGTTGTGATGTTGTGATGTTGTGATGTTGTGTTGTGTTGTGGTGTTGTGGTGTGTTGTGGTTTTGTGTTGTTGTGTTGTGGTGTTGTGTTTTTGAGTTGTGTTGTTGTGTTTTTGTGTTGTGTTGTTGTGTGTTGTGTTGTCATGTTGTGGTGTTGTGTTGTTGTGTGTTGTGTTGTGTTGTTATGTTGTGGTGTTGTGTAGTTGTGTTGTGGTGTTGTGTTGTTGTCTTGTTGTGTTGTGGTGTTGTGTTGTTGTGTTGTGGTATTATTTTATGTTGTGTGGTTGTGTTGTGTTGTGTTGTTGTTTTGGTGTGTTGTGTTGTTGTTTTGTGTTATGTTTTGGTGTGTTGTGTTATGGTGTTGTGTGTTGTTGTGTGGTGTTGTTGTGTTGTGTTCTTGGTAATGGGCATGGGCGAGCTCTCTAGCTATAACCTCCCTCCCTGTCCAGAAGTTTAGCAGCTTTTGAGCTCATCAGGTGAAGCTGGGAAAGGAAAAGCATGTAAAAGAGCTTAAGGTGTAAAATCCTGTAACCAGTTTAAAACCAGATCAAACTCTTAACAGAAGGAGATTTTTCTCCAGAGATGATCAGTCTCAACAAATCCTCAGTGATCCAGACATGCAGAACGCGGTTGTGTTGTGTTGTGTTGTGTTGTGTTGTTGTGTTGTGGTGTTGTGTTGTTGTGGTGTTGTGTTGTGTAGTTGTGTTGTGGTGTTGTGTTGTGGCATTGTGTTGTTGTGTCATGGTGTGTTGTTGTGTTGTGGTGTTGTTTTGTTGTGTTGTGGTGTTGTGTTGTTTTGTTGTGTTGTGGTATTGTGTTGTGTTTTCTTGTGGTGTGTTGTGTTGTGGTGTTGTTGTGCAGTTGTATTGTGGTGTTGTGTTGTGTCGTGGTGTGTTGTGTTGTGGTGTTGTTGTTGTGCAGTTGTATTGTGGTGTTGTGTTGTGTCGTGGTGTGTTGTTGTGTTGTTTTGTTGTGGTGTTGTGTTGTTGTGGTGTTGTGTGTTGTGTTTTTGTGTTGTGTTGTGTTTTTGTGTTGTTGTGTTGTGTTGTGTTGTGTTTTTGTGTTGTGTTGTGTTGTGGTGTTGTTGTGTTGTGGTGTTGTGTTGTTGTGTTGTGTAGTTGTGTTGTGGTGTTGTGTTGTGGCGTTGTGTTGTGTCGTGGTGTGTTTTGTTTTGTTTTGTTTTATTGTGTTGTTGTGTTGTGGTGTTGTGTTGTTGTGTAGTTGTGTTGTTTTGTGTGGTCTTGTGTTGTGGTGTTGTGTTGTTGTAGTGTTGTGTTGTTGTGTTGTGTTAAAGTTTGTTGTTGTGTTGTGGTGCTGTTGTGTTGTGTTTTGTGTTGTGTTTTGTGGTGTGTTGTGTTGTTGTGTTTTTGTGTTGTGTTGTGGTATTGTGTTTTCTTGTGGTGTTGTGTTGTGTTTTTGTGTTGTGTTGTTGTGTTTTTGTGTTGTGTTGTTGTGTTGTGTTAAAGTTTGTTGTTGTGTTGTGGTGCTGTTGTGTTGTGTTTTGTGTTGTGTTTTGTGGTGTGTTGTGTTGTTGTGTTTTTGTGTTGTGTTGTGGTATTGTGTTTTCTTGTGGTGTTGTGTTGTGTTTTTGTGTTGTGTTGTTGTGTTTTTGTGTTGTGTTGTGTGTTGTGTTGTGTTGTGGTTTTGTGTTGTGGTGTTGTGCAGTTGTATTGTGGTGTTGTTTTGTTGTGTTGTGTCGTGGTGTGTTGTTGTGTTGTGTTGTTTTGTTGTGGTGTTGTGGTGTTGTGTTGTTTTGTTGTGTTGTGGTGTGTTGTGTTGTGATGTTGCATTGTGTTGTGTTGTGTTGTTGTGTTGTGTTTTTGTGTTGTCTTGTGTGTTATGTTGTGTTGTGTTGTTGTTGTGTTGTGGTGTTGTGTTGTTGTGGTGTTGTGTTGTTGTGTTGTGTAGTTGTGTTGTGTTCTTGGTAATGGGCATGGGCGAGCTCTCTAGGTATAACCTCCCTCCCTGTCCAGAAGTTTAGCAGCTTTTGAGCTCATCAGGTGAAGCTGGGAAAGGAAAAGCATGTAAAAGAGCTTAAGGTGTAAAATCCTGTAACCAGTTTAAAACCAGATCAAACTCTTAACAGAAGGAGATTTTTCTCCAGAGATGATCCGTCTCAATAAATCCTCAGTGATCCAGACATGCAGAAAGCGGTTGTGTTGTGTTGTTGTGTTGTGTTGTGGTGTTGTGTTGTTGTGTTGTTGTGGTGTTGTGTTGTGGTGTTGAGTTTTGTTGTGTTGCTGTGTTGTGTTTTTGTGTTGTGTTGTGTTTTTGAGTTGTTTTGTGTTGTGTTGTGTTTCTGTGTTTTGTTGTTGTGTTGTGGTGTTGTGTTTTTGTGTTGTTGTGTTGTGTTGTTTTGTTGTGTTGTGTTGTTGTGGTATTGTGTTGTGTTTTCTTGTGGTGTGTTGTTGTGTTTTTGTGTTGTGTTGTGGTATTGTGTTGTGTTGTGTTTTCTTGTGGTGTGTTGTGTTGTGTTTTTGTGTTGTTGTGTTTTTGTGTTGTTGTGTTTTTGTGTTGTGTCGTGGTGTGTTGTTGTGTTGTTTTGTTGTGGTGTTGTGTTGTGGTGTTGTGTTGTGGTGTTGTGTGTTGTGTTGTGATGTTGCATTGTGTTGTGTTGTGTTGTTGTGTTGTGTTTTTGTGTTGTGTTGTGTTTTTGTGTTGTGTGTTATGTTGTGTTGTGTTGTGTTGTGGTGTTGTTGTGTTGTGTTGTGTAGTTGTGTTGTGGTGTTGTGTTGTGGCGTTGTGTTGTGTTGTGGTGTGTTTTGTTTTGTGTTGTTGTGTTGTGGTGTTGTGTTGTTGTGTAGTTGTGTTGTTTTTGTGTGGTCTTGTGTTGTGGTGTTGTGTTGTTGTAGTGTTGTGTTGTTGTGTTGTGTTAAAGTTTGTTGTTGTGTTGTGGTGCTGTTGTGTTTCGTGTTGTGTTTTGTGTTGTGTTGTAGTGTTGTGTTGTGCTTTTGTGTTGTGGTGTTGTGTTGTGGTGCTTTTGTGTGTTGTTTTGTGTTGTGTTGTGTTGTGTTGTGTTGTGTTGTGTGTTGTGTTGTGTTTTGTGTTGTGTTGTGTTTTGTTGTGCTGTGGTGTTGTGTTTTTGTGTTGTTTTGTTGTGTTGTGTTGTTGTGGTATTGTGTTGTGTTTTGTTGTGGTGTGTTGTGTTGTGTTTTTGTGTTGTGTTGTTGTGTTGTTGTGTGTTGTGTTGTGTATTTGTGTTGTGGTGTTGTGCAGTTGTGTTGTGGTTTTGTGTTGTTGTGTTGTGTCGTGGTGTGTTGTTCTGTTGTGTTGTTGTTTTGTTGTGGTGTTGTGTTGTTTTGTTGTGTTGTGGTGTTGTGTGTTGTGTTGTGATGTTGCATTGTGTTGTGTTGTGTTTTTGTGTTGTGTTGTGTTTTTGTGTTGTGTTGTGTGTTGTGTTGTGTTGTTGTTGTGTTGTGTTGTTGTGTTGTGTAGTTGTGTTGTGGTGTTGTGTTGTGTCGTGGTGTGTTGTTGTGTTGTGGTGTTGTTTTGTTGTGTTGTTGTCTTGTGTTGTGGTGTTGTGTTGTTTTTGTGTGGTCTTGTGTTTTTGTGTGGTCTTGTGTTGTTGTAGTGTTGTGTTGTTGTGTTGTGTTGTGTTGTGCTTTTGTGTTGTAGTGTTGTGATGTATTGTTGTGTTGTGCTGTTGTGTTTTGTTGTGTTGCTGTGTAGTGTTGTGGTGTTGTGTTTTGTTGTGCTGTTGTTTTGTGGTGTTGTGTTTTTGTGTTGTGTTGTGTTTTTGTGTTGTGGTGTTGTGTTGTGTTGTGTTTTTGAGTTTTGTGTTGTGTTGTGTTTCTGTGTTGTGTTGTTGTGTTGTGTTTTTGTGTTGTTGTGTTGTGTTGTGTTGTGTTGTTTTGTTGTGTTGTGTTGTTGTGGTATTGTGTTGTGTTTTCTTGTGGTGTGTTGTGTTGTGTTTTTGTGTTGTGTTGTGGTATTGTGTTGTGTTTTCTTGTGGTGTGTTGTGTTTTTGTGTTGTGTTGTTGTGTTGTATTGTTGTTTTGTTGTGTTGTTGTGTTGTTGTGGTGTTGTGGTGTTGTGTTGTTTTGTTGTGTTGTGTGTTGTGATGTTGCATTGTATTGTGTTGTTGTGTTGTTTTGTGGTGTTGTTGTTGTGGTGTTGTGTTGTTTTTGTGTGGTCTTGTGTTGTTGTGTTGTTGTTGTGTTGTTGTAGTGTTGTGTTGTTGTGTTGTGTTAAAGTTTGATGTGTTGTGGTGTTGTGTTGTTGTGTTGTAGTGTTGTGTTGTGCTTTTGTGTTGTGGTGTTTTTGTGTGTTGTTGTGTTGTGTTGTGTTGTAGTGTTGTGTTGTACTTTTGTGTTGTGGTGTTTTTGTGTTTTGTTTTGTGTTGTGTTGTGTTGTGTTTTGTGTTGTGTTGTGTTGTTGTGTGGTGTTGTGTTGTGTTGTGTTTTGTGTTGTGTTGTGTTGTGTTTTGTGTTGTGTTGTGTTGTTTTGTTGTGGTATTGTGTTGTGTTTTGTTGTGGTATTGTGTTGTGTTTTCTTGTGGTGTGTTGTGTTGTGTTTTTGTG
Source organism: Salminus brasiliensis (assembly GCF_030463535.1). NCBI lineage: Eukaryota > Metazoa > Chordata > Actinopteri > Characiformes > Bryconidae > Salminus > Salminus brasiliensis. The sequence continues at coordinate 19,431,404 of NC_132891.1, forward strand.
TTGTGGTATTGTGTTGTGTTTTCTTGTGGTGTGTTGTGTTTTTGTGTTGTGTTGTTGTGTTGTTGTGTTGTGTTGTATTGTTGTTTTGTTGTGGTGTTGTGTTATTGTGTTGTTGTGTTGTTTTGTTGTGTGTTGTGTTGTGATGTTGCATTGTATTGTGTTGTTGTGTTGTGTTGTGGTGTTGTGTTGTATTGGTGTTGTGTTGTTTTTGTGTGGTCTTGTGTTGTGTTGTTGTTGTGTTGTTGTAGTGTTGTGTTGTTGTGTTGTGTTAAAGTTTGATGTTGTGTTGTGGTGTTGTGTTGTTGTGTTGTAGTGTTGTGTTGTGCTTTTGCGTTGTGGTGTTTTTGTGTGTTGTTGTGTTGTGGTGTTGTGTTGTAGTGTTGTGTTGTGCTTTTGTGTTGTGGTGTTTTTGTGTTTTGTGTTGTGTTGTGGTGTTTTTGTGTTTTGTTTTGTGTTGTGTGTTGTGTTGTGGTGTTGTGTTGTGTTGTGTTGTGTTTTGTTGTGTTGTGTTTTGTTGTGTTGTGGTGTGTTGTGTTGTGATGTTGCATTGTATTGTCTTGTGTTGTGGTGTTTTGTTGTTGTGTTGTTGTAGTGTTGTGTTGTGTTGTGTTAAAGTTTGATGTTGTGTTGTGGTGTTGTGTTGTTGTGTTGTAGTGTTGTGTTGTGCTTTTGTGTTGTGGTGTTTTTGTGTTTTGTGTTGTGTGTTGTGTGTTGTGTTGTGTTGTGTTTTGTGTTGTGTTGTGTTGTGTTTTGTTGTGTTGTTGTGTGGTGTTGTGTGGTGTTGTGTTGTGGTTTTGTGTTGTGGTGTTGTTGTGCAGTTGTGTTGTGGTTTTGTGTTGTTGTGTTGTGTCGTGGTGTGTTGTGTTGTGTTGTTGTTTTGTTGTGGTGTTGTGTTGTTGTGTTGTGGTGTGTGTTGTGTTGTGATGTTGCATTGTGTTGTGTTGTGGTGTTGTGTTTGTGTTGTGTTTTTGTGTTGTGTTGTGTGTTATGTTGTGTTGTGTTGTTTTTGTGTTGTGTTGTGTTGTGGTGTTGTGTTGTTGTGTTGTGTAGTTGTGTTGTGGTGTTGTGTTGTGTCGTGGTGTGTTGTGTTGTGGTGTTGTTTTGTTGTTTTGTTGTCTTGTGTTGTGGTGTTGTGTTGTTGTGGTGTTGTTTTGTTTTTGTGTGGTCTTGTGTATTTGTGTGGTCTTGTGTTGTGGTGTTGTGTTGTTGTAGTGTTGTGTTGTTGTGTTGTGTTGTGCTTTTGTGTTGTAGTGTTGTGATGTGTTGTTGTGTTGTGCTGTTGTGTTTTGTTGTGTTGCTGTGTAGTGTTGTGGTGTTGTGTTTTGTTGTGCTGTTGTTTTGTGGTGTTGTGTTTTTGTGTTGTGTTTTTGTGTTGTGGTGTTGTGTTGTGTTGTGTTTTTGAGTTTTGTGTTGTGTTGTGTTTCTGTGTTGTGTTGTTGTGTTGTGTTTTTGTGTTGTTGTGTTGTGTTGTTTTGTTGTGTTGTGTTGTTGTGGTTTTGTGTTGTGTTTTCTTGTGGTGTGTTGTGTTGTGTTTTTGTGTTGTGTTGTGGTTTGTGTTGTGTTGTGTTTTGTGTTGTGTTGTGTTGTGTTGTTGTGTTGTGTTGTGTTGTGTGTTGTGTTGTGTTGTGTTGTGTTGTGTTGTGTTGTTGTGGTATTGTGTTGTGTTTTCTTGTGGTGTGTTGTGTTGTTTTTGTGTTGTGTTGTGTTGTGGTATTGTGTTGTGTTTTCTTGTGGTGTGTTGTGTTGTGTTTTTGTGTTGTGTTGTGTTTTTGTGTTGTGTTGTTGTGTGTTGTGGTTTTGTGTTGTGTTGTGGTGTGTTGTGTTGTATAGTGGTTTTGTTGTGGTGTTGTGTTGTTGTGTTGTTGTGTTGTGTGTTGTGATGTTGCATTGTATTGTGTTGTTGTGTTGTTGTGGTGTGTTGTTTTTGTGTGGTCTTGTGTTGTTGTGTTGTTGTTGTGTTGTTGTAGTGTTGTGTTGTGTTGTGTTAAAGTTTGATGTTGTGTTGTGGTGTTGTGTTGTTGTGTTGTGTTGTAGTGTTGTGTTGTGCTTTTGTGTTGTGGTGTTTTTGTGTGTTGTTGTGTTGTGGTGTTGTTGTGTTGTGTTGTGCTTTTGTGTTGTGGTGTTTTTGTGTTTTGTGTTGTGTTGTGGTGTTTTTGTGTTTTGTTTTGTGTTGTGTTGTGGTGTTGTGTTGTGTTGTGTTTTGTTGTGTTGTTGTGTTGTGTTGTTGTATTGTGGTGTTGTGTGTTGTGATGTTGCATTGTATTGTGTTGTGTTGTTGTGGTGTTGTGTTGTTTTTGTGTGGTCTTGTGTTGTTGTTGTGTTGTTGTTGTGTTGTGTTAAAGTTTGATGTTGTGTTGTGGTGTTGTGTTGTGTTGTAGTGTTGTGTTGTGCTTTTGTGTTGTGGTGTTTTTGTGTTTTGTGTTGTGTTGTGTTGTGTTTTGTGTTGTGTTGTGTTTTGTTGTGTGGTGTTGTGTTGTGTTGTGTGTTGTGTTTTGTGTTGTGTTGTGTTGTTGTGTGGTGTTGTGTTGTGTTGTGTTTTGTGTTGTGTTGTGTTGTTGTGTGGTGTTGTGTTGTGTGTTGTGTTGTGTTGTTTTGTTGTGTTGTTGTGGTGTTGTGTTGTGTAGTTGTGTAGTTGTGTTGTGGTGTTGTGTTGTGGCGTTGTGTTGTGTCGTGGTGTGTTGCGTTGTTGTGTTGTGTTGTGGTGTGGTGTTGTGTTGTTGTGTTGTTTTTGTGTGGTCTTGTGTTGTTGTGTTGTTGTGTTGTGTTAAAGTTTGTTGTTGTGTTGTGTTTTGTGTTGTGTTTTGTGTTGTGTATTGTGTTGTGTTGTATTGTTGTGTTGTGCTTTTGTGTTGTGGTTTTGTGTTGTGGTGTTTTTGTGTGTTGTTGTGTTGTGTTGTGTTTTGTGTTGTGTTGTGGTTTTGTGTTGTGGTGTTGTGTTGTGGTGTTGTGTTGTGTTGTGTTGTGTTGTTTTGTTGTGTTGTGTTGTGTTGTGTTGTGTTTTGTGTTGTGTTGTGTTGTTGTGTGGTGTTGTGTGTTGTTGTGTTGTGTTGTTGTGTTGTGTTGTGTTGTGTTGTGGTGCACTTTTTTAAAGATGAGGCTCTTACAATGCAGCCAATCAACACATGCAAATTGTACAAATCATCTTTCACAAATTTGGCTGCAATGAAGGAAAACCCACATTAAAACATTTGGGAAAATGATAAACCTGTAAGGGGTCACTGTGTCTGCTGCCACCTACCAGCAGAGGGCGACAGCGGTGAGGCACGGTTACCCAAGGGAACTCCAATCCCCAGAGATCCTAGAGGTCATCAGTGCAAACCAGACACACCTGGTGGTCACAGCATTTAAAGATGTGACATGGAGCTTCTCTGTTCCACCTTTGTTGAGGAGTGACTGGTACGGGACACAGAAGTGAAAGAAAGAGAGATGTTTGAAAAGATGAAAGAAAACAAGCTGAAAAGGAAATAGAAAAATAAAAGTCTTTAAAGAAGAAAAGTTGCAAAACAAGAGAACAGGGTTGAAAGAGAGAAGCTGAAGAGAGCACAGCTGAAGAGTTTACGTGAATCACTGAACCTCAGTTCCTTTGTTTTAAGAGCTGCTTCAGTTCCTTCCCTGCATTTGTTTTTCTTCAGTTGTTTTAGTGCTAAATATCCTAAGTCTGAACTACGCCGCCTTGTCCTCTGCTTAGTTTGGTCCCCCCCCCCCTTTTAAGGGGTGCAACTCCACCACTTGCCTGTGCTTGCTGGTGGTGCAGTGGTAAGGTGTTGGACCTCCATTGCCAGGGATGCTGGTTCAAACCCAGCTGGGAGCAACTGTTCTCCCACAAGTACACAAAAGCACCTACAGTCACATCAACCACACATACATTAACCTTATATCACACATTAAGGCCTGTCCTTACAGGCTTTCCTCTCTGCACTTGGGTCCGCTCCCTGACCGTCCCGTAACAAAACCAACTGAATATTACATTAAGATGAATTGTTTCAAGTAATTTTACAAAATAATAAATAAAATTATTAGACCAAAGCTGGTTGATTCTCACTGATAATACATAATAACACGTTCTTAAAACTAAGACCAATATTACGGCTTAATGTAGTAATTGTGTTAGCAGCAAAACTTACTATATAAGACTTTTACTATAACAGATTATTTAGTTGTATTGTATTTTGATTTAATTTAAGAAATGTAGTAATTATTTTAGTAGTTTTGATGTTGGTACATTAGAGTTTTTTGTATGTTTTGTAGCATCAGTCCTGACCAAAGGTCCTGAAGTGGTTGTTGGCAAAGATCTCACCATTAGGCGCGGCAGGACATTATTGAAAATCTTGGAATGTGTAGTTTTCAGACCTTTACACTCTCTTGATTTTTTTATTTCATTTCTGCAGACAATATTAGCTTCCTAATTACAAGTCCATAATGTCTGCACTGTCAGGCCTGCGTTGTCTGGCGCTCCCCCAGGGCGATCCCCGGACTCCACCCCCAAGCCCAAATAAGGAGGCGGGGATTCCGGACGTCGGCTGCGCATGCGCTCTGCGGCCGGCTTCCCTCGTTAGCGCAGCTCTGAGCAGCTGAGACTGGAGCTTCTTAAGCCGCAGCGTTTCACTCAGCCGGTGTCTGAATGAGGGCTGTTGCAGCCTCTGCAGCACTGCGCTCTACGGGCTGCTCAAAGGGGGAGGACAGTCTGTCGCTGCAGGTTTGGTCTGTGGTCTGTTGTCCTCTTACTCTGTCTGCTCTGGTAGTTCCTGTTTGTTTCTGTCAGCGTTTCCAGCTCTCTGGTTTTGGAAGTCTTGCTTCGTAGCTGCAGGTTCTTGGTTTTTGTTTATAGTTTTTATCAGAAGTCGTTTTGTTTTGGTGGTTATTTCTGAAGCTCTGCTTCACAGTTTTTCCTTCATAAGTTTCGATTCCTTTTGTATCCTCGTCCAAACTCCTCACAGTGTGTTAGTTTAGTTTAGGGTCCCGTTCTCTCGTATACCGCTCAGCTACCTCCCAGTCCCAGGTGTGCTACTTTACCCGGTTTGTGTTTCTGTTCCTTACTTTCCAGTTTTGTCCACTAGGTTGCTGAACCTCTGATTTAGCTTTGCGTGTCTGTTTTGTTACCCTGTGTCCCGTTTTTCATTAAAGTCCTGCATCCCTGCAAGTGTTTCCCTGTGTTCACTGATCCTGACCCAGCATGACACACATTCAACATTACTAAAATCAGTCCAGTCGTGTATTTTTACTAAAATAATTTGATACATAATCTAATATAATTCAGGTGAAATGTAAACATTCAAATATTTACATGAATCTTAAAGATTTCTTTAGTAAACAGAACAAGTCTTACTGACTCAACACATGGATGGCATGTAATACATTATTTTTATTAGAGACCAACAGTGCATTAAGTGTCAAAAATAAAAGTGCATGTTTATAGTTTTTCACTGAAAAAAAAGTTAAAAAAAAGTTTGACAAAAATAAATGAAAATAAAACACAGAGTCTGAAAAACTGAAAAAACAAAGAGCATTACGTTTAAAGAATGACTTTAGGAAAATGAATTAATTTTATACATCGCTAAATCTGAAAACACGTCTCTGACAAACTGTACTGTGCTCACTGTTTACAGTCATATTTACAAAGGTTTTGAAGACTGATCCTTGAATCCAGACTGGCCCAGTATGCAGAACAAGTGATTTTAGCACAGCAGAAGATAACGCTTTTTAATTTATAGTAAAATGTTCAAATAACAAAGTAAAAACTAATTTAGTAAATATGTGAACTTAAAGAACATTTTTTCTTATGGGCAGATTTCTAGCAAACATGAACTCAAGTATTCACCAGATTTCAGCAAAAGCCTCAGACACAATGAACAGCAGGACAGCAGCTCAGAAAAGCTGCTTTTTAGAGTGAATAAACTCTCCTCAGATCTAGAAGTTTAGGACACTCTGTCTGCACACCATTATCTTCAGGACAGGATTAACGTAGCTGTCGCTCAGGCCATCTTTATTCACGTCCTGCAAATTCATAAATAAAACAGCGTATAAGATAATGTTATATCCATGCAGTGGTGGACAGTAACTCAGTAAATGTAATTCATTAAATAAACAATGACTTCAGTACAGTATCTTTACTCAAGTATTTCTATTTTGAGTGACATTTTACTTGAACTCCTACGTTTCCAAGACGTAAGGGTGGCCCATGTCTTGAAAGAACGGGGCATCACTGTATAAACATGGTCCTGACAGGCTAGGACCCCCATGTCCATGCTTCAGTCTGTAGCGTCTCAGCAGGTCTAGTCTTCTAGATTATTAAAGCTACAGATTTTACATGAGCAGCTCATTTAAGGTGACCTAGAAAACAGTACAAATCTGTAAGCAGTGAATTTAGTAGATTTAATTAGGGACAATTTGCCCTTTTAAAATGCTATAGACAACATTAACTGTAGGAACTAGAAAATTCATTCAAATGATTTACGTACCTTCACATGCAGTCGTAATTGCAAATCTTCAGGTTTTCTACCAATAGTCTGTTTAAAATAACATGAAAGTGCAAGTTAGACAGTGAAGAAATAGAAAAAATATATATTAGAAAAGCCCAGTTTAAACATTGCAAAGCATTAAAATCCAGTTGTACATTTCTCTTACAGAACTGAGGGTTTTGCCTCAATTTGAATCTGATAGAGGATCAATACTCTGATCAGCTGCTGTTCAATAAAGAAGGGTTGTGGCTTTTTAGGATTTATTAAGCTGCCTTTTAGATAAAAAGGGTCAAAATGCCACACAGCACTGAGATGTTAGATGAAGTCAGTTGTTCTCAAAGTGTTCAGGGCTTTATTTCAGGCGGTCTGTAGAGCAGAGCTCCCTCACACACAGACCTGCTCTCAGTGCTTCATACAGCCTGTAGACCAGCACTGAAGGGTTGGGAACCAGCTCACCCATTCAAACTGCAGAACAATCATTTAGATGGATTAAAGCCTCATATCTCCAGTCTCTGATTGTAAATGTGAAAACTGCTCCAGCAGCTGAAATCCAGGCTAAAAGCTGATGTTGTTGGTCAGGCGGTTTGAGTCGAGGCTTTTCTACATAAAGAAAGAGGCCTTCATTCACCCGCCCGCTCACGGAGAGCAGCGGAGAGAGTGGAGCACCATAACCACACACAGAGAGAAGTGCTGTTAGTCAGAGGAGGTCAGATCGGGTTAAAACGCTTTATTAGTTTTATTACTTCTCATTTCTGCTCAGAAAACGTGGCTTTAATGGTGAAGGTGTGATATTATCAGTGCTGCCGCTTTGGCAGAGCTGAGGTGATTTAGAGAGTCGGGCTCTAGGTTTAGTCAGTCAGGTGCAGAGCTCTCCTCTCTGAATCATTAGAATGATTTATCTTCATCTAGATGGAAATAAACACGTGTGGAGAGTTTATCACATTCCCTTTAGTCTCGTTTGTTTAGTAGTTTGTAAAGTTTGCAGCAGTTTTACACAAATAAGTGAATAGTAGTGAACCAAGCTAAGCTAAGCTAAGATAATCTAAACTAATCTAGCTCTACCGGAGCTGTTGCAGTCTGCAGCTCTGGGGTTAAAACAAGCTGCTCAACAAAATATCTTCAGAGTAAAATTATATTTATGAAAGATTATATTTATGTGAGGAAGATTATATTTATGTGAGTAAGATTATATTTATGTAAGATTATATTTATGTGAGATTATATTTATGTTTATTTATTTAATATTGAAATCATTTAAAACTTGGTTTATTTCAATTCTGTCTAAAGTCTGTTAGAAATCACCTGAGTTTTGCTCATTGTTTTCAGCATTACACTGAAGTGACTGGCTGAAGTGAGTTAGCTGAGGCAGAAAGCATAGAGGAGATCATGTCAGTCTGGGCAATTTATAACTTTCTTTTTTATAGTATATTTTATCTGTGGAAATTTGTACTTATAACAGAGAAATAATATTATTTTGTTTTTATTTTATCAATAAAATATTTGTCAAATTTGCATAATTTTCAAAAATATTTCTAGTGCTACATTTATTTGAAAGAGACTAAAGTAGGCTATGCTACCATATAGGTGAACAACATGTCAGTCTGGGCAATTTATATATAAATATATATATATATATATATATATATATATATATATATATATATGGACATTTGCTTCTCTGACAAAACAAAAAGTATTTGTGATTGAATTCTACTAATATGTAATTATTTTTAAAATAACATCACTGTCACCAACTTTATTCATTTCAATCTCTCTTATTTTATTATTTTGAGATGGATGGAGACAAGGCTCAATATGCATGTCTTATGGAGTCTGAAGAGGAGACAGCGACTAGGCCCTGACGAGCTTAGGCTTATCGCTGAACATGACAGTGATGAAGATCATGAAGGCGGAGCTGCTGGATGAAGAGGAAGAAAAGGATGACGAAGAACAAGATGAGCAGAGGGATCAACCAACTACCTCTTATCGGTAAATACATGTATTCTAAGTGTTTGTACAAATATGCTGTAAGGGGTGGGAGCTTATACGGAATAGGCTGTCTTATGTGAACCATCATGGGGCATGGGAAGAAGTGACCCCAGGTGAATTTTACAGTTTGGGCTCCTCATTTACATATTGGGAAACCAGATCTCTTCACGGTTCATAGGCCAAGTTATTCATGTCCTGTGACTGTTTCAAGGAATTGATGGCAGCCCTTCATGGTGTAGATCCTGCCACGGAAAATAGCTGTGATCAGCTTAGGAAGTTGTGTTACTTGATGGACCACCTCAAAACCAAGTGTCAGCAGCTTTTCCAGGCTGATGGAAATCTGAGTACAGACGAGAGAATCATAAAATCAAATGGTCCCTCAGGATTCAAGCAATATATGAAGGGCAAACCTGGAGTTTTTAAATTGTGGGTCATTGCAACTTCAGATTCGGGATACCTTAGACTCTGATATATACACAGGCAGTATGATGGGTGCATAACTGATTTGGCTACAAAAGTAATCGAAGACCTTGTGCAGCTATTTAAAAGTTAATGTGTCACAGTTTGGTTTGACAACTTCTATACATTACCAACTCTTATGGTCCGACTTAAGGAGTGGGGAATCAACGCATGTGGGACATGAAGGATTAATCGCAAAAAATTCCCAGTGGGTTTCAAAGATGTAAAAAAATAGATAAGCAAGGGGCCATTTACTCTGAGAAGGTAAGGAGACAGAGTTAGTTCTGAATGGATTTATGGAGAGCTGAGAATGTTGAGCAGTATCAGTTTATAGAGAGCAGAAAATGTTTGGATGTTCGTAGTTTTGGAGTGTTTTCATGCGAGAATTTAAGAGATCTACGTACAACCCGTCCTGTGACATGCTGGTAAAATTCTGATGATGTTGGGCGGACAGAAAAGGCTATGGACACATGAGGGCCTAAACGTGAATTTCTTATATTGCTAATGGACTCCATAAGAACAAGAAGAGTCTTTAAAGGCAGAAGCCTTGCAAAATATCTAGCATTCACCAGTCAAGGTAAAATAGATTAATCTCAACATTTTTAATTATACTGCTGACAAAGATGTAATGATATGAATCACTGAACTATTTACAGATTTAGCTGCAGGTGAAGATGAATACTTCCATATAGGAAGAATGATCGCTGTGTCCGTAGTCCACGGTGGTCCAGGGCCTCTGTGTCTTTTCCCAAATTTCTTCCAGTACCTTGTAGGTAAAGTGAAGTCCACTGAGGCTCCTATCGAAGAGCCTATCGGAATTCTCTCCTTGAGGTAATGTAACATTTAATACAATGAGACATTTGTTGTCCAGTAAAATCAATTTGACTGTTGTTTAAGGTTTACTAAATCTAGACCCATATTAATAAAGCTTCAGAGTATATGTGATGATATAAGATCAGATTTCTGTCTCATTCGCAGTGATCTTAGTGACAATAACCGCTCCTACTTGGTCAGATCTAAAATCTTTAAGGTAATATTAATGATAATTGTAAGACCAATATTGCCTTATCAGTTTGATTAGGCAAATACGGAAATTGGGCAATATGTGTCTTTCAAATTAGGCACATAATCCTTATGATCTAGAAATTCAATGTAACATCTGTGAGTGAACTACAGAGATGCACAGCAGTGGCGGTTCAAGACTATTTTAACTGGGGGGCCAGTGGTTATGTTAGAGGGGTCGGTTATTAGCTCATGGTGCTTTGCAGGCATTAAGAAACTAATGTATACATTAAATATTATTCATTATTATTATTTTGTATTTCTACAGTTTTCAGTTACAATTTCACAATTTACAATTTTGCATAATCTGAATTCTTTAATTCTCATGTTTTATACAAACACCTTAACAAATCAGTCAGTCTTTTCTATGATTTAAAATGTTTTTCAGTTTCATTTTATATTTCTTTTACATCAGCTGTCTTCTATGGTTTCTATAGCTGGTGAAATAAAGTAAATAAAATAAATGAAATAAATCCACTGAAGCGCTGTCTACCCCACAAGGGAAACACGACCTGTTGCCTAAAAATGAGTTTTTACATTATTGTGCTGATTTGTCGCTAATTTACAGGGGCCTTTGTGTTGTGAGGGGGTCACTGGACCTTTTCCCTAGAACCACCACTGGATAGAAGTGTTCTGCATTACATGCAGTTCAGCATATGGCTAAGAACTCCCAGAAGAGGAGCTCAATGAACATCATTCCGGGTAAGAGAAGAGATATCAGTGAAATCCTGAATAGATCCTCTGGTCTAGGAGGACTGGATTCCTCCAATTTGCTGATTTTCCTGCACAAACACTCCTGATTCAGCTCTTCATTATTTACCAGGTTTAGCTGGTCTCCTAGAGCAGGGAAATCATCAAACTGTGCTGGACTCTGGACCTAGGTTTCCCATTCCTCTTTTAGATGGTGAGCTCAGCAAAAGTGGGGCAGATGTACCAGGTGGGTCTCATTAAAGTTATAAACTGATATCATGTGTGTATTTGTCAGGTAGTTACACTGAGATCTACATTTTTAGAAATATCCATCAGTTTCTCTAGTTCATAGTAAAGGAAGCAGATATAGGCTCTTTTAAAAGCAAACCTGATTGAGAGTGTTTGTGAGAGCTGTCTTTTCCACATGGTTTTAATGACTGTGAGAGTCTGATGCTGGTCTGATTACTGGGAGTTGGCTGGATGCAGCATTTAGTTACAATCAGTGATGTATCATAACTCCAACTATTCAAATATTGCTGTCTCATGACCATGTTTTATTCCTATATATATATATATTTACCGACTCCTAACTGTGCATGACGATTTACTGAGCTTTCACCGCCTGCAGAACTTTCCTCAGGGTTCAGCTGCGGCCAGTGGTACTGCTGTTTCAGCTGTAACCGCTTATTTTCTCTGTTCTAGGTGGAGGCAGATCCTGGACCAGCAGCGGACGTCGGTTGATACTGCGACCTGGACCGGCGCTTGCGATGGTGCATTCAGTTAGCAACTGCTTTCAATTGCATAGAACAAACGTAGCTAACGCTTCATTTACTGAGTAGCGGCGCTCTGTACCTCTGTAAGCTGAACTTTTTCACAGACTTCGTTTCTCTGCTTTTGTAGCGGTAAAACATTTCACCTTGTTTTAATAACAAATAGGGGGAGGAGGAATTTTACTAGTCTGATTTTCTCTCTGTTTGCTCAAAATAACCTGAGTTTTGTGTCTTTCTGTTTTTCCACACTGGAGATGTGTTCAATTCAGTGTTTCTAAGATTGGACATTTGTTTAATTTAAATTCCTCCACTCTTCAGCAGGCTGGTAATGTTAGCTGAGTTTAGCATTATGCTAAGCTAGCTCTTGGTTTGCTGTAGCAGCAGGTTACCACAGTAAGAAAATGTCTTCAGTGAATCTACACCACAGCCACTGTTTGTTGTAAAATCTTTAACATGAAATACTTCAACATGTTATTTGAACATTGTCTTTAGGAATGGATCATCTGGAGCAGGAGATCTTTCCATCCTTCTGTGTCCTCATCCCAGAAGTAATCTTTCTCACTTAGTTTGAAAAAATGACAGAAATATTTCAGAAGCGTATTTCTATGTAATGACTTTACTGTTGGAGGCGTCTCTGAAGAAGAGAAATCTTTCACTCTTTGTTTAAATGTAAACTTTTTCCTGTTTGGTTACTTGAACAGTCTAAAGATCTTCTTTTCTCTTTCACCATCCCTGTAGCAGTCCTGCAAAGAGGTGGACAGAGCAAACAGGATGTTTTTTTTATGTGTTTCTAATATAGTTCCTCTGCACACACACATTTTATTACCTAACTGCTGTTGAAGGAAATTTACTTCAAATCAATATTCACACTGATGAGATGTTTGTCCACATGATTTCTGCAGCTGGTAGAGGTGAAGCTTCAGCACAAGGCCAGCTACAACGGTCTGGAGTCGGAGCACTGGTGGGTGCTCATCAACGACTTCTATCATGTGTGCTCACTGGAGGTCAGTCAGTGGAGTAGACTCATGGTTTTATTGTAGATAGATGTTCTGTGACCTGATTACTTTCAACCTCATGCTTTTCGTGGTATTTACGGTTGCCTTCCCAGCAGAGTGGCCTGCATCAAGCTACAAACTCACCTGAATGATGAGGCTTTTGGAACCAGTTTGTCATTTCCTAATTTTATGTTCAGTACCATATCCACCCATGTCCATGTTCATTCAGTGCATCGAACCTTTCATCAGTGAGGTCAAGTTCTTCCTGCACGCCGAAACAACGGACTCATCAGTGCAGGATGTCTTCCTGGTAAATTCTTGTTGGTGCTTTTTTGTGATTAGAGTTTCTAGTAATGTGGGGCTTTTATAAATGTGTACAATGACAGTTCAGACACATTTTCAGACACACACAGACACCTTTTCTTCATTTCTTTATTGTGTTTTTCAGAAAACCATGGTGGCCATCATGTTTCAGGGGGTCTTCATCGATGTGGATGACCGCTGGCGTTGTAATGACTCCAATGACAGCCAGACCCTCTAGGCACCCTTTGTGATGTCTGGCAAACTAAGAGGACCACCCCCAGAATTTTGATGAGCTGCCGGACACTTCTTACATTGTTCTATTACATTTTATGTATTTTTTCATTTTATTATTAAAGTAATATTGTCTATCTATAATTTGTGTGATTGTCTTTGTTCGTGTGTGTCTTTTTTTTTTTTTTTTTTCCAGATGGAGTCGCTGTTTTGTGTGAACCCCTGAATGCTGACCTGTAGCATGGAAGTGGAACATTGTGTCTGTTCATCAATAAAAAGGAAGTATTTTAATCTTTCTCATCCCTCTAACCCCCTTGATATCTTTCCATATTATCTTATTTTTATTTGGGAACACAGCTTCCAGAATGTACTTAACCATGTTGGGAATACCCTTTCAGGAGTGGAACATCATGTCCTTTCATCAACAAAAAGGAAGTCTTTCTATCTTTCTCATTTGTTCATCCCAACTCTCCTTTTCTGTTGTTAATGTTTTTATAATCAGATCAGTCAGATTTGGTCTAACCATGTAGGGAATAATTTTTTTTTAATCTTTGTCTCTCTTTCTGCCTGTAGTCTAAGCAGGTACCCAATGTGGAGTTTCTAATGGATCAGAAACTCCAAACAGCAGTGGGACCTGAGCTTCATGATGTCCCCCTGAACCACATCAAAGGAATCCGCTTCTAGATGTAGCTGTTCTAGGTTAACCTCGAAATGCTGACCTGGTGGAACATGAAAGTGGAGTATTCCTTCATCAACCAAAGATTTTACAGAATGTGTCTAACCATGTTGTAAATGTCTTTCTCCCTCTTTGTCTTCACAGCCTCACTGTCCTCTCTGCAGAGAAGCAGTGCAGTATTCTTTCTTGATTAGAGACTCCAGAAAGCTGTGGGCCCCAAAGTTCACAAAGGCGACCTGGATCACTTTAGAGGATGTCTATTATCTTCTATTAAGGAAAACTAACAGGACCACTACAGCCTTTAAGATCCACATCATGGAGAAACACATGAAGAGGAGATTGCTTTATTATCATTATTAGCACTGTCGCCATCAGCACTGTGTTTCAGAGGAAGAGGAAGACCAGAGAAGACCAACATAGCTGATCTAGTCTTTATCATCGCAATCAAACACTGCTCTGTGTATCGTCATCATGACCTTTTTATTGTCATCAGGAGCAGCATCACCACTGACCCCATCTTCATCACAGCACTAATTATAATCATCATCTTTTGAGATGAGGACAGAACTATAGACTGAGCCAGTGGACTTTAAGTCATACAACAAAATGCCAACCAACCCAATCTGCTGGCAGGCAGGCAGGAAGGCAGGCCACTAGCCTGGACACTAGACTTTGGCTGTAGTTCAGTTTCTACTTTTTGACTCTAGCTAACTGCTAGGACATTAATACCATCATCATTCAGAGAGGATTTTACTTCTACAAGTAAGAGAAAGAAGATCAGAGTAGAAGCTTTATTTCACTGACAGCAGATTGAACACAACCTGCAAACTGCAGAGAGCATGAAGCCACTATGGGCTTTCTTTCTCCTTTCAAACACACATGAAGGATGGAGGAATTCTTTTGGCATAGTAAGAATGTTACATCATTTCTATAAATTCACAAAACTGATGGAAACATTTTTTCACAAATGTAAAACATGAGGAAGAAAGTCCTACAAATGTAGTGAATGTCAATCTTAGACTAACATGTAATAGTCTTGGAGGCAGCCGTGGCCTGAAGGATAGAGAAATGTTGACTGTCTGACTCCTGGATTTGACAGGAGACGACTGAAAGGCCCTTAAGGAAGGTACCTAACCCCCACCACACTCTATTCACATTAACATATGTGTGTGTATTTCACTGCATGAATGGGTTAAAGGTGGAGCAACACGATGGGAATTCTTCTTAAGAGTGTCCACAGAGCTCTACCAGATTCAAGAGTTTACAGTTACACTGTACAATGAAATTCTTACTTTGCAGTTCCTCCATTTACCGACCGATCTTATAAATATCAATATTAAAAGAGAGACAAAATAAGTAAATAATATATACACTAAAGTAAAGCTAAGTCATAGAAAAACACTAAGTAAAGAAAGTTAAAGAATGCAGTACAGAGGGCACCAGGGTCTCCAGAGAATAGTAGCGGCTGGAGGTTCCTCATTGCTGCTAATGTAGCAGGCTGGAGGGCTGAGCTGCAGAACACTTGTGCTTATCTCCATGGAAGGCTGCATGGTGAGCAAGTGGCTCAGCAGTCTTCTCCGGGGCAAGGTCTGCACTCCACACTCAGGCTGGAAGCTGGCGGCCTCCTGCACACAGCTGCTGTAGCCCTCACTGGAAATTAAGCAGCATCTTCGAATTAAGGGCCCCCTAATAGTAGCAATAACCACCCAGTTTATCAGCTCATTTTGCCATATAGGAGCAATTAGTAGTTCTGTAAATAAACTGCAGTCCATCTGTTTCTATGCATACTCTGTTAACCATACTCTGGTGAAAGGGGGTTAAGACTATGCACAAAAACAGATGGACTGCAGTCTAATTAAGGAACTACCAATCGCTCCCATATGGAGTTGATAAAATGGGTGCTTATTGCTACTACCAGGTAGGTGGTCCTAATATTCTGATAGGACTGTGTGTAACAGAGGTGTCCAAACGTATCTGCGAAGGGCCAGTGTGGCTGCAGGCTTTTGTTACAACAAAGACAGAGACTGATTAAGCGAGTGGAATCAGGTGTGCTCTTCTTATTTGGAAAGAAAACCTGCAGCCATACTGGCCCTTTGCAGATAATAGTTTCATATACCTGGTTGTATTTATTTTAAACACTTGTACAATAGTGATTTTATGTTGGTGAAAATTGCAATGCGACATTTTACAGTATTTTAATCCTCAATATCTAAAATTAAATTTGTATTTTAAAAAGTGAACAAAGTTACTGTTCGACTGTACATTAAAAAGCCCAGACAGACTTTTTGATGTGATGTAAGTTTCCACAGCCATGGTCCAGTTGACTGGTGGAGCCCACTGTGCCTCTGCAGGTCCTCAAAATGCCTTTGAAGGCTGTCATCTCCGCAAGGCTTACAACGCACTGGCACAAGGGTGCTGAATTAATTTAGGGCTAATGGAGACAGTGATTTCTGTTCCTTCCATTGAACCTAGTAGGAGACAGTAAACAATAGCATAATATGAATAATTTTACTGTTTAAATGTAAAGGTTATTCTTCAGTATGAACATGGTAATGCAACATTACCTCTGAGGCAAGTGGTAGATAGCTTCTGGTTTACCAGATGGGCAGTGGGACTGAGGAACAGGTCGAATAGTATGAGTGTTCCACAAGTTTTTTTTTTGTTTGTTTGTTTTTTTTGCAGAATGTCCAAACAAAAAAGGAGTTCTAATGGTCTTCAAAACATTAAATAATGAAGTATTCATTCTTTGTAGCTGAAACCTGTTAAGGCAAAAGATATATGTAGCTAGCCTATACTAGCCTTGGTAAACTAGTCTGAAATGAAATTGCTCATTAGGCTTCTCTGATTTACCAGATAGCGAGCGACTGTGAGATTACACCTTCATTTAATAGTTGCTTTAAATGTTTCAGTGCTATGACTATCAATAAAAATATGAAACTCGTCAAAACCTACCTGACTTTATGTTCAGAAATCATCTGAACATATGCTGTACATGTGATGGAGGAGTGAACAGTGAATGCAGGGGGGGTGGTCTCAGTAGCCCGTCAGTGTGTAATGTGCCATGTGCCTGACGTTGAGGAGCAGCTTTGCTATTCAACTGTTTTGGTATCATATCTAATTATTTTATCCAAGATTATGCTTTAGGATATTATTTACCAAAATGGTAAATTTCCCAATTTCCCCACTGATCGTCTTGTTCAGGCAGAAGGCGTTGCAGGCAGGCAAGACAGCAGTGGCGCTTTGAGAGATGCTTGGGACTTACAATAGCCAAGTATGAGATTTAGTTTGCCATCAGCACAATATTAATCACGTTTGTGCAGACATTTCAGAGTATTGCAACACAAAAACCAAGCAAAAGTTGAAAATTCAAACAAAGGTGCCGAGTTAAATTGAGGCTAATATTTAGTTGATGCAGTAGATTAAAATGTTTGTGCCTGTATCATTGTTGGGAAGGCCTAGCCTGCAGTGAAGTGTCATCACTGTCTTATTGAATGGTCCCTAACTTGGCTCTGACATCTATGGATGCTTAAAAAATAAAAGCATCTTAAAACAGACGTTAGAAGTTCCTGTATCAGTATCAAGCTGAACCACTGCACTGACAAATTAAACTGGAGGGATAAATGATTTGATTTATAGAAATTGTGTTGGTAGAATAGACTTGTGCCTAATGAAGTTTTTTAATAATAATATTAATAAAATATTTATTTGAATTTGTCAGGGAAGACAATGTCAGACATGCAATTCCTGTATACTTGAGCTGGCCTGAGTTTTTCAAAACCTACAATGTAAGCAATTTGATGTGAAAATATAAACTAATACAGTGAATGCCTGTTATAAAGCAATCAAACTTAAATGCGTCTGTCAGGCCCGCGTCGCCGCGCCTGCCCCGGGGGTGATCCCGAGCCGTGGCTCGCAGGCTCGCATAAGGACTCTTATGTTGACGTTCATGTCATGCTTCACGGACTCTTATGTTGATATTCATGTTCATGTCTAACTTCAAGGTTTGGTTATTGTCATGTGTGTTTAATCTATGTTCATTGTGTTGTTAATACGTTTCACCTGAGGCTGAGGTATTTAAGGGGCTAGCGCTAGCTGCCCATTACTGAGAATTGAACACAGTCAAGGTAGTGAATGTGTTCATGGTGCTGTTTGCATATACGAAGCCGAACGAACCAAGGGCATCAAAGTTCGAGCTCACAGTCCTATAATCCATGAGGTCGCCAGAGAGGCTTCCACTCTATCCAGGTTCACTTTAGTAGTACCATTCATGGGCGAGCCTCGTTACCAGGTAGGTTTTGCCTTGCCTTTTGGGTTCTGCAGCCGATCTCTCAGCTCTCAAGTCACGTAAGTTCCCTAGCGCCTGACGAGCGCTGCCTTAGTTATCCTAGTTTCCCCAGGCACTGCCTGTAGGTCTTGGTTATTGTTTCTCTTCCCACTCATTCCCGGCACGCTAGCCTAGCTCCCGGATTCTCTCCAGCCTCAGGTGAGCATCTTTGCTTTGCCCGAGTTTCTTTGTCATGGTTATATTTCGGTTTATCCTTTTTCCCTGTAACTTTGCTGCTTTTTCTTGTGTTTACCCCTGTTTTATTTGTTGAATAAAACACTCTTGCATCGAGCCATCCCCTGTGAGTGTTCACCCTCATTGTCTGACCTAGCCAGCCCAGCGTCCTCCAGGATTTTACATAATTGTATCTGATAATTGTGTTTAGAAAAGAAAAAAAAACATATGACTATTAGACTATTAGTTTCATTACCAAATAGTCTATTTACAGTTGTGAAATGTCTTACAGTGATTATATTTTGTTTACGCATTGGGCATTTTCACACCTGAAAGTCACTGTACACACGTGTCTATCATGTGTTGCCAAAGTGTCCAGCAGATCAATTGTCTTTAGATTTCTTTAAGGCCTATGTTATTAAATATGCACGGTTATGTCAGTCTCTGTTGTCAGACAAGTGCCAGATATGTTTAATATGTTCTAGCTGAGAAAAAGAAATGTTTAAAGAATCATAATTAATGTACAGAGAACAAATGGTCATACATATTTTCAAGGGAGTAATGCAATCAAGACAGGCTTAAAATGTAAACCTATACAAGTGCAGGTGAACATATGAAACGTTTATGACTTGTAACCTTACTTTTGCAACGCTCCTCATAATTACAGTGTGTGTATTTTGCAGCAGGAGGAGGAGCCAGCATCACCGACACTCCTGTTGCTCTTCTCACTACTGCTGGAGTCTCCTTCAGCCCCAGCAGCATCTTTGTTATTGTTGTGAGTGAAACTATGCCTGCTGAGACTGAAAAATTGAGTTGAAATACTGAACCAAGCAACCAGTCTAAATGCACACGTGCGTAAATGTTCTATAAATGTACACAATGCAACCATTTAAAAATGCAGGTTTTATTACTTGATGTTTCTACAGCTTAACTGGACTCCACCTGTGGTAAATTCAATTGATTGCACATGATTGGGAATTGCCAACACCGGCCCTATATTGGGTCCCACGGTTGACCGTGCATGTCAGAGCAAACTCCAAGCCATGTGGTCAAGCCTGGTGGTCAGACTGGTAGGTGGCAGCGGGTCTGACACAGGTAGAGGGGACCCCAGCGGTCAGTATTCCAGCAGGTTGGGCTGGATGACTGGGTGACCATTTAGTCTGAGAAGGTAAAGAGACAGAGTTAGTTCTGAATGGATTTATAGAGAGCAGAGAATGTTGAGCAGTATCACACTGAGTCTGACGTCTCTGGCAGGTCTGACTAGAACACCCTAATTAAAAGGAGAGAGCCAGAAGGTGACCCGGACACAGAAGCACCCTGAAATGCTAGCGTCCATCTGTTCCACCGTCCACAAACCTGAGTGATCATGTGCAAGCAGCGAGGTGACAGCTCCAGCATCTCAGTGTACTACAATTCCCTGTGGAAGGTTATTCCAGAGTTGTTTATAAGAAAAGGCTCTGCCCCCTGCTGAGGTTTTCTGAGTTTTGGGAAGTAATCTTGATGATTCATAATATGTAACAAGATCTTGCAGGTACTCAGGAGCGAGGCCATGTAGGGCTTTATATGTTAATAGAAGAATTTTGTAGTCGATACGGAATTTAACTGGGAGCCAATGCAGTGCTGATAGAACTGGACTGATATGGTCAAATGTTCTAGTTTTAGTAAGGACCCTGGCTGCAGCATTTTGAACTATTTGAAGTTTATTGAGGTTTATTGAGGTGTGTACTAGCTTTTCTGCATCCTGTAGAGATAAGGAATTTCTTAGTTTGGCGATGTTCCTAAGATGTAGAAAGGCTGTCAGCCAGCCATGACCTTGACCTTGTTTCTATACTTATTGTCTATATATAGGAGCACTTTGTAGTTCTATAATTCCAGACTGTAACCGTCTGTTTCTCTGCATTCTTTATTAACCTTCTTTCACCCTGTTCTTCAATGCTTAGGACCCCACACAACTGATCACCACAGAGCACATAGTGTTTGGGCAGTGTTTCATTCTCAGCACTGCAGTGACACTGACTGACCTGGTGGTGGTGTGTGTGCAAATAATGTTCATGTTTTCATGTGTCTGTTGTACTCTGAAATATTTCATTGTAAAAGATGTTTTAAGCTTCAGAATAATAGCCTGTTTTAATAAGTGATTTATAACTTTAAAAGCAATTTTTCATGACTGGGATTGACTAGGTGTTTGACACACTTAAATCTTTTTAGTAGATTTTACTAAAAGCAATAAATTGTGTACCATCATATATTTTGTGTAATGGTTCAGTTGATAGAACTTAATTTAATTATAAAGTGCTTACTAAATGTAATGTAGTATGTAGAACCTAAACAAAATTAACTTTTTTTTTTTTTTTACAAAAACGTAAATTTTCTTAGGTAATAGGTTACAACGAAAGTTTTAGGTTTTCGGAACTTATTTGTTTTTTGCTAGATAAATTCCTTTTTTTTATTATTATTATTTTTTTTACAATTTATGGACATCAATGGTTTAATTTCTTCACATGTGTGGATTGAATGGGTTGTTATTGACATCTGCTGAGAATTTCATGTCAACAGTACCTTTAGAAATATATTTACTTCTGGTGACGTGTTCAAAACTTATTTCACCCACTGTATGACTGGAGTTTACCATTGATAGTCAAAAACATGCGTGAACGACCATTGTTGTGTCTGTTGTGGGAAGACATATACCACACTGGTCTAGATGTCCAGTCAGTCCCTCTTATACACACTCAGTGCAGCACACCTAGCACAGTGCACACACTATCTGTTCTACGATAAATTCTGGACTTTCTCGGCCACATTCCAGCATCATAAATCAACCGCTTCCCTAATGCAAGTTTCTAACAGCACTCTGTTATGACAACTATGGAATAATTTCTCATGTTTGCAGACTACAGTTTAAAAGCAGTGACTGCTTATAAAAAGGTACTCATTGTGCAGGACAGCGTACAGGACTTCGCTTTTCTCAGTTTAAAACTAATATTCTTACACAGACAAGTAAATGAGAATCTAATCATCTTAAACCAGACAAGACTCAATTCATCTAAAATATTTATGATTTATTATTATAATTAATGATGCTCTAAATCTAAGAGTCTACAGGATAATGGACTCTACCCCTAACTCATCAGGAGTCAAGGATCTTGGTCACTGATGAATCTAGCGACCTTAGAAAACCTGATGAAGTCCAGGGAGAAGTGTGACTATGGGAGATGTGTAATGGGTAACAGGTGTAGCAGTCCGGAAAGCTTAGCCCTGGAATCTTTGTTACGTGCACACGTCGCATGTGTGGACAAACTGCTGAACATCCAGACAAGGTTCACATGAGGTTTTTCCCAATTCTGAAATCACCTCGTTCTTTTGACCAAAGTCAAAAACATTCTGAATAAAGAATTCACAGGGTTAATTTAACTGGAGCAGCTGGCTCTGTTAACTCAAAACATATGGAAAGAGGATAGGTGTGCGGGGGATCCCTCACGCATGCAGCCAAGCAGACAAGGCCAAACTCTCCACCGACTGTTTTGTGTCCTAAACGTGTCCAAAATCAACAAATGACCTCTTTACTCACTAAATATCAGTATATTCCAGATTTGAACTCAAAATCAAATCAATGAAATCAAACTGCACGCTTGAAGGCTTGTGTCTGTAATGAAGGACAACCAAGAGCAACGAGGAGGGGTAATGACGTCACGTCCACAAAGCGAGAAGGGTGGGGCAGCTCGGGTGGGACTGTCTCCTATAAATACTTTGTAATTGTAACATGAATGCAGTGCCAAGGTCCTGCACAATTGTTTCTTATTTTACTGACAAATTAATAGCAATTCAATACACTATTTTCTGTGTTTGCCAGATGCCATATAGCCATATAGGTTGCCATATAGCCAGATGCTGTTTAGGAACAGAACCACCTTTCAAAATGTGCCTCAACTCTTTACCTGTTGGATAGGGCTTAAGATATCTTACTAAGAAAATTCCCCCCAGGAGTGCCTAAATGTTTACACATAGGATACATCTGATTTTGTTAGATGAATAGAGTCACTGGACTCATCCTTTGATGGTGAACATTTGTCACTGCTTTAGCTGAAACAGTGCTGGGAGATTTCCTCTAAAGGACTCCTAGATGCTCAGCAAAAGTGTAAGCACACCATTTTCATCTCCACCAGCAGACCTACAGAAGACTCTTAAATTCAGTTATGCTCTACAGTTTGTACAGGTGTACAGTTTCAAGAAAAGGTGCTTCAGTGTGTATCTAATATTACCGTAAATTATGTTAACTATTCCCTTGTTGTTTGTGTAATGGGTGGTCTGCATACTGAAGTGATTCCATTGTTTTTTTTAATAAGGCTGGTCTTCTCAGGAGTATAACCTTGTGATGTGGATTATTTGAGTATGCCATATAGTTTCCCATGTTAGGATGAAATATGATTTTAGCTGGTATAATAAAACCCTTTTGTTTTATTTTATTCTTTTGTTTGTTGTTAATGCCACATTTTAATGACATGGAATCTATTATAACCATTTAATCTCACCTCCATAAACCTTCTGTTAACATGGATTTCTGTTTCTGATGTTCTTTGAATGAATGCTAAAGTTAAATGTATGGACTTCTAAATAAACAGCATAGAAAGACATGTGTAGATATTTCTGGTACACTTTAGTCAATACAAGGTCCAGAATGGCATTGTCACTGGAGTGGTACAGTTGTGCTCAGAGGTTTACATAGCCTGGCAGAAGTTTTGCTTTCTTGGGCTTTTTTCAGAGAATATAAATGATAACACAAACTTTTTTCCCCCACTCACGTTTAGTGTTTGGGTGAAGCCATTTATTGTCAAACAACTGTTTTCTCTTTTTAAACCATAATCACAACCAAAAACATCCAAATGACCCTGATCAAAAGTTCACATACCCTGGTGATTTTGGCCTGATAACATGCAGAAGTTGACACAAATGGGTTTGAATGACTACTAAAGGTAACATCCTCACCTCTGACCGGTTTGCTTGTAATCAGTGTTTGTGCATAAAAGCTGAGTGAGTTTCTGGGCTCCAGACAGACTCTTGCATCTTTCGTCCGTCATGGGGAAAGCAAAAGAATTGTCAACGGCTCTACGGGCAAAGGTAGTTGAACTGTAGAAAACAGGAAAGAGATACAAAAAATATTAAATTAACAGAAACTGGAGGAAGAATGGGCTGCTTTACCATCTGAGAAAATAAAGAGCCACAACTACCACAAAAGACTTCAAGCGGTCATTGATGTAAGAGGGGGCAATACACAGTATTAAGAACTGGGGTATGTAAACTTTTGATCAGGGTCATTTTGATGTTTTTGGTTGTCATTATGATTTAAAAAGAGAAAACAGTCGTTTGACAATAAATGGCTTCACCCAAACACTAAACATGAGTGGAAGAAAAGTTTGTGTTAACATTCATAGCAAAAATTCTGCCGGGGTATTGAAACTTTGGAGCACAACTGTATCTCTAAAAGCACATGTTTGTACCTTTTGGAATGGAGACACAGCTGTGCCATAGTTTAAAGCTACATTTTAGCCTCTTAGGATACGTTATAGTACCTTTACTGGTATAAGAAACATGGATACAAAGAAGGACTTGCGCTGAAAGGTATATCTCTATACTCTCTCTCTGCCATATATATATATATGTCCACGTTTTTTTGTTTGTTTGTTTTTTATATATATATGTGCACTATATAAGGGAGAAGCCCTCAACCAACTACACAATAGAAACATCTATATTCATATGTTGTTCATTAACTTTAGTTCCACCAAAGTTCCACAAAATGGTCATCCCCACCAGATTGATCTCCAAGCTCAGCAACCTGGAAATCAACACCTCTATTTGTGATTGAACATCCTAATAAAAACATGGCCCCAGTCTGTGAGTTTGGGTAGTTCTGTGTCCTCCAGACTCTCTGTGTAACAGTGGAGTACAGCAGCTCCACTGTGGCAGACGGAGGCCGTACAATTGGTGGTGAGAAATGCCATGGGACTTCGACTTGCGAGTAGATGTGTTTGTGAGAGTCTCCCAGCATACTTAACCTACAATCCTTTGACTTTCATTCCTTTAATAGAAAATAATAACAAAGGGCTCTCATTTCACTTTTGTACCACCCGTGAAGCCACCCACTAAAACCAAAGCTGAGCAGGATACGAAAAAATCTACTCTAGGCTACTCTAAGTAGTCAGTATGACAGCTGCTGCTAAAAGCGAGGAAGAACCTTCCACGAGTATGCTGGCCGAGCTGCTAGAAAAACAGCAGGAACACCTAATGGAAGACATGTCTATCTTGACAACACTCGCCCCTATTAAGATTTCCATAGAGGCTTTCCATGAAAAGTTAGACACACTGGGACACCTTTGACACCTTGGAAACTACAAAGAGCGAAAACATTTTGGTGCTGGCGCAGGCTGATGCAGCCATCTCAGCATTAACGTTAAATGTTGCCTTTTTGTTTTTAACTATTGTTTTTTTTTAAGATACATCCCCTGCAATTTGTGCTCTGATGATACTGAATATTCTGCATGGTATATGATCACACCATCTTTGTACTTTTCAGTTTAATTATGTATGGTGTGCCAAATGGCGGGGTGAGTGCAGTGAGATTCACTGTTAAGCTTGTGTCATGGAATGTAAGGGGGACTAAATGGTCCAGTAAAGTGAGCAAGAATTTGTAAACATCTTAAAGGGCTAAAAGCAGACATAGCATTTCTCCAGGAAACACATTTGTCCAACACTGACCTCAGATTAAAGAAACCATTAGTAGGTCAAAGTTTTCATTTGGGCTCTAATACCAAAGGTGTCATAAGGTGGGGGTCTCTTTACAGAGTGTGTGAGAAAGGTACATTAATTTCTGCCATTCATTTATCCATTTCTGTTAAATTCCTTCTACATTTCTCCTTCTCTAATCTCTTCTTATCCTTTGCAGCTTTTATTAGTTTCTGTCCCTCATTTTCAAACAACTGGAAAATGCCATGTTCTGTTTGTCTCTTTTCTTTATGTTTTTCTCCTTTCTTTTGATCTGCCTTATAAGTAGACAACACTCTCCTATAAGTACCTGCATTGTTTTATTTACATCTGGGTTAAGGGTCCCCTCTATTGGCTATAGTCGATCAATGTCAGGCCAGCATTTATGCCATTTCTCTGATATTTTTGCATTGCCTGTAACTAAAGGGTTATTCTTCTGAACTACATCGACAGGAGTAATTACTTTTCAACTTTTAGTTTCCTTTTTTGACATTACAATGACACTCTTTTATTCCCTCACAGTAAATTAAAACAAATTACTAAAACTAAAACTACTAAAAGCTATTTAGATTACTTCCCTGTTTTTTTCTTTCTTCAAGTCACTATTTTACCATAACCAGTAAAAATTAAATGAATTTGTCAACTTCAGAGGAATCAAAATACTTATTGAGGTGATAGCAATGCACAACACTTAATTTACCTATATTGACCAAATCCTTTTGACTTCAAATCCTCAAACAGTCTTAATAATGTATCACACAGCTCAAATCGGAATAGACCATTGGAACTTGCATATACAACTCTCAACAGAGTTTACACCAGGTCATTACTTTCCAACACATTAACTGTTCAGTCTGTTGCCAAGCCTCTCTCTTAAATAACTACAGCATTTAGACTACACTAATGACTTCAGAAATATGCTTATAATATCCTTTAGATGAAAGCAAACTAAATGTATATCAACAATACTGACTATATATAGAATGCAGGTAGTTGGTGAAACCATACTGGCCTGATCAAAAGTGAAGTCAGCAGCAGCCCCCCCTGCCGTCAGCCTCAATCTGTGTGATGCACTGGACAGCTGCCTTCTCTGCAGCCCCTCCTTTCTCCTCAACTCTCACACACCCAAGTTGGATGAGAAAGAAACAGACAAGTAATTTAATATCTTGACCCACTAGGCCCTTTTAACAGCACAGAAACATTAGCTATGAAAACTCAGGTTATATCTCCTTTGAACAAGTTATACTTTCATACCAGGAATCTTCAACAAAAATGTTCAATTTTATTTCACTGAACAGACATCTTAAATTGTCCAACAATACATTTATCACTCACAAACTTTATTTCCAAAAGCTGCGGAGAGGTCGAGGAGAATCAGAACCGATGACAGTTTGGCAGCTTTATCTGCATGGAGCTTCTCTGTAACTGCAATGAGAGCAGTTTCAGTAGTGTGCTGCTCTGAAGCCAGACTGGTTAGGGTCCTGAAGATTGTTCAGAGTGAGAAAGAGAGACAGTTGATTGTAGACGGAACGTCTGAGAATCTTTGAGAGAAAAGAGAGAAGAGAAATGGGTCTGTAGTTGCCGATGTCCAAGCTGTCCAGAGTTGGTTTCTTTAGGATAGGCACAACTCTGGCAGACTTGAAGACGGATGGTACATGACCTGACAACAAAGAGCTGTTTATGATAAAGGAGATGAAAGGAATGAGGTTTGGAGCAATTGTTTGGAACAGAGTGGATGGAACAGGGTCTTGCAGACAGGTGGTAGTTGGTAAAGTTCAATTATGTCAAACCAGCTCTGTCTGACAAAAACAAGGATATCATAAAATCACAGAATGGAAAAAATGACCCACACAGAACTCTACAAGCACCTGGAGAGACTGTGTTCAGCAGCAACGATAGTGACTCAGAGGAGTCGAAGGATGACAAGAGTGGCCGACTACTCATCTCACAGCGGGGAAGAGGAAACGCATGAAAGCGCAACTTAGGAGGACTTTAGTACGGGCTTACTTTCTCCGACCACTAATCAAGGGAGTGAACAAAAAAAAGGTCAGAAGAAGATCTCCAAACAGGAAAACAAAGCAAATGTGACTGTTAAACACTTGCCTCAAGAAGCTAAAAGAAAACGTGTTTAATCCAAGGAGACCGAGGGGAAGTGTGGATCTGAACTACTGGGAAAAGTTTGAAAAAATAATAATAATAATAATAATAATTTTCCCTGTCTTCTTGCAACCTAGCAGTAGCTAGTTGTAATGTTTGTGGAATTTAATCTAGTAGGAATAGAAAAAAAAAAATAATGTTTTAATGCGAGGAAAATGAGATATTCTATGTTCACAAGAAACAAGATTAATTAATTATAATGATATATGCGATGTTATGGAGATATGGGGTAATAATAAATCTATTTTTTCATTAGGTGAAGATAGCGATATTATTTTTTACGAATGATATTCAAATTATAAAAGTAGGCTGATGTATGTAGATTTGATGTATATAGATTTTTTATGTATGGAAACAAAATTAGAGTAATCAATGTATATCTGTGGTGATTTTAATACTATCACAGATGATATAGATAGTTCTTCAACTAATCTAAAAACAATTTTAAGAGAAGGGCGTATTTTGAAACAAATTATGAAAGATAATTAAGTAAATGATATGTTTCGAAGTACAAAGTTCTTTTTCCTCAAAAAATTGGATTTACAAGATTTGATAGAGTTTTTAAATCCCATATTGATAGAATATATACTTCTGAGAAGTTTACGGTCTTATCCTACATGACTAAACTTTTAGTTGAATCAGATCACCTAACAGTATTGACTACTATTAAGTTTAATAAAGGAGAAAGAAATAGGAATTATTGGAAAATTAATAGAAATATATTAAACTATTCAAAAATAAACTCAGATTTAAAAGAAGAATTTAATAGAATTAAATCAATTAAATCTTAAATGCTATCTACCTGAACAAGAATATTGGGAATTTTTTTTACAGAATAAGACAATTTTTCAAAGTTTCAAAGCAGACTAATTAATAAAGAAAAAAAGAGAAAAGTATAGCTCCTTAATAAAGAAATATATTACTCTAAAACATAAGAAAGATAGATTTGAGTATGAAGAAAAACTATTATCTGATAGACAGGATAAGATAGATGAAATGAATTGTGAAAATCTAAAAAATCTTCAAGTTTTAGCAGGATTAAGTTCACTTTAAAATTTTAACCCAGATAAAATAATGTCTATATGGTCAAAGAAAAAGCAAATCACAAATACATTCTATTAAATTAGGAACTGAAATGATAAACTGATGAAATAAAGAAAACATTTATGTGAAGAAATGTATAAAGAACTATTGATGATTTGACAAAAAAAACTTTTTAGACATTCACACGCCAAACATTGAAACTTTTGATCCCTTGGAAGATGAAATTTAAGAGACTGAAGTTGCAACTGTGATAAAACAATTAAACCATAAAAAAGCACCAGGTCCAGATGGCGTTTTATTTGAACTTTATTAAAGAAATGCCTGAGAGATTCAGACGGGTGTATGCATGATTCCTTCTACGAAGGAGTATTAACACTTACACACAAAAAAGGTGATAAATCAAACATTGATAATTACAGGCATCTGACCTTAATGAATCCTTGCTAAGATTAATATAAATAGATTAGAAGATGTGCTAGATTTAATTATTGTAAAAGAACAAACATGTGCTGTAAAAGGTTGATATATGTGGGATCATTTGTGTTCACTAAGGGAGATACTATATAATTAGGAATAAAGAAATTTTTATATTGTTGCCCTAAATAAAATAAAATAAAAAAATAAGATAAAAAAAAGGCATTTGATTCAATTTCCAAAGATTATATTTTTGCAGTTCTTAAAACATACGGTTTTCCAGGGAGAGGAGTTAAACAAGGCTGCTCACTTAGTGCCGCCTTATATGTTTTAGCTATAAGCCCCTTAATTTAAAAAATCAAAAAGGGTGACACGCTAAATGGTGTTAAAGTTAATGGGAAAAAGTTCATTATCTCTGCGTATGCAGATGACATCACAGTTATCATTAAAACAAGGAAAGAATTTGAAATTATTTATCAACTTTTTAGACAGTATGAGCAAGCGTCAGGCGCCATGTTAAACATGTCTAAATCAGAGTGCTTGTAGATTGGTGAAACTAGATATAAATTCCCAGTTAATATACCTGAAAAGAATCAAATAAAGATTTTAGGAATAAAATTAGATAATACTGGTTGTGTTGATGGAAACTGGAAACAAAAAGGAATTAGAAATACGAGAAGAAATTAGCCAATTTATTAATTATAATTTGAGTTATAAGGCAAAAATCTGAATTATTAAAATCTATATATTGTATAAAATTCTATTTTTGTCTTGTATATTTCCACCTACAGATGTTTGGAGTAAAAAATGTGATAGAATTTGTTGCAATTTAATTTGGGGTACCACACGGGAGGTGACAAAGAGAGAGAAACTAGTTTTTAAAAGTAAAGAACAGGGTGGTTTAGGGGCAATAGACTTTGGTCTGAAACCCAAAATAGTAGTTTGTAAAATTATAGCAAATGGATTATATAGACAAGCGGAGTGGGTAGGAAATATTAGCAATTGGAAAGAGAAAAAAAGAGGAAGAGCTAGATCTAAAATACTGTATTATAAAATAATATATTCAGACTTTACAAATAAATATGAATGACTTAATATTAACTGGGCTTTTGATTCTAATAAAGATATATATAAGAAGATATATATGCAATGTAGCAATATATAAATGAATATCAATTAGTTATCACACAAGTAAAATATTGCCTGAAAAGTTATGAGACACAGCATGGTTAATCTCAGTAAGGTGGATTCCAATAAGAACAGTGGTAAAATGGAGCTGCTATGTAAAGACAACACAGTGTTCAATGCCCAATTGTAATAATAAAACTTCAGAGCATTTTCTTCTTGAATGTTACAGATCTAAACAGGTTTGGGATAAAACTAAAAGAGATCAACCTTACATTTCAAATTATTTGTAAACTGTTGCCTTATTTTTAATAATACACTCTCAGAATCTCAGAAATTATATGGTTAATATTATGTATTGTGAAGTATAAACTGTAGAAAACAAGATTCAGTTCAGTTCAGGTTTGCATTCTCGTTTGATAGGAAACCATACACATTTACCAGATTGTGTCATGGATATGAGTCCCCTACAAACAAGGACAGTTTGAGACCTTTGCAGCTAACCCCAGGGTCGGCCTCCAGAGAGGAGTATGGGGTGGGTGGGCAGTTGGGTGAGCAGTGGTTAAGGATACTGAGACAGTGGCCAGCGGGTCGCTCCCGCCCTCGTATTTAGCACAAGCTGTCGAGCTGGTGGCGCTGATTAAGGCATGTGAAAAAGGGAAAGACAAAACAGTGGTCTTTTTGACCGATAGTAGATATTGGTGGGGGTTGCTCCATGAGTATGGGACCATATGGAAGCACAAGAATTTCCTAAAAAGCTCAGCAGCTCACTGTTGCAAGCAATACTTTTATCCAAAGCAGTTGCTGTTTGCAAATGCAATACACACAAAGTGAACAGTAGCAATGAAAGAGCATATGCGGCAGCAAAACTATCGGCAAGCAAGTCGCTACTGCAGGGCTCACTGCAAACTATGCATATATGAAACCTGACAATAAATGTCAAAGACATACAAACCTCAGCAACAGCCCAGAAGAAGAAAACCTGGGCAGCAGGTGGCTGCGTAAAACAAGACGATGTATGGCAGGATGCACTAAGACGACCCTGCCTCCCAAATGGAACACTGAAATCAGGACTAGCCAAAGCCAGCCAGCACACAGGATTAAGTTAGACAAAAGTCCTCCTGCTGGTATTGTGGCAAATGAGGACATGTGGAAGACCTAAGGTGGGTGGGAGTGCATTTGAGATTGTGTTTGGCAGACCTCCCCATGTAGGTACAAGCCCTGAGATGACAGCATTGGACGGAGCAACAATGGATCATAATATGATAAGATACTGTGTGGCATTACACAATTCTCTCTCCAGTCTGTCTAAACAGGTGAAGGCGGCACTTCCAGAACCGGTGACGGGACCACTGCTAAAACGGTGAAGATGGAAGGGAGAGCAACGTGGGTACATCACTCACACTGTAAAAGAGCACCACCACTCCCTGACTCCTCCGAAAATCAGTAAGGGTCGGAACCGTGGGACGAGTGCTGAAAGGGTATATCCCGCACTCTGAGCACAGGCTGTGAAGAAGCCCACTGAGGGGACGAGAAGCTATGGAGTGGTGTCTACTGCTCATAATCACCTCCCTAGGTGGGAGTATAGGGTTTTATACACCCAGCACTGGCACCACTATTGGCTGACAGCACCTAATGATGAGATACTGGTCAACCCTGTGACCAGACTAATCACTTCTTCACCTGCAGGGCAATAAAAGCACAAGCATCAGTGTACTGTTATGCAGGATATAACAAATATCTGTGCAGAGACCCCATGTAATGATTGCTCACATGTAATTGGATCCACGGATTTATATAATCAGGTTAGAGTAACTGAGACACCTCGTAATAGCCTCAATACCTTCAGGCATGGAGCTAGAGAAGGGGTGGAGGTCATATGTGCAGTCTGGAAAGTATTGGTGTTGTATTGACCGCACAGGGCGAGATTACTGTAGCGCTGTAACAATAGTAATACAGGTGCAGGTACAGGTACAGGCACCTGCCGAGCCATCAATACTACAAAAGGTGAATGAATCTTTAGTTGAAGAACTACAAAATGAATTAGAAGACACCACAGAGAATGCTACAGCTACAGAAATAGCGCAAAAAGTGCAATCATAACTTAGTGTGTGCGTCTGCAATAGTACACAGCAAACACATGAGCCCTAACCGAAATTGTATAATATGTCAACACATTCTGTGGACAGTCCTGCCATTAACATTGGCAGATCTACAACATCTTAGCTTACCATGCACAATGACACAGTTACTTATGGGCAGCGAAACATGTCCTGACAATGCTACTGAACCCATAGAAGGCCTTGGACGTGCTGCCCGAGTCCAAGTATCCAGACACAGTGGTAGTCATTGCCTCTGTTCATACAGAAGATCAGGAAAGCCGAGAGGTTGGTCTAAATGCACTAACTACACCACTCTTAGAAGCAATGGCACTAAATGTAGCAATAGTGACTTCGAATTTAGCTGTAATGCATCATCGTCTTTTTCTGGAGGGGCTGCAATGTGGGTGTGTGGAGACTAAATTAACCAATAAAGACAACTGGAAGGGATGTTTCCTAGGCCTCCTAATGCCAAAATCCAGTTTATACCACCCCCAGAACTTGCAGGCCAAATGCACGCTACACAACTGTTTAGAAAACACTGCAACACAGGTATCCTACGATATAATGATGGTTACACTCTTTGGGATCCATGGACCACCCCTGCATCCAACGTAGGGTGGTCTCTGTTTCTTGTTTTTGACTCTAATAAATGACAAATCAGGAGCATTACATGCCTTGAATACAGAAATGCAGGCTATACTCAAATCAGTCATACAAAACCGAATGGCCCTGGACCTTATATTGGCAAAGGCGTATGTCGCGTGGTTAACACTTCATGTTGTTTTATGATCCCTGATATGAGGCTAATGTTACCAGTTATATTTCCCACATGAGACAGGCAATCCAGGTGGTTTGCTGGAATGGCTAATTGACTGGCTGGGGCCATGGGGATCCTGGCTCATATCTTGGCAGTGGCTCTTTTATTAGGCATGATTCTACCCTCTCTGCTCTCTGCTATAATGGTACGTTGTTTTAGTAGAATGTTTTCCCTTCCGATGGCACGGCTTCATCACACCGGGGACATGGAGCTCCTGGCAGATGATGGTGACAACAACGTGGATGCCTTTCCCTTTCCGAAGTGACTAAATGAAAAATAAATGTGATTCTGAATATGATTGAAGAAAAAACAAAAATAAATAATCAAAGGAGGGAAATGTGAGAGCATATATATATACACTGGGGGAAAGTATTTAGTCAGTCACCAATTCTGCAAGTTCTCCCACTTAAAAAAATGAGAGAGGCCTGTAATTGACATCATAGGTAGACCTCAACTATGAGAGACAAAATGAGAGGAAAAAAAAATTCTGAAAATCACATTGTCTGATTTTTAAAGAATTTATTTGCAAATAATGGTGGAAAATAAGTATTTGGTCACCCACAAACAAGCAAGATTTCTGGCAGTCACAGACCTGTAACAACTTCTTTACGAGGCTTCTCTGTCCTCCACTCATTACCTGTATTAATGGCACCTGTTTGAACTCGTTAACAGTATAAAATACACCTGCCCACAACCTCAAACAGTCACTCTCCAAACTCCACTATGGTGAAGACCAAAGAGCTGTCGAAGGACACCAGAAACAAAATTGTAGACCTGCACCAGGCTGGGAAGACTGAATCTGCAATAGGCAAGCAGCTTGATGTGAAGAAATCTACTGTGGGAGCAATAATCAGAAAATGGAAGACCTACAAGACCACTGCTAATCTCCCTCGATCAGGGGCTCCACGCAAGATCTCAGCCTGTGGGGTCAAAATGATCACAAGAACGGTGAGCAAAAATCCCAGAACCACACGGGGGGACCTAGTGAATGACCTGCGCAAAGCTGGGACCAACGTTACAAAGGCTACCGTCAGTAACACAATACGCCGCCAGGGACTCAGATCTTGCAGTGCCAGACGTGTTCCCCTGCTTAAGCCAGTACATATCCGGACGCGTCTGAAGTTTGCTAGAGAGCATTTGGATGTTCCGGAAGAGTACTGGGAGAATGTCTTATGGTCAGATGAAACCAAAGTAGAACTGTTTGGTACAAACACAACTCATTGCGTTTGGAGGAGAGTGAATGCTGAGTTGCATCCAAAGAACACCATACCAACTGTGAAGCATGGGGGTGGCAACATCATGCTTTGGGACTGTTTCTCGGCATAGGGACTAGGACGACTGGTCCATGTACATAATAGAATGAATGGGGCCATGTATTGTGAGATTTTGAGTGAAAACCTCCTTCCATCAGCAAGGGCATTGAAGATGAAATGTGGCTGGGTCTTTCAGCATGACAATAATCCCAAGCACACTGCCAGGGCAACAAAGGAGTGGCTTCGTAAGAAGCATTTCAAGGTCCTGGAGTGGCCTAGCCAGTCTCCAGATCTCAACCCCATAGAAAACCTTTGGAGGGAGTTGAAAGTTCGTGTTGCCCGCCGACAGCCCCAAAACATCACTGCTCTAGAGGAGATCTGCATGGAGGAATGGGCCAACATACCAGCAACAGTGTGTGCCAACCTTGTGAAGACTTACAGAAAACGTTTGACCTCTGTCATTGCCAACAAAGGATATATAACAAAGTATTGAGAGGAACTTTTGTTATTGACCAAATACTTATTTTCTACCATTATTTGCAAATAAATTATTTAAAAATCAGACAATGTGATTTTCAGAATTTATTTTCTCATTTTGACTCTCATAGTTGAGGTCTACCTATGATGTCAATTACAGGCCTCTCTCATCTTTTTAAGTGGGAGAACTTGCACAATTGGTGACTGACTAAATACTTTTTCCCCCACTGTGTGTGTGTGTATATATATATATATATATATATATATATATATATATATATATATATTCTCTAATACTGTGGTTGTATTTTTAAAACATTAGATGTAGTATGTAATGATCATAAAGCAGCAACTGCATGCATGGCCAGACCCAGCCATTCCTGAGAGAAAGAAAATTAGGAAAATGGCTGAGATGTAAAGATAACCATGTATGGAGTTGTTTTCTGACTCTGAGCCTTGTTTCATTTCACATAGGTAAAATAGTGAGTTCACCCAGTAATGACCTTAAGGTTCTAAGGGGCCCAAAGGAAACAATGAGTGTTTCTTCCCTTGAGAACGAGATGTGCTGGGCAGTTAACTCATGTTGGATATAAGAATTACAGTGTCAGAAGCAGGGGCCAGAGAGAACAGAGAAGCCTGTATATAAGCTTTGGGAAGAAGCTTAAATAAAAAAAAATCTCCTCATTGCATCGAGACCAAGACTGCAGTGCAACAGAATAAATAGAGAACATAAGAAGAAGAGTAAAGGACAGTTAAATAAAGTGTAGAATAGTCTAATTAGTAAAGGTGAGGTGAGCTAAATAACACCATGCGAGATTAATGAAGGTTGGGCATTTATCTTCTTAATGGTAAGACGTGTATATTAGTCACTGTGTGAAAGTTGGCTTAGAAAAGAGAAATAGTCAGATTAGGACAAAAGATATAAAAGAGTTAGGAATAAATAAACATAAATAACTAAGGGTTAAAGTGAAATAAGAATAGAAAAGAGGAATAAAGAAAACAAAGAAAGAAGAATAAGAGAAGGAAGCCACAGATTTGGACAAAAGCCCTCTGGTTTTAGACGGGCATTAAAATCCTGTAATATCACTAGGTGAATTTCAGGTCAGTTCTGAGGGGCTGGAGGGGTAGATTTAAGATTCATCTGTAAGTTCCCACTCCATCATTTGTTGACAAACAAATTTTGATGCAGCTTCTTTTAGAATTTTTGACACCTTAGAAAGGTAGCATAAATTTAGTAAGAGACAGAGAAGAGAGAAGACACGGCAGATGTGGATTGTGTCAACTGTGTGTGTGTGTGTGTGTACGTTTATGTTAAAAGTGTGTCAGTCAGTCTAAATTTGTATTTCCGCGGAGATGTGTGTGTATGTGTGTGTGTACGTTTATGTTAAAAGTGTGTCAGTCAGTCTAAATTTGTATTTCCGCAGAGGTGTGTGTGTGTGTGCCATTTGTCGTAGCTGTAGGTAGAAGGTTGATTGTATGAGAAGGTTTCTGTGATTATGAGCTTTTATATGGAATAAAAATATTAATAAATAGGTTGGGGTTGAGAATAGGAGATTTAAATTTTCATAAGAAAAGATACTTTGTCATTTACTGTTAAAACCTATGAGCCTTTTTGGGAGATATTTTGGAAATTGTAACAACTTATGAGCTGAGAAAAGAGGACCTGAGAATTAATGGATAATGTGCAAAAATCATATTGATGTGTTTCTGTGCTGTTAAAAGGGCCTGGTGGGTCCATAAGATATTAAATTGCTTGTCTGTTTCTTTCTCATCCAACTTGGGTGTGTGAGAGTTGAGGAGAAAGGAGGGGCTGCAGAGAAGGCAGCTGTCCAGTGCATCACACAGATTGAGGCTGACGGCAGCGGGGGCTGCTGCTGACTTCACTTTTGATCAGGCTAGTATGGTTTTATCCACAAACTCTACCTGCATTCTATATATAGTCAGTATTGTTGATACGCATTTAGTTTGCTTTCATTTAAAGGCTATTAAAGACATATTTTTGATTGAAGTTAAAAGTGTATACTAAATGCTGTAGTTATTTAAGAGAGAGGCTTGACAACGGACTGACCAGTTCTACTCTGGTCTATTCGGATTTGAGCTGTGTGATTCATTATTGAGACTGTTTGAGGATTTGAGGTGAGTGGGTGTGAGCATTGTGTGATAAATAGGTGATGGACTTGCTGTGAATAGGATAGGATTGGACTTTTGTTTAGTTGCAGGATATTTGAGGTAATTACACTGCTCAAAAAAATAAAGGGAACACTTAAACACCACAATATAACTCCAAGTAAATCAAACTTCTGTGAAATCAAACTGTCCACTTAGGAAGCAACACTGATTGACAATCAGTTTCACATGCTGTTGTACAAATGGAATAGACAACAGGTGGAAATTTTTGCCAATTAGCAAGACACACTCAATAAAGGAGTGGTTCTGCAGGTGGGGACCACAGACCACTTCTCAGTACCTATGCTTTCTGGCTGTTTTGATCACTTTTGAATGTTGGTGGTGCTTTCACACTCGTGGTAGCGTGAGACGGACTCTACATCCCACAGAAATGACTCAGGTAGTGCAGCTCATCCAGGATGGCACATGAATGCGGAGGCTGGAGGCGCTGCCAGGAGACAGGCCAGTACACCAGGAGGCATGAAGGAGGCCGTAGGAGGGCAACAACCCTGCAACAGGACTGCTACCTCTGCCTTTGTG
The DNA here is from genome assembly GCF_030463535.1 of Salminus brasiliensis. NCBI lineage: Eukaryota > Metazoa > Chordata > Actinopteri > Characiformes > Bryconidae > Salminus > Salminus brasiliensis. Next base: position 19,468,392 of record NC_132891.1, read on the forward strand.
CAAGGAGGAATAGGAGGAGCACTGCCAGAGCCATGCAAAATGACCTCCAGCAGGCCACAAATGTGCATGTGTCTGCACAAACGGTAAGAAACCGACTCCATGAGGATGGTATTAGGGCCCGACGTCCACAGATGGGGGTTGTGCTCACAGCCCAACACCGTGCAGGACGCTTGGCATTTGCCAGAGAACACCAGGATTGGCAAATTCGCCACTGGCGCCCTGTGCTCTTCACAGATGAAAGCAGGTTCACACTGAGCACATGTGACAGACGTGACAGAGTCTGGAGACACCATGGAGAGCGATCTGCTGCCTGCAACATCCTTTAGCATGACCGGTTTGGCAGTGGGTCAGTAAAGGTGTGGGGTGGCATTTCTTTGGAGGGCCGCACAGCCCTCCATGTGCTCGCTAGAGGTAGCCTGACTGCCATTAGGTACTGAGATGAGATCCTCAGACCCCTTGTGAGACCTTATGCTGGTGCGGTTGGCCCTGGGTTCCTCCTAATGCAGGACAATGCTAGACCTCATGTGGCTGGAGTGTGTCAGCAGTTCCTGCAAGATTAAGGCATTGAAGCTATGGACTGGCCCGCCCGTTTCCCAGACCTGAATCCGATTGAGCACATCTGGGACATCATGTCTTGCTCCATCCACCAACGTTGCACCACAGACTGTCCAGGAGTTGGAGGATGCTTTAGTCCAGGTCTGGGAGGAGATCCCTCAGGAGACCATCTGACACCTCATCAGAAGCATGCCCAGGCATTGTAGGGAGGTCATACAGGCACGTGAAGGCCACACACAATACTGAGCCTCATTTTGACTTGTTTTAAGGACATTACATCAAAGTTGGATCAGCCTGTAGTGATCAGCCTGTAATGAAATTCACTCGAATTCGACTACAGCCAATAGAGGGGACTCTTAACCCAGATGTAAATAAAACAATGCAGGTACTTATGTCTGCTTATAAGGCAGATCAAAAGAAAGGTAAGAAGGGAGAAAAACATTAAAAAAAAGAGGTGAATAGAGCTTGTCCTTATCTAGTTGTTTGAAACTGATAAAAGCTGCAAAAGATAAAAAGGACAAAAGTGTAGAAGGAGGTGAAGTTTAAGGAAATCTCTCCTCAGTTCCCTGTGATCAGTCAGGAGGGTAAATATCACCTCAGAGATGAGGACTACCAAAGAATAGAAGAGGACAAGCAGAAGGCTTTGGGAGAGATCAAAAGAAGTATAGATCACTGTCCTTCACGCTTGGGTGAATCTCTCAGATTGGAAATTACTGAAGAGCCAATTGAAGGAGCTGCAGATACAGAGGAAAGAGTTGTGGACAGAAGCTCCTTAAAGATCAGACAGGAAACATGCACTGCACCCACATAAAGGGAAGGCCTCAGAGAAAATGTGTCCAGTGGTCATTGGTGGTCAGAGTTTTGACTACAAGCCTTGGCAGAATACAGATATGTCAGATATTCTTGAGAAGTTACCTTTTCTTCTAGGTGGAGCACATCCTTGGATTGCAAAGATGGAAGAGATCATGGTAGGAACGCAGCCGGCTATAGGAGACATCAAGAGGCTTTTGGCTAACCTCTCTTCCAGCTATGGAAGAGATTCTTCAGAAGCAGGACTTCATTGATATGTGGGAACTGCTGTGAATGATCCAGAGCTGAGGAAGTAGTGATAGGAGACAAACCGGTGAAGAAGTAACCATTTAGAATATCTGTTCTTATTATAGCTTTAACATTTATTTCATATATTTTCCATTTTTTTGCAAAAGATACTGTTTGGTGTTTTTCTTGTTTTGAGCATATTGGGGGAAGACCACTGTAAGGGTGGTTAGTTGTTTAGGGACCCTGATGTGCAAAATAAAACTGGAGGACTCTGAACAAAGAACATTGAGATAAGATGGCCAAGATTCAACACATCATCAACACTACACTGAGAGTCGACGCTGCAGAGGAGCTGCAGGGATCATTCACTTGTGATTTTTCTATATTGTTATAGTGTGGGGTTTTGTTTACAATAGTGTATCTATAACATTGACAGAGATGTTTGTGGGGTGATGGTAATCTTAGTAAGATACTAGTTTGAGTTTTGGGTTCTTTACTGTATCAGTAACATTTAAACTCTTTAAACTCATGACACTTTTTGTTTTAATTGGTTGGAAACTCTGTTATGGGGTAAATACACTGGGACCTCAGGTGTTTTGTTTAGTTTTTGCTCAATGTTTAGGGAAAATTGGTGTTAGGTAGGGAAAGGTCCATTTTAAGAAGTGTTTGCCTATGTGTCCAGGATGTAGACAAAAAGAGGAAGAGCGGATGTCTAGCGGCTGTTGTTCAATCCTTCACCATCCTGACTCACAGCAGGCAGCTACTGAAACTACACTCCCACCCTTTCATTTTTTCTTTTTTCTTTTTTTTTTTAAAATCCTGGACCAATGCTTTAGCCACTTCACCCAACACCCCCCCCCCCCTTACTGGAGAAAATCACGTTCTTTCTTTTTCTTCTTTTCTTTTTTTTTTGTCTTTGTCTTCTTTGTCTTTCATTTGTGTTCTTATTTTCCTTTGTAATCATTTTCTTTGTCTTTGTATTTTTTCTTCTTAGTCTTCTATTCCTTTGTATTCATTTATCTTTTTCTTCTTTTTCTTTGTCTTTTCTTTGTCTTCGTATTCTTTATTTCCTTTGGATTGTATTTTTTTCTTGTTAGTCATTTTCTTCTTATTTTAGCTTTGTCTTGTTTTTCTTTGCCATATTTTATCTTTTTCTTTTTATTATCTTTTCCTTCATTGTCCTTTTGTTCCTTTTCTTTTCTTGTACTTCATCTCCTTGGTCTTTTCTTTTTCTTCTTTCTTTTTTTCTTATTTGTCTTTTTTCATCTTTTTCTTGTTTGTATTTTAGCTTTGTCTTGTTTTTCTTTGTCTTTTTCTTTTTTGTCTTAATTTTTTTCGTCTTTCTTTTGTATTTTTTTGGTCTTTGGTTCCCTTGTCTGTCTTCTTTTTGTTTGTTTTTTCTTTATCTTTTTCTTCTTTGTAGTTTATCTTTGTCTTTTTCTTTTTTTGTCTTTATTTCTTTGTCTTTATTTCTTTGTCTTTCTTTTGTCTTTCTTGATTGTTTTTTTTTTGTCTTTTGTCTCCTTTGTCTGTCTTCATTTTAGTCTTTTTCTTCTTTGTCTTTTTTCCCCCTCTTTTTTATTTTCTTTTTTTGGTCTTCGTCTTCTTTGTATTTTGTGTGTCTTCTTTGTCTTTTCTTTGTCATCTTTATCTTCTTGTCTTTCTTCTTTGTCTTTGTTCTTTGTCTTTTCTTTTTCTTTTTTTCTCTGTCTTCTTTTTCTTTCTTCTTTGTCTTTTCTTTGTTTTCTTTTTCTTCTTAGTATTTTATCTGTCTTGTTTTTATTTGTCTTCCTTTATCGTTGTCTTCTTTGTATTTTTCTTCTTTATCTTTTTTATCTTTGTCTTTTTCTTAGTCTTCATCTTTTCCTGTGTTTTTCTTATTTTTCTTTTGTTGGTATTTGTCTTCCACGTCTCCTTTTTCTTTTTTGTATTTTATCTTTTTCTTTTTTGTCTTATTCTTCATGATCTTTTTCTTCTTTGTCGTTTTTCTCTGTCTTTCTTCTTTGTCTTTCTTCTTGGTCTTTTTTGTCTTTGTCTTGTTTTTATTTGTCTTTCTTATCTTTGTCTTCTTTGTCCTCTTCTTTTTAATCTTTGTCTTTTTCTTCTTTTTTTTCATCTTTGTCTTGTTTGTATTCGCCTTCTTTTATCTTTGTTTTTTTCGTCTTTTTCTTCTTTGTGTTTTTTTTAGTCTTCTTTTTTTCTTTGGTCTTTGTTTTTCTTGTTTTTTGTTGTCTGTCTTTGTCCTCTTTTTCTTATTTGTCTTCTTTTTGTTTTTCTTCTTTTTATTTAATCTTTGTTTTCTTTATATTTGTCTTTGTTTATCTTTGTCTTCTTGGTCTTTTTCTTCTTTGTCTTTATTTTTTTTATTTTTTGTCTTCATTTCCTATGAATCTTTCGTCATCTTCTTTGTCTTTTTATTCTTTGTTTTCTTTAATCTATTTCTTCTTTTTCTTTTTCTTCTTTGTCTTCTTTTTCTTTTTTTCCCCTTCTTTTTCTTTTTGTGGTCTTTCTCTTCATTTTCTTTTCATTGTCTTCTTTGTCTTAGTCTTTTTTTTCTTTCTTCTTTTTTTCTTCTTTACTTTGTCTTCTATGTTTCCTTTTTATTCTTTTTTTTTCTTGGTCTTCATCTTTGTCTTTTCTTTGTCTTCTTCGTTTCCATTTTTTATTCTTTTTCTTTTCTTGGTCTTCATCTTTTTTGTCTTTTTGTTGTCTTCTTTGTCTTTTCTTTGTCTTTTTTGTCTTCTTTATCTTTTTTTCTTTGTATTTTATATTTGTCGTTTTTATCTGTCTTCTTTTATCTTTTGTCTTTATCTTTTTCTTTGTCTTTTTCTTCTTTGTCTGTCATCTTTGTCTTTGTTGACTTTCTTCTGTGTCTTCATTTTCTTTGTATTTCTCTTCTTTGTATTTTCTTTGTCGTCTTCTTTTCCTTTGTTTTTCTTCTTTTTCTTTTCTTGGTCTTTGTCTTCATTGTCTTTTCTTTGTGTTTTTCCTCTTTTCTTTGTCTATGTCTTCATTGTCTTTGCTTTGTCTTCTTCTTTCCTTTGTTTTTCTTTTCTTTGTCTTTGTTTTTTGTCTTTTTATTCTTGCTATTCTTCTTTGTCTTCGTCTTCTTTGTCTTTTTCTTTTTATCTGTCTTTATCTTTTTCCATTTGTCTTTGTCTTCGTCTTCTTTGTATTTTTCTTCTTTGTATTGTCTTTGTCCTATTCTTTTCCTTTGTTTTTCTTCTTTTTCTTTTCTTGGTCTTTGTCTTCATTGTCTTTTCTTTGTGTTTTTCCTCTTTTCTTTGTCTATGTCTTCTTTGTCTTTGCTTTGTCTTCTTCTTTCATTTGTTTTACTTTTATTTGTCTTGCTATTCTTCTTTGACTTTGTCTTCTTTGTCTTTTTCTTTTTGATCTTTGTCATGATATTTTTCTCCTTTGTCTTTTTCTTCTTTCTCCTTTATCTTTGTATTTTTTTTGTCTTTTTCTTCCTTTTCTTTTGTTGTACTTAATCTTCTTGGTCTTTCCTTTGTCTTCTTTCTCTTTTTCTTATTTATCTTCTTTATCTTTTTCTTCTTTGTATTTTATCTTTGTCTTGTTCTTCTGTGTCTTTATGTCTTTGTCTTTCTTTGTTTTGTTTTTTTTTGTTTTTTTTGTTCTTTTTATTCTTTGTACTTTATCTTTGTGTTGTTTATCTTGTTCTTTTTTGTCTTTATTTCTTTGTTTTTTTATCTTTGTCTCCTTTGTCTTTCTTCATTTGGGTCTTTTTCTTCTTTGTTTTTTCCCTTTTCTTTTCTTGGTCTTCATCTTCTTTGTATTTTCGTTGTCTTCTTTGTCTTTTCTTTTTCCTTTTGTCTTTCTTCTTTGTCTTAGTGTTCTTTGTCTTTTCTTTTTCTTTTTCATCTGTCTTCTTTTTCTTCTTTGTATTTGATCTTTGTCTTGTTTTTATTTGTCTTCTTTGATCTTTGTCTTTTTCATCTTTGTTTTTTCTTATTTTTCTTTTCTTGCTATTTTCTTTGTCTTTTTCTTTTTTGCCTTCAACTCCTTTTTGTTTTTTTATTTTATCTTTGTCTTTTTGTCTTATTCTTCATTATCTTTTCCTTCTTTGTCTTTCTTCTTGGTCTTTTTTGCCTTTTTTATCTTTGTCTTTTTTTGTCCTCTTCTTTTTAATCTTTGTCTTTTTCTTCTTTTCTTTTTTGTTTTTTATCTTTGTCTTGTTTTTATTTGTCTTTTTATCTTTCTTTTATCTTTGTCTTTTGTGTCTTTTTCTTCTTTGTGTTTTCTTGTTTTTTTCCTTGGTCTTGTCTTCTTTGTTTTTTGTTGGCTGTCTTTGTCTTCTTTTTCTTATGTCTTTTTTATCTTTTTTTCTTTGTATTTTAACTTTGCCTTCTTTATATTTGTTTTCTTTTATCTTCTGTCTTCTTCTTCTTCTTTGTTTTATTTTTTTTCTTTTTCTTTTTTGTCTTCATTTTCTTTGAATTTTTCGTCATCTTCTTTGTCTTCTTAATCTATTCTTTTTCTTCTTTGTTTTTGTCTTCTTTTCCTTTTTTTCCTGCTTTTTCTTTTCGTTGTCTTCTTTATCTTTGTCTTCTTTTTCTTTCTTCTTTTTTCGTTCTTTTCTTTGTCTTCTTCATTTCCTTTTTTTAATCCTTTTTCTTTTGTTGGTCTTCATCTTCTTTGTGTTTTCGTTGTCTTCTTTTTTTTGTCTTTATTTTTTTCTTTGTATTTTATATTTGTTGTTTTTATTAGTCTTCTTTGATCTTTTGTCTTCATTCTTTTCTTTGTCTTTTTCTTCTTTGTCTGTTGTATTTGTCTTCGTTGACTTTCTTCTTTGTACTCATTTTCTTTGTATTTTTCTTCTTGGTATTTTCTTTGTCTTTTTCTTTTCTTGGTCTGTGTCTTCTTTTGTTTTTCTTTTCTTTGTCTTTTTATTCTTGCTATTCTTTTTTTTCTTCATCTTCTTTGTCTTTTTCTTCTTTGTCCTTTACCTTTGTCTTCTTCATTCTTTGTCTTCCTTCTTTTATTTCTTTATGCCCTGGGTCAATGTCTTCAGCCACGTCTACATTTACATTTACATTTACATTTACGGCATTTAGCAGACGCTCTTATCCAGAGCGACTTACAAAGTGCTTTGCTATTTACCCAAGAAAACCTTAGCTAGTTAGAATAGACTAATAATTCAAAAGATACCTCTAAGCTTAGACATTACTAAACACAAGACAATAAGGCGACCATAGAACTATTCGTCCAAGTACTCTCGGAAGAGGTGGGTCTTCAGTCTGCGTTTGAAGACAGCGAGGGACTCGGCTGTTCGGACACCCAGGGGAAGCTCGTTCCACCACTTTGGTGCCAGGACAGAGAAAAGCCTGGACGCTTGTCTTCCGCGGATTTTGAGGGATGGTGGGTCGAGCCGAGCCGTACTTGAAGCTCGAAGGGCTCTTGGTGCGGATCGGCTTTTGACCATTGCCATCAGATACGGAGGGGCTGGTCCGTTCTTGGCTTTGTAGGCCAGCATCAGGGTTTTAAATCTGATGCGGGCAAGTACAGGAAGCCAGTGGAGAGAACGCAGCAGTGGAGTGACATGGCTAAATTTAGGGACATTGAAGAGGGAGACCAGCCAGAAGAGAGTTGCAGTAGTCAAGTCTGGAAGTGACAAGAGACTGAACAAGCACCTGGGTGGCCTCTCTAGGGAGGAAGGGTCGAATTCTCCGAATGTTGTACAGAAGAAATCTGCAGGACCGAGTTACGTTTGCAACATGACTTGAGAACGATAACTGATCATCCATCACTACACCAAGGCTTCGGGCTTCAGTAGAAGGAGTGACCAGTGAGTTCTCAAAGGTGATGGCAAGATCGTTTCTTGGTCCAGCAGTTCCCGGGATGTACAGCAGCTCCGTCTTGCTGGGGTTGAGTTTGAGGTGGTGAGCCGCCATCCAAGAAGAGACGTCGGCAAGGCATGCTGAGATACGGGCAGAAACCTGTGTGTCAGACGGTGGGAAAGAGAGCACGAGTTGAGTGTCATCAGCGTAACAGTGGTAGGAGAATCCATGAGAGGATATCACTTTACCAAGAGTGTGAGTGTAGAGTGAGAAAAGAAGAGCACCAAGAACTGAGCCTTGTGGAACGCCAGTGGAGAGACTACAAGGAGCGGACGTGTCGCCCTGCCACGTTACTTGGTATGAGCGTCCCTGCAGGTATGATGCAAACCATTGCCATGCAGAGCCGGTAACTCCAAGGCCGGCAAGGATAGACAGGAGGATCTTGTGGTCCACTGTGTCAAAAGCTGCGGAGAGGTCAAGAAGGATCAGAACCGAGGACAGTCTGGCAGCTTTAGCTGCATGGAGCTTCTCTGTAACTGCAATGAGAGCAGTTTCAGTAGAGTGTGCAGCTTTGAAGCCAGACTGGTTAGGGTCCTGAAGATTGTTCAGAGTGAGAAAGAAAGACTGTTGGTTGTAGACAGAACGTTCGAGAATCTTTGAGAGAAAAGAGAGAAGAGAGATAGGTCTGTAGTTGCCGATGTCCAAGCTGTCTAGAGTTGGTTTCTTTAGGATGGGCACGACTCTGGCAGACTTGAAGGCCGATGGTACCTGACCTGACGACAAAGAGCTGTTTATGATAGAGGAGATGAAGGGAAGGAGGTTTGGAGCGATTGTTTGGAACAGAGGGGATGGAACAGGGTCTAGTGGACAGGTGGTAGGATTATTAGAGGTGAGAAGATGTAGGAGGTCATCTGTGGAAAGAGGAGAGAAGCAGGTCAGAGAAGAGGGAGGAGGAGGGCAGCGCCTAGAGAGCGGGGTAGAGGCGGGGGGGAAAGATCGGCGGATCTTGTCAACCTTTTCTTCAAAGAAGGAGACAAAATCATCTGCAGACAGGGTAGTGGGAGGTGGGGGAGTAGGAGGGTTGAGGAGAGAGGAGAAGATGGTGAATAGTTTGCGTGGGTCAGATGCAGATGATTCCAATTTCCCCCTGTAGTAGGATGCTTTAGCGGCAGCAACTTCCGTTCTAAACCTGGAGAGAAGAGACTGATAAGAGTGGAGGTCGGAGTCGTGTTGTGACTTCCGCCACTTCCTTTCAGCCAGTCTTAGCTCTCTACGGTTGTTGCGGAGAACATCTGACAGCCACGGGGAAGGTGGAGAAGAATTTGCTGACCTAGGGGAGAAAGGGCAGAGAAGATCGACAGAGGTGGAGATAGAAGAGAGGAGAGTGTCTGTAGCAGTTTCAAGTGGGAGAGAGGAGAAGAATTCAAGATGGGGAAGAGTGGTGAGGACAGTTGAGGCAAGAGCTGAGGGGGAGACAGAGCGAAGATTGCGGTGAAGAGTGGAAGAACTTGCAGAAGTGGTAGTTGAAGGAGCAGAGAGGGGGAGTGAGAAGGAGAGAAAGTGGTGATCAGAGAAGTCCAAAGGAGTCACAGCCACATCCAGAGCAGGGACAGGTCTGCTGAAGATCAGGTCCAGAGTGTTCCCTGCTCTGTGTGTTGGTGCAGACTGGTTGAACGCGAGATCAAAAGAGGATAGAATTGGGAGAAGGCATGAAGACTGGAGTTTCTCTGATGGAAGGCTGAAGTCGCCGAGTAGAATAAGTGGGGCGTCAACAGGGAGTCCACTCAAGAGAACATCCAGTTCATCAACGAAACTGCCCAAAGGACCAGGAGGACGATAGAGAACAATGATGTGAAGTCTAGTGGGAGAAGAGACAGTAACAGCATGGTATTCAAAAGAGGAAATGTCAAGATTAGAAAAAGAGAGCGGGGTGAAGCGCCACAGAGGAGAGAGAAGTAAACCGGTGCCGCCGCCCCTGCCAGTCCTTCGTGGAGAGTGGGAAAAGGCAAAGGCAGACGACAAGGCAGCTGGAGTTGCAGAGTTGTCCGGGGTGATCCACGTCTCAGTCAGTGCCAGGAAGTTTAGAGACCGAGCAGAAGCAAAAGCTGAAATGAAATCTGCCTTCTGCACTGCAGACTGGCAATTCCACAGTCCCCCAGTTACCATCACATTGGTATTAGAACAAGGTGGGTAAATGAGGTTACCGGGATTGCGGCGTCTGCATGGGTATCTGCACCTCCGGCTGCTGTCAGAGGTGAGGACAGGATTCGTCTACAGCATTTTAGCCTCGCCCATGTAATTAGAATCAGCCAGAAGCAGTGTGTAAGTGTAAGGGATAAGGAAAGGTTGGTGTAGAAATGAATTCTGATTGTTCTGGTTTAGAAACACAGACTAAGTGGAGCTCAGAGGAAAGATCACATCATAAAAATGTAGTTTTTGTTTTTTTAACAGGACCTCTCCTTTTTAAATGGGATCAACTAGATTAGGGTGAACTAATGTTAATGTCTGCTCTCTGTTCTGATGATCAATGACATTATTGGACTCTTTCAGTGACGGACAGGCCTGATTCTGAATCCTAACAGGGTACGTTATATTACCTAGTAAACATCTAGAAGAAGAAATGAGAGGAGAGGTGAGTGAGGGAGAGTTTAACTCCACTGGTAACAGGTTTGGACTCACAGAGTTGACGCCTCTGTTCGGTTTTGCTGCTCAGTTCTTCAGTGTTCTCCCACTCTAACACACTTCATACTGTTTCCAACAGCCACTGGAAGTTCCTCTGAACTAGGAACTATTTAAGGTCCTGCAGGAGGTCAGCAGGAGGACACCTACTGACCCTGACCTGCTGGAGAGAATGGTGCACTGCACTGAGCCTCGCTGTGATGTCACGGATGATGTCATTAAGGAGGATTCTGACCCAGGTCCACTGATGCAGCTGCACTTGGATCATTGCCAGGAGCTCACTGCTGACCGGATTTTCCCTTACCAGCAGTACGGACCTCCCAGTAAGACCAGTGCAGGCTGGGGTCAGCTGGTTAAGTGGAGCAGAAGAGCTGAGAGAATTATTTATTCATTTGTCTATTCAGTCTTAAAGGAATCATAAAAGCTAAAATCTCACATTTAGAGTCTGTGTTCATTCTGCTCTGTGATGCTTTACTGTGTGGGTTTAATAGCGCCCCATACAGGAGCCAGAACTCTTCTCCTCTCTAAAAAATAAATAAATAAATAAATAAATAAATAAAGCAGACTATGGCTATGCTGCACAAAAGTAAGGCCTCACCACCCTGCCGTATGGGGTGGACGCCATCCCTACCTAAAAAACCAGGCTTGTCCTCAAACTTTAACTAATTATCTATGAAGCCCACATGATTTTCCGAACACCACTTGGACATTCAGCGATTTAGCGATGTGAGTCAGCTGTAAGACTCAGCGCAGCGCCTCATTGGGATGGGACCAGAGCAAATTACGGCATCGGACATCGTCTGGGCCAGTTTAACCACCTCTTTAATATTATCCATAGTAACTTCTGACTGCCGCAGACAAATATCATTTGCCCCTACATGAATAACTATCCTTGAATATCTCCTGTTTGCTAGCCGCTTAAGGTTGCCGCTAATGTCCGGTGCTCTGGCTCCCGGTAAACCACGGTTACTGTTGGAGCCCCTAAAGGACGAGCTCTCTTCACATGTTGAACAGTAGAGTCTCCTCTGACCAGAGTTCTCTGAACAGACTCCTCAGTGGGGGTTTTACTGAGCAGACTGGGGGGGCTAGCATTAGCCTTAGCTTTCCAGCTATGCCACCGAGACATAACCTATTCTCCCCGCTGTGGGGGCTCTAATGCCGGAGTGTGTGTGTGTGTGTGGGGGGGGGGGCTACTACCAGTGACTCTTGCTCTCTATCCTTTAGTAAAGCCATGATGCTCCACCTCTAACTGCTCCACTTTCTTCTCCACAGAGCTACGAGCTCACATTCAGTACAAACACTATCATCATCACTAGTGGAGGAAAAAGGGTCTAGACTAAACATGCCACACTTCATACACTCGAAAAGCCCAGCAACAGCCTTAATAAAGTAGAAACTTAATAAAGTAGAAACTTAATAAAGTAGAAACTTAATAAAGTAGAAACTTAATAAAGTAGAAGCTTAATAAAGTAGAAACTTACCGCTTGCAGTTGATTTGGGAACTGAAATAAACGCTGTTGTAGGTAAAACTGCTGCTCCGCTTTTTGTTTAGTCTTTTGAGAAACCTGTGGACTGTAAACATATGACGCAGTTGATGACTAAACACATATAAACAAAATAAGTGATAGAAAGAGGAAAACAAGCTAAACACGGAGACAGTGATGCCTCCAAGGTCCAGGTCAGGAGTCAGGATTTCACACAAGGGTTAGCGGCAAGTGGCTCTAAGCACCAGATTAACCTAGTGTACCTAGTAACCTAGTGTTAACATAGTGTATCTAGAACAGATAGAGATGTTTGTGGGGTGATGGTAATCTTAGTAAGATACTAGTTTGAGTTTTGGGTTCTTTACTGTATCAGTAACATTTAAACTCTTTAAACTCATGACACTTTTTGTTTTAATTAGTTGGAAACTCTGTTATGGGGTAAATACACTGGGAGCTCAGGTGTTTTGTTTAGTTTTTGCTCAATGTTTAGGGAAAATTGGTGTTAGGTAGGGAAAGGCCCATTTTAAGAAGTGTTTGCCTATGTGTCCAGGATGTAGACAAAAAGAGGAAGAGTGGACGTCTAGCGGCTGTTGTTCAATCCTTCACCATCCTGACTCACAGCAGGCAGCTACTAAAACTACACTCCCACCCTTTCATTTTTTCTTTTTTCTTTTTTTTTTTAAATCCTGGGCCAATGCTTTAGCCACTTCACCCAACACCCCCCCCCCCTTACTGGAGAAAATCACATTGTTTCTTTTTTGGTTTGCTTTTTCTTCTTTTTCTTTTTCTTTTTTTTCTTTTTTTTTGTCTTTGTCTTCTTTGTCTTTCATTTGTGTTCTTATTTTCCTTTGTAATCATTTTTTTTGTCTTTGTATTTTTTCTTCTTAGTCTTCTTCTATTCCTTTGTATTAATTTATCTTTTTCTTCTTTTTCTTTGCCTTTTCTTTGTCTTCGTATTCTTTATTTCCTTTGGATCTTTTTCTTGTTTGTATTTTAGCTTTGTCTTGTTTTTTGTCATTTTCTTTTTTGTCTTTAATTTTTTGTCTTTCTTTTGTATTTTTTAGTTTTTTTGGTCTTTGCTTCCCTTCTCTGTCTTCTTTTTTTTCTTCTTTATCTTTTTCTTCTTTGTAGTTTATCTTTGTCTTGTTTTTATTTGTCTTTTATCTTTGTCTTTTTCTTTTTTGTCTTTATTTCTTTGTTTTTCTTTTGTCTTTCTTGATTTTTTTTTTGTCTTTTGTCTCTTTTGTCTGTCTTCATTTTGGTCTTTTTCTTCTTTGTCTTTTTTCCCCCTCTTTTTTTCATTTCTTTTCTTGGTCTTCATTGTCTTCTCTTTTTCATTTTTTTCTCTGTCTTCTTTTTCTTTCTTCTTTGTCTTTTCTTTGTCTTCTTTTTCTTTTTTGTATTTTATCTGTCTTGTTTTTATTTGTCTTCCTTTATCTTTGTATTCTTTGTCTTTTTCTTCTTTATCTTTGTCTTTTTCTTAGTCTTCATCTTTTCCTTTGTTTTTTCTTATTTTTCTTTTGTTGGTATTTGTCTCCTTTTTCTTTTTTGTATTTTATCTTTGTCTTTTTTGTCTTATTCTTCTTTGTCTTTCTTCTTGGTCTTTTTTGTCTTTGTGCTCTTTGTCTTTCTTCTTGGTCTTTTTTGTCTTTGTCTTGTTTTTATTTGTCTTTCTTATCCCTGTCTTCTTTGTCCTCTTCTTTTTAATCTTTGTCTTTTTCTTCTTTTTTTCATCTTTGTCTTGTTTGTATTCGTCTTCTTTTATCTTTGTCTTTTTCATATTTTTCTTATTTGTGGTTTTTTAGTCTTCTTTTTTTTCTTTGGTTTTTTTTTTTGTTTTGTTTTTTTGTTGTCTGTCTTTGTCCTCTTTTTGTTTTTCTTCTTTTTATTTAATCTTTGTTTTCTTTATATTTGTCTTTGTTTATCTTTGTCTTCTTGGTCTTTTTCTTTTTGTCTTCATTTTCTATGAATCTTTTGTCATCTTCTTTTTCTTTTTTGTCTTCTTTAATCTATTTCTTCTTTTTCTTTTTTTCCTTCTTTTTCTGGTGTTTGTCTTCATTTCCTTTTTATTCTTTTTCTTTTCTTGGTCTTCATCTTTGTCTTTTCTTTGTCTTCTTCATTTGCATTTTTTATTCTTTTTCTTTTCTTGGTCTTTATTTTTTTTGTCTTTTTTGTCTTCTTCGTATTTTCTTAGTCTGTTTTGTCTTATATTTGTCATTTTTATTTGTCTTCTTTTATCTTTTGTCTTTATCTTTTTCTTTGTCTTTCTTCTATGTTTTTTTCTTCTTTGTCTGTCATCTTTGTCTTCGTTTTCTTTGTATTTTTCTTCTTTGTATTTTCTTGGTCTTTGTCTTCATTGTCTTTGCTTTTTCTTCTTTCCTTTGTTTTTCTTTTATTTGTCTTTGTTTTCTTTCTTTTTATTCTTGCTATTCTTCTCTGTCTTTGTCTTCTTTGTCTTTTTCTTTTTATCTGTCTTTATCTTTTTCTCCTTTGTCTTTGTCTTCATTTTCTTTGTCCTAATCTTTTCCTTTGTTTTTCTTCTTTTTCTTTTCTTGGTCTTTGTCTTCATTGTCTTTTCTTTATGTTTTTCTTCTTTTCTTTGTCTACATCTTCATTGTCTTTGCTTTGTCTTCTTCTTCCTTTGTTTTTCTTTACTTGGTTTTTCTTTTCTTTGTCTTTTTATTCTTGCTATTCTTCTTTGTCTTCATCTTCTTTGTCTTTTTTTTATCTTTGTCATTATCTTTTCTCCTTTGTCTTTTTATTCTTGCTATTCTTCTTTGTATTCTTTTATCTTTTTCATCTTTTTCTTTAGTTGGACTTAATCTTCTTGGTCTTTCCTTTGTCTTCTTTCTCTTTTTCTTCTTTGTATTTTATCTTTGTCTTGTTGTTCTGTGTCTTTAGGTTTTTGTTTTTCTTTTCTATTTCTTCGTTGTTTTTTTGTTCTTTTTATGCTTTGTACTTTATCTTTGTCTTGTTTTTCTTTTTCTTTTTTGTCTTTATTTCTTTGTTGTTGTTTTTTTGTCTTTGTCTCCTTTGTCTTTCTTCATTTGGTTCCTTTTCATCTTTGTCTTTTTTATCTTTTTGTCTTTCTTCTTTGTCTTAGTGTTCTTTGTCTTTTATTTTTATTTTTCATCTGTCTTCTTTTTCTTCTTTGTATTTTATCTTTGTCTTGTTTTTATTTGTCTTCTTTGTCTTTTTCTTCTTTATCTTTGTTTTTTCTTTTTTGTCTTCAACTCCTTTGTCTTTTTTTATTTTATCTTTGTCTTTTCTTTGTCTTCTTTGTATTATAGCTTTTTCTTGTTTTTATTTGTCTTTTATTTCATTTTATTTTTATTTGTATTTTATTTTTTCGTTTCTTGTTGTCTTCTTTGTATTTTTCATCTTTATCTTTTTCTTCTTTATCTTTTTTTTTTAATCTTTGTCTTATTCCTAGTCTTCATCTTTTTCTTTGTTTTTCTTATTTTTCTTTTGTTGGTATTTGTCTTATTCGTCTTCTTTTTCTTTTTTTATTTTATATTTGTCTTTTTGGGTTATTCTTCATGATCTTTTCCTTCTTTGTCTTTCTTCTCTGTCTTTCTTCTTGGTCTTTTTTGTCTTTGTCTTGTTTTTATTTGTCTTTCTTATCTTTGTCTTCTTTTTAATCTGTCTTTTTCTTCTTTGTTTTTCATCTTTGTCTTGTTTGTATTTGTCTTATTTCATCTTTGTTATTTTCGTCTTTTCTTCTTTGTGTTTTTTTAGTCTTCTTTTTCTTTTCTTGGTCTTTGTCTTCATTGTCTTTCTTTGTGTTTTTCCTCTTTTCTTTGTCTTTGCTTTGTCTTCTTCTTTCCTTTGTTTTTCTTTTATTTGTCTTTGTTTTCTTTTTCTTTTTATTCTTGCTATTCTTCTTTGTCTTCGTCTTCTTTGTCATTCTCTTTTTTTCTCCTTTGTCTTTTTCTTCTTTCTCCTTTATCTTTGTATTCTTTTATCTTTGTCTTCCTAGCTGTGTCTTGTTTTTCTTTGCCATTATTGTCTTTTTCTTTCTTTTCTTTTCTTATACCTCATCTTCTTTATCTTTTTCTTCTTTTTTTATTGGATCTTTGGCTTGTTTTTCTTTGTCTTTTTCTTTTTTGTCTTTATGTTTTTGTCTTTCTTTTGTATTTCTTTTTTTGTTTTTAGTCTTTTTTCTTCTTTATCTTTTTATTCCTTGTACTTTGTCTTGTTTTTCTGTGTCTTTTATGTTTGTCTTTTTCTTTTTTGTACTTTATTTCTTTTGTCTTTGTCTTTCTTCATTTGGGGCTTTTTCTTCTTTATCTTTTCTTTTTCTTTTCTTGGTCTTAATCTTTGTATTTTCATTGTCTTATTTGTCTTTTTTTATCTGTTTGTCTTTCATCTTTGTCTTAGTGTTCTTTGTCTCTTCTTTTTTTCTCTGTCTTCTTTTTCTTCTTTGTATTTTATCTTTGTCCTGTTTTCATTTGTCTTCTTTTATCTTTGTCTTTTTTGTCTTTTTCTTCTTTATCTTTTTCTTCTTTATCTTTTTAATCTTTGTTTTCATCTTTCCTTTGTTTTTCTTATTTTTCTTTTCTTGGTATTTGTCCATCTTCTTTTTGTTTTTTCTTTTCCTTTGTCTCCTTTGTCTTTTTTGTCTTATTCTTTATTATCTTTTCCTTCTTTGTTTTTCTTCTCTGTCTTTCTCTTGGTCTTTTTTTGTCTTTGTACTGTTTGCCATTGTCTTGGTCCTTTTTTGTCTTTTTCTTCTTAGTTTTTTTTTATCTTTGTCCTGTTTTTATTCATCTTCTTTTATCTTTGTCTTTTGTGTCTTTTTCTTCTTTACCTTCTTTGTATTTTCTTTGTATTTTTCTTTTCTTGGTCTTCATTGACTTTTTTTGTCTGTCTTCTTCTTTCCTTTGTTTTTCTTTTCTTTGTCTTTTTATTCTTGCTATTCTTCTTTGTCTTTGTCTTTTTTTGTCTTTTTCTTCTCTGTGTTTTCTTAGTCTTTTTTTCCTTGGTCTTTGTCTTCTTTTTCTTATTTGTCTTTTTACATTTTTTTGTGTTTTATATTTTATCTTTGTCTTGTTTATATTTGTCTTTTTATCTTTGTCTTCATTTTCTTAGAATTTTCATCGTCTTCTTTGTCTTCTTTAATCTATTTCTTCCTTTTCTTCTTTGTCTTTGTCTTCTTTTTCTTTTTTTCTATCTTTTTCTTTTCGTTGTCTTCTTTGTCTTAGTCTTTTTTTTCTTTCTTTTTCCTTATTTTCATTGCCTTCTTCATTTCCTTTTTTATTATTTTTCTTTTCTTGTTCTTCATGTTCTTTGTCTTTTCGTTGTCTTCTTTGTCTTCTTTCTTTATTTTTTTATTTTATATTCGTCATTTTTATTTGTCTTGTATTTTCTTTTCTCTTTATATTTTTCTGTCTTTGTCTTCGTTGACCTTCATTTTGTCTTTGTTTTCTTTGTCTTTTTTTATCTTGATCTATGTCTTCATTGTCTCCTTCTTTCCTTTGTTTTTCTTTTTTATCCTTTGTCTTTTTCTTATTTGTCCTTTATCTTTGTCTTCTTTATTTCTTTATGCCCTGGGTCAATGTCTTCAGCCACTCCACCTTTATGCCCTTACTGAGGACAATGTCTACAGCAGTTTAGCCCCTTCCTATTCTTTGTGCAATAGTGTGGCCCTGCCCATTCATCTCACCCTAAGTATTTTAGCCTTGCCCATGTTATTAGAATCAGCCAGAAGCAGTGTGTAAGTGTATGGGATAAGGAAAGGTTGGTGTAGAAATGAATTCTGATTGTTCTGGTTTAGAAACACAGACTAAGTGGAGCTCAGAGGAAAGATCACATCGTAAAAATGTAGTTTTTGTTATTTTAAAAAGGCTCTGCTCTCTGTCACTAAAAGAGTCTAATAATGTCATTTATCATCAGAACAGACAGGCCTGATTCTGGATCCTAACAGGGTACGTTAGATTACCTAGTAAACATAAAGGAGAGATGAGTGAGGGAGAGTTCAACTCCAACAGCGACTGGAAGTTCCTCTGAATGGAGAACTATTTAAGGTCCTGCAGGAGATCAGCAGGAGGACACCTACTGACCCTGACCTGCTGGAGAGAATGGCGCACTGCACTGAGCCTCGCTGTGACGTCACAGATGATGTCATAAAGGAGGATTCTGACCCAGGTCCACTCATGCTGCTGGATCAGTGCCAGGAGCTCACTGCTGACCGGACTTTCCCTTACCAGCAGCTCTGCGTCTATACCAGTACAGACCTCCCAGTAGGACCAGTGCAGGCTGGGGTCAGCTGGTTTAGTGGAGCAGAACAGCTTAGAGAATTATTTATTTATTTGTCTATTCAGTCTTAAAGGAATCATAAAAGCTAAAATCTCACATTTAGAGTCTGTGTTCATTCTGCACTGTGATGCTGTGTGGGTTTAATAGCCCACAGGAGCTAAAACTCCCCTTTCTAATAAATAAATAAAAGCTTAAAATCTCACAGAAACCTTTGTGGTTTCTCAGAAACAAATCTGGTTACAAAGTGAAGAGCAGAGTGAAGAGTAAGAGAATATCAAACCCATCAGATCTTATTATAGAGAATCTGCTGTTCAGGACATTCAGATTCAGCAGTGATTCAGAGAGCTGGACAGGTCAGACAGGGTCACTGCAGTGAAATTGTGCTTTACTGTACAGAAACTTAACTGATTTCTTTGCAGTGGCGGTGAATGGAACCAGGCGTTAGTCGTCATGACAACTCCAATATAGCCATTATATTTCCTATCCAAACCGACCAGTGAAGCTACACATGTCTTCTGAGTTTTATATGGAGTGATGCTTTAGGGGGGGAAAGTGGCTGATCTGAGAAAAGTACAGTTTTCTTTCGGGACGATTTATCATCACACAATATCCTGCAGCATGTATCCCTCCACCATTTTAGTGATATGTAATGTTAAGGATTTTACACACAGAGCTAGCTGAGTGTAACAGCGCCCCCGGTGGACAATCTTCACCTTCCTTCCCTGCATGGCAAGCTGTGAAAATGCATCACTAATGGAGACTTTAACAGAAGTTTATTTTTGATTTAAGATTATATGTACGCAAGTAAGATTTTATTTATATATTTTTTTTTTATTAATTTTTTTTTCTTGCATCTGTTTGCAATGGGGAAACAGATTGCATTTTTACTAATGTTTGTTTTCTTTTATGAGTTTGGTTAGTCTTTCTTGTCCCAGGTCACGTAGGAAGCGGAAACGCTTCCCTAACTCTGTATCTGGGAAGTGTGCATGTGGTTGTACGGTTCTCTACCAGCCTTGTGGGCTCCTCATTCACATGGGGAAATGTACATTTGTGTTCACCCTTTACTTCCTTAGTGAATGAATTAATATGTAGTTACCTGAAGCAACTGTTACACAACCAATTGTCAATTAACATACTGTGACAAATGCTCAGGCTTTTAGTCGGAGTAAGAAGCCTGTTGTGAGAATCCCGTCAGAAACCTCGGTCAGCATTAGAGACCAGTCCAGGTTTAATATTTTTATGGCTAGAAATGGCCGAGCATACTAAAAAGAGACCAACTCTATAACCACTAGTCTACTAGAACAGCAAATGTTAAACATATATAATTTGTAGAAAATATGGGATTAAAGAATTCATACATTGCTTTCAGAATACAGAAGAGTATTTATCAAATCCAGGCTTAAACGGCCCTAGCTTCTCTAAAGCAGGAAAGTACTTGTACGTTCAAAGCGCCAATAAGCAAAAAAAAAAAAAAAAAAAAAAAAAAATTATATAATATATATATTATATATAATATATATATATATATAATATATATACACATACATATATATATATATATATATACATACATACATACATATATACATACATACACACACACACACACACACACACACACACACACACATCATACATCAACATAGGAAAATAGTATTATATTGAATAATAGGACAACATGTGAACAATTGTTAAATTGAATTGATTTTTAATGCTTTGTTTCCTTTTAAGTTTATTTATAAAGCACTTTTTACAACAAATGTCACAAAGCAGCTTTACAGAGATCTGGGCTCTTTTGAGCAAGTCAGTGGCAAGGAAAAACTCTCAAATCGAGAGGAAGAAAACTTGAGATGGGGACCCATCCTCCTCTGGTTGACAACAGATAGCACAATAATCGAATTAAGAGAATATGGAAATTCGCTGTCAAGTAATAAAAGATGAAGGTGAGTGAAATGTTAAAGTCCAGGCAGGTAATGCATGGTCATGCAATGGAGGGAGGGAGAGAGCGCGAGAGAGAGCGCGAGAGAGAGAGAGAGAGCAGGAACACAATAATTTAGGAGGATTTGTTGGTTGGGGGGGGGGGGGGTAGGTGGGGAAAGGGGTAACAGTGGGACAAGATCCAATTGGTAGGATGGAAATCATTTCACGGTGAGCAGAACACAGTAAAGGTTTCAGGACCATTTAAAACACATCTTTGAGTATAAATGTGTGGTCAGTCGTTTTCTCTAAGAATTGGATACAATACAATGTCCTTCCCTAAACACAGGCCTGCTTTAGCATAGGACTGCACAAATGACAGGCAGAATTCAAGGTCATTACAGTAGACACAGAATTGTGGCCAAAATATACTTGCAAAGAAACAGACTTAACATAATAAGGCCTTGAATGCACAGAGGAATACAGCAGCCACTGAGCACAAGCATAGCAATTCATATGATGAGACTAGAGAAAATGACCATCAACCTTTTCCAGCTACCAAACATGGAATCCAACTATCCCGTAAAGACTGCCGTGCTCAACCCTAGTTTCAGTCCTGAAGCACTTTGGCTATATATGACACCCACATCCGACACGGACATTGGTAGAATTTACAAACACAATATTAGGTGGTGCATTGTCCTTGTGTGTGAAAATGATATGAACCACAATAATTGTAGCAATCAAATAAATTGTCTTCTCAGGCCACAGAGTCCTGGGTTCCTAAAAGGATGCCAAGGAAACACAATGTTCTGGGGCATACTACTCAGAAAGTGTTCATTTCTGGTCTGGTTTCATCCCCAACCTAAAAGTCCATTTCAGTTCCACCTGAAAAAGCATCCTGGATCAGATCTTGTAGGTGGTGGGAAGCAAGCAACACAATCAGTCCAATGCCGTTGTTCAAATGGTGCTGTGTAAAGACTTGTCCTGTCAGTCTTTGCCCTTTAGAGCAAAAAGTTTCAAAGTGTGGAGTGCCACCGTCATCACAGGCAGCCAAGGCGGCGCTAGGCTCACACCTTAGGCTGTTTTGTCAACGAAAGATGGAGTCAGGATGACTGTTTACCAGCCGTTGCCATTGACTCTTCAGATGGTCCTATCTTCTGATCACACACATCTTAAAAATCCAAACAACAACAACAACAACAACAACAACAACCACCACCACTCAGGTCATTTGAAGTAAGAGAACTATACAGAATACATTGATTATTGATCAAGTACATAAGGACTTACAGTCAAGCCGGAGTCTGTACACTCCTTTCACCTGCTCCACACTTTATGATGTTACAGACTTATTCTACAATACACCGAAGTCTACACAACTCTACACAATGACAAAGTAAAAGCAGTTTTTTTTTTTAAGACATTTGTGGTAATTTATCATAAAATAAGTAAAATCTCAAAAGGGGAACCAGTCCTCCCCTGGTCGACACCAGATATTTTAAGAGCTGCTGCAAGTGACATCAAGTCAAAAATGATGAAAATATGAGGGCAATGTGAAAGTGCATGCAGGTAAATAGTCATATGCACAGCTATGCAGTGATCCGAGAATGACTCAATATGAGAACCCAGAGTAGGACAGCATGTCAGTGGGCAGCGAGCGAGCGAGCGAGCGAGAGAGAGAGAGAGAGAGAGAGAGAGAGAGAGAGAGAGAGGAAAGGAAAACAAACAATGGGAATAGGAGGAGAGCAGCAAAATAGGGGGATTTACAGTCAAGTCTGCCCCAGGCAGTAGGCACCAGCACCCAACCACGAATGGACTCCCATCAGCAGCGAGCAGCTCAGCACATGGGGAGAGAGAAGAAAATGACAAAATTAAGAAAGGGATTTAGGAGTAAGAGTAGACTGGTCTGTACACATGGACATGCAAACAGCCACACACACACAGTTATAGATGGACAGACAGCCAGCCAGCCAACCAGCCAGCCAGAGTTGCAGATGGACAGTGTAATGTAACTGACTCTTCACCAGCGCATACATAGTAGAGACAATTACTGAGCATGTTACTTACCTGGTGATCTTATGGGAATAAAGGCACTGCTTCATGAATATAATGAATTAATATATAAAAGTATTTCATTTCTGCAGCTACTTTTTTCCTACACCAAGAGGGTAAGTGAGGAGAAAGAAAGACCTCAAACTGGTTGGAAGAGAAGGTGGTGGAGGAGCCCTCTGTATTTCCAGGCAACACCGACAGGCTCTTGGTGCAGGAGTGGAGACGACGACCTTTTGTGTCTGCTGCGCTTGGTAGTGCTGGAATTAAGGTGCCGGTGTTGGAGAAGTCACGGGCAGCCTCCAGCCTCATCTTCCGTCAGTGGAGTTTGGACTGCTTCTACAACAGCAGCTGGATCTACCGGTCAGGCTTGACGACCTCACTGCAGAGTGTCGGGAGAGCTCGTCCCTTCATGGTAACACAGGGAGCAGAGAGGACAAGGATCACAACAACCGTCTCAGACAAAGAAGACAAAACTGATATATAAAGACTATAAAGTAGGGACGATCGCTTGATGCTGTGTCGAATTACGTTTTCGAGCTGCATCAAAACAGCAGTTTGGAGTCTCGCACAAAACACAGGCCATCATGTGATTGCTTAAAAAGAAGCGTGGTTGCGTCACTGACATGCAGTCACGTTTCAAGCACATCAATTCCCCGGTCCCACTGTAGACCCGAGCATAACAAACCAAATATAAACGGATATACAAACAAAAGATTACATAAAAAATAATGTTCAATGAAAAGAAACACAAGCAGACATCACTGTATGGTGCTCCGGTTTCAGTTTGGACAAAGCTTATGGACACACAAGTGACTCAGGCAATGGAGGTGAAGCTGAGAAGCCTCGACTCCTCTCCCAGAAGCTCCCATAAAAGATTGAAATTTAGCTTTGGCCAGCGGTAGTCACCGCCCATCCAGATCTACGCTGATAGTCAGTGTGAGTTGAGGAACTGTCAGTAAAACTAGTACATTCTTAAAAGAACATTCTCAATTAGTGCAGTTTCAGCAAAAGTTAACTTCAGAAGCACAGGGAAAATGCATAGCCATCCTAGATTTAATATATTAAAGGTCATCTTAAAATGCATGTGATCTATTAATGGACAAAGACTAAATGATTACGCTCTGACTGGACTTTTAGAAGCACAAATAACCTGTAGCCTACACACTTCAAGGAGAAGAAATTACATTTTGTGGACTATATATGTTGACAGAAAGCAATCTGAGAACCAGCTACGTGTTTTAAAGCTCCCACAGTACAGAGAAAAGCCTTCGGTATCTACACTGGACGATTAAGGAACGGTTAGCAATGTGACTGTGAAACTCTGACTGAGAACACAGGGCCATTGATTAGCAGTGCTGACACAGAATAAGGGCATTTGACTGCGACTCTTTGTTCTAGCGTCTACGGCGAGAGACTGGATCTTAGGTGTTGAGTATATTGATGCATGCAAACACATATGAGTACTTCATTGACAATTACTGCTTTAGGGACTAGAGATCATATATTTAACAGGGCAAATTCGAAGCGAGAACTGCTTTTACTCAGAAATCCGGAGGAATTTATGTTAATTTTTTTATTTTTGAAGCAAATTTTCTGAGGTCACAATTACAAACCATGCAGGGGACAGACAGTCTTGATATGGCAGGGTTTGTCGAGTAAATCATGTAAATCACTTACCTGCCCACTATCTATTTCACTAACCTGACTGGGAGGGGCCAGACAGTCCTGACGTAGCACCTTCTTGGTGTTCCTGGAGAGAACGATGGACCCCAGGTCGCTCAAGTCCAGACTCTCACGAAAGCTCTCCCAATTCTCTATGAAATCAGCGCTGATGCACCTGTTCCGCAGCCAGCAGTGGAGCATAAGGAGCTGGGTAAACGGCTCGCTCACTCGTTGGTAAGTGGTGTCCAGAAACAGAATAGTGGAGAACGTTAGTGCCGAAACCGCCTGACAACATACAGGACATGAGCACCTGAAAAAAAGGAGATTGTGGTGTTATTCGTTGAGTACTTTTCACTGTTTTAAAGTAGAATCTCCAACAATGAGAACACCACCCTGAGGAGTTGTCCTCGGTAAAGGAACAGGTGAAGAAGGTGAAGAGCTGAGGACCTCGAACCGGTACACAGAGGTGAAAACCAACTATGATGGAGAAACCCTTGGCTTTTTTCCGGCCACGCTGACGCAACCGACGGTCAGTGAAAAAGATTATTGTACTGTAACACAGGGAGAAGAGAGCACAAGCATCACAACAACTGGCTCAGATGAAAAAAAAAAACAAAGCTGATAAAGGCTATACAGCAGGAATGGTCGCTTGATCAAATTGATACCATTGGAGTTATAGAAATTCTAATTCTGTGTCTACTGACGTTCACAGCTACGAATAACCAGGATTATACTGCATGTGTGGTTGTGTGATCATAAAACCACTATGCTAGCTTTTCCCAGCCAATTTGTTTGATTCTGATTGGAGCAACACTGTTAAGGGAAGATTGGAGCACAATCTGCAGATCATCAATTACATGCTCTAGATCTTTAAGATGAAATGGGAAGGAGATGGAGAACTCTGGAAGGTCATTAATGAAAACACTAGCTGCAATAGCTAAACCCTGGGGAGTCGATGCATTAAGAATGAAACAGCGATGGCCTCTGAACTCTCACCAAGGACGTGACGAACAGCCAAAAATACGATACCAAGTTCCCCATTAAAGAGTACAGTAGGCTTTATTACCTGAATGTCACTGTAATTATGGTAATTTGATATCTGAGGAGACATAACCTTTTTTGCTGGTGACGAGTTTGGAGTAAAAGGCAGAGGTTTCCTGCTGAGAAACATTCTTAACTGCACCGATAACCAAAAAGAGTAAATAAATTAAAAAAAAAAAAAAAAAAAAAAGGACCAAACTCGATTAGGAGTTCTAGCCAGCTACAACCGAGCCCATGAATGGAGTCATGTGACTTCCTTTAAAGCAGTTTTCTGACGATCCAATCACAAACCACGTAAGGACAGACAGTCTCCATACTGCAGGCCCTTTCCTGTGCGGGAGTGGAGGCAAAAACCCTCTGTGTCCAGAGCAGCCTCCAGCCTCATCTTCCGTCAGTGGAGTTTGGACTGCCTCCAACAGCAGCAGTCAAGCTCGATAACCTCCTTGCAGAACGCCTAGAGATCTCGCTCCTCAGCAGTCGCCAAGTTTCTCCAGAGTAAACAGACAGAAAAGCAAACAGTCAGTGAGAGAGTACTGTACAGTAAAACAGGGAGCAGAGAACACAAGGATCACAACTGTCTCAGATAAAGAAGACAAAGCTGGTATTAAAGACTATAAAGTAGGGACGGTAGCTCGAAGGTCTGTGTCCAATCACGCCTTGAGCTTCTAAAGCAGCATTAACCGCATTAAAAACAAAAATGAAACAAACATAGAAAATGTGTAAGATAGAATAACTGCATGATCACAGGTAGATCACTAATATTGCAGTTCCACTGGATTTAGAATGAAAGGTCAATCAATAAAAACGTCCCTTTTGTTATGACAGACAGATGCAGATCCATATGGGCTTATATTCTCTCTTCTCTCCTGTACATAAGACACACTCCTGAACGGATTCTTTTTTTAGACAAAAAGCTTTTTCCTTTAGTGAGTACTTGTGAGAATCAGACAATATTAATATCTGATCATCAGACTGCTGCAAAACAATTCCATCATTTGATGATGAAGATATGTCAGGTGTCAAGTCGGAAATATCCACATCGTACACATCCTCATTTTTCGTACACTTCTGTTGTGCTCTTGTGGAAACCATCTGAAGCACTTCTGCATTTCCTGACATAGCTGTTTCTGGCCACCTAATCTGTGAATGATTCCGAGCAGATATTGCACCCTAAGAGTTGCCGGATTAGGTACAATTGGACCAGCAGGATATACTGCTGCATTTACCGCTCTCAGAGGACTATTCACCAGTGAATATTCACATGCAACAATGGCTTCACTTTCCAAAAGGGAATTTTTAATTTTGGATAACCCTTCTTCTGCTTCCTTGGACATGGGGCAATGAGCATGGCATGAGCATCAGCTGTTTTGCTTGCACCACTTTACCCAGAGATGCACCCTTTATTGACCCAATATCATTCATTTTGAGACCAGAAATGTTTTGGAATTTTGTCAACAAAAACTGCTAAGTCATTAGTCTCAGTCTCATCATTTTCACTTGGCAGCTCAGATCTTGACCGTGTAACAGAAGAATAATCAATTATTTGTACCCTCAATGTATTTATACTGGGTACAAAACAACAACAATATTGTTTCAGCTGCTACCTTTTGTATCCACAATATGTTCATACATATAGTCAACACCATTTGGAGACAAATAAAACAAAGTTGACAGACCTCCATGTGACTCATCAGGTTCTCTGCTCTGTCAGATCCCAAGAATATTCTACTGGGTCTATTTTAAGTGGAAATATCCCTACACTAGGACCAGCAGCAGAAAAACCTGAATCTGTACATTGTAGGTTTAGACTGAAAGCTCCCAATAAGTCACGTCCTAGTAAATTCACGGGGCAACATGTGAAGACTATAAACCAGTGTTTTACTGTTCTATTACCCAATTTCACCTTCACGTGTTTCTAACTGTGAGACTGAAATGATCATCTTAAGGCAATGCTTTGGACATCTTCGTCCTTTGAGTCCGGATTGCTGCAAAAAGTCAATGGCCTAAAACAAATTTAAAAATTAAAATATCAAAGGGATCCAGGTTAAAGTAACCTGAAGGTCTAAGAATGTGGCGTCCCGTAAATCCGTAAGGCAAATGGTGTAATTAATTTACTTAGTCACCTCGGGTACAGAGACTCAGAGTCCGTAGAGCGCCTGAATTGACTCAATCACTCATTGGGATGTGGGCGGCCACCTCTGTCGGTTTCTGATCCCGTCTCTGAAAACTCTGGACCCAGAGGAATATTGGGATCTCTGTGGAACCTCCAAAACTGTGGTGGTGGGATTTATCGATTATCGATCAGCCAGTCTTAGGAATGTAGTGAAACACTTTAATCCTGCAGTAAACGTAATGCTGGTGGAAGGCTTAGAACCGAGTCTGACAATAAAAAAACAAAAACCCTGTATTAAAGCAGCAGTAGGTGGAGGATCCATGTGTCCATCAATATATTTACTGAATGGTGGTAAAATATTGTAGATAACACTCCTCATCTACAGGTTTAAACACATTATTAATTCAATTTAAAATAGTGCATTCCTTACACTGGACTAAGACAAGGCTGGAAAATTTTGTTAAAACATGAATCTAATGTGTGATAGATGTCAAACAGAATCAACACAGGCACACGTTCTGGTTTTGTCTAAAAATGACTGACTTTTGGAATTATGTTTTCAACTTCTTTTCAGGAGTCTTCAAACAGCCGATCCAGCCTTTCCCTACAACAGCAATATTCGGGGACTCCTCAAGGGCTTTATTTGGGGAAAAATCTTGTTCATGGCCAAGTGATGGCTAAGACTGCTGAGATTACTTAAAGTGAAAGAGAAAAACCCTCCTACCTAAAATTGGGTGCAGTGGTAAATGTAATACTACTTGGCAACCTGTCTTGACTTAAATTGACAATATGGACTCTGATGATTAATTGGCTGGTTAGTACCCAGTTTGAAATCTATTTCTCTATTTAAAATTCTGCAGTTATTTACATTTACTCTCTTACCCTTTGTAAATTTGGAACTTGAATGTGCTTTTATAACTTAATATGCAAAAATTACCTGAACTGAGTTAGTGTTTTAAGTTAATCATGAATGCAAAAAGACTCAGCTTCCAGGGGACCCTGTGCGAACTGATTATATGACCCCCACCAATGTAATAAACAGACCTACGCCCTTGATTTAATTTCACAGAGATCTAGTGAACTAAGGTGGTTAGCAGTCATAACCTTATTGACAATGACAGCTTTAGGGGCTAGAGATTGCATATTTAACAGCCCAAACGCGAAACTGCTTGTACTCGGAAAAATAGAAGAATTTATATAAATTCTAATAAGATTTTTAAAGCAGATTTTCCAACAATACAATTACAAATCACGACAGTCTCAATACTCAGATCTCTGCGGTAGAAGACCGGACACAGTCAAAAGCTCTCTCAGTTCTCTACGAAGTCAGCGCAGACGGACCTGTCCCGCAGACAGCAGTGGAGCGCGAAGAACTGAGGAAAAGGCTCCCTCACTCGTCTGTAAGAGGGCAGGGGGCTGAAGACGATGATCCTGATGTCTGGCTTTTTCCGAACAGTGTCCAGAAGCGTACGTAATCGTGGAGAACGATAGTGCCAAAGCCACCTGGTGACACCCAAGACACGGGCATCTAGAAAACAGGAGACTGTGGCATTACTCTTTAGGGTCGATACTTTTAAGGGTTTTACAGAAGAATCTCCAACGGTGAGAACACCGCCCTGAGGAGCGGTCCTCAGTGCTGGAGCAGGTGAAGAGCCGAGGTCCTCGAACCAGTTAGCAGAGGTGAAAAATGGCTGTGGTGGTGGAGGAGCCCTCTGCTTTTCCCAGGCCACTCTGATGCTTCAGGTCCTCTCAGGTGCTGGAGTGGAGACAACGACGACCCTCTGTGTCTGCCAGTAGTGCTGGAATTAAGACGGTCGCGTTGGAGGAGTCACGGGCAGCCTCTAGGTCGTCTTCGTCTTCTGTCGGTGGAGTTTGGACTGCCTCTACAACAGCAGCTAGAGTAACACAGGGAGCAGAGAGCACGAGGATCACAACAGCGGTCTCAGATAAAGACGACAGAGCTGATATTAAAGATTATAAAGTAGGGACAGTCGCTAGACCAAACTGATACCAATCAAGTCAGAGAAATTCTAATTCTGTGTCTCTATTGACGTTCAAAGCTACAAATTAACGCTTTCATTCAGATTGGAGCAACATTTTCAAGGCTAGAACGGAGCACAGTCTGCAGATCATCTGTTACATGCTCTAGATTTTTAGGGTAAAATGGGAAGGAGATGGAGAAATCTGGAAGGTTAATAAAACACTAGCAGTCGAGCCTTTATGATAAAAGGTTTAGCAGCAAACCCGCCTGTGTGTCGGCCAAGACGCCAAAGACACGGAGACTGGTGATGTTCTAGATATTGTTGTATTTAAGGAGATTGGGGATGTCAATGAGGCTGAAGCATGGAGCACTGGGCATTAGAAATATGAGTGTTATGGGTGAATGATGAATAAGTAAGGAAGAATTTAGGACAGGCTGATGAATAAAGACTGAAATAAACAGAATACATGCACAATATTAAATAAAAGTTCAGAAAGGCTCCAGGTCTATATCACAGTGCTACTAAATTACTAAAATTACCACTCAAAGCTTATATCAAGACACCAGCTTTAACCTAACCTAAAACAGCTCAGTAGCGTGAAACATGAAGAAATAACAGAAACCATGAATATGAAGTAATACATAGGTAAATACTGAAGCTACACTGCTAAGGAGATAGCTAGCATAGCAACAGAACTAAGCCATTCCTAAACTAAATGAACAGCAGCTTACTTCGTGTCACAGACTCTAAATTAAAGGCACCCACAGTCACACAGCTTGAGCAGTTTCTAAAGTTCAGTCTTCCAGAGGAGCTACAGAGCTCGGTCACACCGGCTCGTTTGCCCTGCGCACTGCTACAAGACCACTCTGCTGCTTTACAGCGGAGGCTCCTGATTGGCTGAGACTCCGCATTATATACTGACCAATGCGGCTGAAGCTTCATGAATATTAAATGAGGTCACTAATTTAAGGAGCTTTTGGACAGATCCAGGGTTGGAGATCCACTCAGACATTTACTGAGGATTACTCAGATGCAGTCTGTGAACTTCCTGAAAACTAAAGGTGAAACAGTTAAAGCTACTGAGAGATGTTTGGCCGATTCGTCTCCAAATGAAACAGTAAAATGTATTTGTTCACATAATGCTTCAGAGTTCACAGCAACAGATTTACAGTCATTGCTCTGTAAGCAGGGGATAAGGTGTGAGACCTCAGCAGCTATATATATGTATTCAATGATTTACACAGAAAACAGCTGACCATTCTGTTTACAAACACATTGAAATCAGGAGGATAATACTTATTCAAATAAGTTTAAAACTCCTGCTGTGAATAAACTAGAAAAATCCTCTATGCTCCTTAAAGTCTATTACTAAGCACAATGTCCCCAAGCTGAGGGGGTAGATCTGGATTCAAAGCAATCTAGGTAAAATGTTCATCTTGATTACATTATTATTATTGTTATCCCAAGGTATCTAAAACCAGTGTTTGTCAACTGGAATGTTAGATTTAGTTTAATATAATCCGGGACATTCAGCTGAATAGCTGTAGACCTGCCAAAATTGACTTTATAGCCAGATAGCACACTATAATTAGCGATTACGTTCCTGATTTCAGGAACAGACGTCACTGGATTCTTTAAATACAGAAGTAAATCGTCTGCAAATAATGAGATACGATGATCTGCTTCTCCCACTAAAACTCCTGAAATAATGAAACTAGATGTAAATGTATTCAGCAAGGAGTTCTATTACTAATGCAAAATGCAATGGTGAAAGAGAGTAGCCTTGTCTGCAGCGTCTTCTAAATGGACAAACATTAGATATAAGACCGTTGGCATTTATGGAGGCGGTGGGGTATATTTATAAAATTATTCTCCAATACGATTTTCTCCAGTAGTGCAAAAAGAAAATTTCACTCAACCCTGCTGAACGCTTTCTCAGCATCTAAGGAAACAAAGTAGAGTCTTTTCTTTTGTTAAGAAGGTTTATAACAACATTACGAAGGCGGTGAACTTTATCGGATTCATATCTGGATTTAATGAATCCCGTCTGATCAGGTTTAATGATGTAGGGAAGAAATGTTTCCAGTCGGGGAGACAGTGCTTTAGTTAGAATTGTGTAATCTACATTAAGTAGACTAATGGGTCGATAGGAAGCACATGCTGTTGGGTTTTTGTCCTTTTTTAACAGCAGACCATTTGAATTTTCCTCAAGATTATTATTAATCATGAGCATAAAAATGGGGCATAAATCTGGGAAAAACTTCTTGTAAAATTGGACTGGATATCCGTCAGGGCCAGGAGCTTTTCCTGAGGGCATGGCCCTGATAGCATCCCAGACCTCCTCTGGTGTAAAGGGGGCATTCAAAAAAGTCTGATCAACTTCTGAAACTAGGGAGAGAAATGTAATCTAAGTAATTTGATCTATCCAAATGTGAACTGCTACAGTCTGAAGTGTGAAGTGATTTTAAAAAGTTACAGAAAGTATCATTAATTATGCGAGGGTGGTAGAAAATATAACCAGAAGGAGTTTTAATAGCTTTTACAGATCGTTGAGCATGTTGTAATTAAGCTGGTGAGCTAATAAACGACTGGGTTTATTTCCAAACTGTTTAGAAAAAAATAACAACTTAGAAATATGAGGAGTTTATTCAAGCTTAAGTTTTAATTTAGCATTTACTAGCAGAGACCAGTTTGTATCAGACTGTGTTTGTGTTCTAGCTGCAGCATCTCAGCTTCCAAATCTTTTGTTTTTTTTTTTTCCTGGAGAGAAGCATAAGAGATCAAATGACCTCTTTAAGGCCGTCCCATTTAATTGCACTGGTAACTGGAGAGTTGCAGTTGTCTTGCCAATAATCTGTAATTCTTTAACATAGAAACAAAACGCTTCTTTATTTAGTAAATGTGTTAAATCTCCACTGATTTTAATGCTGTTAAATTTAGCATTACATTCAAATACACTGGACTGTGGTCAGATAAAACCAATTTGACAGACCTTCAACATATGTATAGAGTTAGCAGGAATAAGAAAGTAATCCAGTCTTGAATAGGAGCCATGGGGATGAGAGTACATGCCACTCTGAGCCAAGGCTTTCACGTGTAAAACTTCCGCCATCAGGTCAGTATAGAAGCACAAGGTTGACCCATTATGAGAGATTGAACGTTTCTCCAGCGCAGCTCCTAAAATAACTTCTTTAGTGGTGAAAGTGGACCAGGATGCTCCATGGTGAGCTTTTGGACAAGAATGTTAAAGCCTGTTCAATTTCAATGGGCAGAACACCCATGGGAAGATCCATCTGGAGGAACTTTAACTGTGTGTGTGTGTGTGTGTGGGGGGGGGGGGGGGGGGGGGGGGGGGGGTGACATTGCCCTCTGCATTTTCCGGCAAAACAAACATTTTTTGGACAGTTTTTTTGTGACTTGGGCTCCGTGGTTGTTTAGAGAGTCTTCAGTCGGCAAGTTTTCAACCTCATCCCATCGGTCTTCGGTGGCGGTAACTCGTGCCACTACAGTGGATAACTAAACAACTGTTAATGCCAAATTAATATAAGGTGTGAAATCAGGGTCCAAAATATAGCATCTAGTGGGATCATAACAAAATATAAGATCTTGTAATTATATGGGGCTACCAGAGCCTCCACTGTTGAGGGGCATGAATTGTGAGCACAATTTTCAGACAAATGCTCAGGCATTTACCTTAAAACCTCAATCAACATGCCTGAATCCATTTCAAAATCTAAAAATGCAAGACCACCATCTGACTTACACCTCTGTAAAGTAGATAATTTAATATGAGGTCATTTACCATCTCAAATACACATGGATAGTACCTTAGAGTGTATCCCAATATTTTTATAGGCAGGGTCAAAGGTATCATAACTATAGAAATTCAGTCTAGGTAGAATGTTCATTTTTACCACTACGATCCTGGAGTGCGGTGAGTTAGGCAAGTGTGTCCAATTCAGTATCTATTTTCATTTGTTGTAGTATACCACTGAAATTTTGGAGGACAGTCACTCACTGAGGGACACACGTCTACACCCAAATACCTAAACTAGCACGTTTAAGAGGTTCATCTAGACCATTAAAATGTTCCAGCTCAAGACTCAAAATACCAGAAAGATTAAAAATGAATTCAACAACAAGACCCTTAATTTCCAGACTCCATACAAGAGCCCAACACACCTTAAATACATAAAATAAGTGAACTGCCCAAATACACCCCAGTACTGACAGTTTGATCAAGAAGCAGCTCAATGTTTGGCTGTTAGGGTCGTCTTTCTCCGCGCCCTCCGGGAGAACGAGAATGCACAGGCTGTTCCATCAACCCCGGTCTTGCAGATCAAACACCAACCGTTCCAGAGTGTCCAAACGATCTGAGTGTCCTGATAGAAGTTTATTCTGCTCCCTTTGCTCGCCCATGAGATAGTCTAGCTTTGAACACATTCTGAAACGTAGACATGTGTGTAAAGAATTCTTCCCACATTGCTGAGAGCCACGCCATGACTGTTTTTACCTTTTTTTTTTTTTTTACTGGTGACGTGTTTAGAGTAAAAGGCAGAGATTTTCTGGTGAGAAACATCCTTAACTGCACCAGTAACAAAAAAAAGGAAATAAAATAAGGACCAAACTCGATCCGGAGCTTTAGCCAGCTGCAACCGAGCCCATGAATGTGACTCCCCCTAAAGCAGTTTCTGACGTTACAGTTACAAACCATGCGGGGGACAGAGACGATCTCCATACTGCAGGGTCTGTCTGAGATACTATGAGGGACACTGATATATTACTTTTTAAATCAAGCAGAGAAATGACAGAATAAATGATTATAAAATCCAGTAAATCATGGAAATTAATTACCTGCCCACTATCCAGTTGCCCTGTGGTCCTGTCTTATTCCAAGTGGTGTCCAGAAGTGTGTGGCAGAGCTCCTTCAGGGTCTCGCTGCACTGGGCAGAGAAAAGTGAAGAATGATGGTACCGAAGCCACCTGGCAACATCCCGATACTTTTAAGGGTTTAACAGAAGAGCCTCCAACAATGAAAACACCGCCCTAAGGAGTTGTCCTCGGTGAGGGAGCAGGTAAGGTCAAAGAGCTGATGACCTCACACCAGTTATAGTTGAGGTGAAAACTGGCTGTGGTGATGGAGGAGCCCTGTGCTTTTCCATGTAACGCTGACGTCCCCAGGTCCTCTCCGGTGCGAGAGAGGAGACAACAACCCTCAGTTTCCACCACGACGGTAGTGCTGGATTTAAGATGGCCAGCGTTAGAGGAGTCACCGGCAGCCTCAGGCCTCGTCTTCAGTCAGTGGAGTTTGGACTGTTTCTACAACAGCAGTAGTCAAGCTTGATGACCTGCTTGCAGAACGCCAGGAGATCTCGCTCCTCAGCAGTCGCCAAGTTTCTCCAGAGTAAACAGACAAACACAAACGACAGTCAGTGAGAGTACTGTACAGTAACACAGGGAGCAGAGAACACAAGATTCACAAAAGCTGTCTCAGAGGAAGTAGACAAAGCTGATATTAAAGACTATAAAGTAGAGACGATCGCTCGACACTCTGTGTCAAATCACGTCTCGAGCTTCTAAAGCAGAATCAAATCAAAACTAAACTAAAATAGAAATACAGAAAATGTGTAGGATATAATTACTGTGTTTAAATGTCAATGCTTTTAGCCATTCAACATGATCACGGGTAGATCACTAAACCTTCATTCTAAATAAACTAACTAATTTAACTAACTAATTTAAATCATTAAAAACATCTTTTGTTATGAGACAGATGCAGATCCATATGGGCCTATATTCTCTCTTCTCTCCTGTACATAAGACACTCCTGAACTGATTCTTTTTTTTAGACAAAAAACAAAAAACAAAAAACAAAAAAAAAAAAAAAAAACACCTTTGCTTTTCCAATATTTAGAATCAAGTCTAGATTTTCCCCCTGCCCTCCTTTCTTGCCTAGAGAAATATGCAGTTCACCTTTAGTGACCCAATATCATTCATATCATTCAAAATTCTCGGGTTTAAACAACCCGGAGAGTCAACATATTTCAAGACAATATCTTAGAATTTTTAAAACAAATCTGGATCCAGAGAAGTTCCAAGTTCAAAAAGCCAATGGCCTAAAACAAACTTAAATTAAAATATCAAAAGGGATTCAGGTTAAAGTAACCTAAAGGTCTAAGAATATGGCGTCCCGCCACCTTTTTTTATTTTATTCCAAATTCCTAAGGCAAGCGGTCTAATTCATTTGCTTACAGTCACCTCAGGTACAGAGTCTCGGAGTCAGTAGAGCGCCTGAATTATACCTGATTTACTACTTTTTATACAAGCAGAAAAGTGACAGAATAAATGGGTGAAATCAAGTAAATCATGTAAATCACTCACCTGCCAACTATGCACTTCACTAACTGGACAGTGTGAATAGGAAGGGTCAGTCAGTCCTGGCACCTTCTTGATGTTCCCGGAGAGAACGATGGACCCCAGGCGGCTCAGGTGAAGCTCATCTCTGTGGTAGAGGACCGGACACAGCCAAAAGATTTCCCAGTTCTCTACATAGTCAGCGCAGACGGACCCGTCCCGCAGCCAGCAATGGAGCGCGAAGAGCTGGAGAAGCGGCTCCCTCACTCGTCTGTAAGTGGGCAGGGGGGGCGTAGACGATTCTGGTGTCTGGCTTTTTCTGAACAGTGTACAGAAGCGTAAGCAGTGCTTCTTCAGGGCCACGCTGCATCAGGCAGAGAATAGTGGAAAACGATGGTGCCAAAACCACCTGGCAACGTCCAGGACAGTGGCACTTGAAAAAACGGAGACTGTGGCATTACTCTTTAGGGTCGATGGACCCTATAGAAAATGTGTGGAGGGAGTTAAAAATTGAAAAAAATGTGTTGCCCAGCGACAGCTCCAAAACATCACTGCTCTAGGAATGGAGGCATGGGCCAAAGTACCAGCTACAGTGTGTGCAAACCTGGTGAAGACTTACAGGAAATGTTTGACCTCTGTCATTGCCAACAAAGGTTATGTTACAAAGTATTGAATTGAACTTTTGTTTTTGACCAAATACTTATTTTCCACCATAATTTACAAATATTTTTTTTATCCAGCAAGGTGATTTCCTGAATCTTTCTAAGAAGGAGAACTTGCACAATCAGTGGCTGACTAAATACATTTTTGCCCCACTGTAAGTCTACCCCCAAATACCTAAAGTGGCCCACAACTGGAGGCATTCTTGACATGCGTCCCTTTCTAGGAGAAAGCGATACTGGGCAACAACTAATGCAAAAAGTTGGGTTGTATTAAGGTAATAATGAGATTAAAGCTGTATTAACATTCTTATTAAATTCACCTTTATCGAGGGAGCAATTCATCATTTCTAACAATAAAGTTCCCAATTCTGCCCAGAAGAACAAATAAAATTCATCAGGAATGCCGTCCAATCCAGGAGACTTGCCCTTTTCCATCTGACCGAGGGTCTCTTTCAAATCTAGAGGAGAAATATCCTGATCTAAATAAGATGACTCGTCAGTGGACAATTGTGGCAAATTTAAGTAATGGAAAAAGGGGCAATATTTAAGGTTTTCTTTGGGACATCTGATTTATAGAACTCTGAATAGAGCATCACTGATTTGTGCATGTTCTGTAAGCAGGTCTCCATCATGAGACCTTATTGCTGCAATATTTGAGAATTCCTCATTACTTCTGAAAGTCCACTAGATTTGTAATCAGAGCAAACTTGCACTTTTAAGAGGCTCATTTAGACCAATAAAATGTTTCAGCTCAAGACATTCAAAGCCATAAAGATTAAAAATAAATTTAAGTATATCAAGACCCTTAACTGGTACTGGTAGCCAAACATTGAGCTGCTTCTTCATTAAACTGTTAGGGTCGTCTTTCTCCGCACCCTCCGGGAGAACGAGAATACACAGGCTGTTCAGTCAACCCGGAGTGTCCGGATAGAAGTTTATTCTGCACCCTTTGCTCGCCCATGAGATAGTCTAGCTTTGAACACATCCTGAAATGTAGACGTGTGTAAAGAATTCTTCCCGCATTGCTGAGAGCCCCGCCATGATGGTTTTCTCCAGTGTAGCAGAGGATCCACCATGTTAGATTAAGGCAAGGAGGAGACGGATATTACCGTTTTGGCTGGTGACGAGTTTGGAGTAAAAGACAGAGATTTCCTGCTGAGAAACATCCTTAACTGCACCGGTAACAAAAAAAAAGTCAGTTTTCTGATGCTACAATTACAAACCATGCGGGGGACAGAAACGGTCTCCATGCTGCAGGGTCTGTCTGAGATACTATGAGGGACACTGATATATTTCTTTTTAAATCATGATGAGAAATGACAGAATAAATGATTATAAAATCCAGTAAATCATGGAAATCACTTACCTGCCAACTATCTGACGCATCTGTCCAGCAGCCAGCAGTGGAGATCAAAGAGCTGGGCAAACGGCACGCTCGCTTATCGGTAGGTGGGCAGGAGGTCGAAGACTGTCCAGAAGCGTGCAGCAGTGTTCCTTCAGGACCTTGCTGCATCGGGCGGACAATAGTAGAGAATGATGGTACAGAAGGAGTCACACTGCCAATTCAATTCTAACTTTATTTATATAGAGCCTTTCACAACAAATGTCAAAGTGCTTTACAGAGATCCGGGTCCACACCTCTTATGGTTATGAAGTATGAATAGATGCTGGACATATTCTCAGTGTCTCATTTGTGTGTCTCATTTGTCAGTACATGTAAAAGAGGGGGAGAAAGGGGTTAGGATGGTTGTGTTGGAACTCTGCTGAGTAGTGGGGCAGGCCTGATACCAAGATGCAGGAACTGATCCAAAAAGGGCAACTCCAGACAGGCAGCTCAGGACATGAGGGGAGAGAGACAAAAAGATGAAGATTAGAAGAAGGTTTACGTTTAGTGAGAGACCTGTAGCAGAAATAGTTAGAGAGACCACCACAATAGTAGTAATAAAAAGCCTGTAATCAGAGCAGGACAGAACTGTGGTGTTATGTAATTAAAACAGGACAGAACACAGAACTGGTGAGTTATCTGAAAGCTGGTGTAAAGATAAATGTTTTTAATCCAAATTAAAAGACTGAGAGTGTGTCTGATTCCCGGATATTAACAGGGAGGTTGTTCCAAAGTTGGTGGGCTTTATAAAAGAACGCTCTTCCTCCTGCAATGTTTTTTTCTAATACGTGGGACTGATAATAGGCCAGCATCTTGCGAGCATAGTGTACGTGGAGGGTTGTAAGGTATAAGAAGTTCCTCCAGAAAATGTGGGGTCAGACCATTGAGAGATTAATATGTTAGAAGTAGTATTTTATAATCTATATGAAATTTAACAGGTAACCAGGGTAAGGATGAAAGAACTGGACTAATATGATCAAATTTCCTAGTTCTAGTTCGTACCCTGGCAGCAGCATTCTGAACAAGCTGGAGCTTATAAAGCGATTTACCTGGACTTCCAGCCTAAAGCGCATTGCAGTAGTCCAGCCTTGAGGTTCTGAATGCGTGCACCAGCTTCTTAGCATCCCCCTAGGATAGTACGCGGGAGTTAAGCAATGTTGCGTAAATAAAATAAAGCCGTTTTAAATATACTGCATACAGTGGTATGAAAAAGTTTGGGCACCCCTGATAATTTTGATGATTTTCCTTTAATAAATCATTGGCTGTTCGCATCAGCAACTTCAGTTAAATATATCATATAGCAGATGAACACAGTGATATTTGAGAAGAGAAATTAAGTTTATAGGATTTACCTTGTTTTATTGATTTGAATACCTTTAGTACTAATTATTGGAACACAATTTGTTTTGTAAGCTCATTGACCCTTGACCTACATATACAGGGGAAACCAATTATGAGAAGGAGGTTAAGGTCTTTCTCCTCTTTGCATCTTCTCTAAAGAGTGGCAACATGAGAGCCTCAAAACAACTCACAAATGACCTGAAAAAAATTGTTCAACATCATGGTTTAGGGGAAGAATACAAAAAGCTCTCAGATTTCAGCTGTCAGTTTCCACTGTGAGGAACATAGTGAGGAAATGGAAGACCACAAGCACAGTTCTAGTTACGGCCCGAAGTGGCAGGCCAAGAAAAATCTCAGATAGGCAGAATTGAAGGATGGTGAGAACAGTCAGTCAACCCACAGACCAGCTCCAAATACCTACATCATCTTGCAGCAGTTGGAGTTACTGTGCATCGTTCAACTATTCAGCACACTTTGCACAAGGAGAGGCTGTATGGGAGAGTAATGCAGAAGAAGCCTTTTCTGCGCACAAGCCACAAACAGAGCCGCTGTAGGTCTGCTAAAGTTCATTTGGACAAGCCAGCTTCATTTTGGAATAAGGTGCTGTGGGCCGATAAAAACTAAAATTGAGTTATTTGGACATAAGGGGCTGTATGCATGGTGGAAAGAGAACAGCATTCCAAGACAAACACTTGCTACCCACAGTAAAATCTGGTGGAGGTTCCATCATGCTGTGGGGCTGTGTGGCCAATGCAGGTACTGGGAATCTTGTTAAAGTTGAGGGTCACATGGATTTCAGTCAATATTAGCAGATTCTTGAGAACAATGTTCAAGAATCAGTGAGAAAGTTGAAGTTGCGATGGGGCTGGATACTGCAACAAGACAATGACCTTAAACACTGTTTAAAATCTACTAAGGCATTCATGCAGAGGAACAAGTACAACGTTCTGGAATGGCCATCTCAGTCCCCAGACCTGAATATTACTGAAAATCTGTGGTGTGATTTAAAGCGGACTGTTCATGCTCAGAAATCATCAAACCTGACTGAACTGGAGATGTTTTGTAAAGAAGAATGGTCCAAAATACCTTCAACCAGAATCCAGACTCTCATTGGTAGCTGAAGGAAGCGCGTAGAGGCTGTTATTTCTGCAAAAGGAGAATCTACTAAATATTGATGTAATTTTTCTTTTGGGGTGTTTAAATTTATGCACCTGCTTAATTTCGTTTAAATAATTATTGAAAACTTTCTGCAAATCCTATAAACTTCTCAACCATCACTGTGTTTATCTGCTATAGTATATATTTAACTGAAAATGCTGATCCGAATAGCCAATGATTTACTTTCACTTTCCTCATCTGCACGCTCTACATCTCCCACAATTAAAACGAGCATATTCTCTCCTACCTTCAATCTTGCCTGCTCCAGAGTTCCCTGCCTCAGTCCTGCACTACATTAACTGAGCTGTAATAATGTCTCCTGAAGCCGCTTCTCCCAATCCGCCAAGTTCTTCTCTGCATGTTTCACAGAGCCACCAAATCAGAGCAATCCTCGTCTTCCCGGCTGATGCAAGTTTGTTTTGTTTGAATGTCTGTTGAGAGAACAATGCAGCTAAAGACCATATTTATACCTGTTTGTTTTACGTCACTCTGTGTCCGTCTCCGCGGCCGGCTCCCCCAGCAAACTTCCAATGCCTTTACTTTAATCTGTCAGACAGCCTGATAGCCCTTGTTTTTTTCTAAAGAGAGCCATCTATCTATCCATCTGTCTATACACACAAACAAATTATAGACGACACCTTTATACTTAATAAATCATCATTTTAACACAGTATCAATCTCATGTGTATAGTCTGAACTCTTTATTCTTTATTATAAACTCTGCTCCCTTGTCTTAGCCTTTAAACCTCGCTTTACAATCTTTAGAAAAAAATAAAGAAAAAAAAGAAAATCAGTTGAACAGTACTATTAGAATTAAATATATCTAAAATCAAATGTATCTAAAATCTATCCTAAAATTCTCGGGTTTAAACAACCTTGAGAACCAAAATTTCCAAGACAAAATCTTAGAATCTTCCAGTTTAAAACAAATCTGGATCCCGAAAAGTTCACAGTGTAGACAACTGAGAGACAGAAATGATCTTGAGGCAATGCTTTGGACATCATCATCCTTGGAGTCCGGATCACTGCAAAACGTCAATGATCTAAAACAAATCTGAAAATTTAAATATCAAAAAAGATCCGGGTTAAAGTAACCTGAAGGTCTAAGAATATGGCGTCCCGTCTCCTGCTGTTTATTCTAAATTCTTAAGACAAGTGGTCTAATTAATTTACACAGTCACCTCGGGTACAGAGTCTCGGAGTCAGTAGAGCGCCTGAATTGACTCAGAATCACTCATTGGGATGTCGGCGGCCGCCTCTGTCTGTTTCTGATCCTGTCTCTGAAAACTCTGGACCCAGAGGAATATTGGGATCTCTGTGGAACCTCCAAAACTGTGGTAGTGGGATTTGCTTCTCCGCACTTAAAGAATCAACTCGATCAGTCAGTCTTAGGAATGTAGAGAAACACTTTAATCCTGTAGTAAACAACCTGTGATGAGGCTGGTGTGAAGTTGATAGACTCCATTGTTTCAAAGTAACAAAAGCCACCATCTGTCCGTTTCTGAAAACAACGTATACATAGAATATTAAAACGCCTGAAAAGATTCCCCCACAATATTGCAGCGTCGACGTACAAGTAAACCAGATTCATCCATTAGATTTTTTGCGACACAGATGGAATTTGGCTTCCCCCTGTAACCCAGCTGTGCAGTGAACATGAACACATGCCTGGAGCGGTGGGCAGCCATTGCTTTGGGCCTCCACAAAAGGTGAAGGCCTTGCTCAGTCGCAGTTTGCCCAGCCCAGGTATCTAACCCACAAAAAGAATCCTACAATCCTCCAATGTGATTTCCTGGATTTTTCTCTCATTTTGTCTCTCATAGTTGAAGGGAACCTATGATGAAAATTACAGATCTCTCTCATCTTTCTAAGTAGGAGAACTTGCACAATCAGTGGCAGACTAAATACTTGTTTGCCCCACTGTATATTTAACAGCCCAAACTCAATGAGGAACTGCTTGTACTCGGAAAGATGATCGAATTAATATAAATTTTATATAAATAGATTTTTAAATTAGATTTTCCGACGTTACAATTACAAACCATAACAGTCTCAATACTGCAGGATTTGTCTGAAATACTATGAGTGACACTGATGTATTACTTTTTAATACAAGCAAAAGAATTACAGAATAAATGGGTGGAATAAAGAAAATCATGCAAATCACTTACCTGCCAACTATGCAGTTCACTAACCAGACAGTGTGACTGGGAAGGGCCAGTCAGGCCTGGCACCTTCTTGATGTTCCCGGAAAGAACGATGGACTCCAGGCGGCTCAGGTGAAGCTCATCTCTGCGTTAGAGGAACGGACGCCACGCTGCATCAGGAGGAGAATAGTGGAGAATGATGGAGCCAAATTCACCTGGGGAAGTACAGGACACGAGCACCTGGAAAACAGAGACCGTGGCATTACTCTTTAGGGTCAATTCTTTTTAAGTGTTTTACAGAAGAATCTTCAACAGTGAGAACACCGCCCTGAGGAGTCGCCCACTGTGCTGTAGCAGGTGAAGAGCCGAGGTCCTTGAACCAGTTAGCATAGGCGAAAAATGGCTGTGGTGATGGAACGCAGGACGCTTCCAGGTCCTCTCAGGTACAGGAGTGGAGAGGACGACCCTGTGTCTGCTGCACCGGTAGTGCTGGAAAGTAGACCACGGCGTCACAGGCAGCATTCCAGGAGTCACGAGCAGCCTCTAGCCTCGTCTTCAGTCGGTGGAGTTTCGACTGCCTCTACAACAACAGCTGGATCTGCCGTAATAGCTTGACAACCTCCTGGAGAGCTTGTTCCTCCATGGACATCTCTGAGTAAACACAGACAACGGTCAGTGAGAGAGTACTGTACAGCAACACAGGGAGCAGAGAACACAAGGATAACAAGACAAAGCTCATAAAAAAGAACATATATCCACAAAAATGGTACCAAGTTCCCCATTAAAGAGTACAATAGGCTTTATTACCTGAATGTGGTCAATGATCACAGTGGTGATGGTTGCAGTGTGTTACAATATTCAAACACAGCATGAAATCCTTGTTCACTGTAATTACTAAGTTTTACATTATGCAGTAGAGAGCATGAAGATCAAGGGTAAGATTGATCAACTGAACTGTGAAGTCTGCAGACAAGAGAAATCTGCTCAGAGTAGAAACAGGACCTGATGCACGAGCAAAAGCAGTACTTGAACTAGAACATAAGAACCTACGTAGATGGTCCTATAGAGCGAAACATGGATCACTGGCCATTAGAAATATGACAGCGTTCTGGGTGAATGATGAATAAGTGAGGAAGAATTGAGGACAAACTGATGAAAAAGGACTCTGAAATAAACAGAATA
Source organism: Salminus brasiliensis (assembly GCF_030463535.1). NCBI lineage: Eukaryota > Metazoa > Chordata > Actinopteri > Characiformes > Bryconidae > Salminus > Salminus brasiliensis. The sequence continues at coordinate 19,511,202 of NC_132891.1, forward strand.
CTTACACACATGACAGATAGAAGCTAGAAATTTATTTTAGTGTGTTCCAGAACACCAAACCCAGACTGACCAGTCAGTGGCATATGATGATTTCCATGGTGAGAGGTGTCTGGAGGAACCTGAAAATGTTACCTGATTATCTAGATGAAAATGGCTTTACACAGAACCCAGCTGACCATTCTGTTTACAAACACACTGAAATCAGGAGGATAATACTTATTCAAATAAGTTTAAAACTCCTGCTGTGAATAAACTAGAAAAATCCTCTTTGCCCCTTAAAGTCCAATTACTAAGCCCAATGTCCCCAAGCTGAGGGGGTAGATCTGGATTCAAGGTGAGTGGTGACCATAAAGTAATACAATTAGAGACTTTAATATATTTTCTAGCGTCTCTCCAAGAAAGCAACGTATTGTACACTACAAAGTTATCAGAGAGAGACGGTATTTGCTCAAAATTATAAATACATGGTAGGGAAGTTAGGGATCTAGGATGATGTGTGATGAAGTCAGTGGTAGCTGACTCCTCACCAGCCCATACACAGCAGAGACTTGTGACTCTGACATATTACCTACCTGGTGATCCTGGGGGAATGAGGGTGCTGGTGAGTGGGTCTTCTAGGAGCCGGCAGGAACCACGGTTAACCTAGAAGGAGTAAAACACACAATCAATAACCCTAGGATATACATATAATTCCAGCTAGCATAATTTACCGGTATACATCAATATGGCCATAAACACCTAAATAATAATTGTATATAAGATGTGTAAATAATGTCCATGTTATCTGTTGTATTGTCATTGTTTCTGATGACCACCCCCTTAGTAGACACTTGGTCCACTCCAGGCTGAGGAGGGAGGAGCAGAATAAGCTGAAGCAGAAGTAGACGTCTGTGAGGCTTTGCAGCCCTCAGATGAAGACTGCTGAGGCCTTGTTGTACAAAGTGTGTGTAATCTAGCTCTTGTGTTGTGTTTTTGTTGTGTGTACTTTCGTTTGATTTTTGCACAAATTCAACATTAAATATCACTGGAACTTACCTGGAAGTGTTTGGCTGTATCCTTCTGGTGAACTGTCCTTCATGTCCGCTTAAAGCCACGCCATCACCACCACAACATGAGCATTTCTATACTGACCCACAAAGAGTCTAATCTATTTAGACTTAGAAGGATTTTAATCTGAGCTTTTTATTACCCCCAAAAAATCTGCTTATTAACTGATTTACCTTTTTAAAAAAAGATGGGGGTCAAACGACAAGGTAGGTTTTGAAATAAAAAGCAATCTAGGTAAAATGTTCATCTGGACTACACCAATTCTGCTCAAAGGGGGTCAGGGGTAATTGTTAAGCCAAGGTATCCAAAGCCAGTATTTGTCAACTGCAATGGTAAATTTAGTTTAATGTAAACCAGGACATTCAGCTGAATAGCTGTAGACCTGCCACAACTGCCAGATAGCACACTATAATTAGTGATGAAGTTTCTGATTTCAGGAACAGACGTCACTGGATTCAAAAAAGTCTGATCAAATTACTTGGATAACATTTCTCTCCCTAGAGTCTCAGAAGCGATTTTAAAAAGTTACAGAAATTATCAGTAATTATGCGAGGGTCGTAGGAAGCATCACCAGAAGGAGTTTTAATAGCTTTTATAGATCGTTCAGTCTGTTGTAATTAAGCTGGTGAGCTAATAAACGACTGGGTTTATTTCTAAACTCATAGCATTACTTAGAAAAAAGTAACAACTTAGAAATATGAGGAGTTTATTCAAGCTTAAGTTTTAATTTAGCATTTACTAGCAGAGACCAGTTTGTATCAGACTGTGTGTGTGTTCTAGTTGCAGCATCTCAGCTTCCAAAATTTAGTTTTTTTCTGGAGAGATACATAAGAGATCAAATGACCTTGCAAAGTGTCCCATTTAACTGCACTGGTAACTGAAGAGTTGCAGTTGTCTTGCCAATAATCTGTTATTCTCTTTAACATAGAAACAAAACGCTTCTTTATTTAGTAAATGTGAGTTAAATCTTCACTGAGGTGATTTTAATGCTGTTAACTTAAGCGTTACATCCAAATAGACTGGACTGTGGTCAGATAAAAACTATTTTGACAGACCCTTGACATATGTATACAGTCAATAGGAATAAGAAAGTAATCCAGTCTTGAATAGGAACCATGGGGATGAGAGTACATGCCACGCTGAGCCAAGGCTTTCACCTGTAAAACTTCAGCCAACAGGTCAGTGTAGAAGTGCAAGGTTGACCCATTATGAGAGACTGAACGTTTCTTCACTGCAGCTCCTAAAATGACCTTAGTGCTGAAGCGTAGAAAGTGGACCAGGATGCTCCATGAAGCCGGTTAAATTTCAATAGGCAGAACACCCGTGGGAAGATCCATTCAGGAGGGAAATTGGTGTTGGAGGAACTCTGCCAGGGGGACATTGCTCTCTCCATTTTCTGGCAAAACAAACATTTTTTGGACATTTTTTTGTGATTTGGACTTCATGGTTGTTTAGAGTCTTCAGCCAACAAGTTTCCAATCGGTCTTCTGTGGCGGTAACTCGTGTCACTAAAGTGGATAACGAAGCCTCCACTGAGGAGACAGAGACTGCGATATCTTGAAGACGACCCTCCATATTATCCTAAAACCAGCAGATAGATCCGAGTTCAGCATGAAGAGTGGCCATGTTTGGTTGAGTATTAACAGGAATGCTAGCTTCGTCCCCTCAGCGGATTCCAGTACTTGCTTTTTCTGGTCTTTGAGTCTCTGGGAGCGCATAGATCAAAAAATCAGAAAATCTGCAGTCCCACTTCTGACATTCCTATGGCTGATCCTTCTGGGGATAAAGAGACTAAACCGAGGTGGAGTGTGAATAAACCGGGACAGACACGGTCCAGATACCGCAGGGTTTGTCTGAGATATGAGGGACACTGATACATTACTTTTTAAAACAATCAGAGAAATGACAGAATAAATGATTATAAAATCCAGTAAATTAATTACCTGCCCACTATCCAGTTGCCTACCCTGGGGTCCTGTCTTTTCCGAGTGGTGTCCAGAAGTGTGTGGCAGAGCTCCTTCAGGGCCTCACTGCATTGGGCAGAGAAAAGTGAAGAATGATGGTACCGAAGCCACCTGGTGATGTCCAGCATTCCTGAAAAAAAGACTGAGTAGTTACTCTTTGGTCCCGATACTTTTAAGGGTTTTACAGTAGAACCTCCAACAACGAAAATACAGTCCTGAGGAGTTGTCCTCTGTGAGGGAGCAGGTGAACTCGAAGTAAGTCAAGGTGAAAACTGGCTGTGGTGGTGGAGGAGCCCTTGGCTTTTCTAGGCCACGCCAACGGCCCCAGGTCCTTTCCAGTGCGGGAGTGGAGACAACAACCCTCTGTGACCGCCGTGCCGGTAGTGCTGGATTTAAGATGGCCAGCGTTGGAGGAGTCATGGGCAGCCTCAGGCCTTGTCTTCCATTGATGGAGTTTGGACTGCCTCTACAACAGCAGCAGTCAAGCTTTATGACCTCCTTGCAGAGCACCTACAGATCTCGCTCCTCCTCGGTCTTCAAGTTTCTCGAGTATAAACACAGACAGAAACGCAAACGACGGTCAGTGAGACAGTACTGTACAGTATCACAGGGAGCAGAGAGCACAAGGATCACAACAACTGGAAATAAAAAAAATATATAGAAAAAGTGTAGGATAGGATTACTGCGTTTATATGTCAATGCTTTTAGCCCTTCAACATGATCACATGGTAAAAGGTAGACATGGGACATTGAGCATGGTAAGGCCCATCAGCTGTTTTGCTTGCACCACTTTAACCAGAGATGCACCCTTTATTGACCCAATATAAGATAAGATAAGATAATCCTTTATTAGTCCCGCAGTGGGGAAATTCTCAGTGTCACAGCAGAAAGGGATAGCAGACACTCAGTTACAAAATGTAGATAAATAATTTACACTATATACACAATAAAAATAAGAATTAAAAAAGCAATAACAATATTATTTACAGCAAATGTCTCTTAAATGCACATGGGGGGAGGGGTATTGCACATAGTATTTTTGCATTGAGAGATCTCTGTTCCCTGAACAGTGTGTGTAGTTTAAGTGTGTGTGTATGTGGTCCGCTGGGAGCAGTGCTGGTTGTGGAGTCTGACGGCAGCAGGAAGGAAGGACCTGCGATACCACTCCTTCACACACTTGGGGTGAAGCAGCCTGTCACTAAAGGAGCTACCCAGTGCTGAGTCTCATGCATAGGGTGGGAGCTGTTCTCCAGCATGGATGCCAGCTTGGCCGTCATCCTCCTGTCTCCCACCACCTGCACTGGGTCTAGGAAGCACCCCAGGACAGAGCCGGCCCTCTTTATGAGTTTGTTCAGTCTCTTCTTATCTGCCATCGAGGTGCTACTGCCCCAGCAGACCACTCCATAAAAGATGGCAGATGCCACCACTGTGTCGAAGAACATCCTCAGGAGTGCTCCCTGCACCCCAAAGGACCTCAGTCTCCTCAGTAGGTAGAGTCTGCTCTGGCCTTTCTTGAAGAGTGCAGCAGTGTTGACTGACCAGTCCAGTTTGTTGTTCAGATGAACACCCAGGTATTTATAAGAGTCCACACTCTCGATGTTCAATGATGGAGGTGTCTGCACCTGCGGAAATCCACCACCAGTTCTTTGGTCTTTCCTGTGTTTATCTGAAGGTGGTTCTGCAGACACCAGTCCACAAAGTCCTGAATCAGTTCTCTGTACTCGCTGTCCTCCTCATTGGATATGAGGTCGACGATCGCCGAGTCATCAGAGAACTTCTGGAGGTGACAGGTCGGTGAGCTGTACATGAAGTCAGCAGTGTACAGGGTGAAGAGGAACGGTGCCAACGGTGTCTGTGGTCGGTTGGTGAGGTAGTCCAGTATCCAGTTCGATATAGGTAGGTAGTCCATATCATTCATTCCGAGACCAGAAATGTTTTGGAAGTCAACCAAAGTCATTAGTCTCAGTCTCGTCATTCTCACTTGGCAGCTCAGATCTTGACCGTGTAACTGAAGTATCGTCAATTATTTGTATCCTCAATATATTTATACGCCTCAGTCCGGCAGTACATTAACTAAGCTTGTAACATTGTATCCTGTATTAATTTCACGTGTGTAGTCCAAAACCTTATTAAACTCCGCTCCCTTGTTTTAGAACCATAATAATAATAATAATAATAATAATAATAATATCATCTCCAAAACGTTGCTTTAAAATCTTTGAATTTTCTAAAAAAAAAAAAAAAAAAAAAAAAAATGGATCCCTTTACAAATTTCTCTAGGTTGAACAGTACTGAATTAAATATCCCAAAATCTATCGTCTGAATATCTAGATTCTCAGGGTTGTTTAAACCACAGAATTTTTCAGAGATCAAAATGTATCGCAATTCAACGTTTCCAAGACAACTGAGAGACTGAAATCTTAAGGCAATGCTTTGGACATCTTCATTCTTTGAGTCCGGATCGCTGCAAAAACTCAATGATCTAAAACTAATTTGAAAATGAAAATATCTGGGTTAAAGTAAACTTAAGGTCTAAGAATAAGGCGTCCCGTCTCCTCCTGTTTATTCTAAATTCGTAAGGCAAGCGGTCTAATTAATTTACTTACAGTCACCTCGGGTACAGAGTCTCGGAGTCAGTAGAGCGCCTAAATTGACTCAGAATCACTCATTGGGATGTCGGCGGCCGCCTCTGTCTGTTTCTGATCCTGTCTCTGAAAACTCTGGACCCAGAGGAATATTGGGATCTCAGTGGAACCTCCAAAACTGTGGTAGTGTGATTTGCTTCTCTACGCTTAAAGAACCAACTCCATCAGTCAGTTTTAGGAACAAGGCTTCCCTCCATAACAGCTGTGCAGAGAACACACAGTGGACAGTGAGCATGCATGGTTGGAGCAGTGGGCAGCCATTGCTGCGGAGCTCACAAAAGAAGGTGAATGGTCTTGCTCAAGAGTGGCAGTTTGCAGAGCCCGGGTATCGAACCCACAACGCTGTCATCAATAGCCTGGAGCTCTAAACCCTGAGCCACCACTGCCCCCTACAGCCACCACTGCCCCCTACAGCTGCTTATCGTTACCAGATTGTCGCTATTATTGGGCTTCGAACATCAGGGCTGTTCCTGTGCGTTACGTGCTGCTCTGTTCAAAACTACCCATACCAGAATCTTTGTCTAGCTGTTCACTAAACCAGACTGTGAAACAGTCCCTGAAAATTTGGAAGAGCCTTTTCACTAAATAAATGATCTATATACAGCTCGATGATGAACAACAACATTCACTCCACAACAGCAATATTCAGGGTGACTCCTTAAGGGAAAAATAAAAACCCTCCAACCTAAAACTGGGTGCCATGGTAAATTAAACACTACTTGGCAACCTGTCTTGACTTAAATAGACAATATGGACTCTGAGGATTAATTGGCTGGTTAGCACACAGTTTGAAATCTATTTCTCTATTTAAAATTCTGCAGTCATTTACATTTACTCTCTTAGCCTTTGTGTTTACTTGGACACTTGTATGTGCTTTTATAACTTTTATAAAATTACCTGTATTTTTAGCGCTAGAGTTTAAAATTTATCATAAATGCAAAAAGACTCCAGAGGGCCCTGTGTGAACCGATTTTATGACCCCCACCAATGTAAAACAGACCTAAGCCCTTGATTTAGTTTCACAGAGAGTGAACTAAGGTGGTTCACTTCAGACGGGCCTGGACATGTACTGGCTTAAGCAGGTTGGAGGTTTGGAGTCTGACTGTTTGAGGCTGTGGACAGGTGTCTTTTATACAGATAACTATGTCTAACAGGTTCCATTAATACAGGTAACGAGTGGAGGACAGAAGAGCTTCTTAAAGAAGTTAGAGATCTGCAAGAGCCAGAAATCTTGCTTGTTTGTGGGTGACCAAATACTTATTTTCATCATAACAAAATACATTACAAATAAATTCTTAAAAATGTGATTCCCTGTATTTTTCATTTTGTCTCTCATAGTTGGCGTGTACCTATGATGAATATGACAGACCTAGTAGGAGAACTTGCACAATCAGTGGCTGACAATACTTTTTTGCCCAACTCCTGCTTGTACTCGGAAAGATGGAAGAATTTATATCAATTCTAATAAGATTTTTCGAACCATGCGGGGTACAGACAGTCTCCATACAGCAGGATTTGTCTGAAATACTATGAGTGACACTGATGTATTACTTTTTAATACAAGCAGAAAAGTGACAGAATAAATGGGTGGAATCAAGTAAATCATGTAAATTACTTACCTGCAAACTATGCAGTTCACTAACCTGACAGTGTGAATAGAAAGGGCCTGTCAGTCCTGGCCTGGCACCTTCTTGATGTTCCCGGAGAGAACGCTGGACCCCAGGCGGCTCAGGTGAAGGTCCTCTCTGTGGTGGAAGACCAGACGCAGCCAAAAGCTCTCCCAGTTGTCCACGAATTCAGCACAGATGGACCTGTCCTGCAGCCAGCAGTGGAGAGATAAGAGCTGGGGAAACGGCTCGCTCACTCGTCAGTAAGTGGGCAGGGGGCCGAAGACTATGATCCTCGTGTCTGGCTTTTTCTGAACAGTGTCCAGAAGCATATGGCAGTGCTTCTTCAGGGCCACGCTGCATCAGGAGGAGAATAGTGGAGAACTATGGTGCCAAAGCCACCTGGCGACGTCCAGGACACAGGCACCTGGAAAACAGGAGACCGTGACATTACTCTTTAGGGTCGATACTTTTAAGGGTTTTACAGAAGAATCTCCAACAGTGAGAACACCGCCCTGAGGAGCTGTCCTCTGTGCCGGAGCAGGTGAAGAGCTGAGGTCCTCAAACCAGTTAGCAGAGGCGAAAAATGGTTGTGGAGGAGCCCTCTGCTTTTCCCAACCATGCTGGCACTACAGGTCCTCTCAGGTCCTGTACTACAGGTCCTCCTGAAGAGCTCGTTCCTCCGTGGTCATCTCTGAGTGAACACAGACAGAAACGCAAGCAACGGTCAGTGACACTGTACTGTACAGTAACACAGGGAGCAGAGAGCACAAGGATCACAACAGCTGGCTCAGATAAAGAAGCAAAGCCACAAAAATGGTAACAAGTTCACCATTAAAGAGGACAATAGGCTTTATTACCTGAATGTGATCAATGATCACAGTGGTGATGGTTGCAGTGTTTCACAATATTCAAACAGCATGAAATCCTTGTTCACTGTAATTATGATGTTTCACATTATGCAGTAGAGAGCATGAAGATCAAGGGTAAGATTGATCAACTGAACTGTAAAGTCTGCAGACAAGAGAAATCTGCTCAGAGTAGAAACAGAACCTGATGCACAAGCAAAAGCAGTACTTGAACTAGAACATATGGACCTACAGATCCAGTAAAAAAAAAAAGAAAAAAAAAGGGGGGGGGGGCTGAAGCATAGAGCACTGGGCATTAGAAATATTACAGCGTTCACAGCAAAGGATTTTCACTCATTGATCAGTGAGACCTCGGCACCTTGATCACAACATCTAAAAAACAGCAGAGAAAAAATTGGAGAACCCTATTTATTAGGGAAAGGTTAATGCTAGTAGAGACCAAATTACCTAAAGAATTCTGGACATCTGCTGTAATGACCACTGCAGTCATTTGCAACAAGGACTTAAATAGCCACTAGGCTTGAAATGATAAACAATTTTCTGACGTTACAATTACAAACTACGTTGGGGACAGAGTCTCGATACTGCAGGGTTTGAGATACTATGAAGGACTGATTTATAACTTTTTAATACAAGCAGAGAAATGAATAATAAAGGGTTATGAAATCGAGTAAATCATGTATATTATAATAATTACTAACATCAGCAAGAATAACAGTTTATGACTGCAGACGAGTTTGTTTACAGCACTGAAAATGAATCCAGGGCAGTTTTAGTTATTATATATTAGAAAGGAGAAATATGATGATTCAGCTTTAATAAAAATTTTTGTATTGTGCATGACACCATTCAAGTCAAAGAAATTCTAATTTTGCGTGTTCCTACGAGCCTTGGGATGATAAACAATATCAAATATCGATTTATTAACAATTATCAAATAACCATCATTTAAACAAGTGATAAGTGCAATATTGTCCCATGTAAGTTTTCTTTTTTGGCTTTATTTAACCGTTGACTTGTGCAAGCATTCTATACTATGGTAAACTAAACATTTAGGCTCAAGTAATACAAACCGGATTCCAAAAAAGTTGGGACACTAAACAAATTGTGAATAAAAACTGAATGCAATGATGTGGAGATGGCAAATGTCAATATTTTATTCGTAATAGAACATAGATGACAGATCAAAAGTAATCTGAGTAAATGTAACATTTTAAGGGTAAAATATGTTGTTTCAAAATTTCATGGCGTCAACAAATCCCAAAAAAGTTGGGACAAGGCCATTTTTACCACTGTGTGGCATCCCCCCTTCTTCTTACAACACTCAACAGACGTCTGGGTACAGAGGAGACCAGTTTCTCAAGTTTAGAAATAGGAATGCTCTCCCATTCATGTCTAATACAGGCCTCTAACTGTTCAATCGTCTTGGACCTTATTTGTCGCACCTTCCTCTTTATGATGCACCAAATGTTCTCTATAGGTGAAAGATCTGGACTGCAGGCTGGCCATTTCAGTACCCGGATCCTTCTCCTACGTAGCCATGATGTTGTGATTGCTGCAGAATGTGGTCTGGCATTATCTTGTTGAAAAATGCAGGGTCTTCCCTGAAAGAGATGACGTCTAGATGGCAGCATATGTCGTTCTAGAACCTGAACATAGTTCTCTGCGTTAATGGTGCCTTTCCAGACACGCAAGCTGCCCATGCCACAAGCACTCATGCAACCCCATACCATCAGTGATGCAGGCTTCTGAACGGAGCGTTGATAACTTGGGTTATCCTTGTCCTCTCTGGTCCGGATGACATGGCGTCCCAGTGTTCCATAAAGAACTTCAAATCGTGACTCATCTGACCACAGAACAGTCTTCCATTTTGCCACACTCCATTTTAAAAGACCCCTGGCCCAGTGCAAACGTCTAAGCTTGCTTAGAAATGGCTTCCTCTTTGCACTGTAGAGTTTCAGCTGGCAACGGCGGATGGCACGGTGGATTGTGTTCACTGACAATGATTTCTGGAAGTATTCCTGAGCCCATTCTGTTATTTCCTTGACAGTGGCATTCCTGTTTGAGGTGCAGTGACGTTTAAGGGCCCGGAGATCACGAGCATCCAGTAGAGTTTTACGGCCTTGACCCTTACGCACAGCGATTGTTCCAGATTCTCTGAATCTTTTGATGATGTTAAGCACGGTGGTTGATGATAACTTAAAAGTCTTTGCTATTTTACGCTGGGTAACACCATTATCTTTCTGCGCAACAATGGTGGAATTGGTGATCCTCTTACCATCTTGGCTTCAGAGAGACACTGACACTCTGAGAAGCTCTTGTTATACCCAATTATGTTGTCAATTGACCTAATTAGTGTTAATTGGTCTTCCAGCTGTTCATTATATGCTCAATTTCCTTTTTCCAGCCACTTATTGCTACTTGTCCCAACTTCTTTGGGATTTGTTGACGCCATGAAATTTTGAATCAACATATTTCTCCTTTAAAATGTTACATTTACTCAGATTAAACTTTTGATCTGTCATCTATGTTCTATTACGAATAAAATATTGACATTTGCCATCTCCACATCATTGCATTCAGTTTTTATTCACAATTTGTTTAGTGTCTTTTTAGTAACTTTTTTGGAATCCGGTTTGTAAATAAGCATCCAAGTACAGATGACGCATCATAAATATAAAGTCACCAACTACAGCTACAAATTAACTTTTTAAAAAAGGACTTGCAAATGAACAACTACGCCTCATGTGGCCTTGTCCTGGGTAGACAGTGAAAATGGATGAGCTTGTACAGAAGGGTGTCTCTGCACCAGTTTGGCAATATTTTGGTTTAGATGTTAACAGTGTTACATGCCGTCTATGTAGAAAATGCACCACCACAAAGGGTGGAAATACTACTAATTTACAAGCACATCTGAGGATACATCCAGCTAAGTATGTTAAACTGGGTCCCACCCATAGAAAAGGCAGTTCGTCAAATTAATCAACAATCACAAATGCTTTTGCGAAATATACAAACATACAGCGCAACACACACAAAATAAATAAATAAACAAACAAACAAAACAAACAAACATCGTAAAGGGACTGCCTCCATTCAACACCGTCTAAAAAAAGTTATCATTCAGAGAAATACTACAAACTTTGAACTGGCAATATGAGCTACTGTGCCGGAGATGTAGAATAATGTTCAAGCTAAAGCTGAGTGTTTGATCAAGAGAGCAGAGTTTTACTCACTGACAACTGACATGTGGTCAAGTGCTAATATGACTCTGTACAGGTCACTGACGGTACACTTTATTTTGCTGCAGTGGAAACTCGAAAGCAAATGTTTGAAAGCCGTGTTTTTTCCAGAGAGCCACACTGCAGCCAGTATAGCTGAGGCTCTTCACTCAGTACTCCAGGACTGGAATCTGAACGAGGAAAAATTTACAATACAACAGACAACGCCGCAAATATAAAGTCAGTCGTGAGAGACGAACTTGGATGGAAATGGTTAAATTGCATCAGACATAACCTGCATCTGGGTGTGAAGAATTCAATTCAAGCAGCAAATACAGGGCAATTTTTCTAGAATTAAAGCCTTAGTAATATAATTCTCCTCTGCTGTTGCCACAGATGCAGCAGATCACGTTAAGGACTGCAATAAAATGATCACGTGACCAAACAAAGGTTCACATGGGGAACCTCTTAACTTTACATACTGACCTAGCTGGTCCTATAGATCCAGTGTCCAGAAGAGGGTTGTAGATACACTCTGGCGTTTACTGAGGATTACTCGGGTGCAGTCCGTGTACTTCCTAAAAACTAAGGATGAAACCATAAAAAGCTACTGAGAGATAGTACACACTATCCAAAGAGAGAGAGGAAAGCACCTCAGTACTCAGCTGATTCAGATACTGGAGATCAGACACTGAACAACACTGACTACTGCTACAGGGTCTGTAATGAACCACAGAGCTTTAAAGAGATTCAACAAAATCAACATTCTGGGTTGAGGCTATGAAAAAGGAGAGGACTTCTCTCATTGAAAATGACACGTTTACTCTGACCCCTCTCCCAGAAGCTGAACTGTAGATGGACCAGAAACGTTATCTAGATGAAAATAGCTTTACACACTGAAATCAGGAGGATAATTCTGATAATCTGGGTTAACGATCATTTACCAGTTTATCTACCCTTAGGATGCCGGCAGCAACAACACAATCCCAGAATATCGTTTAGAGTAGTAGTATTGAATGATGGTGTTGTACCAAAAGAATTTGTATAAATTCTGAGAAGATTTTTAAAGCAGATTTTCTGACGCTCCAATTACAAACCACGCAGTTCTGTGACAGTTTCGATACTGCAGGGTATTTCTGAGATACAACGAGGGACACTGATATTACTTCTTAAAACAGAGAAATGACAGAAAAAATGATTATAAAATTCAGTAAATCATGCAAATCATTTACCTGCCCACTTAATCCAGATTTAACGACCGAGAGCGTGTCCGATTCACATATATTAACAGGGAGGTTGTTCCAAAGTTGGGGCTTAGAAAAGAACACTTCCTCCTGCAATGTTTTTTCTAATACGTGGGACTGATAATAGGCCAGCATCTTGCGAGCGGAGTGTACGTGGAGGGCTGTAAGGTGTAAAAAGTTCCTCCAGATAATGTGGGGTCAGACCATTGAGAGATTATTAGGTATAACTAAATGACCATCTAGTTTTACCCCTGTATTATCATTTACCATTTCTATCTATATAAGGACCAAGTAGAATGACCTTTCTTTTATCAATCAAGTAAAAGAAATTTGAGTGTCAGCCAGTTTTTAATTTCTTTAATACAGTCTGTTATTTTGCTGAGACAGGTCTTCGTGAGGTTTAGCTGATATGTAAATTTGGTAATCATCGGCATAACAGTGAAAGTTAATGCAGTGTTTACGGATTATTTTACACAGCGGTAAAATATAAAGAGTAAAGGGCCCGGTATTGATCCTTGTGGAACACCATATTTTACTCTAGTGTGATAGGAGCATTCGTTATTTACATAAACATACTGATGGCGATCATTCAGATATGATCTTAACCAGGTGAAGGCAGATCCTTTGAGATTTTCCGACCTATTGAGAAGAATTTCATGATCTATGGTGTAAAAGGCAGCACTAAGCGCTGCCCCCATCAAGTTCAGAAAGTAAATCATCAGTTACTCTAAGTAAAGCTGTTTCAGTGCTATGGTTTTATCTAAATCCAGACTGAAAAACTGAATGCTGTTATGCAGATAGGTGCACAGCTGCTTAAACACAACACTTTTTCTAAAATTTTGGCGACGAAGGGTAGATTAGAAATTGGCTTTTTAATAATGGGCTTTATAATCGCCAATTTAAGAAATTTAGATATGAAGCCCATGCCAAGAGAGGCATTAACTGTCAAATAATGGTTTACCAACCTTTGGCAATGTCTGTTTAAACAATGGTGTTGGTACCGGATCTAATATACATGATGCAGATTTAGAGGAGTTCATTATATTGAGCAAGTCTTCTTCTGTAACTGGGCTAAAGTACTGTAGGTATGTCGTGGAGCTGGTGCAGCATTCTTCATTGTCTACCGCTGTGGTTTGGGACCGACATTGGATTTTTAGTCTAATATTCTCTATTTTATCATCAAAGAATTTCATGAAGTCGTTGCTACTAATTTCAGCAGGGATAACGGAGCTAGTTTGTTTTCTACTGTTGGTAAGTTAAGTCACAGTATAGAAAAGGAATTGTGGGTTGTCTGTTTCTCTCAATAAGGTTTATTTAATGTTTTTCTAATTTCAATAATTAGGGTGCCTGGGTTAACTCACTCAGTCACCCAAGACGTTTATGATCTTTGAAGTCTTCTGCTACAGTGTGTTACAGAACACCAAACCCAGACTGAACCCAGATCCAGATCCAATAGTAGATGACTATTTAGATGGGGAGAGACGTGCAAAATATCTTGATAAACTTGGGTAACTGAAGCATGTAAACGTACATCAGGTAAAAGCTTCTAAGCTCTGTATGAACCACCAACTAAACCTGCTGAGCTGAGTGGGAGGAAGGAAGACTACCATTGGCCGAAGTTTGAAAGCTGTCAGTCACCGCCCATACAGATCTATGTTGATCATCAGTGTGAGTTGAGGAACAGTCTGTAAAACTAGTACATTCTTAAATGAATATTCTCAAGTAGTGCAGTTTCATCAAAAGTTTACTTTTTCCTAACAAAATGAAAAATCACACAGTAAATGGCTCTCCACAAACCCACACATACACAGACATGTCGAAATACAAGGAGTTGATGACCCTGCGCTGAGGAGGGGTTCAGAAGCACGAGGAAAACTCATAGCCATCCTAGACTTAATATATTAAAGGTTATCTTAAAACGCATGTGATCTATAAATAGATATGAAAAGACTAAATGATTACGCTCTGACTGGCCTTTTAGATGCACAAATGACATGTAGCTTACACACCTCAATGACAAGAAATCTTGTGGACTATATATGTTGACAAAGCGATTTGAGAAACAGCTTTGTGTGTTTTAAAGCTTCACACTGGACGATTAAGAAACGGTTAGCAATGTGACTGTGTGAAATACTCCCACTTTAGATACACACAGGCAAGTTTTGTTTGTAGCTGTAGCTTTGGATAAATCCATGCTCTTAGTAGGTGCATTACGCGCCGCCCCAGCCCTACTCATAAGCATCAGCCAGTGAGGACATCATAAATGAGGAAGCATTGTTCATGGGTGCATTCTGAATCACCACATTAGAAGCCGTCAAAACTGTAAGCCAGGCTTGCTTGGATCACGACCAAGAGCTGGGCTGATTTCAAATTTGCAAAAGCGATACCTTAAGGGATACCTTAAAGCAGATCGTATAGTGGTTGTGAAAGTGCAGGAATCTGATCCATCTGAGTGGAACTCATCTGAGTCCGGAGACAAAATAGCCAACATTAGGGGATTTTCATCCTCAGCATGTTGCATGGCTGACCTAGAGAAGGGGCTACAGCTGGAGGTTGACGCTGGCGCTTGGGTTTACAATCAGCAAGCAACTGTTTCATCTTGGTCAGAGATCACATATTTAACAGCACAAATTCACATTTTTACTCAAATCCGGATGACTTTCTCACTACTAATAAGATTTTTAAAACAAATTTTCTGATGTTACAATTACAAACCATGCAGGAAACAGACACAGTCTCAATACTGCAGGGTTGGAGATACTTTGAGTGAAACTGATATTTTACTTTTTAATACGGGCAGAGAAATGACCAAATAAATGGTTATAAAATCAAGTAAATCACATAAATCACTTACTGGCCAGTCACCTGGCCCGGCACTTATGTTCCTGGAGAGAATGACTGACGAAGATCCTGGTGCCGAATGAAGATCCAGAAGCAGAATAGTGGAAAATTATAGTGCCGAAGCCGCCGGACAACGTACAGGACACAAGCACCTGAAAAAAAGGAGATTGTGGTGTTACTCGTTGAGTAATTTTAGGTGTTTTAAAGAAGAACCTCCAACAATGAGAACACCACCCTGAGGAGTTGTCCTGACGGAGCAGGTGAAGGTGAACGGGAAGAGCTGAGGACCTTGAATCGCTAAGCAGAAGTGAAATCAACGGTGGTGGAGATACCCTTGCCGTTTTTCTGGCCACAATGAAACTCCAGGGTCCCTTTTCAATGTGGGAGTGGAGACAACCCTGTGTTCATCTTCCGTCAGTGGAGTTTGGACTGCCTCTACAACAGAAGCTGGATCTGCCGGTCAAGCTTGACGACCTCCCTGCAGAGCGTCTGGAGAGCTCGTCCCTCCACGGTCGCCATGTTCGTCCCAAAGTAGGGACGGTCGCTCGACGCTCTGTGTCGAATCACGTCTCGAGCTTCTAAAGCAGAACTGCATTGAAACTAAAATACAATAGAAATATAGAAAATGTGTAGGATAGAATTACTGCGTTTAAATGTCAATGCTTTTAGCCATTCAACATGATCACAGGTAGATCACTGACCTTTCATTCTAAATCCAGTGAAACTAATATTAATCAATAAAAACGTCCCTTTTGTTATGACAGACAGATGCAGATCCATATGGGCTTATATTCTCTCTTCTCTCTTGTACATAAGACACTCCTGAACTGATTCTTTTTTTTTTTGACAAAAAGCTTTTTCCTTTAGTGAGTACTTGTGAGTATCAGACAATATTAATATCTGATCATCAGACTGCTGCAAAACAATTCCATCATTTGATGATGAAGATATGTCCGGTGTCAAGTCTGAAATATACACATCGTACACATCCTCATTTTTCTTACACTTCTGTTGTGCTCTTGTGGAAACCATCTGAAGCACTACTGCATTTCCTGACATAGCTGTTTCTAGTCACCTGATCTGTGAATAAATTCCCAGCAGATATTGCACCCTAATAGTTGCCGGATATATTAATATTGTCCGGGAGGAACGTTGTTTCGTTTCACTGTGTACTCTGTATGTAGTTGAAATGACAATAAACCCACTTGACTTGACTTGATTAGGTACAATCGGACCAGCAGGATATACTGCTGCTAAACAACTCCCTCAGTCCTTCATCAAAGACTGCTGATCATCATAGAACACATAAAATACTGATATCGTTTCAGCTGGTATCTTTTATACCACGATATGGTGCTCTGTCAGATCCCAAGAATATTCTACTGGGTCTAAGGGAAAATATCCCTATACTAGGACCAGCAGCAGAAAAACCTGAATCTGTAAATTGTAGGTTTAGACTGAAAGCTCCCCATATGATCACACCCTAGTAAATTCACAGGGCAATGTGTGGAGACTGTATCCCAGTGTTTTACTGTTCTATTACCCAGTTTCACCTTCACAGGACTGCACAAATGTTCTGAGAGTGGTAAGCCTGAAACATCCACTGTTAGGATTGTGTCCGTACTGACAGATATGGGTACTGACCCCTCCATAAGCACTGAAATTGCTGTATTAATTTCACGTGTATAGTGCGAACTCTCCCTTGTCTTAGAACCTTCAAATCTAATTTCAACAGCCCTGAAAAATACATTTCCAAAAGCAACCCGAAGGTCTAGGAGTATGACGCCTGGTCTCCTCCTGTTTATTTTAAATTCATAAGGCAAGTGGTTTAATTCATTTACAGTCACCTCGGGTACAGAGTCTCGGAGTCAGTAGAGCGCCTGAATTGACTCAGAATCACTCATTGGGATGTCGGCGGCCGCCTCTGTCGGTTTCTGATCCTGTCTCTGAAAACTCTGGACCAGAGGAATATTGGGATCTCTGTGGAACCTGCAGAACTGTGGTAGTCGGATTTGCTTCGCCACGCTTAAAGAATCATCTCGATCAGTCAGTCTTAGGAATGTAGAGAAACACTTTAATCCTGCAGTAAACGTAACGCTGGTGGAAAGCTTCAGAAATGCATTTTGTCCAAAAATGACTGACTTTTAGAATCATGTTTTCAACTTCTTTTCAGGAGTCTTCAAACAGCCAATCCAGTCTTTCCCTACAACAGCAATGTTCAGGGTGACTCCTCAAGGGCTTTATCTGTGGAAATCCTGTTCAAAAGGTGCTGGCTAAGACTGCTTAGATTACTTAAAGGGAAAGAGAAAACCCCTCCTACCCAAAATTGGGTGCAGTGGTAAAATTAATACTACTTGGCAACCTGTCTTGACAATATGGAGTCAGGTGAAGCTCATCTCTGTGGTAGAGGACCAGACGCAGCCGAAATCTCTCCGAGTTTTCTACATAGTCAGCGCAGACGGACTTGTCCCGCAGCCAGCAGAGGAGCGATAAGAGCTGGGGAAACGGCTCCCTCACTCGTCAGTAAGTGGGCAGGGGGCCGAAGACGATAATGCTGGTGTCTGCTTTTTTCACCCAAACAGTGTCCAGAAGCGTATGGCAGTGCTTCTTCAGGGCCACGCTGCATCAGGCAGAGAATAGTGGATCACAACAATTGGCTCAGATAAAGAAGACAAAGCTAATATTAAAAGACTATAAAGTAGGGATGAACCACGTTTCTGAGCTTTAAAAAGAGGACCGCATCGAAACAGTGGTTCAGAGTCTCTCACAAAATACAGGCGATCACGTGGTTGCATCACTGACATGTAGTCAAGTTTGACGCGCGTAAATTCCCCGGCCCCACTGTAGACTCGAGCACAACGAGCTGAATATAAAACATATGAACTAAAAGCTTACAAAAAAATAAAGTTCAATTAAAAGAAGAAACACAGTCAGACACCACTGTATAGTGCTCCGGTTTCAGTTTGGACAAAGCTTATGGACACACAAGTGACTCAGGCAACAGTGGTGCAGGCGCTGGTGAGTGGGTCTTCTAGGAGCCGGCAGGAACCACTGTTAACCTAGAAGTGGGAAAACACAACCAATAACCCCAGGATATACATATAATTCCAGCTAGCATAATTTACCAGTACACATCAATATGACCATAAACACAAATAATAATTGTATATAACGTGTAAATAATGTCCATGTTATCTGTTTGTTTCTGATGACCAACCCCTTAGTAGCCACTTGGTCCACTCCAGGTTGAGAAGGGAGGAGCAGAATAGGCTGAAGCAGAAGTAGACGTCTGTGAGGCTTTGCAGCCCTCAGATGAAGCTGAGGCCTTGTTGTACAAAGTGTGTGTAATCTAGCTCTTTTGTGTTTTGTTTTTGTTGTGTGCACTCTGTTTTGATCTTTGCATGAATTCAACATTAAATATCACTGGAACTTACCTGGAAGTGTTTGGCTGTATCCTTCTGGTGAACGGTCCTTCATGTCCGCTTAAAGCCACGCCATCACCACAACATACGCATTTTTATACTGACCCACAATGAGTAATCTATTTAAAAACCAACTACACATCTGTTCTGCCTGTTGCCCAAAAATATAATTTAGATTTGGTAAGGATTCACGCCCTAGATGTTTAGGGTTTAGAAGGGTGAAGAATTTTAATCTGAGCTTTTTATTACCCCCAAAAATCTGCTTATTAATTGATTTACCTTTTTTAAAAAAGATAGGGGTCAAATGACAAGGCAGGTTTTGAAGTAAAAAAAGCAATCTAGGTAAAATGTTCATCTTGATTACACTAATTCTGCCCCCCAAAAAGTGTGGTTCAGGTCAGGGGTAACTGTTATCCCAAGGTATCTAAAGCCAGTATGTGTCAACTGGAATGGTAGATTTAGTTTAATAAAATCCGGGACATTCAGCTGAATAGCTGTAGACCTGCCAAAACTAATTTTATAGCCAGATAGCACACTATAATTAGTGTAGTTTCTGATTTCAGGAACAGACGTCACTGGATACAAAAAAGTCTGCTGATCTGAGACTCTAGGGAGAGAAATGTTAATCCATAATGTATGCAGAAGCACAAATCAAAAGCTGGAGATTGGAAAAGCTGCATATGGAATCATCTTAGAGAGATAGATAGATAGATAGATAGAATATATGTAGACATTTCCAGTGGATAATTGGGTGATCAGGATTCCTCAAAGATAAAATGATCATTTCTCATGCATGGTCCTCAAAACATAAAAAAAAATAAAAATACTTAACATCCTTGGACCACACACAGTCCAACCCATCTACAAGAGGCTCAAAGTAAAAAAATGTAAATACTGGAAGCCGAGCAAGACTGGAGTAAAGCACTTTAAGCATTAGGTGGGGCTGTAATTGGAGTTCAGTGAGTCTCAGAGAACAGAGGACGGATTTAAGCTGCAGATACCTAAAGAAAGAGGTGCTGGGCACATTACATTGCTCTTTGCAGCCTGGAAAGATCTTAACCCGTTTTCATTGCAGACATCACCTGGAGGTCGAGCTTCTTTGCTCTCCCATTGGGGGGCAATGAAACGGAGCATTCCCAATCAGTAAATTATGATTATGAAAGAGTGGAGAGCTCATCCCATATTAGTGAGTTTGCAACTGTGAATGCCAAATTAATATAAGGTGTGAAAATATGGGTCCAAAATATATTTTACAGTATCTAGTGGAAATATCACAAAATATAAGAGCTTGTAATTTATATGGGGCTACCAGAACCTCCTCTATTGAGCAGCATGAATTATGAGCACTTTGATTCAGGCATGTTGATCACAGTTTTAAGGTAAATGCCTAAGCATACGTTTCAAAACCTAGAAATGCAAGACCACCATCTGACATTAACCTCTGTAAAGTAGATTATTTAATTCAAGGTCATTTACCATTCCAAATACACATGGATAGTACCTTAGAGAGTATCCCAATATTTTATAGGCAGGGGCAAATGCATCATAACTATCAAATTCAGTCTAGGCAGAATATTCATTTTTACCACTATGATCCTGGAGTGCAGTGAGTTAGGCAAGTTTGTCCAATTGAGTATCTACTTTAATTTGTTCTAAATTTTAAAATTAAAATTTGAAGACAGTCTCTCACTGAGGGATATACATTGGGCAAAAAAGTATCATCAGCCACAAACAAGCATGATTTCTGGCTCTCACAGACCTGTAACTTCTTTAAGAAGCTCTTCTGTCCTCCACTCGTTACCTGTATTAATGGCACCTATTTGAACTCGTTATCTGTATAAAAGACACCTGTCCACAGCCTCAAACAGTCAGACTCCAAACTCAACCATGGCCAAGACCAAAGAGCTGTCGAAGGACACCAGGAAGAAAATTGTAGACCTGCACCAGGCTGGGAAGAATGAATCTACAATAGTCAAGCAGGTTGGTGTGAATAAATCAACTGTAGGAGCAATTGTAAGAAAATGGAAGACAGAAATGGAAGTGCAAATCTGGTAAAGACTTAGTCATTGCCAACAAAGGTTATGTTACAAAGTATTGAATTGAATCGTTTTTGATCAAATACTTATTTTTCACAATAAATTACGAAGAATCCTACAAGGTGAATTCCTGAATCTTTCTAAGAAGGAGAACTTGCACAATCAGTGGCTGACTAAATACTTTTTTTGCCCCACTGGAAGTCTACCCCTAAATACCTACCTGGCCCACCACTGGAATATAAAGAAAAAGGAGAAAAGAAGAAAAAAAAAGGCATTCTTGACATGTGTCCCTTTCTAGGAGAAAGCACTACTGGGCAACAACTAATGCAAAAAGTTAGGTTCGATTTAAGTAATGAGATTAAAGCTGTATTAACATCCTTATTAAAATCTTTATCTAGGGAGCAATTAATTATTTCTAACAATAAAGTTCCCAATTCTGCCCAGAAGAATAAAATTCATCAGGGATGCAGTCCAATCCTTGACTTTTTTCATCTGACAGAGGGTCCCTCTCAAATCTAGAGGAGAAATATCCTGATCTAAATAAGACGCCTCGTTAGTGGACAATTGTAGCAAATCTAAGGAATGGAAAAAGTGGCAATATTTAAAGTTTTCTTTGGGAGAGAGATATTGTATTGCAATATCACCAGAGTGTTGCTTGCACTTGAATTTAAACTTAAAGCACAAGAAAGGTCCAGATACTTCAGTCTTTTCTGTTGTCAAGAAGCAAATGCAATAGAATTATTCCTAAAGAAACCATTCACTGCTCCCAACAAACCTCTGATCGTGCACTGAACCCTGATTAAACATAAGAAATTTGTTTAATTTACTCCTAAATTAAGAGCTGAAGGTTTTTGTGCCTTTCAGATAAAGTTTATTGCTTAGTGCTCAGATTAAGTAAAGACAATGCAGTAATACATAGCTTAAGCTGTGAGCTAGCGGCCAGCTGACTGAGAAATTTCACCTCTGATCTGTTTAATTAATAAATGATTAATGACTATTCATATCTGCTCCCACCACGAACTGAAAGTCCACTAGATTTGTTAGATAATCTAACAGAAAAGAAACTGGGATCTCTTGGATTTGGAGCGTGAACTGAAATAAAGGCAATTTTCTCATTTCTTACTTTTGTTGTAATGTGTGTTATTCTCCTTTCTTCATCCCTTCCTTGGTTTAACATCGCAATCTCCCAATTCCTCTGTACCAAGATAAGAACTCCTTTAGTTTGCAGTTGTATGAGCAGCAACTCTACAGAGTTTATTACATTTGGGAAAATTAAAATCTCTCAAATAGAATCCTTTTGCTGTAGATAATATTGTTTATTGCTTTTTTAATTCTTATTTATATTGTGTATATAGTGTAAATTATTTATCCAAATTTTTGTAACTGAGTGTCCTGCTATCCCTTTCTGCTGTTACACTGTGAATTTCCCCACTGCGGGACTAATAAAGGACTATCTTATCTTAATCAGACCAAACTAGCACGTTTAAGAGGCTCATTTAGACCATTAAAATGTTCCAGCTCAAGACATTCAAAGCCATAAAGATTAAAAATAAATTTAAGTATAACAAGACCCTTAACTGGTACTGGTAGCCAAACATTGAGCTGCTTCTTGATAAAACTGTTACGGTCGTCTTTCTCTGCGACCTCCGGGAGAACGAGAATACACAGGCTGTTCAGTCAACCCCAGTCCTGCAGATCAAACACCAACCGTTCGAGTGTCCAAACGATCCGAGTGTCCTGATAGAAGTTTATTCTGCTCCCTTTGCTCGCCCATGAGATAGTCTAGCTTTGAACACATCCTGAAATGTAGACATGTGTGTAAAGAATTCTTCCCACATTGCTGAGAGCCCCGCCATGATGGTTTTCTCCAGTGTAGCAGAGGATCCGCCATGTTGGATTGAGGCAAGGAGGAGACAGATATTACCTTTTTGGCTGGTGACGAGTTTGGAGTAAAAGGCAGAGACTTCCTGCTGAGAAACATCCTTAACTGCACCGGTAAGCAAAAAGAGTCAATAAATAAGGACTAAACTCTATCGGGAGCTCTAGCCAGCTGCAACCGAGCCCATGAATGTGACTCCCCCTAAAGCAGTTTTCTGATGTTGCAGTTACAAACCATGCGGGGGACAGACACGGGTCTCCATACTGCAGGGTTTGTCTGAGATACTATGAGGGACACTGATATTACTTTTTAAAACAAGCAGAGAAATGACAGAATAAATGATTATAAAATCCAGTAAATCATATAAATTAATTACCTGTCCACTATCCAGTTGCCTAGCCTGGGGTCCTGTCTTTTTCTGAGTGGTGTCCAACAGCGTGTGGCAGTGCTCCTTTAGGGCGTCACTGCATCGGGCAGAGAAAAGTGGAGAATGATGGCACCGAAGCCACCTAGCAACGACCAGGACTCCTGGACAAAAAAACAAAACAAAAAAACCCCACCACAGATCGAGGCATTACTCTTTGGTCCCGATACTTTTAAGGGTTTTAACAACAATGAAAACATCGCCCTGAGGCCCACTGTGAGGTCGAAGAACTGAACCTCGCACCAGTTAGTTCAGACCCCTCCAGTTCAGGAGTGGAGACAACAACCCTCCTGTCCGCTACGCCAGTAGTGCTTGGAGTCACGGGCAGCCTCAGGCCTCGTCTTCCGTCTGCGGAGTTCGGACTGAGTCTACAACAGCGGCTGTCAAGCTTGATGACGTCCTTGCAGAATGCCTGGAGATCTCGCTCCGGCAGAAACGACAGTCAGTGAGACAGTACTGTACAGTAACAAAGGAAGCATAGAAATAAAAGGATCACAACAACTGGCTCAGATTAAAAAGACAAAGCTAATATTAAAGACTATAAAATAGGGATGGTCGCTCGATGGTCCGTGTTGAATCACATCTCAAGCTTCTAAAGCAGAACTGCATCGAAACAGAAATAAAATAAATATTGAAAATGTGTAGGATAGAATTATTGCGTTTAAAAGTAAATGCTTTTAGTCATTCAACATGATCACAGGTAGATCACTGACCTTTCATTCTAAATCCAGTGGAACTGCAATATTAATCAATAAAAACGTCCCTTTTGTTATGACAGACAGATGCAGATCCATATGGGCTTATATTCTCTTTTCTTTCCTGTACATAAGACACTCTCCTGAACTGATTCTTTTTTTAGACAAAAAGCTTTTTTCTTTAGTGAGTACTTGTGAGAATCAGACAATATTAATATCTGATCAGACTGCTGCAAAACAATTCCATCATTTGATGATGAAGATATGTCAGGTGTCAAGTCTGAAATATCCACATTGTACACATCCTCATTTTTCTTAAACTTCTGTTGTGCTCTTGTGGAAACCATCTGAAGCACTACTGCATTTCCTGACATAGCTGTTTCTAGCCACCTGATCTGTGAATGAATTCCCAGCAGATATTGCAGCCCAATAGTTGCCGGATTAGGTACAATTAGACCAGCAGGATATACTGCTGCATGTACTGCTCTCAGGGGACCATTCACCAGTGAATATTCACATGCAACAATGGCTTCACTTTCCAAAAGGGAATTTATCATTTTGGATAACCCTTCTTCTGCTTCCTTGGACATGGAACATTGAGCATGGTAAGGCCCATCAGCTGTTTTGCTTGCGCCACTTCACCCAGAGATGAACCCTTTAGTGACCCAATATCATTCATATCGTTCACAATTCTCGGGTTTGAACAACCCTGAGAGTCAAAATATTTCAATACAATACCTTAGAATATTCCAATTTAAAACAAATCTGGATCCTGAGAAATTCCCAGTTCAGACAACTGTGAGACTCAAATGATCTTAAGGCAATGCTTTGGACATCTTCATCCTTTGAGTCCAGATCGCTGCAAAAAGTAAATGGTCTAAAACTAATTTGAAAATATTAAAGAGATCCAGGTTAAAGTAACCTGAAGGTCTAGGAATATGGTGTCCCCCCACCTTTTTTTTTTTTAATTTTATTCCAAATCCGCAAGGCAAGCGGTCTAATTAATTTACTTAGTCACCTCGGGTACAGAGTCTCGGAGTCAGTAGAGCGCCTGAATTGACTCAGAATCACTCATTGGGATGTCGGCGGCCGCCTCTGTCTGTTTCTGATCCTGTCTCTAAAAACTCTGGACCCAGAGGAATATTGGGATCTCTGTGGAACCTCCAAAACTGTGGTAGTCGGATTTGCTTCTCCGTGCTTAAAGAATCAACTCGATCAATTTGGCTTCCCCCCGTAACCCAGCTGTGTAGTGAAAAACACACCGTGGACAGTGAGCACACGGGGAGCGATGGGCAGCCATTGCTGCGACGCCCACAAAAGAAGGAGAAGGGCCTTGCTCAAGAGTGGCAGTTTGCTGAGCCCAGGTATCGAACTCACAACGCTGTCATCAATAGCCCAAAGCTCTAACTGCTGAGCCACCACTGCCCCTACAGCTGCTTATCGTTACCAGATTTTCACTATTATTGGGCTTTGAACATCAGGGCTGTTCCTTCATGTTACACGTGTTGCTCTGTTCAAAACTACCCATACCAGAATCTTTGTCTAGCTGTTCACTAAACCAGACTGTGAAACAGTCCCTGATAATCTGACTGCAGTTTGAAGAGTCTTTTCACTAAATAAATGATCTATATACAGCCTGATTATGAACAACAACGTTCACTCCACAACAGCAATATTCAGGGAGACTCCTCAAGGGCTTTATCTGGGGAAATCGTGTTCAAAAGGTGCTGACTAAGATTTTTAGATTACTCAAAGAAAAACCCTCCTACCTAAAATTGCATGCAGTGGTAAATTTAATACTACTTGGCAACCTGTCTTGACTTAAATAGAGAATATGTACTCTGATTAATTGGCTGGTTAGCACTCACTGTGAAATCTATTTCTCTAAATGTAAATGACTGCAGAATTTTAAATACCCTCTTACCCTTTGTGCTTATTTGGACACTTGTATGTGCTTTTATAACTTTTATAAAATTACCTGTATTTTTAGAGTTTTAAATTTACCATAAATGCAAAAAGACTCCAGGGGTCTCTGTGTGAGCCGATTTTATGACCCCACCAATGTGATAAACAGACCTAAGCCCTTAATTTAGTTTCACAGAGAGTGAACTAAGGTGGTTCACTTCAGACGGGCCTGGACATGTACTGGCTTAAGCAGGTTGGAGGTTTGGAGTCTGACTGTTTGAGGCTGTGGACAGGTGTCTTCTATACAGATAACGATGTCCAACAGGTGCCATTAATACAGGTGGAGGACAGAAGAGCTTTTTAAAGAAGTTACAGGTCTGTGAGAGCCAGAAATCCTGCTTGTTTGTGGGTGACAAAATACTTATTTTCCACCATAATTTACAAAAAAATTCTTTAAAAATCCTATAATGTGATTTCCTGGATTTTTCTAATTTTGTCTCTCATTTTTGATGTGTACCTATGATGAAAATTACAGATCTAGCAGAACTCGCACAATCAGTGGCTGACTGGATACTTTTTTAAAAATATTTTTAAAGCAGATTTTTCAATGTTTCAATTACAAACCATGCGGGGTACATACAGTCTCCATACTGCAGGAGTTGTCTGAAATACTATGAGTTACACTGATGTATTACTTTTTAATACAAGCAGAAAAGTGACAGAATAAATGGGAGCAATCAAGTAAATCACTTACCTGCCAACTATGCAGTTCACTAACCTGACAGTGTGACTGGGAAGGGTCAGTCAGTCCTGGCCTGGTACCTTCTTGATGTTCCCGGAGAAAACGATGTACCTCAGGCGGCTCAGGTGAAGCTCATCTCTGCTGTCAGTGGGGTCAGTGGTCAGGGGGTAGGAGACTATGATCCTGGTGTCCGGCCAAAACCACGGACACGGGCACCTGGAAAACAGGAGACTGTGGCATTACTCTTTAGGGTCGATACTTTTCAGTGTTTTACAGAAGAATCTCCAACAGTGAGAACACCGCCCTGAGGAATTGTCCTCGGTGCCTGAGAAGGTGAAGAGCTTAGAAGTTAGCAGAGGCAAAAATGGCTGTGGTGGTGGAGTAGCCCTCTGCTTTTCCCAGCCATGCCGACACTTTCAGACCCTCTGGAGAGGACGACCCTCTGTGTCTTCTGCGCCAGTAGAGCTGGAAAAAGTGTGTTACAATATTCAAACAGCATGAAACCCTTGTTCACTGTAATTATGATGTTTCACATTATGCAGTAGAGAGCATGAAGATCAAGGGTAAGATTGAGCAGATTTCTCTTGTCTGCAGACTTCACAGTTCAGTTGATCAGAGTAGAAACAGAACCTGATACACGAGCAAAAGCAGTACTTGAACTAGAACAACAGTTCACAGCAAAGGATTTTCAGTCACTGATCAGTAAGAAGGCGTGAGACCTCAGCACCTTGATCACAACATCCAAAAACAGCAGAGATACCCTATTTGATATGGAAAGGTGAATGCTAGTAGAGATCGTATTACCTAAAGAATTCTGGACATCTGCTGTAATGACCACTGTAGTCATTTGCAACAAGGACTTAAATAGCCACTAGGCTTAAAATGATGAACTCCATATAACAAGGATGTTAAAGCCAATTTTCTGACGTTACAATTATAAATTATGCGGAAAACAGACAGACAGTCTCGATACTACAGGGTTTAAGATACTATGAGAGACTCTGATTTATTACTTTTTAATACAAGCAGAGAAATGAATAATAAATGGTTATAAAGTTGAGTAAATCATGTAAATCACTTACCTGCCAACTATCCAGTTCACTGACATGACCGACCGACCGACCGACCTCAGACGGCTCGGGTGAATCTTATCTCTGTTAGAGGACCAGACACAGCCAAAAGGTTTAAGTCTATTTTATAGACATGGAAGAGCGAGGGAGACGGTTATGGAAATGGCGGTAGAGGACACTGGCATGAGCACTTTCAAAACTCTACCATTTGTTTCTGCAAAAGGAAAAAGACCAAACATAAAAGGCATCCTCAAGTTTTGATCGTATTATGAGAGACAGTAGTGCATCTATGACTGTATAATCCATTTTAAACAGCGGTACTCACAGATGCATAAATACAACATGGAACTTCCCGACGCAGTATTAGTATTAGTACTAGATCCAGCATGCTTGATGTGAACCAATGACAGTTGGATTTGACTGCATGTACAGAGTTGACTTTTGCATCAATGAAATTAACCAGCCTGGAAAAAAATTAACTGAGCAGAAAAACACAATCTTAGAAGGCCAGCAGTGGGACTACCTCTGGCATCTCAGTACAATGAAACTGGGGCAATAGATCTGCATCAAATGGAACTAGGTGTGTGGTATCTTCATCATTTACAGTTCTCACGGTTTAGTGCAGACAGCATTCTGACCACAAAGAAGTCTCTGAAATAGTGAAACGCTGTTCATGATCGGATTAAATGTTCATGGTCCATCTCAGAAACTGTTCAGTGACAATAGAGGAGAATTCAACAATGATGAAGTGACAGAAATAGAAGTAAAGACAACAGCTGCATACAGACCATGGAGCACTGGACTTTTGGAACGGCACAACCAAACACTTACTGAGATCACTGTGAAAGTAAAGACAAGTAACAGTGGTGACTGGGATACTGCACTGGACTGGGCCCTTATGGCAAAGAACACCAGGCAAAAGGTCCATGGCTACAGTCCACATCAGTTGGTGTTTGGACAGAATCCTAACCTGCCCTCTGTGTTAACTGACAAGCTTCCTGGTTTAGAGGACACCACTTTTACTGAAGCAGAATGTCCAGAAAGAATACAGAGAGCACTGCGGAAGCACCTTCGTCACACAGATGGAAAAAATGAAATGGGTGATAAAGTGTACTATAAGAGAGTGGACAGTCCAGAGTGGTGTTCGACATGGAGGAACCTGTATCAGGCTACGTCTCCTCAGACTGAGAGAAAAGTGAACACAGAGGATACATGTGAAATAAAGGATAATACAGATAATACAAAATAATTAATGTGTGTTTGCAGCTCAGCCCATAATACTCTATTCTTTGCCCAAGTATTCTCGGAAGAGGTGGGTCTTCAGTCTGCGCTTTAAGACAGCGAGCGACTCTGCCGTTCGGACACCAAGGGGAAGTTCGCTCCACCACTTCAGCGCCAGGAAATGGCTCGCTCTTGTTGGTAGGTGGGAAGGGGGCTGAAGACGACGTCTGTATTTCTGAAGCGTGAGGCAGGGCTCCTTCAGGACCTCGCTGCGTCGGGCGGAGAATAGTGCCATGGGAAGCTGCCTGGTGATGTCCAGGACACTGGCACCTCAAAAACCCAAGACCATGGTGTTACTCTTTGGGCTCCGATACTAAGTGCTTTACAGAATCTCCAACAGTGAGAACACCGCCCGGAGGAGTGGAGAGCCCTCTGCTTTTCCTGGCCACACAGACACACCCAGGCCCTCTTCGGGAGTGAAGTAGAATTAAGACGACCGTGTTAGAGGGGTCACGGGCAGACTGCCTCTACAAAAGCAGCTGGATCTGCTGATCCAGCTTGACAAACTCCTTGCAGAGCTTGCTCCTCAGCGGAGCCCTCTGCTTTTTTAGGCCACGCCAACAGCCCCAGGTCCTTTCCAGTGCAGGAGTGGAAACAACAACCCTCTGTGTCCGCTGTGCCAGTAGTGCTGGATTTAAGATGGCCAGCGTTGGAGGAGTCACGGGCAGCCTCCGGCCTCGTCTTCCGTCGATGGAGTACCTCCTTGCAGAGAACCTGTAGATCTCGCTCCTCCGTGGTCTTCAAGTTTCTCGAGTATAAAAACACAGACAGAATCACAAACAGTCAGTGAGACAGAGTACTGTACAGTAACACAGGGAGCAGAGAGCACAAGGATCACAACAACTGGCTCAGATAAAGACGACAAAGCTAATATTAAAGACTATAAAGTAGGGACTCTGTTCGTGTTGAATCAGAGTTTTAAAAGCAGAATCACATCGAAATAAAAAAATATATAGAAAAAGTGTAGGATAGGATTACTGCGTTTATATGTCAATGCTTTTAGCCATTCAATATGATCACAGGTAGACATGGGACATTGAGCATAGTAAGGCCTATCAGCTGTTTTGTTTGCACCACTTTAACCAGAGATGCTCCCTTTATTGACCCAATATCATTCATTCTGAGACCAGAAATGTTTTGGAAATTCGTCAACAAAAGTCATTAGTCTCAGTTTCATCATTCTCACTTGGCAGCTCAGATCTTGACCGTGTAACAGAAGTATCATCAATTATTTATACCCTCAATATATTTATACTGGTTATACTGATTTCCCACAATTAAAACAAGCACATTTTTTTTCCTGAGTTTGTAACACTGTCTCCTGTATTAATTTCACGTGTATAGTCCGAACTCTTTGGGTATTAAACTCTGCTCCCTTGTTTTAGAACCATAATAATAATAATAATAATAATAATAATAATCATAATTTCCAAAATGTTGCTTTAAAATAAACTAGGATCCCTTTATAAATTTCTCTTGTTTGAACAGTACTGAGAATTAAATATCTTACATTCTTGTCTGAATATCTAGATTCTCAGGGTTGTTTAAACCAGAGAATTTTTCAGGGATCGAAATGTATCGCAATTCAAAGTTTCCAAGACAACTGTGAGACTGAAATGATCTTAAGGCAATGCTTTGGACATGCTTTTGGATCGCTGCAAAAACTCAATGATCTAAAACTAATTTGAAAATTAAAATATTAAAGGGATCCAGGTTAAAGTAACACGAAGGTTTAAGAATATGGCGTCCCGTCTCCTCCTGTTTATACTAAATTCATAAGGCAAGCGGTCTAATTAATTTACTTAGTCACCTCGGGTACAGAGTCTCAGTCAGTAGAGCGCCGGAATTGACTCAATCACTCATTGGGATGACGGCTGCCGCCTCTGTTGCTTTCTGATCCTGTCTCTGAAAACTCTGGACCCAGAGTTGTTTCAAAGTAACAAAAGCCACCATCTGTCTGTTTCTGAAAACAATATATATATATATAGAATATTAAAACGCATGAAAAGATTCTCCCACAATATTGCAGTGTCGACGTACAAGGCAAGAAAACCAGATTCACCATTTGATATTTTTTGTTACACATATGGAATTTGTCTTCCCCCTGTAACCCAGCTGTGTAAAGCACACAGACACACACACAGACACACACAGACACACACACAGACACACACACAGACACACACACAGACACACACACAGACACACACACAGACACACACACAGACACACGCCTGGAGCAGTGGGCAGCCATTGCTGTGGGCCCCCCACAAAAGAAGGTGAAGGCCTTACTCAGTGGCAGTTTGCCCAGCCCAGGTATCTAACCCACAAAAAAAAATTCTACAATGTGATTTCCTGGCTTTTCTTTCCTCATTTTGTCTCTCATAGTTAAAGTGTACCTATGATGAAAATTACAGACCTCTCATCTTTCTAAGTAGGAGAAGTTGCATAATCAGTGGCTGACTAAATCCTTTAGCCCACTGTATATTTAACAGCCCAAACTCAATGCGAAACTGCTTGTACTCGGAAAGATGGAAAATCTACTTTAAAAAATCTTATTCATATAAATTTAACCGACGTTACAATTACAAACCATAAGAGTCTCAATACTGCAGGAATTGTCTGATATACTATTACACTGATGCATTACTTTTTAATACAAGCAGAAAAGTGACAGAATAAATGGGTGGAAACATGTAAATCACTTACCTGCAAACTATGCAGTTCACTAACCTGACAGTGTGACTGGGAAGGGTCAGTCAGTCCTGGCCTGGCATCTTCTTGATGTTCCCAGAAAGAACGATGGACCCCAGGCGGCTCAGGTGAAGCTCATCTCCTCATGATGCAGCGTGGCGTCCGGTCCTCTAACGCAGAGAATGGTGCCACAGTCACCTGCCGACGTCCAGGACACGGGCACCTGGAAAACAGGAGACCGTGGCGTTACTGTTTAGGGTCAATTCTGTAAAGCGTTTTACAGAAGAATCTCCAACAGTAAGAACACCGCCCTGAGGAGTCGATCTCTGTGCCGGAGCAGAGCAGAGGTCCTTGAACCAGTTAGCATAGGCGAAAAATGGCTGTGGTGGTGGAGGAGCCCTCTGCTTTTCCCAGCCACGCTGGACGCTTCCAGGCCCTCTAAGGTACAGGAGTGGAGACGCCTACCCGGTGTCCGCTGCACCAGTAGTGCTGAAAATAAGACCACGGCGTCACAGGCAGCATTCCAGGAGTCACAGGTAGTCTCTAGCCTCGTCTTCCGTCGGTGGAGTTTGGACAGCCTCTACAACAACATGTCCATGGTCACCTCAGAGTAAAAACACAGACAACGGTCAGTGAGAGAGTACTGTACAGCAACACAGGGAGCAGAGAGCACAAGGATCACAACAAGACGACAAAGCTCATAAAAAATAAAAAAAAAAGACAAAAAGTGGCACCAAGTTCCCAAAAAAAGAAAAAGAGTAAAGAGTACAATAGGCTTTATTACCTGAATGTGGTTAATGATCAAAGTGGTGATGGTTGCAGTGTGTTACAATATTCAAACAGCATGAAATCCTTGTTTACTGTAATTATGATGTTTCACATTATGCAGTAGAGAGCATGAAAATCAAGGGCAAGATTGATAAAATGAACTGTGAAGTCTGCAGACAAGAGAAATCTGCTCAGAGTAGAAACAGAACCTGATGCACGAGCAAAAGCAGTACTAGTACATACTGACTTAACTGGTCCTATAGAGCCAGTAAAGAGGGGGGGGCTGAAGCATGGAGCACTGGGCATTAGAAATATGACAGCGTTATGAGTGAATGATGAATAAGTGAGGAAGAATTGAGGACAGGCTGATAAATAAAGACTCTGAAATACACAGAATACATGCACAATATTAAATAAAAGTTCAGAAAGAATCCAGGTCTATATCATAGTGCTACTAAATGAGTTCATTCAAAGAGAGATGTGTATACGCTCAACAGGCAGGAGAAACAAAGCTAATAATTACCACTCAAAGCTTATATCAAGACACCAGCTTTAACCTGCCTCTGACCGTTTTCACTGGTTAAACTGTGGTTTTAGCGCCCCCACAAGGACGAAAAGAGGAATAGCAATAGCCTCTGAGCAGTAGTTCAAAAAACACCAGGATGTTGACTAATAACACAAATTTAGCACATATCCACAAAATTACACCATCCATACGAACCTAAAACAGCTCAGTAGCGTGAAACATGAAGAAATAACAGCAAACCATGAATATGAAGTAATACATAGGTAAACACTGAAGCTACACTGCTAAGGAGATAGCTAGCATAGCAACAGAACTAAACCATTCCCAAACTAAATGAACAGCGGCTTACACACAGGGAGCAGAGAGCACAAGGATCACAATAACTGGCTCAGATAAAGAAGACAAAGCTAATCTTAAAGACTATAAAGTAGGGATGATCGCTTGCCGTTCTGTGTTGAATCATGCGTCAAGCTTTTAAAGCAGGACTGCATCGAAACAGCAGCTCGGAATGTATAAATAAAGAAAATGTGTGAATTTGGTCGACTTTCATTTAAAAAGATTTATTTTTTGCATTGAAGGTCAGGTGTTGTTTCCAAACCGACAAAAGAGAATAAAACTTGACATAATCCTCCTCCATATTTAAGGGTTTTTAACTGGAGACGATGTGAAATTTACCTCTAATAAAACATTGAAGTATTTCTGTGTTCAACAGATGTTCAGTCTACATGCATATGCAATATTGTTTACGAAGAGAACAAAGCAGTTACATACATGAAATACATGCAATTAAATGTAGATAAACATTAATGAACAGAAGAAACACAGGCAGACATCACTGTATGGAGCTCCTGTTTCAGTTTGGACAAAGCTTATGAACACAAGCGAATCAGGCAATAGTGGTATTGTATTTGTAAAACAGGTGGCGCAGTAGAGCTGAGATGCTGTGAAGGGGGGGGGGGGGTTGCTAAGGGGATTATAATTATTACTCCTAATGTCAACAAATAATAATAATAAGCAAAATAACATACTTGCACAAGTACTTTGCTCGATTCCCACTGAATTTATTTTCCTGCGGTCGTGAGTGTGTAAATGCTCTGCAGTAATGGCTGAAAAGTTGGAGAGCGGATGGCTATTACTGCTTGGGGTAATATACATGAATCAGAAACAGTTTCATCATCATCATCATCATCATCATCATCTTTAACAACTTTTAGAAAGAATTAAATCCTTAGTAATATAATTCTTCTTTGCTGTTGCCACAGATGCAACAGATCATGTTATGGGCTGCAATAAAATGATCATGTGACCAAACAAAGGTTCACATGGGGGACCTCTTAACTTTACCCTCTTCTGGACACTGGATCTATAGGACCAGCTAGGACGGTATGTAGATACACTCTGGCGTTTACTGAGGATTACTCGGGTGTAGTCTGTGTACTTCCTAAAAACTAAGGATGAAACCATAAAAAGCTACTGAGAGATAGTACACACTATCCAAAGAGAGATAGGAAAGCACCTCAGTACTCAGCTGATTCAGATACTGGAGATCAGACACTGACCAACACTGACTACTGCTACAGGGTCTGTAATAAACCACAGAGCTTTAAAGAGATTCAACAAAATCAACACTCTGGGTTGAGGCTATGAAAGAGGAGAGGACTTCTCTCATTGAAAATGACACATTTACTCTGACCCCTCTCCCAGAAGCTGAACATGCAGTGAGGGGAAGGTGGGCCTATGATTAAAAACTGTAGAGGGACCAGAAACGTAATCTAGATAAAAATGGCTTTACACACCGAAATCAGGCGGCAGCAGAAACACAATCCCAGCTTATCGTTAAGAGTAGTAGTATTGAATGATGGTGTTGTAGCAAGAGAATTTCTATCAATTCTGAGAAGATTACAAACCATGCGAGGGAATGAGACTCTCGATACTGCAGGGTTTGTCTGAGATACTATGAGGGACACTGATATATTACTTCTTAAAACAAGCAGAGAAATGACAGAATAAATGATTATAAAATCATGTAAATCCAGTAAATCATGTAAATCACTTGCCTGCCAACTATCCGACGCATCTGTCCAGCAGCCAGCAGTGGAGCTCTGAAGTGGAAAGTGATGTTTATTTATATAGCCCCTTTCACAACAAATGTCACAAAGTAGTGAGTAGAATGTGAGTAGTGAGTAGGTGCTGGACATATGCTCAGTGTTAATGTTAAAGTCCATGCTGATGAAGTATGTGCATGTATAACAATGGAGTGTGGTATGAGTGGATCACTGCAGAACTCCGAGCAGAACCGTAACACAGGAGGGCAGTGGCGAGCCAGGCTGAGCGAACATCAGGGCACAGCAGGAGGAACAGGGCACCTCAGCACATGTAAAAGACAGAGAGAACAAAAAGGAAGGAAAGAAAAGAAAGAAAAAAAAGAGGGTTAGGCAACATGTGTGAAAAGGCCTGATTCCAAAACATGGATGAATGGACACCTCCAGACTGGACGGCAGGGCATCATAGTACATGTAAAAGGGAGAGAGGGAGAGAGGGAGAGAGAGAGAGAGAGAGAGAGAGAGAGAGAACGGGGTTAGGATGGTTGTGTTGGAACTCTTTCACTAACCTGACTGAGAAGGGCCCGTCAGTCCTGGCCTGGCACCTTCTTGATGTTCCTGGAGAAAACGACAGACCCCAGGTGGCTGGGGTGAAGCTCATTTCCCCGCTCCCGAAAGCTTGAGACACAATTCAGCATGAAACGTTACCACCATCTGTCTGTTTCTGAAAACAACGTATACATTGCAATATTGTGGGGGAATCTTTTCAGGTGTTTCAATATTCTGAGTCGACGTACAAGACAAGAAAACCAGATTCACCATCTGACATTTTTTCTGACTTATGGAATTTGGCTTCCCCCTGTACCCCAGCTGTGTAGTGAAAAAACACACACACACACACACACACACACACACACACACACACACACACACACACACACACACACACACACACACACACACACAGTTGGAGCAGCTCAAAAGCTTAAGCTTGTGGCAGTTTGCTGAGTCCTGGTATCAAACCCACAACGCGGTCATCAATAGCCTGGACCTCTAACTGCTAAGCCACCACTGCCCCTATGGCCACCACTGCCCCCTACAGCTGCTTATCGTTACGAGATTTTCACTATTATTGGGCTTCGAACATCAGGGAGGTTCCTGCCATTCTGTTCCTTACGTGTTGCTCTGTTCAAAACTACCCATACCAGAATCTTTGTCTAGCTGTTCACTAAACCAGACCCTGAAAATCTGGCTGCAGTTTGAAGAGTCTTTTCACTAAGTGAATTATCTATATACAGCCTGATGAACAACCTTCTTTGGACACTTGTATGTGTTTTTATAACTATAATTTTTAGAAATTTAAGATCATAAATGCAAAAAATTCAGCTTCCAGGGGTCTCTGGGTGAACAGATTTTATGACCCCCACCAATGTAATAAACAGACCTAAGCCCTTAATTTAGTTTCACAGAGAGTGAACTAAAGTTGGTCACTTTAGACGGGCCTGGACATGTACTGGCTTAAGCAGGTTGGAGGTTTGGAGTCTGACTGTTTGAGGCTGTGGACAGGTGTCTTTTATACAGATAACGATGTCCAACAGGTGCCATTAATACAGGTAACGAGTGAAGGACAGAAGAGCTTCTTAAAGCTACAGGTCTGTGAGAGCCAGAAATCCTGCTTGTTTGTGGGTGACCAAATACTTATTTTCCACCATAATTTACAAATAAATTCTTTAAAAATTCTACAATGTGATTTCCTGTATTTTCTTTTCCTCATTTTGTCACTCATAGTGGAAGTGTACCTATGATTAAAATTACAGACCTACAGATCTCATCTTTCTAAGTAGAACTTGCACAACCAGTGGCTGGATGACTACTTTTTTTGACCCCCTGTATATATTACATATATGTGCCCCGTTGTGTGTGTGTGTGTGTGTGTGTGTGTGTGTGTGTGTGTGTACATATAAATATATAAGCCCAAATTCAATACGAAAGTGCTTGTACTCGGAAAGTACTATATATGGAATAGAAGTTTGGAATTTATATTTAAAAAAAATGGAATTTATATAAATTCTAATAAGATTTTTAAAGCAGATTTTTTTCGACGTTACAATTACAAACCAGGACAGTCTCAATACTGCTGGGTTCGTCTGAAATACTATGAGTGACACTGATGTATTACTTTTACAAGCAGAAAAGTGACAGAACAAATGGGTGGAATCAAGTAAATCATGTAAATCACTTACCTGCAAACCACGCAGTCCACTAACCTGATAGTGTGACTGGGAAGGGTCAGTCAGTCAGTCCTGGCACCTTCTTGATTTTCTTCCCACATTGCTGACAGCCACGCCATGACCGTTTTCTCCAGCGCAGCAGAGGATCCGCCATGTTAGATTGAGGCAAGGAGGAGACAGATATTACCTTTTTTTACTGGTGATGAGTTTGGTGTAAAAGGCAGAGATTTCCTGCAGAGAAACATCCTTAACTGCACCGGTAACCAAAAAGAGTGAATAGAATAAGGATCAAAATCAATTGGGAGCTCAAGCCAGCTGAAACAGGGCCCATGAATGGAGTCATGTGACTCCTTCTAAACCAGTTTTCTGACGTTACAGTTACAAACCATGCGAGGGCAGACACGGTCTCCATACTGCAGGGTTTGTCTGAGATACTATGAGGGACACTGATATTACTTTTTTAAATCAAGCAGAGAAATGACAGAATAAATGATTATAAAACCCAGTAAATCATGGAAATTAATTACCTGCCCACTACCCAGTTGCCTACCCTGGGGTCCTGTCTTTTTCCGAGTGGTTTCCAGCAGTGTGGCAGAGCAACGTCCAGCACTCCTTGAGAGGGAAAATAAATAAATAAATAAATAAAATGGAGTCTCTTACTCTTTGGTCCTGATACTTTTATGGGTTTTAAAGTAGAACCTCCAACAATGGAAACACCACCCTGAGGAGCTGTCCTCGGTGAGGGAGCAGGTGAAGAGCTGAGGACCTCGCACCAGTTAGCAGAGGTGAAAACCGGCTGTGGTGGTGGAGGAGCCCTCAGGATATACTGCTGCATTTACCGCTCTCAGAGGACTATTCACCAGTGAAGATTCACATGGAACAATGGCTTCACTTTCCAAAAGGGAATTTATCATCATTTTAGGTGGAAATATCCCTCCACTAGGACCAGCAGCAGAAAAACCTGAATCTGTACATTGTAGGTTTAGACTGAAAGCTCCCAATAAGTCATGTCCTAGTAAACTGACAGGGCAATGTGTGGAGACTGTAAACCAGTGTTTTACTGTTCTACTGTTCTTGACACCTGAGTCAACCAAAAGAGAATTTATTCCCCAGCAAATCCTTACATTTAGACTGGGTTCCTCGCTGGGTGTCTAAATCCTCTTTACAGACTGTCTACATTTTCTCCCACCTTATCCTATTCAGCAGAGTCTGGTTCTGGAACTGAACTCAGGTTATTGCTGCTCTGACCTTCTAGATCTATTTTGCTGATCCAGAGTACGGCTTCTGCAGTGTTGCCACTTTCCTGATCTGCACACTCTACAAACAGTCTGATCTCCCACAATTAAAACAAGCACATTCTCTCCTACCTTCAATCTCACCTGCTCCAGAGTCCCCTGCCTCAGTCCAGCACTACATTAACTGTGCTTGTAACAACGTCGCCTTATGTATTACTTTCACCTGTAGTCTGAACTCCCTTGTCTTAGAACCTTAGAAATCTCCAATTTGAAAAACCCTGAAAAATAACATTGATTTCCAAAACCTTGCTTTTACCTCTTTGAATTTTCTAAAAAATACATTTGGATCCCTTTACAAAATTCACAAGGTTGAACAGTACTGAGAATTAAATATCCTAAAATTAAATTAGCTAAATACATTTGAAAGATTCTCTGGTTTAAACAACCCTGAGAATCTAAATATTATAAGACACCATCTTAGAATCTTCCAATTTAAAACAAATCTGGACACCAAGAAATTCCCAGTTTAGACAACTGTGAGACTCAAATGATCTTAAGGCAATGCTTTGGACATCTTCATCCTTTGAGTCCGGATCGCTGCAAAAACTCAATGATCTAAAACAAATTTAAAAATGAAAATATCAAAAGGGATATGGGTTAAAGTAACCTGAAGGTCTAAGAATAAGGCGTCCCATCTCCTCCTGTTTATTCTAAATTCGCAAGGCAAGCGGTCTAATTAATTTACTTACAGGTCACCTCGGGTACAGAGTCTCGGAGTCAGAGTGCCTGAATTGACTCAGAATCACTCATTGGAATGACGGCAACCGCCTCTGTCTGTTTCTGATCCTGTCTCTGAAAACTCTGGACCCAGAGGAATATTGGGATCTAAGTGGAACCTCCAAAACTGTGGTAGTGGGATTTGCTTCTCCACGCTTGAAGAATCAACTCGATCAATTTGGCTTCCCCCTGTAACCCAGCTGGGCAGTGAGACACCACCACCCCCCACCGCCCCCCCCCATGAACAGTGAGCACACGTGCCTGGAGCGATGGGCAGCCATTGCTGCGGCGCCCACAAAAGCCCTGGTATCGAACCCACAACACTCAATAGCCTGGAGCTTTAACCGCTGAGCCACCACTGCCCCCTACAGCCACCACTGTCCCCTACAGCTGCTTATTGTTACCAGATTGTCGCTATTATTGGGCTTCGAACATCAGGGCTGTTCCTGCATGTTACGTGTTGCTCTGTTCAAAACTACCCATACCAGAATCTTTGTCTAGCTGTTTACTAAACCAGACTGTAAAACAGTCCCTGAAAATCTGGCTGCAGTTTGAACAGTCTTTTCACCAAGTGAATTATCTATATACAGCTTGATGATGAACAACAACATTCACTCCCTCTACCATTAATGAGGCCTTTTCATCTAGGGGAGAAAAAGGAGTAAATGTCTTAAATCTGTTTATTGATAAAAGGTTTGCATCTTTTGAACTTCAAACTGAATTTAATCTTCAAGCTCATTTTTTCAGGTATTTGCATAGTGCATTCCTTACACTGGACTAAGACCAGGCTGGCAGAATTTGTTTAAAACATGAATCTAATGTGCAAAAGATATCAAACAGAACCAACACAGGAACATGTTGGTTTTGTCCAAAAATGTCTGACTTTTGGAATTATGTTTTATGAGTCTTCAAACAGCCGATCCAGCCTTTCCCTACAACAGCAATATTCGGGGACTCCTCAAGGGCTTTATTTGGGGATATCTTGTTCTAAAAGTGCTGGCCAAGACTGCTTAGATTACTTAAAAGGGAAACAGAAAAACTCTCCTACCTAAAACTGGGTGCAGTGGTAATACTACTGATTAATGCTAACTTTCATAACTTCACTGACAATGACTGCTTTAGGGGCTAGAGATCATATATTTAACCGCCCAAATTCAAGGGTAGAAGGGGCAGAACTGCTTGTACTTGGAAAGATGGAAGAATTGATATAAAATCTAATAAGAATTTTAAAGCAGATTACAGACCACAGTCTCAATTCTGCAGAATTTGTCTGACATACTATGAGACTGATGTATTACAAGCAGAAAACTGACTGAATAAATGAGTGGAATCAAGTAAATCACGTAAATCACTTACCTGCCAACTATGCAGTTGACTAACTTGACACAGCGTGACTGAAGAGCCAGTCAGTCCTGGTCTGGCACCTTCTTGATGTATCCGGAGAAGAAGATGGACCCCAGGCGCTCAGGTGAAGCACAAGGCTACGTTGCATCACGCAGAGAAAAGTGGAGATTGATGGTGCCAAAGCCACCTGGAAAACAGGAGACCATGGTGTTACTCTTTAGGGTCGATACTTTTAAGGGTTTTACTGAAGAATCAACAGTTAGAACACTGCCCCGAGGAGCTGTCCTCTGTGCCGGAGCAGGTGGACCTTGAACCGCTTAGCAGAGATAAACGGCCGTGGTGGTGGACTCCTCCTCTGCTTTTCCCAGCCACGCTGAAACTTCCGTGCCCTCTCCGGTGCGGGAGAGGAGACGACGACCTTCTAAGTCTGCCACGTCGGTACTGTTGGAATTAGGACGGTCGCGTTGGATGAGTCATGGGCAGCCTCCAGCCTCATCTTCCATCTGTGGAGTTTGGACTGCTTCTACAACTGCAGCTGGATCTGCCATACAAGCTTGACGACCTCCTGGAGAGCGCATTCCTCCGTGGTCGCCTCAGAGTAAACACCGAGACAGAAACGCAGTAACACCGGGAGCAGAGAGCACAAGAATCACAACAACTGGCTCAGTTAAAGAAGACAAAGCTAATAAAAAGGTACCCAGTTCCCCATTAAAGAGTACAATACGCGTCCTTACCTGAATG
This sequence comes from Salminus brasiliensis, assembly GCF_030463535.1. Classification (NCBI taxonomy): domain Eukaryota; kingdom Metazoa; phylum Chordata; class Actinopteri; order Characiformes; family Bryconidae; genus Salminus; species Salminus brasiliensis. Next base: position 19,552,452 of record NC_132891.1, read on the forward strand.
TGGTCAATGTTCACAGTAGTGATGGTTGCAGTGTGTTACAATATTCAAACAGCATGAAATCCTTGTTCACTGTAATTATGATGTTTCACATTATGCAGCAGAGAGCATGAAGATCAAGGGTAAGATTGATCAACTGAACTGTGAAGTCTGCAGACAAGAGAAATCTGCTCAGAGTAGAAACAGAACCTGAAGCACAAGCAAAAGCAGTACTAGTACATGACCGAGCTGGTCCAATAGATCCAATGATATCGTGAAAAGTTTGGCAACAAACACTCCTGTATGTAGGTCAAGACGCCAGACACAGAGACTAGTGATATTCTAGATACTGTTGTACTGAAGGAGACTGGGTTGACATTGAGGCTGAAGCATGGAGCACTGGGCATTAGAAATATGACAGCGTTATGAGTGAATGATTAATAAGTGAGGAAGAATTGAGGACAGGCTGATGAATAAAGACTCTGAAATAAACAGAATACATGCACAATATTAAATAAAAGTTCAGAAAGGCTCCAGGTCTAGATCATAGTGCTACTAAATGAGTTCATTCAAAGAGAGATGTGTATACGTTCAACAGGCAGGAGAAACAAAGCTAATAATTACCACTCAAAGCTTAGATCAAGACAACAGCTTTAACCTGCCTCTGACCGTTTTCACTGGTTAAACTACGGGGTTTTAGCGCCCCCACAAGGACGAAAAGAGGAAAAGCAATAGCCTCTGAGCAGTAGTTCAATAAACACCAGGACGTTGACTAAGAACACAAATTTAGCACATATCCACAGAATTACACCATCCATACTAACCTAAAACAGCTCAGTAGCGTGAAACATGAAGAAATAACAGCAAACCATGAATATTCAGTAATACATAGGTAAACACTGAAGCTACACTGCTAAGGAGATAGCTAGCATAGCAACAGAACTAAACCATTCCCAAACTAAATGAACAGGAGCTTACTTTGTGTCTCAGACTCAAAATTAAAGGCACCCACAGTCACACAGCTTGAGCAGTTTATAAAGTTCAGTCTTCCAGAGGAGCTACAGAGCTCGGTCACACCGGCTCGTTTACCCTGCGCACTGCTGCAAGACCACGCTGCTGCTTTACAGCGGAGGCTCCTGATTGGCTGAAACTCCACATTATATACTGACCAATGCGGCTGAAGCTTCATGAATATTAAATGAGGTCACTAATTTAAGGAGCTTTTGGACAGATCCACGGTTGGAGATCCACTCAGACATTTACTGAGGATTACTCAGATGCAGTCTGTGAACTTCCTGAAATCTAAGGGTGAAACAGTTAAAAGTTTGTCTGTAAACTGAATAAATCATTGTGTGCTCTCAAACAGTCTGGAGGAACCTGAACATGCTGCATGATTATCTAGATGTAATTGGCTTTACACAGAACCCAGCTGACCATTGAGTCTACAAACACACTGAAATCAGGAGGATAATACTGATATTCTGGGTTAATAATAATTTACCTGTATGACAGTTTTCCTACACTTAGGATGGCAGCAGCAACACAAGCCCAGAATAGTGTTGTTGAGGTGGAAGAATTTGTGTAAATTCTAATAAGGTTGTTAAAGACAAAGTCTTGATACTGCAGGGTTTGGCTGAGATACTATGAGGGACACTGATGAATTTAAAATTTAATACAAGTAGAGAAATGACAGAATAAATGGTTAATAAATTAGAAAAGAAATTATGTAAAACTACTTACCTGCCAACTATTCAGTTCACTAATGTCAGGAACTCGCTGTGTCAGGAGGAGAATAGTAGAGAATGATCATGCCAAAGGCGTCATGCTGCCGCAGTGCCAAGGACACGGCATCTGGAAAACAGGAGACAGTGGTGTTACTCTTTGGGCTCGATACTTTTTAGTGGTTTTCAGTAGAATCTCCATCAATGCGAACACTGCCCTGAGGGGTTGTCCTTGACGGATAAAGCAGGTGAAGGCAAAGCAGCGGAGGACCTCAAACCGGCTGTGGTGGTGGAAGAGCCCTCAGTATTTTCAGGCCACGCTGACGCCCCCAGCCTCCGGTTTCAGTGTGGACAAAGCTTATGGACACACAAGTGACTCAGAAGCTGAACACTCAAGGAGTCATCAAAAAGTTTAACATTGCTCTGCTCCGACCTGGATAAATTCGCATTTTCAATGGGGCCGCTGGTGCTCCCCATCCAATGTCACAAACACAAAACACGAAACTCTTTGGCCCCGATACTTTTAAGGGTTTTACCAACAATAAAAACATTGCCCACTGTGAGGATTGAAGAACTGAACCTCGCACCAGTTAGTTGAGGTGAAAACCTTCTGTGGTGGTGGTGGAGCCCTCAGTTTTTCCAGGCCATGCAGACGGCCCCAGACCCTCTCCGGTGCGGGAGTGGAGACAACAACCCTCTATGTCCGCCACGCCAGTAGTGCTGAATTTAAAATGCCCAGCGTTGGAAGAGTCCTGGACAGCCTACAGCCTCGTCTTCCGTCGGTGGAGTTTGGACTGCCAGCAGCTGTCAAACCTGATGACCTCCTTGCAAAGCGCCTGGAGATCTCGCTCCGACAGAAACACAAATGACGGTCAGTGAGAGAGTACTGTACAGTAACACAGGGAGCAGACAGCACAAGGATCACAACAACTGGCTCAGATAAAGAAGACAAAGCCAATATTAAAGACTATAAAGTAGAGATGATCGCTCAACGGATCGTATCGAATGACCTCGAGATTTAAAAGCAGAACCACATCGAAACAAAAAATATATATATATAAATATAAAAAATGTGGAGGATAGAATTACTGCGTTTAAAAGTCAATGCTTTTAGCCATTCAACATGATCACAGGTAGATTACTGAACTTTCATTCTAAATCCAGTGAAACTAATATTAAATCAATACAAACATCATTTTGTTTAGACAGACAGATGCAGATCCATATGGGCTTATATTCTCTCTTCTCTCCTGTACATAAGGCACTCCTGAACTGATTCTTTTTTTTTTTTTTTAAAGACAAAGTTTTAAAGTTCCTTTAGTGAGTACTTGTGAGAACCAGACAATATTAATATCTGATCATCAGACTGCTGCAAAACAATTACATAATTTAGTGATTAAGATATGTCAGGTGTCATGTCTAAAATATCCACATCCACACCATCATACACATCGTCACTGCAACAACAATGGCCTCCTTTTCCAAAAGGGACTTTTTAACTAGAGATGCACCCTTTCAACCTTTGACAGAGCTCCATGTGATGAATCAGGTTCCCTGCTCTGTCAGATCCCAAGAATATTCTACTGGGCCTATTTTAAGTGGAAATATCCCTATACTAGGACCAGCAGCAGAAAAACCTGAATCTGTACATTGTAGGTTTAGACTGAAAGCTCCCCATAAGATCACACCCTAGTAAATTCACAGGGAAATGTGTGGAGACTGTAAACCAGTGTTTTACTGTTCTATTACCCAATTTCACCTTCACAGGACTGCACAGATGTTCTGAGAGTGGTAAGCCTGAAACATCCACTGTTAGAATTGTGTCCGTACTGACGGATATGGGTACTGACCCCTCCATAAGTACTGAAACTGCTGCACCAGAGTCAATCAAAACAGAATTAATTTCCCAGCAAATCCTTACATTTAGACTGGGTTCCTCGCTGGGTTTCTAAATCCTCTTTACAGACTGTCTACATTTTCTCCCACCTTATCCTATTCAGCATAGTCTGGTTCTGGTTCTGTAACTGAACTCAGGTTATTGCTGCTCTGACCTACTTGATCCAGAGTACGGCTTCTACAGTGTTGCCACTTTCCTGATCTAAACGCTCTACAAAACAGTCTGATCTCCCACAATTAAAACAAGCACAGTCTCTCCTACCTTCAATCTCCCCTGCTCCAGAGTCCCCTGCCTCAGTCAGGCAGTACATTAACTGTGCTTGTAACAATGTCGCCTTATGTATTAATTTCATGTGTACAGTCCGAACTCGGCTCCCTTGTCTTAGAATCTTCGAAATCTCCAATTTGAAAAACCTTAAAAAATAACATTGATTTCCAAAATCAAAAAATTAGCTAAATACATTTGAAAGATTCTCTGGTTTAAACAACCGTGAGAATCTAAATATTCCAAGACAATATCTTCTTATCTTCCAATTTAAAACAAATCTGGACACCAAGAAATTACCAGTTCAGACAACTGTGAGACCCAAATGATCTCAAGGCAATGCTTTGGACATCTTCATTCTTTGAGTCCAGATTGCTGCAAAAACTCAATGATCTAAAACAAAATTAAAATATCAAAAGGATCCGGGTTAAAGTAACCTGAAGGTCTAAGAATATGGTGTCCCGTCTCCTCCAGTTTATTCTAAATTCGTAAGGCAAGCGGTCTAATTAATTTACTTAGTCACCTCGGGTACAGAGTCTCAGAGTCAGTAGAGCGCCTGAATTGACTCAGAATCACTCATTGGGATGTCGGCGGGCGCCTCGGTCGGTTTCTGATCCTGTCTCTGAAAACTCTGGACCTAGAGGAATATTGGGATCTCTGTGAAACCTCCAAAACCGTTGTAGTCTGATGTAGACTGTTGTAGTGAAACACCCCCCCTGAACAGTGAGCACACGTGCCTGGAGCGATGGGCAACCATTGCAGCGGCGCCCACAAAAGAAGGTGAAGGCCTTGCTCAAGGAGTGGCAATTTGACGAGCCCGGGTATCGAACCCACAACGCTGTCATCAATAGCCTGGAGCTCTAACCGCTGAGCCACCACTGTCCCCCTACAGCCACCACTGCCCCCCTACAGCTGCTTATCGTTACCAGATTGTCTCTATTATTATTGAGCTTCGAACATCAGGGCTGTTCCTGCAGGTTACGTGCTGCTCTGTTTAAAACTACCCATACCAAAATCTTTGTCTAGCTGTTCACTAAATAAATGATCTATATACATGATCTATATACAGCCCGATTATGAACAACAACGTTCACTCCACAACAACAATATTCGGGGTGACTCCTCAAGAGCTTTATCTGGGAAAATCTTGTTCAAAAGGTGATGGCTAAGACTGCTTAGATTACTTAAAGGGAACAGAAACCCTCCTACCTACAATTGGGTGCAGTGGTAAATTAAACACTACTTGGCAACCTGTCTTGACTTAAATAGACAATATGGACTCTGAGGATTAATTGGCTGGTTAGCACCCAGTGTGAAATCTATTTCTCTATTTAAAATTCTGCAGTCATTTACATTTACTCTCTTACCCTTTGTGTTTATTTGGACACTTGTATGTGCTTTTATAAAATTACCTGTATTTTTAGAGGTTTAATTTTAGCACGAATGCAAAAAGACTCCAGGGGTCTCAGTGTGAACCAATTTTATGACCCCCACCAATGTAAAACAGACCTAAGCCCTTAATTTAGTTTCAGAGAGTGAACTAAGGTGGTTCACTTCAGACGGGCCTGGACATGTACTGGCTTAAGCAGGTTGGAGGTTTCCAGTCTGACTGTTTGAGGCTGTGGACAGGTGTCTTTTATACTGATAACGATGTCCAACAGGTGCCATTAATACAGGTAGCGAGTGGAGGACAGAGGAGCTTCTTAAAGAAGTTACAGGTCTGTGAGAGCCAGAAATCTTGCTTGTTTGTGGGTGACCAAATACTTATTTTCCACCATAATTTACAAATAAATTCTTACAATGTGATTTCCTGGATTCTTCTCCTAGTTTTGTCTCTCATAGTTGATGTACATATGATGAAATTTACAGACCTAGTAGGAGAACTTGCACAATCAGTGGCTGACTAGATACTTTTTTGCCCCACTCAATGCGAAGCTGCTTGTACTCAGAAAGATGGAAGAATTTATATAAATTATTTATATAAATAAAGATTTTTCAATGTCACAATTACAAACCAATGACGGTCAGTGAGACAGTACTGTACAGTAACACAGGGAGCAGAGAGCACAAGGATCACAACAACTGGCTCAGATAAAGGGGACAAAGCCACAAAAACAGTACCAAGTTCACCATTAAAGAGTACAATAGGCTTTATTACCTGAATGTGGTCAATGATCACAGTGGTGATGGTTGCAGTGTGTTACAATATTCAAACAGCATGAAATCCTTGTTCACTGTAATTATGAAGTTTCACATTATGCAGTAGAGAGCATGAAGATCAAGGGTAAGATTGATCAACTGAACTGTGAAGTCTGCAGAAAAGAGAAATCTGCTCAGAGTAGAAACAGAACCTGAAGCACGAGCAAAAGCAGTACTTCAACTAGTACATACTGAGCTAGCTGGTCCCACAAGGAGACTGGGATGACAATGAGGCTAAAGCATGGAGCACTGGGCATTAGAAATATGACCGCGTTCTGGGTGAATGATGAATAAGTGAGGAAGAATTTAGGACAGGCTGACGAATAAAGACTCTGAAATAAACAGAATACATGCACAATATTAAATAAAAGTTCAGAAAGGCTCCAGGTCTATATCATAGTGCTACTAAATGAGTTCATTTAAAGAAAGATGTGTATACGCTCAACAGACAGGAGAAACAATGCTAATAATTACCACTCAAAGCTTATATCAAGACACCAGCTTTAATCTGCCTCTGACCGTTTTCACTGGTTAAACTATGGGGTTTTAGCGCCCCCACAAGGACGAAAAGAGGAATAGCAATAGCCTCTGAGCAGTACTTTAAGACAAGATAAGATAATCCTTTATTAGTCCCAGAGTGGGGAAATTCTCTGTCACAGCAGAAAGGGATAGCAAGACACAATGTAGATAAATAATTTACACTATATACACAATATAAATAAGAATTAAAAAAGCAATAACAGTATTATTTACAGCAAATGACTCTTAATTGCACATGGGGGGGGCACAAATTTTTGCACATATCCACAGAATTACACCATCCATACTAACCTAAAACAGCTCAGTAGCGTGAAACATGAAGAAATAACAGAAACCATGAAAAAAAAGTTCAGTCTTCCAGAGGAGCTACAGAGCTCGGTCACACCGGCTCGTTTGCCCTGCGCACTGCTGCAAGACCACGCTGCTGCTTTACAGCGGAGGCTCCAGATTGGCTGAGACTCAGCATTATATACTGACCAATGCGGCTGAAGCTTCATGAATATTAAATGAGGTCAATAATTTAAGGAGCTTTTGGACAGATCCAGGGTTGGAGATCCACTCAGACATTTACTGAGGATTACTCAGATGCAGTCTGTGAACTTCCTGAAATCTAAGGGTGAAACAGTTAAAGCTACTGAGAGAGGTTTGGCCGATTCATCTCCAAATGAAACTGTAAATCTGTTGCTGTGAACTCTGAAGCATTATGTGAACAAATACATTTTACAGTCACTGCTCTGTAAGCAGGGGATAAGGTGTGAGACCTCAGCAGCTATATATATGTATATAATGGCTCTACGTTGACAGAGAGAAAGCATGACCCTTCAAAGAGGAGATTATTTGGATCAGGAGGCTACACTTACACACATGACAGATAGAAGCTAGAACTTTCTTTTAGTGTGTTCCAGAACACCAAACCCAGACTGACCAGTCAGCGGCATATGATTACTTCCATGGTGAGGGGTGTCTGGAGGAACCTGAAAATGTTACCTGATTATCTAGATGAAAATGGCTTTACACAGAACCCAGCTGACCATTCTGTTTACAAACACACTGAAATCAGGGGGAAAATACTTATTCAAATAGGTTTAAAACTCCTGCTGTGAATAAACTAGAAAAATCCCCTTTGCCCCTTAAAGTTCAATTACTAAGCCCAATGTCCCCAAGCTGAGGGGGTAGATCTGGATTCAAGGTGAGTGGTGACCATAAAGAGATACAATTAGAGACTTTAATATATTTTCTAGCGTCTCTCCAAGAAAGCAATGTATTGTACACTACAAAGTTATCAGAGAGAAACAGGATTTTGTCAATTATACATAAATGGTAGGGAAGTACATCTCATACACAGTAGAGACTTATGACTGATATGTTACCTACCTGGTGATCCTGGGGGAATGAGGGCGCTGGTGAGTGGGTAAGTGGGTGAGCTAATAAATGACTGGGTTTATTTCCAAACTCATAGTATTTCTGTTTAGAAAAAAGTAACAACTTACAAATATGAGGAGTTTATTCAAGCATAAGTTTTAATTTAGCATTTACTAGCAGGGACCAGTTTGTATCAGACTGTACTTGTGTTCTAGTTGCAGCATCTCAGCTTATAAAATTAGTTTTTTTTTCTGGAGAGACGCATAAGAGATCAAATGACCTCGCTAAGTGTCTTTGAGGGCGTCCCATTTTATTGCACTGGTAACTGGAGAGTTGCAGTTGTCAATAATCTGTTATTCTCTTTAACATAGAAACAAAACACTTTATTTAGTAAATGTGGGTTACATCTCCACTGAGGTGTTTTTAATGCTGTTAAATTTTTAGACATCCAAATTCACTGGACTGTGGTCAGATAAAATTATTTTGACAGACCTTTAACATATGTAAGAGTTAGTAGAAATAACAAAGTAATCCAGTCTTGAATAGGAGCCATGGGGATGAGAGTACTTGCCATGCTGAGCCAACAGGTCAGTGTAGAAGTGCAAGGTTGACCCATTATGAGAGAAGGAACTCTGCTAGGGGAGATTGGAAAAGCTGCATATGGAATCATCTTAACGGTGTCAGATAGAATCTATGCAGAAATTTCCAGTGGATTATTGGGTGATCAGGATTCCTCAAAGATAAAATGATCATCTCTCATGCATGAAATCAAAACATAAAAAAATTTACTTAAGATCATTGGACCACACACAGTCCAACCCATCTACAAGAGGCTCAAAGTAAAAAAAAATTGTAAATACTGAAAGCCGAGCAAGACTGGAGTAAAGCCCTTTAAGCATTAGGTGGGGCTGTAATTGGAGTTCAGGGAGTCTCAGAGAACTGATATAAGGTGCAGATACCTAAAGAAAGAGGTGCTCGGCACATTACATTGCTCTTTAATAGCCTGGAAAGATATTAACCCATTTTCAGTGCAGGATATCATCTAGAGGTCGAGCTCCTTTGCTCTCCCATTGGGGGCAATGAAACAACATTCCCCATCAGTAAATTATGATTATGAAAGAGTGCTCATGCCATATTAGAGTTTGTTTGCCTAAACAAGAGCTCTAGCCAGCTGGAACCGAGCCCATGAATGGGTTCATGTGACTCCCCCTAAAGCAGTTTTCTGACGCTCCATTTACAAACCATGCGGGGAACAGACATGGTCCAGATACTGCAGGGTCTGTCTGAGATACTATGAGGGACACTGATATATTACTTTTTAAATCAATCAGAGTAATTACAGAATAAAGGATAATTAACTTACATGATTTACTGGATTTGATAACCTGTCCACTATCCAGTTGCCTACCCTGGGGTCCTGTCTTTTTCCGAGTGGTGTCCAGAAGTGTGTGGCAGAGCTCTTTCAGGGCCTCACTGCATCGGGCAGAGAAAAGTGGAGAATGATGGTACCGAAGCCACCTGGTGACGTCCAGCATTCCTGAAAAAAAGACTGAGTCGTTACTCTTTGGTCCCGACACTTTTAAGGGTTTTACAGTAGAACCTCCAACAACGAAAATACAGTCCTGAGGAGTTGTCCTCTGTGAGGGAGCAGGTGAAGTCAAAGAGCTGAACCTCGCGCCAGTAAGTTGAGGTGAAAACTGGCTGTGGTGATGGAGGAGCCCTCTGCTTGTCCAGGCCACGCCAACAACCCCAGGTCCTTTCCAGTGCAGGAGTGGACAACAACCCTCTGTGTCCGCCGTGCCAGTAGTGCTGGATTTAAGATGGCCAGGATTGGAGGAGTCCCGGGCAACGGCATCGTCTTCCGTTGATGGAGTTTAGACTGCCTCTACAACAGCAGCAGTCAAGCTTGATCACCTTGTTGCAGAGCACCTGTAGATCTCGCTCCTCCTCAGTCTTCAACTTTCTCAAGTATAAAGACAGACAAACGCAAACGATGATCACTAAGAGAGTACTGCACAGTAACACAGGGAGCTGAGAACACAAGGATCACAACTGGCTCAGATAAAGACGACAAAGCTAATATCAAAGACTATAAAATAGGGACTCAACTGTTCGTATTGAATCAGTTTTAAAAGCAGAATCGCATCGAAATAAAAAATATATAGAAAACGTGTAGGATAGGATTACTGCGTATATATGTCAATGCTTTTAGCCATTCAACATTGCCACAGGTAGACATGGGACATTGAGCATAGTAAGGCCCATCAGCTGTTTTGCTTGCACCACTTTAATCAGAAATGCTCCCTTTATTGACCAAATATCATTCATTCTGAGACCAGAAATGTTTTGGAAATTAGTCAACAAAAGTCATTAGTCTCAGTTTCGTCATTCTCACTTGGCAGCTCAGTTCTTGACTGTGTAACAGAAGTATCATCAATTATTTATACCCTCAATATATTTATACTGGTTATACTGATCTCCAACAATTAAAACAAGCACATTCTCTCCTACCTTCAATCTCGCCTGCTCCAGAGTCTCCTGCCTCAGTCCGGCAGTACATTAACTAAGCTTGTAACAATGTCTCCTTCAGCTCCCTTGTTTTAGAACCATGGAAATATCATCATCATCATCATTTCCAAAACGTTGCTTCAAAATTTTTGAATTTTCAAAAAACAAAAATACATTTAGATCCCTTTACAAATTTCTCTAGGTTGAACAGTATTGAGAATTAAATATCCTAAAATCTGAATATTTAGATTCTCAGGTTGTTTACACCAGAGAATTTTTTTTAGGGATCAAAACGTATCGCAATTTAAAGTTTCCAAGACAACTGTGAGACTGAAATGATCTTAAGGCAATGCTTTGGACATCTTCATCCTTTGAGTCCGGGTCGCAGCAAAAAGTCAATGATCTAAAACTAATTTAAAAATGAAAATATCAAAGAGATCCAGGATAAAGTAACCTGAAGGTCTAAGAATATGGCGTCCCGTCTCCTCCCGTTTATTCTAAATTCATAAGGCAAGCGGTCTAATTAATTTACTTAGTCACCTCGGGTACAGAGTCTCAGAGTCAGTAGAGCGCCTGAATTGACTCAGAATCACTCATTAGGATGACGGCGGCCGCCTCTGTCGGTTTCTGATCCTGTCTCTGAAAACTCTGGACCCAGAGGAATATTGGGATCTCAGTGGAACCAATTCGATCAGTCAGTCTTAGGAATGTAGAGAAACACTTTAACCCTGCAGTAAACGTAACGCTGGTGGAAGGCAGGCTGGTTTTCATCCTCTTTGATGTCCTATGCTGATCACGCTGATGATTTCTGAGCCCCCTGTGATGAGGGTGGTGTAAAGTTGATAGACTCACAAAAGCCACCATCTGTCGGTTTCTGAAAACAACGTATACATAGAATATTGAAACGCCTGAAAAGATTCCCCCACAATATTGCAGCGCCGACGTACAAGACAAGAAAACCAGATTCACCATTTGACATTTTTTGTTACACTGATGGGATTTTGTTTCCTCCGCAACCCAGCCCACAAAAGAAGGTGAGGGGTCTTGCTCAAGAGTGGCAGTTTGCAGAGCCCGGGTATTGAACCCACAACACTGTCATCAATAGCCTAGAGCTCTAACTGCTGAGCCACCACTGCCCCCTACAGCCACCACTGCCCCCTACAGCGGCTTATCGTTACCAGATTGTCTCTATTATTATTGGGCTTCGAACATCAGGGCTGTTCCTGCACGTTACGTGCTGCTCTGTTCAAAACTACCCATACCAGAATCTTTGTCTAGCTGTTCACTAAACCAGCCTGTGAAACAATCCCTGATAATCTGACTGCAGTCTGAAGAGTCTTTTCACTAAATAAATGATCTATATACAGCCCGATTATGAACAACAACGTTCACTCCACAACAGCAATATTCGGGGTGACTCCTCAAGAGCTTTATCTGGGAAAATCTTGTTCAAAAGGTGCTGGCTAAGAGCGCTTAGATTACTTAAAGGGAACAGAAACCCTCCTACCTAAAATTGGGTGCAGTGGTAAATTTAACTCTACTTGGCAACCTGTCTTGACTTAAATAGACAATATGGACTCTGAGGATTAATTGGCTGGTTAGCACACAGTTTGAAATCTATTTCTCTATTTAAAATTCTGCAGTTATTTACATTTACTCTCTTACCCTTTGTGTTTATTTGGACACTTGTATGTGCTTTTATAACGTTTATAAAATTACCTGTATTTTTAGAGTTAGAGTTTTAAATTTAGAATAAATGCAAAAAGACTCCAGGGGTCTCTGTGTGAACCGATTTTATGACCCCCACCAATGTAAAACAGACCTATGCCCTAAATTTAGTTTCACAGAGAGTGAACTAAGGTGGTTCACTTCAGACGGGCCTGGACATGTACTGGCTTAAGCAGGTTGGAGGTTTCCAGTCAGACTGTTTAAGGCTGTGGACAGGTGTCTTTTATACTGATAACGATGTCCAACAGGTGCCATTAATACAAGCAACGAGTGAAGGAAAGAAGAACTTCTTAAAAGCTACAGGTCTGCGAGAGCCAGAAATCCTGCTTGTTTGTGGGTGAGCAAATACTTATTTTCCACCATAATTTACAAATAAATTCTTTAAAAATCCTACAATGTGACTTCCTGGATTTTTTTCTCATTTTGTCTCTCATAGTTGAAGTGTACCTATGTTGAAAATTGCAGACCTAGTAGGAGAACTTGCACAACTAGTAGCTGACTAAATACTTTTTTGCCCAACTCCTGCTTGTACTCGGAAAGGAAGAATAGATATAAATTCTAATAAGATTTTTAAAGCAGATTGTCAGACGTTACAATTACAAACCATGACAGTCTCAATACTGCAGGATCTGTCTGAAATACTATGAATGAGACTGATATTACTTTTTAATACAAGCAGAAAAGTGACAGAATAAATGGGTGGAATCAAGTAAATCATGTAAATCACTTACCTGTAAACTATGTGACAAATCTGTCCCACAGCCAGCAGTGGAGCACAAAGAGCTGGGCAAACTGTTCGCTCACTCATCAGTAGGTGGGCAGGGGGCTGAAGACTATGTCCAGAAGCGTGCAGCAGTGTTTCTTCAGGACCTTGCTGCATTGGGTGGACAATAGTAGAGGTTAAAAGGTACAGAAGGAGTCACACTGCCAACTCAATTCAAAGTTTATTTATATAGAGCCTTTCACAACAAATGTCAAAGCGCTTTACAGAGATCCTTGTCCACGTCTCTTATGAGCAAGCACCACAACGGAGGTGGTAGCGACAGTGGCAAGGAAAACTCCCTCATACTAAGAGGAAGAAACCTTGAGAGAAACCAAGACTCAGTCTGAGGAACCCATCTGCCTTAGGTTGACCTGCACAGCACAAACATTACACTAAGAACTAGACAGAGAGATAATGAAGAGCTATAGCTAATGTAGGAACAGGTTATGAAGTATGTGTGTGAGTAGGTGCTGGACATATGCTCAGTGTTAATGTTGAAGTCCATGCTGAGTAGAGCGACAGGCCTGATTCCAGAACATGGATGAATGAACACCTCCAGACTGGACGGCAGGGCATCTCAGTACATGTAAAAGAGAGAGGGAGCGAGAGACAGAGGGGTTAGGATGGTTGTGTTGTGCTGAGTAGTGGGACAGGCCTGATACCAAGACGCAGGAACTGAACCGAAAAAGGGCAACTCCAGGCAGGCAGCTCAGGACATGAGGGGGGAGAGAGACAAAAAGATAAAGATTAGAACAAGGTTTACGTTTAGTGAGAGACCTGTAGCAGAAATAGTTAGAGAGACCACCACAATAGTAGTAATAAAAAGCCTGTATTTAGAGCAGGACAGAACAGTGGTGTTATGTAATTAAAACAGGACAAAACACAGAACTGGTGAGTTATCTGAAAGCTGGTGTAAAGAGAAACGTTTTTAATTCAGATTTAAAGACTGAGAGTGTGTCTGATTCCCGGATATTAACAGGGAGGTTGTTCTAAATTTGGGGGCTTTATAAAAGAATGCTCTTCCTCCTGCATTTTTTTTTTCTAATGAAGAGTGGCAACATGAGAGCCTCAACACAACTCAAAAATGACCTGAAAAAGATTGTTCAACATCATGGTTTAAGGGAAGAATACAAAAAGCTCTCAGATTTCAGCTGTCAGTTTCCACTGTGAGGAACATAGTGAGGAAATGGAAGACCACAGGCACAGTTCTAGTTACGGCCCGAAGTGGCAGGCCAAGAAAAATCTCAGATAGGCAGAATTGAAGGATGGTGAGAACAGTCAGTCAACCCACAGACCAGCTCCAAAGACCTACATCATCTTGCAGCAGATGGAGTCACTGTGCATCGTTCAACTATTCAGCACACTTTGCACAAGGAGAGGCTGTATGGGAGAGTAATGCAGAAGAAGCCTTTTCTGCGCACAAGCCACAAACAGAGCCGCTGTGGGTACGCTAAAGCACATTTGGACAACCCAGCTTCATTTTGGAGTGCTGTGGGCCGATGAAACTAAAATTGAGTTATTTGGACATAAGGGGGCTGTATGCATGGTGGAAAGAGAACAGCATTCCAAGACAAACACTTGCTACCCACAGTAAAATCTGGTGGAGGTTCCATCATGCTGTGGGGCTGTGTGGCCAGTGCAGGTACTGGGAATCTTGTTAAAGTTGAGGGTCACATGGATTCCAGTCAATATCAGCAGATTCTTGAGAACAATGTTCAAGAATCAGTGAGAAAGTTGAAGTTGCGCCAGGGCTGGATACTGCAACAAGACAATGACCCTAAACACTGCTCAAAATCTACTAAGGCATTCATGCAGAGGAACAAGTACAACGTTCTAGAATGGCCATCTCAGTCCCCAGACCTGAATATTACTGAAAATCTGTGGTGTGATTTAAAGCGGACTGTCCATGCTCAGAAATCATCAAACCTGACTGAACTGGAGATGTTTTGTAAAGAAGAATGGTCCAAAATACCTTCAACCAGAATTCAGACTCTCATTGGAAGCTATAGCAAGCGTTTAGAGGCTGTTATTTCTGCAAAAGGGGGATCTACTAAATATTGATGTAATTGTTCTTTGAACAGTAAATATCCTAAAATCTTGTCTTAGAAACTTCGAATTTTAATCAATTTGGATCACTGGAAAATTCTCAGGTTTAAACAACCCTGAGAACCAAAATATTCCAAAACAATTCCTTAGAATATTCCAATTTAAAACAAATCTGGACCCCGAAAAGTTCCCAGTTCAGACCAACTGTGAGACTGAAATCATCTTAAGGCAATGCTCTGAACATCTTTGTCCTTTGATCACTGCAAAAAGTCAATGGTCTAAAACAAATTTGAAAATTAAAATA
Organism: Salminus brasiliensis; assembly: GCF_030463535.1. Taxonomy (NCBI): domain Eukaryota; kingdom Metazoa; phylum Chordata; class Actinopteri; order Characiformes; family Bryconidae; genus Salminus; species Salminus brasiliensis. Next base: position 19,567,760 of record NC_132891.1, read on the forward strand.
TCAAAGGGATCCGGGTTAAAGTAACCTGAAGGTCTAAGAATATTAGTAAGGCAAGCGGCCTAATTAATTAGCTTACAGTCACCTCGGGTACAGAGTCTCGAAGTCAGTAGAGCGCCTGAATTGACTCAGAATCACTCATTGGGATGTCGGCGGCCGCCTCTGTCTGTTTCTGATCCTGTCTCTGAAAACTCTGGACCCAGAGGAATATTGGGATCTCAGTGGAACCTCCAAAACTGTGGTAGTGGGATTTGCTTCTCCGCGCTTAAACAATCAACTCGATCAGTCAGTCTTAGGAATGTAGAGAAACACTTTAATCCTGCAGTAAACAACCTGTGATGAGGCTGGTGTGAAGTTGATAGACTCCATTGATTCAAAGTAACAAAAGCCACCATCTGTCTGTTTCTGAGAACAACGTATACATAGAATATTAAAACGCCTGAAAAGATTCTCCCACAATATTGCAGCGTTGACGTACAAGACAAGAAAACCAGATTCACCATTTGATATTTTTTGTTACACATATGGAATTTGTCTTCCCCCTGTAACCCAGCTGTGCAGAGAACACACGCATACCTGGAGCAGTGGGCAGCCATTGCTGTGGGCCCCAACAAAAGACGGTGAAGGCCTTGCTCAGTGGCAGTTTGTAGAGAATTTTTTTTGTGGGTTAGATACCTGGGCTTGGCAATGTGATTTCCTGGATTTCCTCATTTTGTCTCTCATTAGTTGAAGTGTCCCCATGATAAAAATTACGGACCTCTCTAATCTTTCTAAGTAGGAGAACTTGCACAACGAGTGGCAGACTAAATACTTGTTTGAGTTTGGGCTGTTAAATATAAATATACAGTTATGTGAAACTGCTTGTACTCGGAAAGATAGTAAAATTTATATAAATTCTAATACGTTACAATTACAAACCATAACAGTCAATACTGCAGGATTTGACTGAAATACTATAAGTAACACTGATGTATTACTTTTTAATACAAGCAGAAAAGTGACAATAAATGGGTGGAATCAAGTTAATCCTGTAAATCACTCACCTGCAAACTATGCAGTTCACTAACCAGACAGTGTGACTGGGAAGGGAAAGTCCTGGCCTGGCACCTTCTTGGTGTTACCGGAAAGAACGATGGACCCCAGGCGGCTCAGGTGAAGCTCATCTCTGGGTTAGAGGACCGGACGCCACGCTGCATCAGGAAGAGAATAGTGGAGAACGATGGTGCCAAATTCACCTGGGGAAGTACAGGACACGAGCACGAGACTGTGGCATTACAGGAGACTGTGGCATTTACGGTCAATTCTAAAGTGTTTTACAGAAGAATCTCCAACAGTGAAAACACGGCCCTGAGGACTCGCCCCTCTGTGCCGGAGCAGGTGAAGAGCTGACGTCCTTGAACCAGTTAGCAGAGGTGAAAAATGGCTGTGGTGATGGAAAAGTCCTCTGCTTTTGCCACACTGGACACTTCCAGGTTCTCTCAAGTACAGGAGTGGAGACGACTACCCTGTGTCCGCTGCACCGGTAGGGCTGAAAATAAGACCACGGCGTCACAGGCAGCATTCCAGGAGTCACGGGCAGCCTCTAGCCTCGTTTTCCGTCAGTGGAGTTTGGACAGCCTCTACAACAGCTGGATCTGCCGTAATAGCTTGACGACCTCCTGAGAGCTTGTTCCTCCATGGTCACCTCGGAGTAAAAACAGAGACAACGGTCAGTAAGAGAGTACTGTACAGTAACACAGGGAGCAGAGAGCACAAGGATCACAACAAAGCTAATAAAAAAAAAGACATATCCACAAAAGTACCAAGTTCACCATTAAAGAGTACAACAGGCTTTATTACCTGAATGTGGTCAATGATCACAGTGGTGATGGTTGCAGTGTGTTACAATATTCAAACGCAGCATGAAATCCTTGTTCACTGTAATTATGTTTCACATTATGCAGTAGAGAGCATGAAAATCAAGGGTAAGATTGATCAACTGAACTGTGAAGTCTGCAGACAAGAGTGCTCCTCTTGTCCTATAGAGTCCATAAAGGGGGGGGGGGGGGGGGGGGGTGCTGAAGCATGGAGCACTGGGCATTAGAAATATGACAGCGTTATGAGTGAATGATTAATAAGTGAGGAAGAATTGAGGACAGGCTGATGAATAAAGACTCTAAAATAAACAGAATACATGCACAATATTAAATAAAAGTTCAGAAAGGCTCCAGGTCTATATCATAGTGCTACTAAATGAGTTCATTCAAAGAGAGATGTGTATACGCTCAACAGGCAGGAGAAAACAAAGCTAATAATTACCACTCAAAGCTTATATCAAGACAACAGCTTTAACCTGCCTCTGACCGTTTTCACTGGTTAAACTATGGGGTTTTAGCGCCCCCACAAGGACGAAAAGAGGAATAGCAATAGCCTCTGAGCAGTAGTTCAATAAACACAAGGACGTTGACTAAGAACACAAATTTAGCACATATCCACAGAATTACACCATCCATACTAACCTGAAACAGCTCAGTAGCGTGAAACATGAAGAAATAACAGAAACCATGAATATTCAGTAATACATAGGTAAACACTGAAGCTACACTGCTAAGGAGATAGCTAGCATAGCAACAGAACTAAACCATTCCCAAACTAAATGAACAGCAGCTTACTTTGTGTCTCAGACTCTAAATTAAAGGCACCCACAGCCACACAACTTGAGCAGTTTATAAAGTTCAGTCTTCCAGAGGAGCTACAGAGCTCGGTCACACCGGCTCGTTTACCCTGCGCACTGCTGCAAGACCACGCTGCTGCTTTACAGCGGAGGCTCCTGATTGGCTGAAACTCCACATTATATACACTGACCAATGCGGCTGAAGCTTCATGAATATTAAATGAGGTCACCAATTTAAGGAGCTTTTGATAGATCCACGGTTGGAGATCCACTCAGACATTTACTGAGGATTACTCAGATGCAGCCTGTGAACTTTCTAAAAACTAAGGGTGAAACAGTTAAAAGTTTGTCTGTAAACTGAATAAATCATTGTGTGCTCTCAAACAGTCTGGAGAAACCTGAACATGCTGCATGATTATCTAGATGTAATTGGCTTTACACAGAACCCAGCTGACCACTGAGTCTACAAACACACTGAAATCAGGAGGATAATACTGATATTCTGGGTTAATAATAATTTACCTAAATGACAGTTTTCCTACACTTAGAATGGCAGCAGCAACACAAGCCCAGAATAGTGTTGTTGAGGTGAAAGAATTTGTGTAAATTCTAATAAGGTTGTTAAAGACAAAGTCTTGATACTGCAGGGTTTGTCTGAGATACTATGAGGGACACTGATTAATTTGGAGAATAGCAGAGAATGATTATGCCAAAGGCGTCTTGCTGCCGCAGTGCCAAGGACACGGCATCTGGAAAACAAGAGACAGTGGTGTTACTCTTTGGGCTTGATACTTTTTAGTGGTTTTCAGTAGAATCTCCATTAATGAGAACACTGCCCTGAGGGGTTGTCCTTGACGGATAAAGCAGGTGAAGGCAAAGTAGCGGAGGACCTCAAACCGGCTGTGGTGGTAGAAGAGCCCTCAGTATTTTCAGGCCACACTGACGCCCCCAGCCTCCGGTTTCAGTGTGGACAAAGCTTATGGACACACAAGTGACTCAGAAGCTGAACACTCAAGGAGTCATCAAAAAGTTTAACATTGCTCTGCTCCGACCTGGATAAATTAGCATTTTCAATGGGGCCGCTGGTGCTCCCCATCCAATGTCACAAACACAAAACACGAAACTCTTTGGCCCCGATACTTTTAAGAGTTTTATCAACAATAAAAATATTGCCCACTGTGAGGATTGAAGAACTGAACCTCGCACCAGTTAGTTGAGGTGAAAACCTTCTGTGGTGGTGGTGGAGCCCTCGGTTTTTCCAGGCCATGCAGACGGCCCCAGACCCTCTCCGGTGCGGGAGCATAGACAACAACCCTCTATGTCCGCCACGCCGGTAGTGCTGAATTTAAAATGCCCAGCGTTGGAAGAGTCCTGGGCAGCCTACAGCCTCGTCTTCCATCGGTGGAGTTTGGACTGCCAGCAGCTGTCAAACCTGATGACCTCCTTGCAAAGCGCCTGGAGATCTCGCTCCGACAGAAACACAAATGACGGTCAGTGAGAGAGTACTGTACAGTAACACAGGGAGCAGACAGCACAAGGATCACAACAACTGGCTCAGATAAAGAAGACAAAGCTAATATTAAGTATACTCTACTATAAAGTAGAGATGATCGCTCAATGGATCGTATCGAATGACCTCAAGATTTAAAAGCAGAACCACATCGAAACAAACAAAAAAAAATCTAAATATAAAAAATGTGGAGGATAGAATCACTGCGTTTAAAGGTCACTGCTTTTAGCCATTCAACATGATCACAGGTAGATCACTGAACTTTCATTCTAAATCCAGTGAAACTAATATTAAATCAATACAAACATCATTTTTGTTTAGACAGACAGATGCAGATCCATATGGGCTTATATTCTCTCTTCTCTCCTGTACATAAGGCACTCCTGAACTGATTCTTTTTTTTTTTTTTTTTTAAAGACAAAGTTTTAAAGTTCCTTTAGTGAGTACTTGTGAGAACCAGACAATATTAATATCTGATCATCAGACTGCTGCAAAACAATTACATCATTTAGTGATTAAGATATGTCAGGTGTCATGTCTAAAATATGCACATCCACACTATCATACACATAGTCACTGCAACAACAATGGCCTCCTTTTCCAAAAGGGACTTTTTAACTAGAGATGCACCCTTTCAACCTTTGACAGAGCTCCATGTGACCCATCAGGTTCTCTGCTCTGTCAGATCCCAAGAATATGCTACTGGGCCTATTTTAAGTGGAAATATCCCTACACTAGGACCAGCAGCAGAAAACCCTGAATCTGTACATTGTAGGTTTAGACTGAAAGCTCCCAATAAGTCACGTCCTAGTAAATTCACAGGGCAATGTGTGGAGACCGTAAACCAGTGTTTTACTGTTCTATAACACACAAAGTCTGAGAAATCTGGTAGAAATCTGATTCCCAAAAAGTTCAGTGAGTCTCAGAGAACAGAGGACTGATTTAAGGTGCAGATACCTAAAGAAAGAGGTATTGGACACATTACATTGCTCTTTAATAGCCTGGAAAGATCTTAACCCATTTTCAATGCAGATATCACCTGGAGGTCGAGCTCCTGTGCTCCCCCATTGGGGGCAATGAAACCGCATTCCCCATCAGTAAATTATGATTATGAAAGAGTGCTCATGCTATATAAGAGTTTGTTTGCCTAAACAAGAGCTCTAGCCAGCTGCAACCGAGCCAATGAATGGGGTCATGTGACTCCCCCTAAAGTAGTTTTCTGACGATACAATTACGAACCTTGCGGAGAACAGAGACAGTCTCCATACTGCAGGATTTGTCTGAGATACTATGAGGGACACTGTAGATCATGGAAATTATTACCTGCCAACTATCCAGCGGCCTACCCTGGGGTCCTGAGTGGTGTCAAGAAAATGTGTGGCAGAGCTCCTTCCGGGCCTCACTGCATCGAGCAGAGAAAAGTGGAGAATGATGGTACTGAAGCCACCTGGTGATGTCCAGGAATCCTGAAAAAAAGACTGAGTCGTTACTCTTTGGTCCTGATACTCTTAAGGGTTTTACAGTAGAACCTCCAACAACAAAAATACAGCCCTGTTGTCCTCGGTAAGGGAGCAGGTGAAGTCGAAGAACTGAACCTTGCGCCAGTTGGTTGAGGTAAAAACCGTGGTGATTGAGGAGCCCTCGGCTTTTCCAGACCATGCCAACGGCCCTAGGTCCTTTCCAGTGCGGGAGTGGAGACAACAACCCTGTGTCCGCCGTGCCGGTAGTGCTGGATTTAAGATGGCCAGCGTTGGAGGAGTCACGGGCAGCCTCGACTTCCGTCTGTAAAGTTTGTACAGCCTCCGTCAAGCTTGATGACCTCCTTGCAGAGCATCAGGAGATGTCGCTCCTCAGCAGTCGCCAAGTTTCTCAAGTATAAACACAGACAGAAACGCAAACGACGGTCAGTGAGACAGAGTACTGTACAGTAACACAGGAAGCAGAGAGCACAAGGATCACAGTAACTGACTCCGATGAAGACGACAAAGCTAATATTAAAGACTATAAAGTAGGGACTCAACTGTTCGTGTTGAATCAGTTTTAAAAGCAGAATCGCATCGAAATAAAAAAAATATTGAAAAAGTGTAGGATAGGATTACTGCGTATATATGTCAATGCTTTTAGCCATTCAACATTGCCACAGGTAGACATGGGACACTGAGCATAGCAAGGACTATCAGCTGTTTTGCTTGCACCACTTTAACCAGAGATGCTCCCTTTATTGACCCAATATCATTCATTCTGAGACCAGAAATGTTTTGGAAATTCGTCAACAAAATGTATTAGTCTCAGTTTCGCCATTCTCACTTGGCAGCTCAGATCTTGACCGTGTAACAGAAGTATCATCAATTATTTATACCCTCAATATATTTATACTGGTTATATTGATTTCCCACAATTAAAACAAGTACATCCTCTCCTACCTTCAGTCGCGCCCGCTCCAGAGTCTCCTGCCTCAGTCTGGCAGTACATTAACTGAGCTTGTAACAATGTCTCCTGTATTAATTTCACGTGTAGGCCGAACTCTTTGGGTATTAAACTCTGCTCTGTAGTTTTAGAACCATGGAAATAATCAAAATTATTATTATTATTATTATTTCATCATCATCAGTTCCAAAACCTTGCTTCAGAATCTTTGAATTTTCTACAAAAAATAAATTTGGATCCCTTTACAAAATTATCCTAAAACATTGTCTAAATATCTAGATTCTCAGGGTTGTTAAAACCAGAGAATTTTTCAGGGATCGAAATGTATCGCAATTCAAAGTTTCCAAGACAACTGTGAGACTGAAATAATCTTAAGGCAATGCTTTGGACATCTTCATCCTTTGAGTCCGGGTTGCAGCAAAAACTCAATGACCTAAAACTAATTTGAAAATTAAAATATCAAAAGAGATCTGGGATAAAGTAACCTGAAGGTCTAAGAATATGGTGTCTCGTAATTAGTAAGGCAAGCGGTCTAATTAATTAGCTTACAGTCACCTCGGGTACAGAGTCTCGGAGTCAGTAGAGCGCCTGAATTGACTCAGAATCACTCATTGGGATGTGGGCGGCCGCCTCTGTCTGTTTCTGATCCTGTCTCTGAAAACTCTGGACCCAGAGGAATATTGGGATCTCAGTGGAACCTCCAAAACTGTGGTAGTCTAATTTTACTGTGGTAATCTATTTTTAGAGTTAGAGTTTTAAATTTAGAATAAAAGCAAAAAGAACCGATTTTATGACCCCCACCAACGTAACACACAGACCTATGCCCTAAATTTAGTTTCACAGAGAGTAAACTAAGGTGGTTCACTTCAGACGGGCCTGGACACGTACTGGCTTAAGCAGGTTTGGAGGTTTGGAGTCTGACTGTTTGAGGCTGTGGACACTTTTATACTGATAACGATGTCCAACAGGTGCCATTAATACAAGCAACGAGTGAAGGACAGAAGAACTTCTTAAAAGCTACAGGTCTGTGAGAGCCAGAAATCTTGCTTGTTTGTGGGTGATCAAATACTTATTTTCCATCATAATTTACAAATAAATTCTTTAAAAATCCTACAATGTGATTTCCTGGATTTTTTTCTCATTTTGTCTCTCATAGTTGACGAGTACCTATGATGAAAATTACAGACCTAGTAGGAGAACTTGCACAATTAGTGGCTGACTAAACACTTTTTTGCCCAACTCCTGCTTGTACTCGGAAAGGAAGAATAGATATAAATTCTAATTAGATTTTTAAAGCAGATTGTCAGACGTTACAATTACAAACCATGACAGTCTCAATACTGCAGGATCTGTCTGAAATACTACGAATGAGACTGATATTACTTTTTAATACAAGCAGCAAAAGTGACAGAATAAATGGGTGGAATCAAGTAAATCATGCAAATCACCTACCTGTAAACTATGTGACAAATCTGTCCCACAGCCAGCAGTGGAGCTCAAAGAGCTGGGTAAACTGTTCGCTCACTCATCGGTAGGTGGGCAAGGGGCTGAAGACTATGTCCAGACGCGTGCAGCAGTGTTTCTTCAGGACCTTGCTGCATTGGGTGGACAATAGTAGAGGTTAAAGATACAGGAGTCACACTGCCAATTAAATTCAAAGTTTATTTATATAGAGCTTTTCACAACAAATGTCACAAAGCGCTTTACAGAGATCCTTGTCCACGTCTCTTATGAGCAAGCACCACAACGGAGGTGGTAGCGACAGTGGCAAGGAAAACTCCCTCATATTAAGAGGAAGAAACCTTGAGAGAAACCAAGTCTGAAGAACCCATCTGCCTTAGGTCGACCTGCACAGCACAACCATTACACTAAGAACTAGACAGAGAGATAATGAAGAGCTATAGCTAATGTAGGAACAGGTTATGAAGTATGTGTGTGAGTAGGTGCTGGACATAAGCTCAGTGTTAATGTTGAAGTCCATGCTGAGTAGAGCGACAGGCCTGATTCCAGAACATGGATGAATGAACACCTCCAGACTGGACGGCAGGGCATCTCAGTACATGTAAAAAAGAGAGGGAGGGAGCGAGAGAGAGAGGGATTAGGATGGTTGTGTTGTGCTGAGTAGTGGGACAGGCCTGATACCAAGATGCAGGAACTGAACCAAAAAAGGGCAACTCCAAGCAGGCAGCTCAGGACATGAGGGGAGAGAGACAAAAAGATGAAGATTAGAACAAGGTTTACGTTTAGTGAGAGACCTGTAGCAGAAATAGTTAGAAAGACGACCACAATAGTAGTAATAAAAAGCCTGTAATTAAAGCAGGACAGAACACAGAACTGGTGAGTTATCTGAAAGCTGGTGGAAAGAGAAATGTTTTGAATCCAGATTTAAAGACTGAGAGCGTGTCTGATTCCCGGATATTAACAGGGAGGTTGTTCCAAAGTTGGGGGGCTTTATAAAAGAACACTCTTCCTCATGCACTGTTTTTTCTAATACATGGGACTGATAATAGGCCAGCATCTTGCGAGCGTAGTGTACGTGGAGGGCTGTAAGGTGTAAGAAGTTCCTCCAGATAATGTGGGGTCAAACCATTGAGAAATTATGTTAGAAGTATTTTATAATCTATGAATTTTGACAGGTAACCAGTGTAAGGATGAAAGAATTGGACTAATATGATTAAATTCCCTAGCTCTAGTTAGTACCCTTGAGCTGGAGTTTATGAAGAAATTTACATGAAGTTTATAGTATTTACAGAAAGTGTGCAACAATTATTTAAACAAAATTGGGCACATTGTACTAATTATTGGAACACAATTAGTTTTGTAAGCTCATTGACCCTTGACCTACATATACAGGGGAATCCAATTATGAGAAGGAGGTTAAGGTTTTTCTCCTCTTTGCATCTTCTCTGAAGAGTGGCAACATGGGAGCCTTAACACAACTCACAAATGACCTGAAAAAGATTGTTCAACATCATGGTTTAAGGGAAGAATACAAAAAGCTCAGATTTCAGCTGTCAGTTTCCACTGTGAGGAACATAGTGAGGAAATGGAAGACCACAAGCACAGTTCTAGTTACGGCCCGAAGTGGCAGGCCAAGAAAAATCTCAGATAGGCAGAATTGAAGGATGGTGAGAACAGTCAGTCAACCCACAGACCAGCTCCAAAGACCTACATCATCTTGCAGCAGATGGAGTCACTGTGCATCGTTCAACTATTCAGCACACTTTGCACAAGGAGAGGCTATATGGGAGAGTAATGCAGAAGAAGCCTTTTCTGCGCACAAGCCACAAACAGAGCCGCCGTAGGTCTGCTAAAGTACATTTGGACAACCCAGCTTCATTTTAGAATAAGGTGCTGTGGGCCAATGAAACTAAAATTTAGTTATTTGGACATAAGGGGGCTGTATGCATGGTGGAAAGAGAACAGCATTCCAAGACAAACACTTGCTACCCACAGTAAAATCTGGTGGAGGTTCCATCATGCTATGGGGCTGTGTGGCCAGTGCAGGTACTTGGAATCTTGTTAAAGTTGAGGGTCACATGGATTCCAGTCAATATCAGCAGATTCTTGAGAACAATGTTCAACAATCAGTGAGAAAGTTGAAGTTGCGCCGGGGCTGGATACTGCAACAAGACAATGACCCTAAACACTGCTCAAAATCTACTAAGGCATTCATGCAGAGGAACAAGTACAACATTCTAGAATGGCCATCTCAGTCCCCAGACCTGAATATTACTGAAAATCTGTGGTGTGATTTAAAGCGGACTGTCCATGCTCAGAAATCATCAAACCTGACTGAACTGGAGATGTTCTGTAAAGAAGAATAGTCCAAAATACCTTTAACCAGAATTCAGACTCTCATTGAAAGCAATAGCAAGCGTTTAGAGGCTGTTATTTCTGCAAAAAGGGGATCTACTAAATATTGATGTAATTGTTCTTTGAAAAGTACTAAAAAATTAACTAAAATCTTGTCTTAGAAACTTCGAATTTTAATCAATTTGGATCACTGAAAAATTCTCGGGTTTAAACAACCCTGAGAACCAAAATATTCCAAAACAATCCCTTAGAATATTCCAATTTAAAACAAATCTGGACCCTGAAAAGTTCCCAGTTCAGACCAACTGTGAGACTGAAATCATCATAAGGCAATGCTTTGAACATCTTTGTCCTTTGATCGCTGTAAAAAGTCAATGGTCTAAAACAAATTTGAAAATTAAAATATCAAAGGGATCCGGGTTAAAGTAACCTGAAGGTCTAAGAATATGGTGTCTCGTAATTAGTAAGGCAAGCGGCCTAATTAATTAGCTTACAGTCACCTCGGGTACAGAGTCTCGAAGTCAGTAGAGCGCCTGAATTGACTCAGAATCACTCATTGGGATGTGGGCGGCCGCCTCTGTCTGTTTCTGATCCTGTCTCTGAAAACTCTGGACCCAGAGGAATATTGGGATCTCTGTGGAACCTCCAAAACTGTGATAGTGGGATTTGCTTCTCCGCGCTTAAACAATCAACTCGATCAGTCAGTCTTAGGAATGTAGAGAAACACTTTAATCCTGCAGTAAACAACCTGTGATGAGGCTGGTGTGAAGTTGATAGACTCCATTGTTTCAAAGTAACAAAAGCCACCATCTGTCTGTTTCTGAAAACAACGTATACATAGAATATTAAAACGCCTGAAAAGATTCTCCCACAATATTGCAGCGTTGACGTACAAGACAAGAAAAACCAGATTCACCATTTGATATTTTTTGTTACACATATGGAATTTGTCTTCCCCCTGTAACCCAGCTGTGCAAGAGAACACACGCACACCTGGAGCAGTGGGCAGCCATTGCTGTGGGCCCCAACAAAAGACGGTGTAGGCCTTGCTCAGTGGCAGTTTGCCGAGCCCAGGTATCTAACCCACAAAAAAAAGTTCTCTACAGTGTGATTTCCTGGATTTACTCATTTTGTCTCTCATTAGTTGAAGTGTACTCATTATGAAAATTACAGACCTCTCTAATCTTTCTCAGCAGGAGAACTTGCACAACGAGTGGCTGACTAAATACTTGTTTGCTGTATATTTAACAGCCCAAACTCAATGTGAAACTGCTTGTACTTGGAAAGATAGTAAAATTTATATAAATTCTAATATGTTACAATTACAATCCATAACAGTCTCAATACTGCAGGATTTGACTGAAATACTATGAGTGACACTGATGTATTACTTTTTAACACAAGCAAAAAAGTGACAGAATAAGTGGGTGGAATCAAGTTAATCCTGTAAATCACTTACCTGCAAACTATGCAGTTCACTAACCAGACAGTGTGACTGGGAAGGGCCTGTCAGTCCTGGCCTGGTACCTTCTTGGTGTTCCCGGAAAGAACGATAGACCCTAGGCGGCTCAGGTGAAGCTCATCTCTGGGTTAGAGGACCGGACGCCACGCTGCATCAGGAGGAGAATAGTGGAGAACGATGGTGCAAAAGTCACCTGGCGACGTCCAGGACGGGGGCACCTGAAAAAAAACAGGAGACTGTGGCATTACTGTTTAGGGTCAATTCTAAAGTGTTTTACAGAAGAATCTCCAAGAGTGAGAACACCGCCCTGAGGACTCGCCCCTCTGTGTCGGAGCAGGTGAAGAGCTGACGTCCTTGAACCAGTTAGCAGAGGCGAAAAATGGCTGTGGTGATGGAAAAGTCCTCTGCTTTTCCCAGTCACACTGGACACTTCCAGGTTCTCTCAAGTACAAGAGTGGAGACGACTACCCTGTGTCCGCTGCACCGGTAGGGCTGAAAATAAGACCACAGCGTCACAGGCAGCATTCCAGGAGTCACAGACAGCCTCTAGCCTCGTCTTCCGTCGGTGGACAGCCTCTACAACAACAGCTGGATCTGCCGTAACAGCTTGACGACCTCCTGAGAGCTTGTTCCTCCATGGTCACCTCGGAGTAAAAACACAGACAACAGTCAGTGAGAGAGTACTTTACAGTAACACAGGGAGCAGAGCACAAGGATCACAACAAAGCTAATAAAAAAGAAGACATATCCACAAAAGTACCAAGTTCCCCATTAAAGAGTACAACAGGCTTTATTACCTGAATGTGGTCAATGTTCACAGTGGTGATGGTTGCAGTGTGTTACAATATTCAAACGCAGCATGAAATCCTTGTTCACTGTAATTATGATGTTTCACATTATGCAGTAGAGAGCATGAAAATCAAGGGTAAGATTGATCAACTAAACTGTGAAGTCTGCAGACAAGAGTGCTCCTCTTGTCCTATAGAGTCCATAAAGGGGGGGGGGGGGGGGTGCTGAAGCATGGAGCACTGGGCATTAGAAATATGACAGCGTTATGAGTGAATGATTAATAAGTGAGGAAGAATTGAGGACAGGCTGATGAATAAAGACTCTGAAATAAACAGAATACATGCACAATATTAAATAAAAGTTCAGAAAGGCTCCAGGTCTATATCATAGTGCTACTAAATGAGTTCATTCAAAGAGAGATGTGTATACGCTCAACAGGCAGGAGAAACAAAGCTAATAATTACAACTCAAAGCTTAGATCAAGACAACAGCTTTAACCTGCCTCTGACCATTTTCACTGGTTAAACTACGGGGTTTTAGCGCCCCCACAAGGACGAAAAGAGGAATAGCAATAGCCTCTGAGCAGTAGTTCAATAAAACACCAGGACGTTGACTAAGAACGCAAATTTAGCACATATCCACAGAATTACACCATCCATACTAACCTAAAACAGCTCAGTAGCGTGAAACATGAAGAAATAACAGAAACCATGAATATTCAGTAATACATAGGTAAACACTGAAGCTACACTGCTAAGGAGATAGCTAGCATAGCAACAGAACTAAGCCATTCCCAAACTAAATGAACAGGAGCTTACTTTGTGTCTCTGACTCAAAATGAAAGGCACCCACAGCCACACAGCTTGAGCAGTTTCTAAAGTTCAGTCTTCCAGAGGAGCTACAAAGCTCGGTCACACCGGCTCATTTGCCCTGCGCACTGCTGCAAGACCACGCTGCTGCTTTACAGCTGAGGCTCCTGATTGGCTGAAACTCCACATTATATACTGACCAATGCAGCTGAAGCTTCATGAATATTAAATGAGATAACCATTTTAAGAAGCTTTTGATAGATCCAGGGTTGTCTGTCCCCCAGTCTGGAGGAACCTGAACATGCTGCATGATTATTTAGATGAAAATGGCTTTACAGAGAACCCAGCTGACCATTGAGTAAACAACAAACACACTGAAATCAGGAGGATAATACTGATTATCTGGGTTACTGATACACTTAGGATGGCAGCAGCAAAATCTCTGAATAGTGTTGTTCAGGTGGAAGAATCTGCAGCAATTCTAATAAGGTTGTTAAAGACAAAGTCTCAATGCTGCAGGGTTTGTCTGAGATACTATGAATGACACTGATAAAAAAAAAAATTAATACAAGCAAAAAAATGACATCACAAATGTTTAATAAATGAAAGCATTGAAAGCGAAGCATTGTGCCAAAGGAATCACGCTACCGCAGTGCCAAGGGAAGCCGCCTGGCAAAGGCAGAAGACCGTGGTGTTACTCTTTGGGCTCGATACTTTTTAGTGGTTTTCAGTAGAATCTCCATCAATGCGAACACTGTCCTGAGGGGTTGTCCTTGAGGGATGAAGCAGGTGAAGGCAAAGTAGCGGAGGACCTCAAACCGGCTGTGGTGGTGGAAGAGCCCTCAGTATTTTCAGGCCACGCTGACGCCCCCAGCCTTCGGTTTCAGTGTGGACAAAGCTTATGGACACACAAGTGACTCAGAAGCTGAACACTCAAGGAGTCATCAAAAAGTTTAACATTGCTCTGCTCCGACCTGGATAAATTAGCATTTTCAATGGGGCTGCTGGTGCTCCCCATCCAATGTCACAAACACAAAACACGAAACTCTTTGGCCCCGATACCTTTAAGGGTTTTACCAACAATAAAAACATTGCCCACTGTGAGGATTGAAGACCTGAACCTCGCACCAGTTAGTTGAGGTGAAAACCTTCTGTGGTGGTGGTGGAGCCCTCGGTTTTTCCAGGCCATGCAGACGGCCCCAGACCCTCTCCGGTGCGGGAGTGGAGACAACAACCCTCTGCCTCGTCTTCCGTTGGTGGAGTTTGGACTGCCAGCAGCTGTCAAGCCTGACGACCTTCTTGCAGAGCGCCTGGAGATCTCGCTCCGACAGAAACACAAATGACGGTCAGTGAAACAGAGTACTGTACAGTAAAACAGACTGCTGCAAAACAATTACATCATTTAGTGATTAAGATATGTTCGGTGTCATGTCTAAAATATCCACATCATACACATCAGCACTGCAACAACAATGGCCTCCTTTTCCAAAAGGGAATTTTTAACTAGAGATGCACCCTTTATTGACCCAATATCATTCATTCGGAGACCAGAAATGTTTTAGAATTTCATCAACCAAAACTGGCAAGTCATCAGTCTCAGTCTCGTCATTCTCACTTGGCAGCTCAGATCTTGACCGTGTAACAGAAGTATCATCGATTATTTGTATCCTCAATGTATTTATACTGGGTCCAAAAATACTATTGCTTTTCCAATATTTAGCATCAAGACTATATCCTTCCCCCTGCCCCCCTTTCTTGCCCAGGAGAAATATGCAATTCACCTGCATCTCTAAACAACTGACTATGTCCTTCATCCAAAACTACATGGGCCAGAGACAACCAAAACAGAATTAATTTCCCAGCAAATCCTTACATTTAGACTGGGTTCCTCATTGCATTTCAAAATCCTCTTTACAGACTGTCTACATTTTCTCCCACCTTATCCTATTCAGCATAGTCTGGTTCTGGTTCTGTAACTGAACTCAGGTTTTTGCTGCTCTGACCTTCTTGATCTATTTTGCTGATCCAGAGTACGGCTTCTCAAGTGTTGCCACTTTCCTGATCTAAACGCTCTACAAAACAGTCTGATCGCCCACAATTAAAACAAGCACATTCTCTCTTACCTTCAATCTCACCTGCTCCAGAGTCCCCTGCCTCAGTCCGGCAGTACATTAACTGAGCTTGTAACAATGTCGCCTTATGTATTAATTTCATGTGTACAGTCCGAACTCGGCAGCCTTGTCTTAGAACCTTCGAAATCTCCAATTTGAAAATCCCTAAAAAATATCATTGAGTTCCAAAATCTTGCTTCTACTTCTTTGAATTTTCTAAAAAATACATTTGGATCCCTTTACATAATTCTCTAGGTTGAACAGTACTGAGAAATATCCTACAATTAAATTAGCTAAATAAATTTGAAAGATTTTCTGGTTTAAACAACCGTGAGAATCTAAATATTCCAAGACAATATCTTAATCTTCCAATTTAAAACAAATCTGGACACCAAGAAATTCCCAGTTCAGACAACTGTGAGACCCAAATGATCTTAAGGCAATGTTTTGGACATCTTCATTCTTTGAGTCCAGATTGCTGCAAAAACTCAATGATCTAAAACAAACTTTAAAATTAAAATATCAAAAGGGATCCGGGTTACGAATATGGCATCCCGTCTCCACCAGTTTATTCTAAATTCGTAAGGCAAGCGGTCTAATTAATTTTCTTACAGTCACCTCGGGTACAGAGTCTCGGAGTCAGTAGAGCGCCTGAATTGACTCAGAATCACTCATTGGGATGTCGGCGGCCGCCTCTTTCTGTTTCTGATCCTGTCTCTGAAAACTCTGGACCCAGAGGAATATTGGGATCTCAGTGGAACCTCCAAAACTGTTGTAGTCGGATTTGCTTCTCCACGCTTAAAGAATCAACTCGATCAATTTGGCTTCCCCCTGTAACCCAGCTGGGCAGTGAGACACCACCACCCCCCACCGCCCCCCCCATGAACAGTGAGCACACGTGCCTGGAGCAATGGGCAGCCATTGCAGTGGCGCCCGCAAAAGAAGGTGAAGGTCTTGCTCAAGGAGTGGCAGTTTGACGAGCCCGGGTATCGAACCCACAACGCTGTCATCAATAACCTGAAGCTCTAACCGCTGAGCCACCACTGCCCCTACAGCTGCTTATAGTTACCAGATTGTCGCTATTATTGGGCTTCGAACATCAGGGCTGTTCCTGCATGTTACGTGTTGCTCTGTTCAAAACTACCCATACAAGAATCTTTGTCTAGCTGTTTACTAAACCAGACTGTGAAAGTCCCTGAAAATCTGGCTGCAGTTTGAACAGTCTTTTCACTAAATGAATTATCTATACACAGCCCGATGATGAACAACAACCTTCACTCTCTCTACCATTGATGAGGCCTTTTCATCTTGGAGAGAAAAAAAAAAGTTTGTGCCCACAAACTTCCTAGTCATTAGACACGGTTCTGAATGTCAACCCATAGATAAAACATGTAATTGGCACCATATCTGTTACTGAACTCATTTCATATGAAACCCTTACAAGTATTAAAGCAGCAGTAGGTGGAGGATCCATCTGTCCATCTATATATATTTACTGAATGGTGGTAAAATATTGTAGATAACTCCACATCTACATGTTTAACCCATTATAATTCAGTTTATAATGTGTTTAAAAAAGTGCATTCCTTACACTGGACTAAAGCATAGCTGGATAAATTTGTTTAAAACAAGAATCTAATGTGTAATAGATGTCAAACAGAACCAACACAGGCACACGTTTTGGTTTTGTCCAAAAATGACTTTTGGAATTATGTTGGACTTCTTTTCAGGAGTCTTCAAACAGACGATCCAGCCTTTCCCTACAACAGCAATATTCGGGGTGACCGCTCAAGAGCTTTATCTGGGGAAATCCTGTTCAAAGGGTGCTGGCTAAGACTGCTTAGATTACTTAAAGGGAAAAAGAAAACCCCTCTTACCTAAAATTGGGTGCAGTGGTAAATTCAATACTACTTGGCAACCTGTCTTGACAATATGGAGTCAGGTGAAGCTCATCTCTGCGGTAGAGGACCGGACGCAGCCGAAAACTATCCCAGTTTTCTACATAGTCAGCGCAGACGGACTTGTCCCGCAGCCAGCAGTGGAGCGATAAGAGCTGGGGAAACGGCTCCCTCACTCGTCAGTAAGTGGGCAGGGGGCCGAAGACGATAATGCTGGGGTCGGCATTTTTCACCCAAACAGTGTACAAAAGCGTACGGCAGTGCTTCTTCAGGGCCACGCTGCATCAAGAGCTTTATCTGGATAAATCTTGGTCTAAAAGTGCTGGCTAAGACTGCTTAGATTACTTAAAGGGAAACAGGAAAAACTCTCCTACCTAAAACTGGGTGCAGTGAATTTTCATAACTTCACTGACAATGACTGCTTTAGGGGCTAGAGATTGTATATTTAACAGCCCAAATTCAACAGCAGAACTGCTTGGAAAGATGGAAGAATTGATATAAATTCTAATAAGAATTTTAGAGCAGATTACAAACCACAGTCTCAATACTGCAGGATTTGTCTGAAATAGTATGAGTGACGATGCACAAAAAGCAGAAAAGTGACAGAATCATGTAAATCACTTACCTGCCAACTACGCAGTTGACTAACCTGACAGTGTGACTGGGAAGAGCCAGTCAGTCCTGGCCTGGCACATTCTTGATGTATCCGGAGAAAAAGATGGACCCCAAGTGGCTCAGGTGAAGCTCATCTCTGTGTTCGAGGACCAGACACAGCCGCAAGCTCTCCCAGTTGTCTACAAAGTCAGCACAGACAGACCTGTCCCGCAGCCAGCAGTGGAGCGTGAAGAGGTGGGGAAACGACTCGCTCACTCTTCGGTAAGCAGGCAGGGGGCCGAAGACAATGATCCCGATGATCCTTTTCCGAACAGCATCCAGAAGCGTATGGCAGTGCTTCTTCAAGGCTACGTTGCATCACGCAGAGAATAGTTGAGAATGATGGTGCCAAAGCCACCTAGAAAACTGGAGACTGTGGTGTTACTCTTTAGGGTCGATACTTAAGAGTTTTACAGAAGAATCTCCAACGGTGAGAACACTGCCCTGAGGAGCTGTCCTCTGTGCCGGAGCAGGTGAGGAGCGGAGGACCTTAAACCGCTTAGCGGAGATAAAAAAAATAAATAAATAAAAAAAACGACCGTGGTGGTGGACTCCTCCTCTGCTTTTCCCAGCCACGCTGACACTTCCGTGCCCTCTCCGGTGCGGGAGAGGAGATGACGACCTTCTAAGTCTGCCACGTCGGTACTGCTGGAATTACAGCCTCGTCTTCCATCTGTGGAGTTTGGACTGCTTCTACAACTGCAGCTGGATCTGCCGTACAAGCTTGACAACCTCATGGAGAGCTTGTTCCTCCGTGGTCAAGCAGAGAGCACTAGCATTACAACAATTGGCTCAGATAAAGAAGATAAAGCTAATAAAAAGGGACCCAGTTCCCCATTAAAGAGTACAATACGCGTTATTACCTGAATGTGGTCAATGATCACAGTGGTGATGGGTGCAGTGTTACAATATTCAAACAGCATGAAATCCTTGTTCACTGTAATTATGATGTTTCACATCATGCAGGAGAGAGCATGAAAATCAAGGGCAAGATTGATAAACTGAACTGTGAAGTCTGCAGACAAGAGAAATCTGCTCAGAGTAGAAACAGAACCTGATGCACAAGCAAAAGCTGAAATCTAAACTTGCCACTTTTCTGACAGGACAAGTGTCTGATTTGAAAAAATAAAATAACGCTCAGTATGTAGGGAGTATCAGCATTATCACCAAAAGTATCAGCCATAGGCATGTCAAAAGTGGGACTTCATTAAAGAGACTAAACCAGGTGGAGTGTGAATAAAGACAGATGTAAAAACAGTAAAAATTTAAGCAGCCATGTCCGATCCCCTCACGTGCCACACCTCCCAATACGATTTTTAAACCAGGTTCTTTTCTTGTAAACAAATGTTTGGTTTGTGTGTGGTAGTGTGGTAGGCATAAAATAAATACTTTATTTTAAATATATATTCACAGACCAGCAGCTTTTTTGCAGCAGTTAGAGCACAAAGTAAATCAGAGAAATCTGGTAGAAATCTGATCCCCAAAAATACCCCGCCCCCACCAAGAAAAAAAAATAACACCAAGATGATTCCTTATGCAGCTTTTCCAATCTCCAGCTTTTGTGCTTCTGTGTACATTATGGATTAATGGTGTCAGACAGAATCTATGTAGAAATTTCCAGTGGATTATTGGGTGATCAGGATTCCTCAAAGATAAAACAATCATTTCTCATGCATTTTTCTCAAAACATACAAAAAATTACTTAAGATCCTTGGACCACATACAGACCAACCCGTCTACAAGAGGCTCAAAGTAAAAAATTGTAAATACTGGAAGCCGAGCAAGACTGGAGTAAAGCACTTTAAGCATTAGTTGAGGCTGTAATTTGGAGTTCAGTGAGTCTCAGAGAACAGAGGACTGATTTAAGGTGCAGATACCTAAAGAAAGAGGTATTGGACACATTACATTGCTCTTTAATAGCCTGGAAAGATCTTAACCCATTTTCAATGCAGATATCACCTGGAGGTCGAGCTCCTGTGCTCTCCCATTGGGGGCAATGAAACAGCATTATGATTATGAAAGAGTGGAGAGTGCTCATGCTATATAAGAGTTTGTTTGCCTAAACAAGAGCTCTAGCCAGCTGCAACCGAGCCGATGAATGGGGTCATGTGACTCCCCCTAAAGTAGTTTTCTGACGATACTGGGACACTGATACTACTTTTTAAATCAAGCAGAGAAATGACAGAATAAATGATTATAAAATCCAGTAGATCATGTAAATTATTACCTGCCCACTATCCAGCTGCCTACCCTGGGGTCCTGTCTTTTTCCGAGTGGTGTCCAGAAAGTGTGTGGCAGAGCCCCTTCCGGGCCTCACTGCATCGGGCAGAGAAAAGTGAAGAATGATGGTACTGAAGCCACCTGGTGATGTCCAGCACTCCTGAAAAAAAAGACTGAGTCGTTACTCTTTGGTCCCGATACTCTTAAGGGTTTTACAGTAGAACCTCCAACAACGAAAATACAGCCCTGAGGAGGCGTCCTCGGTGAGGGAGCAGGTGAAGTCGAAGAACTGAACCTTGCGCCAGTTGGTTGAGGTAAAAACCGTGGTGATTGAGGAGCCCTCTGCGTTTCCAGGCCATGCCAACGGCCCTAGGTCCTTTCCAGCGCGGGAGTGGAGACAACAACCCTCTGTGTCCGCCTTGCCGGTAGTGCTGGATTTATGATGGCCAGCGTCGGAGGAGTCACGGGCAGCCTCGACTTCCGTCGGTGGAGTTTGTACAGCCTTCAACAGCAACAGCAGTCAAGCTTGATGACCTCCTTGCAGAGCACCAGGAGATGTCGCTCCTCAGCAGTCGCAAAGTTTCTCGAGCATAAACACAGACAAACGCAAACGATGATCAGTGAGACAGAGTACTGTACAGTAACACAGGGAGCAGAGAGCACAAGGATCACATCAGTCGACTCAGATGAAGACGACAAAGCTAATATTAAAGACTATAAAGTAGGGACTCAACTGTTCGTGTCGAATCAGTTTTAAAAGCAGAATCGCATCGAAAAAAAATATGGAAAAAGTGTAGGATAGGATTACTGCGTTTATATGTCAATGCTTTTAGCCATTCAACATTGCAACAGGTAGACATGGGACATTGAGCATAGTAAGGCCTATCAGCTGTTTTGCTTGCACTACTTTAACCAGAGATGCTCCCTTTATTGACCCAATATCATTCATTCTGAGACCAGAAATGTTTTGGAAATTCGTCAACAAAAGTCATTAGTCTCAGTTTCGCCATTCTCACTTGGCAGCTCAGATCTTGACCGTGTAACAGAAGTATCATCAATTATTTATACTCTCAATATATTTATACTGGTTATACTGATTTCCCACAATTAAAACAAGTAAATTCTTTCCTACCTTCAATCTCGCCTGCTCCTGAGTCTCCTGCCTCAGTCCGACAGTACATTAACTGAGCTTGTAACAACGTCTCCTGTATTAATTTCACGTGTAGTCCGAACTCTTTGGGTATTAAACTCTGCTCTGTTTTAGAACCATGGAAATATTATCAAAATTATTATTATTATCATTACTACTACTATCATCATCATCATCTCATCATCATCATTTCCAAAACCTTGCTTCAGAATCTTTGAATTTTCAAAAAAATTAATTTGGATCCCTTTACAAAATTATCCTAAAACATTGTCTGAATATTTAGATTCTCAGGGTTTGTTTAAACCAGAGAATGTTTCAGGGATCGAAATGTATCGCAATTCAAAGTTTCCAAGACAACTGTGAGACTGAAATGATCTTAAGGCAATGCTTTGGACATCTTCATCCTTTGAGTCCGGGTCGCTGCAAAAACTCAATAACCTAAAACTAATTTGAAAATCATCAATGAAAATGAAAATATCAAAGGGATCTGGGATAAAGTAACCTGAAGGTCTAAGAATATGGTGTCTCGTAATTAGTAAGGCAAGCGGTCTAATTAATTAGCTTACAGTCACCTCGGGTACAGAGTCTCGGAGTCAGTAGAGCGCCTGAATTGACTCAGAATCACTCATTGGGATGTCGGCGGCCGCCTCTGTCTGTTTCTGATCCTGTCTCTGAAAACTCTGGACCCAGAGGAATATTGGGATCTCTGTGGAACCTCCAAAACTGTGGTAGTGGGATTTGCTTCTCCGCACTTAAAGAATCAACTCGAGCAGTCAGTCGTAGGAATGTAGAGAAACACTTTAATCCTGCAGTAAACAACCTGTGATGAGGCTGGTGTGAAGTTGATAGACTCCATTGTTTCAAAGTAACAAAATCCACCATCTGTCTGTTTCTGAGAACAACGTATACATAGAATATTAAAACGCCTGAAAAGATTCCCCCACAATATTGCAGCGTTGACGTACAAGACAAGAAAACCAGATTCACCATTTGATATTTTTTGTTACACATATGGAATTTGTCTTCCCCCTGTAACCCAGCTGTGCAAGAGAACACACGCACACCTGGAGCAGTGGGCAGCCATTGCTGTGGGCCCCAACAAAAGACGGTGAAGGCCTTGCTCAGTGGCAGTTTGCCAAGCCCAGGTATCTAACCCACAAAAAAAGTTCTCTACCATGTGATTTCCTGGATTTCTCATTTTGTCTCTCATTAGTTGAAGTGTCCCTATGATGAAAATTACAGACCTCTCCAAGTAGGAAAACTTGCACAACCAGTGGCTGACTAAATACATGTTTGCTGTATATTTATGTTTAACAGCCCAAACTCAACGTGAAACTGCTTGTACTCGGAAAGATGGTAAAAATGTATATAAATTCTAATAAGATTTTTAAAGTAGATTTCCCGACGTTACAATTACAAACCATAACAGTCTCAATACTGCAGGATTTGACTGAAATACTATGAGTGACACTGATGTATTACTTTTTAATACAAGCAGAAAAGTGACAGAATAAATGAGTGGAATCAAGTAAATCATGTAAATCACTTACCTGCAAACTATGTAGTTCACTAACCAGACAGTGTGACTGGGAAGGGCCTGTCAGTCCTGGCCTGGTACCTTCTTGATGTTCCCGGAAAGATGGACCCCAGGCAGCTCAGGTGAAGCTCATCTCTGTGTTAGAGGACCAGACGCCACACTGCATCAGGAGGAGAATAGTGGAGAACGATGGTGCCAAAGTCACCTGGCGACGTCCAAGACACGGGCACCTGGAAAACAGGAGACCGTGGCATTACTGTTTAGGGTCAATTCTTTTAAGTGTTTTACAGAAGAATCTCCAACAGTGAGAACACCGCCCTGAGGAGTCGTCCTCTGTGCCGGAGCAGGTGAAGAGCCGAGGTCCTTGAACCAGTTAGCATAGGCAAAAATAGCTGTTTTGCCAGCCACGCTTGACGCTTCCAGGCCCTCTCAGGTACAGGACTGAAAATAAGACCACGGCATCACAGGCAGCATTCCAGGAGTCACTGGCAGCCTCTAGCCTCGTCTTACGTCTGTGGAGTTTGGACAGCCTCTACAACAACAGCGTGATCTGCCGTAATAGCTTGACGACCTACTGAGAGCTTGTTCCTTCACTGTCATCTCGGAGTAAAAACACAGACAACGGTCAGTGAGACAGTACTGTACAGCAACACAGGGAGCAGAGAGCACAAGGATCACAACAAGAAGACAAAGCTCATAATCAACATATCCACAAAAGTGGCACCAAGTTCCCCATTAAAGAGTACAATAGACTTTACTACCTGAACGTGGTCAATGATCACAGTGGTGATGGTTGCAGTGTTTCAATATTCAAACAGCATGAAATCCTTGTTCACTGTAATTATAATGATTCACATTATGCAGTAGAGAGCATGAAGATCAAGGAGAAGATTGATAAACTGAACCTAAACTGTAACTGGATAGCGGTCATAACTAAATGGACAATGACCGCTTTAGAGGCTAGAGATTATTTATTTAACAGCCCAAATTAAACAGGAGAACTGCCTGTACTCAGAAATATGGAAGATTTTGTATCAATTTAAATAAGATCTTTAAAGCAGATTTTCTGAAGCTCCAATTTCAAACCATGTGGAGGACAGAGACAGTGTCCACACTGCAGGGTCTGTCTGAGACACTATGAGGGACACTGATAAATTACTTCTTAAAACAAGCAGAGAAATCACAGAATAAATGATGATTAAATCCAGTAAATCATGTAAATCACTCACCTGCCCACTATCCAGCTCACTGACCTGAAGGACGGACCCAGACCGGACCGGGTGGAGCTCATCTCTGTGGTGGAGGACCGGACACAGCCGAAAGCTCTCCCAGTTCTCTACACAGTCCGCGTGGACGGACCTGTCCCGCAGCAGCAGTGGAGCGGCTCGCTCACTCGTCGGTAGGAGGGCAGGGGGAAGACGATGATCCTCTCGTCTGGGTTTTTCTGAAGCGGCAGGGCTCCTTCTGAACCTCCGCGTCGGGCGGAGAACAGCACCAAGGGAATCCGCCCAGCGACGTCCAGCACACGGGCAGCTGGAGAACAGGAGACCGTGGTTCCTCTTTGGGCTCCGAGGACCTCGAACCGGTCAGCAGAGGTGAAAACCGGCGGTGGTGGTGGAGGAGTCCCCGACTTTTCCAGGCCAGACTGACGCCCCCAGGCCCTCTCCGGTGCGGGAGAGGAGACGACGACCCTCCGTGAGACAGAGAGCTGTACAGCAGCACAGGGAGCAGAGAGCTCCAGGATCACAGCAGCTGTCTCAGAGGAAGGAGACAGAGCTGAGAGTAAAGGCTGTAAAGGAGGGCCGGTCGCTCGACGCTCTGTGAAGAATCACGACTCGAGCTTCTGAAGAAGAACCGAATCCAAACACGCGCTCAAACATACCGGAGATCACGTGTCGCCGGAAGTGACGCTTCCTTACGCAATCACGTTTCAAGGCGCGTCAGTTCCCCGGTCCCGCTGCAGCCCCGAGCGCAACGAGCTAGCAGTGTGAAGCTAGCAACACTTGTCCAGAGTAGCGAACGAAATTCTGTCAAAATAAAAGTCCCTCCTAAACCTGAATAAAAATACTTTTGACTCTCTAAACTGAAAATGATAAACTAGTTTAAGAAAACAGAGTGTTTACAACTATTTAATAGCTTATTAAAAGTAACTCAAATTAATAACTGTAAATAATAACAGATATAAAGGAGAAATTTTAACAAATCTTTTTCCTTTAGGTACTTTATTAATGTAATTTTAATCAGGAAACATAAATCTTTAATAAAAGGAAAATCTACAGCTTTACACACTGGCACCATGTTTATCCCATAATGACAAATTTAAAACAGAGTTTTAGAAATTTCTGCAAATTTAAAAAATAAAAATAAAAAACTAAAATGTTGCATTGACAGAAGTATTCAGACCCTTTACTTATTTAAAGCACCTCTGACAGTGATTACAGCCTCCAGTCTTCTTGGGTACGATGCCACAAGGTTTGCTCAGCTGGATTTGGGGATTTTCAGCCTTTCTTCTCTGCAGATCCTCTCCGTAAGGTTGGATGGGGACGTCAGTGGACAGCCATTCTCAGGGCTCTCCAGAGATTTTTATTAGGGTGTAAAGCAGGGCTCTGGTTGGCCACTCAGGAGCATTCACAGAGTCGTCTCTAAGCCATTCCTGTGTTGTCTTGAGTCACTGTCTTGTTGGAAGGTGAACCTTTGCCCTGTCTGAGGTCCTGAGTGCTCTGGACCAGGTTTTCATTAAGAATATATCTGTACTCCATTCAGCTTCCCCTCAACCCTGACCCAGTCTCCCTGTCCCAGACACTGAAAAATACCCCCACAGCATGAAGCTTCACTGAAAGAATGGTGTTGGGCAGGAGATGAGCAGGACCTGGTTTCCACCAGACATGACTCTTAGAACTGAGGCCAAAATGTTCAATCTTGGTTGCATCAGACCAGAGAACCTTGTTTCTTATAGTCTGAGAGTCCTTTAGGGGCTCTCCTGTATCTGGCCACTCTGCCATAAAGCCCAGATTGGTGGAGCGCTGCAGTGATGGTTGAGCTTCTGGAAGTTTCTGTAAACAGGATCTTTTTGAACCAGAGTGACCCTTTTGGTTCTTGGTCACCTCTCTTACCAAGGCCCTTCTCCCCTGATTATTTAGTCTGGTGGGGAGGTCAGCTCTAGGAAGAGTGCTGGTTATTCCAAACCTCTTCATTTAAGAGGTGTGTGATAATTATTCAAGGTTATTAAACTTTAAATATATAATCTACTGAGAATGAGGCCGCAGTGTGGGAATTCACTTCATTTTACAGTATTGGACCCAAAAGGGGAAAAGACAGACACAGATCAGAATTCATTTGAAGGATTAACTAAAATATTTTTCTGTACACAAATAAAATATTCACCAAATAACTCATTACTTTTTTTCAGTCTTTCTTTAAACAAGGACAGAAATGTTCATGTTGAGCCTCCTCTCGTTGAGCTCTGGCAGCTTCCTCCCTCAGAAACTCCAGCACCTCTGCAGAGTCAGTACGCCTCCTCCTTTTGGCTGCTGGAGTTCCTGAGGGGGGACAGGAGGCACTCCTGCTGGTGGAGGGGACCGACTGGCTCACAGGGTCAGACTTGGCACAGGAGGGTGTGTCATCTTCCCCTTTGTAGTCATTATCATTATGTGGAACATGACATGCACCTATATATATTTAAGTTGTCAAGCTCAAGAGAACCCTTATTCTCCAGGCCTAAGTCTCTGTGAATTGTCCTGTAAACCAGGCACCCTGAGTCCGACATGAATAAAGATGCAGTTTATTTTTAGATTCCACGTCACTCACAACAAGTCAGCTGTACAAGACTGTATAGATGTAATTCCCCCATAGAGGAAGGTTTATAATTTATATTAATATATATCATATATATATAATTCACAATTAACGCTGTTAAATAGACAGAATTGTTGTATACGTGCTGCTCTGTGCAGCAGCTGTGATTGGCTGGGCAGTACTAGGGGTGTGCTGAAAGCGAGTGTTGTGATTGGCTCAGTTCATCAGTAGTCAACATCATATCTAAAAGAGACCAGCAGATGTTCAGTCTACATGCACATTAAACAGGGGGATTTTTACATTATCAAATATTAATAAACGTGACTATTTTATTTACGAGGAGAACAAAGCAGTTACACACTCAGATAAAATACATGCAGTTAAATGTAGATAAAATTACATTCAATGAACAGAAGAAACACAGGCAGACATCACTGTATGGAGCTCCTGTTTCAGTCTGGACGAAGCTGATGAACACAAGAGAATCAGGCAATGGAGGTGTAGTGTTTTATTAGAACAGCAGGTGGCGCAGTAGAGCTGAGAAGCTGAGAAGCACTTTGGCTTCAACTGTGTTAAAAAGGCTGAAAGGGAGTTTTTACACTGTTTTTACACTGTAACCAGACACACACACACCAACACACACACACACACACACACACACACACACACACACACACTCTCCATATAAAATGCATTTTTAACATTTTTAACATTTTTAAGAAACTGCTTCACGACTAAACATGGGATCAACATACAAACACCAAATGTTGCATCATGATAATTTATCTTCTAGAAAAGATACACTTATACAGATGATGATGATGATGAAGATGATGATGATGATGGTGATGATGGTGATGATAGTGATCGTGATGATGATGATGGTGATGATAGTGATAATGATGATGATGATGATGGTGATGATGATGGTGGTGATGATGATGATGATGGTGATGATAGTGATCGTGATGATGATGATGGTGATGATAGTGATAATGATGATGGTGATGATGATGGTGGTGATGATGGTGATGATGATGATGGCGATAATGATGGCGATGATGGTGATGATGATGGTGGTGATGATGGTGATGATGATGATGATGGTGATGATAGTGATAATGATGATGATGATGATGGCGATAATGATGGTGATGATGGCGATAATGATGGTGATGAAATGGAGAAGAGTTGGACCTACGAGTCTAAAGTAACCCTGTGAAGAAGAAAGGTGAACTGCAGGAAAGTCAAAGTCTGGACAACTGTGTAGAAGACGCTGGTAGATCTGCTGCCCCAGACTTTCCAGCCCCCCTCAAAGCCTTCAGCAGGAGAGCTGATGAGAGCCCCCCACCTTTACCTGAATCCCCCAACAGCTGGGAGTCATTTCTCCTCCACGATGAGACGCTGGATCTTTCTGAACCGCTCAGAGTTAAAGACGAACCCAGTGAACGAAGAACACATTAGAGCTTAAAAACAGGCCTGAGAACAGCTGCTTTTAACTGATATTTGAACATATATGAGAGCATGAACCTACAGCGAATATTTTCAATATGAGGATTATCGTTAGGTGTGTGTCTGTGCTGCAGCTGTTAAGACCTGCTGGCCACAGGGAACAGGGGGGTGAGGATGTCTGTGGGTGGTCGGGTGGTGAAGTACGGAGTTCACTTAGAAACTTCTCTAAAACACTTTTAGTAACGTTTCTAAAAGAAAGGACTAACTTTTATTTATGGCTTCATCCGACAACACAGGCTGTCTGAGCTGAGCTGTTTGAGCTGCTCCTGCTGTGTGAAGATCAGCTGGAGTTAATAGCTGGTGCTGAGCTGCATTAGCCCTGTTTAACTCAACTTCACCTCCAGATTTCATTAGTTCTTATTAAACTCCATTTAAAACTTCCAGGGTCTCATTTTAAAACCGAAGTAAGGAGAGTTTTACAGTGTCTGAAAGTAGCTCTCCTCCTAAACTAAGTGGGTATCTAGTGAGAATGAAGCAGCTTCAGGAGCGGCTGTTTGTCTAGTTATTGATCAGGACAACATTTGCTCTCCTGCTCATACCTGGATCTTTAGCTTTGGCAGCACAAGGGAAACATGAGTTTGTGGGTTTTATTAGGCACTGAAATGTATTAGCAGAGATGCTGAATTAACTGTAGCTAACTATATCATTTTATTTAGAAATATGTGTTTCAGACGCTGACTGGACTTGGGACAGACTGATGTGCCACAACATGCCGGCAGAGCTGAAACAGTGAACAGTAAGTATTACTGCAGCCTCAGCTTCATGTAATGTTCAGATGTTTGTGCAGTTTTCCACCTTTTAATGTTTCCTTAATCATTTGTGACTGCAAACCTTTTTAGGAAGAAAAAAAATGACACAATTGTCAATATTGTCAATAATGACACAATATGTAGTTTATCAGCCAAGATGTTTGTCCACATTTTGCATCTATAATTTAGTCTAATGATTCTAACAAATGTGACGTTAGACTTGTAGCTCCAGTGCTAAACTATGTCTTAAGTCTGGGGTAAGTGAATTTGTGTAGAATTAAGTATTTTTATTTTATTTTATTTTTAAATGCACCTTTTGTAAAGGGTCAGTGTCTGCTGCCACCTACCAGCAGAGGGCGGCAGCGGCGAGGCACGGTTACCCAAGGGAACTCCAATCCCCAGAGATCCTAGAGGTAATCAGTGCCAACCAGACACACCTGGTCATCACAGCATTTAAGGCTGTGACAAACGGCCCTTCTCAGTCACACCTTTGTAGACAGGTGACCGGTACGGTACACGGAAGTGAAAGAAAGGAGTTTGAAAGGAGAATCAAGAAAAGTTGCAGAAATAGATAACAGGGTTGCAAAATGAAGTAGCTGAAGAGAGCTCAGCTCATAAGTAAAAGCGTTTGAGTAAAGCATTGAAGTTCCCTCTCCAGAAAGAGTGAGAGAGAGAGAGAGAGAGAGAGAGAGAGAGAGAGAGAGAGAGAGAGAGAGAGAGGGGTACATTTGTTTTTCTTCAGTTGTTTTAGTGCCAACTGTCCTAAGTCTGAACTACGCCATCTTGGCGTCTCCTTAGTTTGGTTTTCCCACCTTTTTTAATTCTTTGTTTTAAGGGGTGCAACTCCACCAATTACCTGTGCTTGCTGGTGGTGCAGTGGTGTTGGACCTCTGTTGACAGGGATGCTGGTTCAAACCCAGCTGGGAGCAGCTGTTCTCCCACAAGTACACAAAAGCACCTACAGTCACGTCAACCACACATACATTAACCTTATATCACACATTAAGGCCTGTCCTTACAGGCTTTCCTCTCTGCGTTTGGGTCCGCTCCCTGACCGCCTGTCCTGTTTTAATTGGTGGTTTGGATCAATATTTCTTAACAACAGAACCACAAATGGCATCCAGCACACAGTATCTGAAAAGATAGAGAAGCTGAATGGCTGAAGTGAACACTTTAGCAACTTTTGAATATGCACCCCATATTCTAAATGAAGTTAATGAGGCTGTAACTGTGTAAACTAATACCAGTATGAATCTAGATTTTCTGGACATAACCTTGAAATCTGATTCTAGTGTGCATCCAGAGTCTACAGACTATGGTTATTCTAAAAATGTGTAGTAGTCAGAGAAAATGTGTAGTAGACACAGATGCAGAACTTTTAAGCACAGATGGGAATGGACCTGACCTTGCCTCAGACCTTGCAGAAAGGGCCACAAAGAATATGACAACTCAAAGCAGCGTTAATGAACTTTTAGGAATTCTTAGAGATCGTGGACACAATCTACCCACACACTCTGCTTTTAACCCTCTCAGATGTTTAGGTCAAATTAAAATGTGGAGGACAATGTGTTTATGGCCTAGAATCCTACATTTGCCTCAGACCAGGTCAGAGTTAATGCCTGACACATTCAGATAGCACAGTTGATTTAGTAGTGAATGTTGATAGGCTTATCATTTTTAAGTCTGGCAGCACAGTTTTGACCTATTTGAGTAAAATTTCACAATGTGGAACCATTTGTAGGTGCACTGTTCTGTGGACAGTCAAAGCCTCATCCACTAGTGGACTACCTCGATGACTTCCTAGAAGAGCTGGTGAAACTACAGAATGACGGGTTTATCTTTCAGGGAAACGCCTAAAATGGGCACATCTAAGTATTTCCATGTGATGCTTCTGCTAGAGCTTGAGCTCTAGCAGAAGAGCTTAAGAAGAGCTTAAAATGTACTAAAACTTTTAAATGTACCAGACTTTGAATCAAAGAACAGATAAAGAGGTCGGTCAGTTTACATACAATGAGAACCACCAGTTTGACAAAAGCCCCCTTATTACAGCTGGAATACCTTGTCAGTGGTGTTGCATTAGGCTACATGCATTTGGTGTGTTTAGGTGTTGTGAAATGTGTGCTTGTGTTTTCAGAGAACCCAATACCTGGTATTAGACAGAAAAATGAAAATTCTGACAAACTTGTGAGGTTTAATGGATCTATGCCCACTGAATTTGCCAGATAGCCTCATTCATTACCGGAAGTTAATCGGTGGAAAGCCACTGAATTCAGGCAGTGCGTTCTGTATACTGGACTCATGTAGTTAATTTGCATGTTTCTTTCTCTTTCTTTCTACCTATGCTGTAGGAAGTGTCCCACATAAGACTTCAAAACCGGAGCCATTTCCAGTGTCTACAGCAAGTATGTTGATTATCTCTCTTTATACCAACCGGCCACTTAATGAATTACCTCTTGTCTCTACGTGCATTGTCCAGTTTATGATTGTGTATCGTGTTCATTGCTGACCTAAGTCAGATGTTTTGTAGCAGTCCTCCTTTTGCTGTACCTGAGGTGCTTATGGGTCAACCTTATGATCCAAAGCAGAGTAATGTGTGAAGCCTGGGTGTGATTCTTTATGTCATGGTCACGGGGGATCTGCCCTTCAGAGGCTCCATTGACAAGAATCTCCCACGTCTCCAGCATGAAGCCTTAGTCTATCCAGATGAGATCACAGTGGAGGAACCATGCCACACCTTCATCTCTTATCTGCTGCAGCTTGATCCTCACACTCTGCCTTCAATAAGGTGACACAGCACCATTGGCTGCAGTCGAGGCAATGACCATAACCAACTGTGCTGGAGGTGGAGTATCCAGTTCCAGGTTTTTATATCAATATACTTGTTTTATAGGAAAACTTGATTATGTACTATAACATTATTATAACTTATATCTGAATTAAAGCAGATAAAAACTCTGTTACTTTAATATCAGTGCAGCAATATTTTCATTTCTGCTCCAATACTTCTGCAGCATTCTGTTCAAAAGTACACACAAAGCCTGCTATTGGGGGACATCTGCAATAGCGCCACCTTCAGCTGAATTGTTAATAAACTGTACAGTTAGCCGTTGTTGTTTTGTAGAAAAGTGAGCAGTGTGTAGAATACACCCTAAATAAACCCTCATAGTTGGAGTTGAAAGTGTTTAATATATATATATATATGTGTGTGTGTGTGTGTGTGTGTGTGTGTGTGTGTTTCGTTGTAGGAAGAGAAGGGGCTGAGATTCAAACTGGAGAAAATTGTTTCCTCTTCTTCATCACAACTCGTCCACAGAAAAGCACACAACTAATGAATGAATCAGGTTCTCGGTAAAACACACATTACTGCTGAGCGGTGCTCTTCATTTCTACACTTCCTTTAGACTTTAGAAAACACCTCCTTAATGTTTCATCTTTTCCAAACAACTGTGAAGTTTCTATTATTCATATCATATTCAGGAAAAGAGCCTGAATGACCAGCTGACCTGCATTACTGATGTGTTCTGGACCTTTCTGTGTTTTTAACTTCTCTCTGTATCTTGATGTGAAACACTGAGTCTGAGCTCTGAGGAGAAAACTGATTAGTGCAGGTTTAAGTTTAGACCTGCTGCTCTCAGAACTGACCCACAGGCTGTGTCCAGAAACTATATATATATAAAAATATTATTTGAAATATATAGGGTCATTAATAAAGCTGAACTGAACAGACAGTACTTGCGGTTGTTAACTGAATAAAGATCATTTAAGCTCAGTTCCAGTAAATAAGCCAGGTGTAAAGAAGCAGGGGAGCGTGTCAGTTTCTCTAAACTCTACATTTATACGACTGCTTTACTGCTCATTGTATCAGATCAGTAATATTAGTTAATCTGTGCGTTTAGGACTTGTGTGGTGTTTCTCTATTTCCCGTGGTCTCTGGGAGTGCACTCAGTGATCTCACTCCTAAATCTTTAACACTCTTCCTGGGTGGGATCCTCTCAGGTCTCCTCCGCTGGAAGCCACTTCTTTCGTCTCCTCCGGTTTTTGGACAAGCGGCATGATGGAGCCACAAAACCAGTTTCCGGGTCACAGAGGAGAGGAAGAGGTTTGGGGGTTTCTGGACGCAGCCCGAGGCTTTTTAACACATTTGAAGCCAAAGTGCTTCTCAGCTTCTCAGCTCTACTGCGCCACCTGCTGTTCTAATAAAACACTACACCTCCATCGCCTGATTCACTTGTGTTCATAAGCTTCGTCCAGACTGAAACAGGAGCTCCATACAGTGATGTCTGCCTGTGTTTCTTCTGTTCATTGAATGTAATTTTATCTACATTTAACTGCATGTATTTTATCTGAGTGTGTAACTGCTTTGTTCTCCTCGTAAATAAAATAGTCACGTTTATTAATATTTGATCATGTAAAAATCCCCCTGTTTAATGTGCATGTAGACTGAACATCTGCTGAACACAGAAATAAACAGAAACACTTCAGTGTTTTATTAGAGCTCATTTCACATCGTCTCCAGTTAAAAACCCTCCAATACGGAGGAGCTTTATCAACCTGACCTTCAGAGAGAAACTGCTTCATGTTTTGTCTTTTTAAATGAAAGTCCAGCAGATTCACACATTTTCTAGATTTCTATTTCATTTCGGTTCATATTTCAGTTGATATTCAGCTCGTTGCGCTCGGCTCTGCAGCGGGAAACTGACGCGCCTTGAAACGTGACTGCGTTCAGTGACGTAACGAAGCCGCGCTTCGGGCGATCACGTGATCTCCGGTATTTTGAGCGAGACTCTGAACCGCTGTTTGGATTCGGTTCTTCTTTAGAAGCTCGAGTCGTGATTCGACACAGAGCGTCGAGCGACCGGCCCTCCTTTATAGTCTCTACTCTCAGCTGTCTCCTTCCTCTGAGACAGCTGCTGTGATCCTGGAGCTCTCTGCTCCCTGTGCTGCTGTACAGCTCTCTGTCTCACAGAGGCTCGTTTGCGTTTCTGGAGTTTTCGGGAGCGTAGAGGTGGGCTTCACCCGAGCCGCCTGGGGTCTGTCGTTCTCTCCGGGAACATCACGAAGGTGGTACGATACGACTGACTGGCTCTACCCAGTCATACCACTCGGGTAGGTGGAGTTGAGACTGGGCAGGTGAGAGTTTTTACTCCATTTAAACCATAATTCTGTTCTTTATTGCTTGGTGTGGAAATAGTAAAGTACCAGTATCACCATCATATAGCTGATCAGATAAACCCTGCAGTGCTGAGACTGTGTCTGTCCCTCGTGTAGTCCGCCATCGTAGTGTCCGATCTCTAGACCCTAAAGCAGTCAGTCAATGAAATCATTACTGAAAACCTCCTCAGTTCACTGTGTCTTTGTGAAACGGGGGTTAAACCTAATGAATCATTGCTTTGAATGAATCGACTCCCCCAGGCTTGAACTACTGCAGTTCTCCTCGCAGGTCTGCTCATAGCAGCAGCGTAGCCTCAGTCTCTGATCCAGTTCTGGACATAAACCCAAATCTCAGGTTATGCAGCGAAATCGTTTGAAGTGTTTAGTCTGAAAGTGGCAGACTCTTCCCCAGCTTCTAAAAAGCAGCTCTATTTACTGCTTATTCCAGTCCATCGTCCTCCTGGAGCTTCTACAGATTTTCTGAGTGAATTTACTGACTTCTTATCAGAGGTAGCTTTCTCTACTGATGAGGCTTTAAATGTTGGAGATTTCAATATTCACTTGGAGAAGAATCAGGACCCATTAGAACTGGGTTTAATCAATCTTAGATGTCTTGGGATTCATTCAAAATGTTTTAGGTCCAACTCATAGATGCAACCATACACACCTAGTTCTGACCCTGGGTATAGAAACCTCAGCATTTCTCAGCCTGACTCCATCTCTGACCACTACCTAATCATGTAGTCTTAAACCAGGATATCCCCCTGCAGCCTCGCTTTATGAGCAAGCGTACCATAACAACCTCTACAGCTAGTGTATTTATTAATAACCCTCCAGATTTAACCATCTCCTGCCCATCTCCTCCTCTAGACCCTGAGCATGAAACAGATGATCTGCTGTCTGTACTCCGCTCTAATCTTGACCATGTTGCTCCAATTAAGAAAAGGTTAGTGTCTTGGTATGATGACCATACGCTTACTCTAGAACAGATAACTCGTATTTACTCTTTATAAGCTGCTGCTGGGCTAAATAATCCGTAAACATGCCATTGACTTGACCTTGCTATGCTGATGACGCCCAGATATACTTATCTGCCTTAATAAAATAACAGACTGTCTGAAAGACATAGAGAGGTCTTACTTATTTATCCAAAAATGCAAATATTGCTGTAGATTTAGATGGATTCTCAGTCAAACCCAGAAGCTCTGTAAAAAACCTAGGAGCTGTTTCTGACTCTGTCCTCTTGTTTGATGCACACATTTGTTACATAGTTAAAACTGCCTTCTTCCACCTACGTAATATTGCTAAACTGCGTAATGTAGTCTCCTTACATGATGCAGAGAAGCAGGTGCCTGCATTCATAACTTCTAGATTGGATGACTGTAATGCTCTTCTGGTTGGAAGTTCATGTAAATCATTAAAAAGCTCCAACTAGTTCAGAATGCAGCTGCTAGAGAGCTCACTAGGGCTCGGAAACTTGACCATATTAGTCCCATTCTCTCGTCCCTGCACTGGTTACCAGTTATATTCTGCACTGATTATAAAATACTCCTTCTGACTTAAGTCACTAAATGGTTCTTGGGGAACTTCTTAAACCTACAACCAGTCACGTTCACTTCGTTCGCAGGGCGCTGGCCTTCTGTCAGTTCCTCGCTTCAGGAGAATCAACGCTGGAGGAAGAGCTTTCTCTTATCAGGCTCCTCAACTCTGGAGTAGACTTCCTGTTGCTGTTCGGGACTCAGACACACTCTCTGTGTTTAAATCCAGAGTAAAAACTTCCCTTTAAGCTCAAGCCTTTAGAGAATCCATCAGTGCACTGTACTGTTCTCCTTGCTGATGTAGCTTGTATGAACACTAACAGGTTTGGACTGTTCTGCTCTCTGTTCACAGGTTCCTGATCAGTTCTGCAGTCTCTCTAATCTACTTCCTTTACAGGCCGGACATCAGTCTGATCTGATCTCTCCTAAACGCATCATCATCTTCTCCTTTCTTTTCTCTCCTCTATGTGCTGAGCTGCCCCCTGCTGTCAGCTGCTGCTGATACAAGTCCATTTATTGGATCCTATCACACTATATTACCCCCCACCCCCCTCCTGTAACATTTTCCTGCTCTCCTCCTGACCCTCTTGTGTTTTTCCCTCCTTTCTGTTTTCTCTTTCACATGTACTGAGATGCCCGGCTCCAACTGTTCCATCCTGGTACCGCCTGACCTGACCTGGCTCTCCACTACCTTCCTGCCCGCTGTCCTGCTCTGGGGCCTCGCATTGATTCATCCTCACCTCCCTGCATGACTCTGCTTCTGACTGTTTACCTGCATGAACTTTATCACTCTCACTCACATTCTCATTTTGTTTGGCTTCACGCCACATTTACCTTTTTCTCTTTTTCTTAATCCAGTTTTGTTTTATTGTTTTTAATCCTGTTTTGATTTTTGTTATGATCTGGTGTCGACCTGAGGAGGATGGGTTCATCTTAAGATTTCTTCCTCTCGACTCGAGGGAGTTTTTCCTTGCCACTGTTGCCACTGGCTTGCTCAAAAGAGGCTCTGACACATATCCTTTGTAAGAGGCTCTGGATAAGAGCGTCTGCTAAATGCCTTAAATGTAAATCTCTGTAAAGCTGTTTGTGACTACATTTGTTGTAAAAGCTCTATTTAAATAAAATTGAATTGAATTATCTGGCTGTGTGTATTTAGGGGACTCATATTGAGGCCATTGACGGGGAAGATTCCGGATTGACTACAAGAATCAAACCAAGGCGTCATCCTGCTTCCTCCACTGGATCCAGAGAGCATTGAGCTGCTTAGATTAGCTGTATGACTAACGTCCTCATCAGAGAGCTTTGGCCATGATATCTTTGGTGTGTTTCTGTTATGTACTACAGTGGGAAAGACGTGACCAGGATTGTGCTTTCCAGGTTAAATTGATGGACTTCTACAAAAGCAGACATTCTGACCTGTGGGAACGGCAGTGTAAATGGAGTTGGCCTAAAATTAAGACCCCAGTCCTGCTTCTGGACTCCCAGCACTGCACATTTCAACCTTACCAGCAAACTGATGGACAGTGACTGCTGGCATGTTTCAGGGCTTGTGAATGATAATTGTCTTCCCTTCACAACCAGTTTCTGAACGTTTCACACACTTGTATCTTTTTCCTCCTGAACTCTTCTTTAAAAAAAAGGACCTACTGTGATGCTTCTACAATTTAAGACAGAATTGCACCAAAGGTAGCAGGGTAGGAGGCTGTGGAACATTGAGGCTGGTAAGAGATGCTCATTCAGGTTCATTAGAAAACTCATTCTACATTAAACAGCATTTATTACTGCTTTAGTTTATCGCCTCAACATATAACTTAAAGCCCACTGACTGCCGTAGATTAGCTATAATTGCTTTCTGAAACCTGGGCTGATTTATTTACAACATTAAAAGTGAACTACTGACCCCGTTCATCACACCGTTTATAATATAGTAAAGTTGAGGTCTAGAGCTTTGGGGGGATAAATAAACAAACCAGCACAACAGATCTGATGCTCAAGTGAAATCTTTTATTATTTTCAACATGACAAACAAACAACGGTCAAAATCATAAAACTTCAGGGTGAGAAAAGACCAAAATAAACAAAACCTCACATCCCATCTTACTAAATAACCTAGAAAAAGAACCATAAAATACAGTGGTCTTACCTCCTCCCTCATTTAACACAGGAGAAAAGAAAAATAGTAATAAACAAATAAAGGGCCCTCACCCCTACACTGATGTGACCAGAGCTAGACTACTGACCACCACCATATTTACATGAAAATAACACAACTACCAGCTAAAAGACTGAAGCTAAAAGACTGTCAGAGCAGCAGGAAATCCACAGAGTCCCAAGCTGCCTCAACGGGACGCCATTGGCGTGGTGAACACCGCCAGTGCTGCTGCTGCTCCTCAGTAAGGAAAGCAGCTGTTGACTGTCCTAAAGGTCGCTAGACTTCGCTAAATGACGTCATCTCCTAATTTGTATGATTGTCCAAATTTGCATAATTGTGTACAAATGAACTCTGAATAAATTCACTTCTTAAGTTGATTCTTTTTTTGTATTTGAAATAGGTAAAATAACCTAGATTACATAAATCATTTTTACATGAATGATATAAATCAATGTAGTTCTGTGTTGTTAAATGTTAGCTTATGTGTTGTTGAGGTGTGTTGTGTCATGGTGTGGTGTTGTGTTGTGGTGTTGTTGTGTTGTGTTGTTTTGTTGTTGTGGTGTTGTGTTGTTTTGTTGTGTTGTTGTGTGTTGTGCTGTGGTGCTGTGGTATTGTGTTTTTGTGTTGTGTTGTGTTGTTGTTGTGGTGTTGTGTTGTGTTTTTGAGTTGTGTTGTGTTTCTGTGTTGTTTTGTTGTGTGTTGTGTTGTGGTGCTGTGTTGTTGTGTTTTTGTGTTGTGTTGTTGTGTTGTGGTGTTGCGTTGTTGTGTTGTGGAGTTGTGTTGTGGTGTTGTGTTGTTGTGTTGTGGAGTTGTATTGTTGTGTCATGGTGTGGTGTTGTATTGTTGTGTTGTGGTGTTGTTGTGTTGTTTTGTTGTTGTGTTGTGTTGTTGTGCTGTGGTGTTATTTTGTATTGTTGTGTTGAGTTGTGATGTTGTGATGTTGTGTTGTGTTGTGGTGTTGTGGTGTGTTGTGGTTTTGTGTTGTTGTGTTGTGGTGTTGTGTTTTTGAGTTGTGTTGTTGTGTTTTTGTGTTGTGTTGTTGTGTGTTGTGTTGTCATGTTGTGTTGTTGTGTGTTGTGTTGTGTTGTTATGTTGTGGTGTTGTGTAGTTGTGTTGTGGTGTTGTGTTGTTGTCTTGTTGTGTTGTGGTGTTGTGTTGTTGTGTTGTGGTATTATTTTATGTTGTGTGGTTGTGTTGTGTTGTGTTGTTGTTTTGGTGTGTTGTGTTGTTGTTTTGTGTTATGTTTTGGTGTGTTGTGTTATGGTGTTGTGTGTTGTTGTGTTGTGGTGTTGTGTTGTTGTCTTGTGTTGTGGTGTTGTGTTGTGTTGTGGTATTATTTTATGTTGTGTGGTTGTGTTGTGTTGTGTTGTTGTGTGTTGTGGTGTTGTGTTGTGGAGTTGTGTTGTTGTGTCATGGTGTGGAGTTGTGTTGTTGTGTCATGGTGTGGTGTTGTATTGTTGTGGTGTGGTGTTGTGTTGATTTGTTGTTGTGTTGTGTTGTTGTGCTGTGGTGTTATTTTGTATTGTGTTGAGTTGTGATGTTGTGATGTGTTGTGGTGTGTTGTGGTGTTGTGTTGTTGTGTTGTTCTGTTGTGGTGTTGTGTTGTTGTGTTGTGTTGTTGTGTTGTCATGTTGTGGTGTTATGTTGTGGTGTTGTGTTGTTGTGTTGTGGTGTTGTGTTTTTGAGTTGTGTTGTTGTGTTTCTGTGTTGTGTTGTTGTGTGTTGTGTTGTCATGTTGTGGTGTTGTGTTGTTGTGTGTTGTGTTGTGTTGTTATGTTGTGGTGTTGTGTAGTTGTGTTGTTGTCTTGTTGTGTTGTGGTGTTGTCTTGTTGTGTTGTGGTATTATTTTATGTTGTGTGGTTGTGTTGTGTTGTGTTGTGTTGTTGTTTTGGTGTGTTGTGTTGTTGTTTTGTGTTGTGTTTTGGTGTGTTGTGTTATGGTGTTGTGTGTTGTTGTGTGGTGTTGTTGTGTTGTGTTCTTGGTAATGGGCATGTTGTTTTGTGTTGTGTTTTGGTGTGTTGTGTTATGGTGTTGTGTGTTGTTGTGTGGTGTTGTTGTGTTGTGTTCTTGGTAATGGGCATGGGCGAGCTCTCTAGCTATAACCTCCCTCCCTGTCCAGAAGTTTAGCAGCTTTTGAGCTCATCAGGTGAAGCTGGGAAAGGAAAAGCATGTAAAAGAGCTTAAGGTGTAAAATCCTGTAACCAGTTTAAAACCAGATCAAACTCTTAACAGAAGGAGATTTTTCTCCAGAGATGATCAGTCTCAACAAATCCTCAGTGATCCAGACATGCAGAACGCGGTTGTGTTGTGTTGTGTTGTGTTGTTGTGTTGTGGTGTTGTGTTGTTGTGGTGTTGTGTTGTGTAGTTGTGTTGTGGTGTTGTGTTGTGGCATTGTGTTGTTGTGTCATGGTGTGTTGTTGTGTTGTGGTGTTGTTTTGTTGTGTTGTGGTGTTGTGTTGTTTTGTTGTGTTGTGGTATTGTGTTGTGTTTTCTTGTGGTGTGTTGTGTTGTGGTGTTGTTGTGCAGTTGTATTGTGGTGTTGTGTTGTGTCGTGGTGTGTTGTGTTGTGGTGTTGTTGTTGTGCAGTTGTATTGTGGTGTTGTGTTGTGTCGTGGTGTGTTGTTGTGTTGTTTTGTTGTGGTGTTGTGTTGTTGTGGTGTTGTGTGTTGTGTTTTTGTGTTGTGTTGTGTTTTTGTGTTGTTGTGTTGTGTTGTGTTTTTGTGTTGTGTTGTGTTGTGGTGTTGTTGTGTTGTGGTGTTGTGTTGTTGTGTTGTGTAGTTGTGTTGTGGTGTTGTGTTGTGGCGTTGTGTTGTGTCGTGGTGTGTTTTGTTTTGTTTTGTTTTATTGTGTTGTTGTGTTGTGGTGTTGTGTTGTTGTGTAGTTGTGTTGTTTTGTGTGGTCTTGTGTTGTGGTGTTGTGTTGTTGTAGTGTTGTGTTGTTGTGTTGTGTTAAAGTTTGTTGTTGTGTTGTGGTGCTGTTGTGTTGTGTTTTGTGTTGTGTTTTGTGGTGTGTTGTGTTGTTGTGTTTTTGTGTTGTGTTGTGGTATTGTGTTTTCTTGTGGTGTTGTGTTGTGTTTTTGTGTTGTGTTGTTGTGTTTTTGTGTTGTGTTGTTGTGTTGTGTTAAAGTTTGTTGTTGTGTTGTGGTGCTGTTGTGTTGTGTTTTGTGGTGTGTTGTGTTGTTGTGTTTTTGTGTTGTGTTGTGGTATTGTGTTTTCTTGTGGTGTTGTGTTGTGTTTTTGTGTTGTGTTGTTGTGTTTTTGTGTTGTGTTGTGTGTTGTGTTGTGTTGTGGTTTTGTGTTGTGGTGTTGTGCAGTTGTATTGTGGTGTTGTTTTGTTGTGTTGTGTCGTGGTGTGTTGTTGTGTTGTGTTGTTTTGTTGTGGTGTTGTGGTGTTGTGTTGTTTTGTTGTGTTGTGGTGTGTTGTGTTGTGATGTTGCATTGTGTTGTGTTGTGTTGTTGTGTTGTGTTTTTGTGTTGTCTTGTGTGTTATGTTGTGTTGTGTTGTTGTTGTGTTGTGGTGTTGTGTTGTTGTGGTGTTGTGTTGTTGTGTTGTGTAGTTGTGTTATGTTCTTGGTAATGGGCATGGGCGAGCTCTCTAGGTATAACCTCCCTCCCTGTCCAGAAGTTCAGCAGCTTTTGAGCTCATCAGGTGAAGCTGGGAAAGGAAAAGCATGTAAAAGAGCTTAAGGTGTAAAATCCTGTAACCAGTTTAAAACCAGATCAAACTCTTAACAGAAGGAGATTTTTCTCCAGAGATGATCCGTCTCAACAAATCCTCAGTGATCCAGACATGCAGAACGCGGTTGTGTTGTGTTGTTGTGTTGTGTTGTGGTGTTGTGTTGTTGTGTTGTTGTGGTGTTGTGTTGTGGTGTTGTGTTTTGTTGTGTTGCTGTGTTGTGTTTTTGTGTTGTGTTGTGTTTTTGAGTTGTTTTGTGTTGTGTTGTGTTTCTGTGTTTTGTTGTTGTGTTGTGGTGTTGTGTTTTTGTGTTGTTGTGTTGTGTTGTTTTGTTGTGTTGTGTTGTTGTGGTATTGTGTTGTGTTTTCTTGTGGTGTGTTGTTGTGTTTTTGTGTTGTGTTGTGGTATTGTGTTGTGTTGTGTTTTCTTGTGGTGTGTTGTGTTGTGTTTTTGTGTTGTTGTGTTTTTGTGTTGTTGTGTTTTTGTGTTGTGTTGTGTCGTGGTGTGTTGTTGTGTTGTTTTGTTGTGGTGTTGTGTTGTTGTGGTGTTGTGTTGTGGTGTTGTGTGTTGTGTTGTGATGTTGCATTGTGTTGTGTTGTGTTGTTGTGTTGTGTTTTTGTGTTGTGTTGTGTTTTTGTGTTGTGTTGTGTGTTATGTTGTGTTGTGTAGTTGTGTTGTGGTGTTGTGTTGTGGCGTTGTGTTGTGTTGTGGTGTGTTTTGTTTTGTGTTGTTGTGTTGTGGTGTTGTGTTGTTGTGTAGTTGTGTTGTTTTTGTGTGGTCTTGTGTTGTGGTGTTGTGTTGTTGTAGTGTTGTGTTGTTGTGTTGTGTTAAAGTTTGTTGTTGTGTTGTGGTGCTGTTGTGTTTCGTGTTGTGTTTTGTGTTGTGTTGTAGTGTTGTGTTGTGCTTTTGTGTTGTGGTGTTGTGTTGTGGTGCTTTTGTGTGTTGTTTTGTGTTGTGTTGTGTTGTGTTGTGTTGTGTTGTGTGTTGTGTTGTGTTGTGTTTTGTGTTGTGTTGTGTTTTGTTGTGCTGTGGTGTTGTGTTTTTGTGTTGTTTTGTTGTGTTGTGTTGTTGTGGTATTGTGTTGTGTTTTGTTGTGGTGTGTTGTGTTGTGTTTTTGTGTTGTGTTGTTGTGTTGTTGTGTGTTGTGTTGTGGTTTTGTGTTGTGGTGTTGTGCAGTTGTGTTGTGGTTTTGTGTTGTTGTGTTGTGTCGTGGTGTGTTGTTCTGTTGTGTTGTTGTTTTGTTGTGGTGTTGTGTTGTTTTGTTGTGTTGTGGTGTTGTGTGTTGTGTTGTGATGTTGCATTGTGTTGTGTTGTGTTGTTGTGTTGTGGTGTTGTGTTTTTGTGTTGTGTTTTTGTGTTGTGTTGTGTTTTTGTGTTGTGTTGTGTGTTGTGTTGTGTTGTTGTTGTGTTGTGTTGTTGTGTTGTGTAGTTGTGTTGTGGTGTTGTGTTGTGTCGTGGTGTGTTGTTGTGTTGTGGTGTTGTTTTGTTGTGTTGTTGTCTTGTGTTGTGGTGTTGTGTTGTTTTTGTGTGGTCTTGTGTTTTTGTGTGGTCTTGTGTTGTTGTAGTGTTGTGTTGTTGTGTTGTGTTGTGCTTTTGTGTTGTAGTGTTGTGATGTATTGTTGTGTTGTGCTGTTGTGTTTTGTTGTGTTGCTGTGTAGTGTTGTGGTGTTGTGTTTTGTTGTGCTGTTGTTTTGTGGTGTTGTGTTTTTGTGTTGTGTTGTGTTTTTGTGTTGTGGTCTTGTGTTGTGTTGTTTTTGAGTTTTGTGTTGTGTTGTGTTTCTGTGTTGTGTTGTTGTGTTGTGTTTTTGTGTTGTTGTGTTGTGTTGTGTTGTTGTGGTATTGTGTTGTGTTTTCTTGTGGTGTGTTGTGTTGTGGTATTGTGTTGTGTTTTCTTGTGGTGTGTTGTGTTTTTGTGTTGTGTTGTTGTGTTGTATTGTTGTTTTGTTGTGTTGTTGTGTTGTTGTGGTGTTGTGGTGTTGTGTTGTTTTGTTGTGTTGTGTGTTGTGATGTTGCATTGTATTGTGTTGTTGTGTTGTTTTGTGGTGTTGTTGTTGTGGTGTTGTGTTGTTTTTGTGTGGTCTTGTGTTGTTGTGTTGTTGTTGTGTTGTTGTAGTGTTGTGTTGTTGTGTTGTGTTAAAGTTTGATGTGTTGTGGTGTTGTGTTGTTGTGTTGTAGTGTTGTGTTGTG
Source organism: Salminus brasiliensis (assembly GCF_030463535.1). NCBI lineage: Eukaryota > Metazoa > Chordata > Actinopteri > Characiformes > Bryconidae > Salminus > Salminus brasiliensis. The sequence goes on from NC_132891.1 coordinate 19,611,552, forward strand.
CTTTTGTGTTGTGGTGTTTTTGTGTGTTGTTGTGTTGTGTTGTAGTGTTGTGTTGTGCTTTTGTGTTGTGGTGTTTTTGTGTTTTGTGTTGTGTTGTGTTGTTGTGTGGTGTTGTGTTCTGTTGTGTTTTGTGTTGTGTTGTGTTGTGTTTTGTGTTGTGTTGTGTTGTTTTGTTGTGGTATTGTGTTGTGTTTTGTTGTGGTATTGTGTTGTGTTTTCTTGTGGTGTGTTGTGTTGTGTTTTTGTGTTGTGGTATTGTGTTGTGTTTTCTTGTGGTGTGTTGTGTTTTTGTGTTGTGTTGTTGTGTTGTTGTGTTGTGTTGTATTGTTGTTTTGTTGTGGTGTTGTGTTATTGTGTTGTTGTGTTGTTTTGTTGTGTGTTGTGTTGTGATGTTGCATTGTATTGTGTTGTTGTGTTGTGTTGTGGTGTTGTGTTGTATTGGTGTTGTGTTGTTTTTGTGTGGTCTTGTGTTGTGTTGTTGTTGTGTTGTTGTAGTGTTGTGTTGTTGTGTTGTGTTAAAGTTTGATGTTGTGTTGTGGTGTTGTGTTGTTGTGTTGTAGTGTTGTGTTGTGCTTTTGCGTTGTGGTGTTTTTGTGTGTTGTTGTGTTGTGGTGTTGTGTTGTAGTGTTGTGTTGTGCTTTTGTGTTGTGGTGTTTTTGTGTTTTGTGTTGTGTTGTGGTGTTTTTGTGTTTTGTTTTGTGTTGTGTGTTGTGTTGTGTTGTGGTGTTGTGTTGTGTTGTGTTGTGTTGTGTTTTGTTGTGTTGTGGTGTGTTGTGTTGTGATGTTGCATTGTATTGTGTTGTGTTGTGGTGTTGTGTTGTTGTGGTGTTGTGTTGTTTTTGTGTGGTCTTGTGTTGTTGTGTTGTTGTTGTGTTGTTGTAGTGTTGTGTTGTGTTGTGTTAAAGTTTGATGTTGTGTTGTGGTGTTGTGTTGTTGTGTTGTGTTGTAGTGTTGTGTTGTGCTTTTGTGTTGTGGTGTTTTTGTGTTTTGTGTTGTGTGTTGTGTGTTGTGTGTTGTGTTTTGTGTTGTGTTGTGTTTTGTTGTGTTGTTGTGTGGTGTTGTGTGGTGTTGTGTTGTGGTTTTGTGTTGTGGTGTTGTTGTGCAGTTGTGTTGTGGTTTTGTGTTGTTGTGTTGTGTCGTGGTGTGTTGTGTTGTGTTGTTGTTTTGTTGTGGTGTTGTGTTGTTGTGTTGTGGTGTGTGTTGTGTTGTGATGTTGCATTGTGTTGTGTTGTGTTGTGGTGTTGTGTTTGTGTTGTGTTTTTGTGTTGTGTTGTGTTTTTGTGTTGTGTTGTGTGTTATGTTGTGTTGTGTTGTTTTTGTGTTGTGTTGTGTTGTGGTGTTGTGTTGTTGTGTTGTGTAGTTGTGTTGTGGTGTTGTGTTGTGTCGTGGTGTGTTGTTGTGTTGTGGTGTTGTTTTGTTGTGTTGTTGTCTTGTGTTGTGGTGTTGTGTTGTTGTGGTGTTGTTTTGTTTTTGTGTGGTCTTGTGTTTTTGTGTGGTCTTGTGTTGTGGTGTTGTGTTGTTGTAGTGTTGTGTTGTTGTGTTGTGTTGTGCTTTTGTGTTGTAGTGTTGTGATGTGTTGTTGTGTTGTGCTGTTGTGTTTTGTTGTGTTGCTGTGTAGTGTTGTGGTGTTGTGTTTTGTTGTGCTGTTGTTTTGTGGTGTTGTGTTTTTGTGTTGTGTTTTTGTGTTGTGGTGTTGTGTTGTGTTGTGTTTTTGAGTTTTGTGTTGTGTTGTGTTTCTGTGTTGTGTTGTTGTGTTGTGTTTTTGTGTTGTTGTGTTGTGTTGTTTTGTTGTGTTGTGTTGTTGTGGTTTTGTGTTGTGTTTTCTTGTGGTGTGTTGTGTTGTGTTTTTGTGTTGTGTTGTGGTATTGTGTTGTGTTGTGTTTTGTGTTGTGTTGTGTTGTGTTGTTGTGTTGTGTTGTGTTGTGTTGTGTTGTGTTGTTGTGTTGTGTTGTGTTGTGTTTTGTGTTGTGTTGTGTTGTGTTGTGTTGTTGTGGTATTGTGTTGTTTTCTTGTGGTGTGTTGTGTTGTGTTTTTGTGTTGTGTTGTGTTGTGGTATTGTGTTGTGTTTTCTTGTGGTGTGTTGTGTTGTGTTTTTGTGTTGTGTTGTGTTTTTGTGTTGTGTTGTTGTGTGTTGTGTTGTGGTTTTGTGTTGTGTTGTGGTGTGTTGTGTTGTATAGTGGTTTTGTTGTGGTGTTGTGTTGTTGTGTTGTTGTGTTGTGTGTTGTGATGTTGCATTGTATTGTGTTGTTGTGTTGTGTTGTTGTGGTGTGTTGTTTTTGTGTGGTCTTGTGTTGTTGTGTTGTTGTGTTGTTGTAGTGTTGTGTTGTGTTGTGTTAAAGTTTGATTTTGTGTTGTGGTGTTGTGTTGTGTTGTGTTGTAGTGTTGTGTTGTGCTTTTGTGTTGTGGTGTTTTTGTGTGTTGTTGTGTTGTGGTGTTGTTGTGTTGTGTTGTGCTTTTGTGTTGTGGTGTTTTTGTGTTTTGTGTTGTGTTGTGGTGTTTTTGTGTTTTGTTTTGTGTTGTGTTGTGTGTTGTGTTGTGGTGTTGTGTTGTGTTGTGTTGTGTTTTGTTGTGTTGTTGTGTTGTGTTGTTGTATTGTGGTGTTGTGTGTTGTGATGTTGCATTGTATTGTGTTGTGTTGTTGTGGTGTTGTGTTGTTTTTGTGTGGTCTTGTGTTGTTGTTGTGTTGTTGTTGTGTTGTGTTAAAGTTTGATGTTGTGTTGTGGTGTTGTGTTGTGTTGTAGTGTTGTGTTGTGCTTTTGTGTTGTGGTGTTTTTGTGTTTTGTGTTGTGTTGTGTTGTGTTGTGTTTTGTGTTGTGTTTTGTTGTGTTGTTGTGTGGTGTTGTGTTGTGTTGTGTGTTGTGTTTTGTGTTGTGTTGTGTTGTGTTGTTGTGTGGTGTTGTGTTGTGTTGTGTTTTGTGTTGTGTTGTGTTGTGTTGTTGTGTGGTGTTGTGTTGTGTGTTGTGTTGTGTTGTGTTGTGGTGTTGTGTTGTTGTGTTGTGTTGTGGTGTTGTGTTGTGTGTTGTGTTGTGTTGTTTTGTTGTGTTGTTGTGGTGTTGTGTTGTGTAGTTGTGTAGTTGTGTTGTGGTGTTGTGTTGTAGCGTTGTGTTGTGTCGTGGTGTGTTGCGTTGTTGTGTTGTGTTGTGGTGTGGTGTTGTGTTGTTGTGTTGTTTTTGTGTGGTCTTGTGTTGTTGTGTTGTGTTTTGTGTTGTGTATTGTGTTGTGTTGTATTGTTGTGTTGTGCTTTTGTGTTGTGGTTTTGTGTTGTGGTGTTTTTGTGTGTTGTTGTGTTGTGTTGTGTTTTGTGTTGTGTTGTGGTTTTGTGTTGTGGTGTTGTGTTGTGGTGTTGTGTTGTGGTGTTGTGGTGTTTTGTTGTTGTGTTGTTGTGTTGTGGTGTTGTGTTGTTGTGTTGTGTTGTTTTGTTGTGTTGTGTTGTTGTGGTATTGTGTTGTGTTTTCTTGTGGTGTGTTGTTGTGTTTTTGTGTTGTGTTGTGGTATTGTGTTGTGTTGTGTTTTCTTGTGGTGTGTTGTGTTGTGTTTTTGTGTTGTTGTGTTTTTGTGTTGTTGTGTTTTTGTGTTGTGTTGTGTCGTGGTGTGTTGTTGTGTTGTTTTGTTGTGGTGTTGTGTTGTTGTGGTGTTGTGTTGTGGTGTTGTGTGTTGTGTTGTGATGTTGCATTGTGTTGTGTTGTGTTGTTGTGTTGTGTTTTTGTGTTGTGTTGTGTTTTTGTGTTGTGTTGTGTGTTATGTTGTGTTGTGTAGTTGTGTTGTGGTGTTGTGTTGTGGCGTTGTGTTGTGTTGTGGTGTGTTTTGTTTTGTGTTGTTGTGTTGTGGTGTTGTGTTGTTGTGTAGTTGTGTTGTTTTTGTGTGGTCTTGTGTTGTGGTGTTGTGTTGTTGTAGTGTTGTGTTGTTGTGTTGTGTTAAAGTTTGTTGTTGTGTTGTGGTGCTGTTGTGTTTCGTGTTGTGTTTTGTGTTGTGTTGTAGTGTTGTGTTGTGCTTTTGTGTTGTGGTGTTGTGTTGTGGTGCTTTTGTGTGTTGTTTTGTGTTGTGTTGTGTTGTGTTGTGTTGTGTTGTGTGTTGTGTTGTGTTGTGTTTTGTGTTGTGTTGTGTTTTGTTGTGCTGTGGTGTTGTGTTTTTGTGTTGTTTTGTTGTGTTGTGTTGTTGTGGTATTGTGTTGTGTTTTGTTGTGGTGTGTTGTGTTGTGTTTTTGTGTTGTGTTGTTGTGTTGTTGTGTGTTGTGTTGTGGTTTTGTGTTGTGGTGTTGTGCAGTTGTGTTGTGGTTTTGTGTTGTTGTGTTGTGTCGTGGTGTGTTGTTCTGTTGTGTTGTTGTTTTGTTGTGGTGTTGTGTTGTTTTGTTGTGTTGTGGTGTTGTGTGTTGTGTTGTGATGTTGCATTGTGTTGTGTTGTGTTGTTGTGTTGTGGTGTTGTGTTTTTGTGTTGTGTTTTTGTGTTGTGTTGTGTTTTTGTGTTGTGTTGTGTGTTGTGTTGTGTTGTTGTTGTGTTGTGTTGTTGTGTTGTGTAGTTGTGTTGTGGTGTTGTGTTGTGTCGTGGTGTGTTGTTGTGTTGTGGTGTTGTTTTGTTGTGTTGTTGTCTTGTGTTGTGGTGTTGTGTTGTTTTTGTGTGGTCTTGTGTTTTTGTGTGGTCTTGTGTTGTTGTAGTGTTGTGTTGTTGTGTTGTGTTGTGCTTTTGTGTTGTAGTGTTGTGATGTATTGTTGTGTTGTGCTGTTGTGTTTTGTTGTGTTGCTGTGTAGTGTTGTGGTGTTGTGTTTTGTTGTGCTGTTGTTTTGTGGTGTTGTGTTTTTGTGTTGTGTTGTGTTTTTGTGTTGTGGTCTTGTGTTGTGTTGTTTTTGAGTTTTGTGTTGTGTTGTGTTTCTGTGTTGTGTTGTTGTGTTGTGTTTTTGTGTTGTTGTGTTGTGTTGTGTTGTTGTGGTATTGTGTTGTGTTTTCTTGTGGTGTGTTGTGTTGTGGTATTGTGTTGTGTTTTCTTGTGGTGTGTTGTGTTTTTGTGTTGTGTTGTTGTGTTGTATTGTTGTTTTGTTGTGTTGTTGTGTTGTTGTGGTGTTGTGGTGTTGTGTTGTTTTGTTGTGTTGTGTGTTGTGATGTTGCATTGTATTGTGTTGTTGTGTTGTTTTGTGGTGTTGTTGTTGTGGTGTTGTGTTGTTTTTGTGTGGTCTTGTGTTGTTGTGTTGTTGTTGTGTTGTTGTAGTGTTGTGTTGTTGTGTTGTGTTAAAGTTTGATGTGTTGTGGTGTTGTGTTGTTGTGTTGTAGTGTTGTGTTGTGCTTTTGTGTTGTGGTGTTTTTGTGTGTTGTTGTGTTGTGTTGTAGTGTTGTGTTGTGCTTTTGTGTTGTGGTGTTTTTGTGTTTTGTGTTGTGTTGTGTTGTTGTGTGGTGTTGTGTTCTGTTGTGTTTTGTGTTGTGTTGTGTTGTGTTTTGTGTTGTGTTGTGTTGTTTTGTTGTGGTATTGTGTTGTGTTTTGTTGTGGTATTGTGTTGTGTTTTCTTGTGGTGTGTTGTGTTGTGTTTTTGTGTTGTGTTGTGGTATTGTGTTGTGTTGTGTTTTGTGTTGTGTTGTGTTGTGTTGTTGTGTTGTGTTGTGTTGTGTTGTGTTGTTGTGTTGTGTTGTGTTGTGTTTTGTGTTGTGTTGTGTTGTGTTGTGTTGTTGTGGTATTGTGTTGTTTTCTTGTGGTGTGTTGTGTTGTGTTTTTGTGTTGTGTTGTGTTGTGGTATTGTGTTGTGTTTTCTTGTGGTGTGTTGTGTTGTGTTTTTGTGTTGTGTTGTGTTTTTGTGTTGTGTTGTTGTGTGTTGTGTTGTGGTTTTGTGTTGTGTTGTGGTGTGTTGTGTTGTATAGTGGTTTTGTTGTGGTGTTGTGTTGTTGTGTTGTTGTGTTGTGTGTTGTGATGTTGCATTGTATTGTGTTGTTGTGTTGTGTTGTTGTGGTGTGTTGTTTTTGTGTGGTCTTGTGTTGTTGTGTTGTTGTGTTGTTGTAGTGTTGTGTTGTGTTGTGTTAAAGTTTGATTTTGTGTTGTGGTGTTGTGTTGTGTTGTGTTGTAGTGTTGTGTTGTGCTTTTGTGTTGTGGTGTTTTTGTGTGTTGTTGTGTTGTGGTGTTGTTGTGTTGTGTTGTGCTTTTGTGTTGTGGTGTTTTTGTGTTTTGTGTTGTGTTGTGGTGTTTTTGTGTTTTGTTTTGTGTTGTGTTGTGTGTTGTGTTGTGGTGTTGTGTTGTGTTGTGTTGTGTTTTGTTGTGTTGTTGTGTTGTGTTGTTGTATTGTGGTGTTGTGTGTTGTGATGTTGCATTGTATTGTGTTGTGTTGTTGTGGTGTTGTGTTGTTTTTGTGTGGTCTTGTGTTGTTGTTGTGTTGTTGTTGTGTTGTGTTAAAGTTTGATGTTGTGTTGTGGTGTTGTGTTGTGTTGTAGTGTTGTGTTGTGCTTTTGTGTTGTGGTGTTTTTGTGTTTTGTGTTGTGTTGTGTTGTGTTGTGTTTTGTGTTGTGTTTTGTTGTGTTGTTGTGTGGTGTTGTGTTGTGTTGTGTGTTGTGTTTTGTGTTGTGTTGTGTTGTGTTGTTGTGTGGTGTTGTGTTGTGTTGTGTTTTGTGTTGTGTTGTGTTGTGTTGTTGTGTGGTGTTGTGTTGTGTGTTGTGTTGTGTTGTGTTGTGGTGTTGTGTTGTTGTGTTGTGTTGTGGTGTTGTGTTGTGTGTTGTGTTGTGTTGTTTTGTTGTGTTGTTGTGGTGTTGTGTTGTGTAGTTGTGTAGTTGTGTTGTGGTGTTGTGTTGTAGCGTTGTGTTGTGTCGTGGTGTGTTGCGTTGTTGTGTTGTGTTGTGGTGTGGTGTTGTGTTGTTGTGTTGTTTTTGTGTGGTCTTGTGTTGTTGTGTTGTGTTTTGTGTTGTGTATTGTGTTGTGTTGTATTGTTGTGTTGTGCTTTTGTGTTGTGGTTTTGTGTTGTGGTGTTTTTGTGTGTTGTTGTGTTGTGTTGTGTTTTGTGTTGTGTTGTGGTTTTGTGTTGTGGTGTTGTGTTGTGGTGTTGTGTTGTGGTGTTGTGGTGTTTTGTTGTTGTGTTGTTGTGTTGTGGTGTTGTGTTGTTGTGTTGTGTTGTTTTGTTGTGTTGTGTTGTTGTGGTATTGTGTTGTGTTTTCTTGTGGTGTGTTGTTGTGTTTTTGTGTTGTGTTGTGGTATTGTGTTGTGTTGTGTTTTCTTGTGGTGTGTTGTGTTGTGTTTTTGTGTTGTTGTGTTTTTGTGTTGTTGTGTTTTTGTGTTGTGTTGTGTCGTGGTGTGTTGTTGTGTTGTTTTGTTGTGGTGTTGTGTTGTTGTGGTGTTGTGTTGTGGTGTTGTGTGTTGTGTTGTGATGTTGCATTGTGTTGTGTTGTGTTGTTGTGTTGTGTTTTTGTGTTGTGTTGTGTTTTTGTGTTGTGTTGTGTGTTATGTTGTGTTGTGTAGTTGTGTTGTGGTGTTGTGTTGTGGCGTTGTGTTGTGTTGTGGTGTGTTTTGTTTTGTGTTGTTGTGTTGTGGTGTTGTGTTGTTGTGTAGTTGTGTTGTTTTTGTGTGGTCTTGTGTTGTGGTGTTGTGTTGTTGTAGTGTTGTGTTGTTGTGTTGTGTTAAAGTTTGTTGTTGTGTTGTGGTGCTGTTGTGTTTCGTGTTGTGTTTTGTGTTGTGTTGTAGTGTTGTGTTGTGCTTTTGTGTTGTGGTGTTGTGTTGTGGTGCTTTTGTGTGTTGTTTTGTGTTGTGTTGTGTTGTGTTGTGTTGTGTTGTGTGTTGTGTTGTGTTGTGTTTTGTGTTGTGTTGTGTTTTGTTGTGCTGTGGTGTTGTGTTTTTGTGTTGTTTTGTTGTGTTGTGTTGTTGTGGTATTGTGTTGTGTTTTGTTGTGGTGTGTTGTGTTGTGTTTTTGTGTTGTGTTGTTGTGTTGTTGTGTGTTGTGTTGTGGTTTTGTGTTGTGGTGTTGTGCAGTTGTGTTGTGGTTTTGTGTTGTTGTGTTGTGTCGTGGTGTGTTGTTCTGTTGTGTTGTTGTTTTGTTGTGGTGTTGTGTTGTTTTGTTGTGTTGTGGTGTTGTGTGTTGTGTTGTGATGTTGCATTGTGTTGTGTTGTGTTGTTGTGTTGTGGTGTTGTGTTTTTGTGTTGTGTTTTTGTGTTGTGTTGTGTTTTTGTGTTGTGTTGTGTGTTGTGTTGTGTTGTTGTTGTGTTGTGTTGTTGTGTTGTGTAGTTGTGTTGTGGTGTTGTGTTGTGTCGTGGTGTGTTGTTGTGTTGTGGTGTTGTTTTGTTGTGTTGTTGTCTTGTGTTGTGGTGTTGTGTTGTTTTTGTGTGGTCTTGTGTTTTTGTGTGGTCTTGTGTTGTTGTAGTGTTGTGTTGTTGTGTTGTGTTGTGCTTTTGTGTTGTAGTGTTGTGATGTATTGTTGTGTTGTGCTGTTGTGTTTTGTTGTGTTGCTGTGTAGTGTTGTGGTGTTGTGTTTTGTTGTGCTGTTGTTTTGTGGTGTTGTGTTTTTGTGTTGTGTTGTGTTTTTGTGTTGTGGTCTTGTGTTGTGTTGTTTTTGAGTTTTGTGTTGTGTTGTGTTTCTGTGTTGTGTTGTTGTGTTGTGTTTTTGTGTTGTTGTGTTGTGTTGTGTTGTTGTGGTATTGTGTTGTGTTTTCTTGTGGTGTGTTGTGTTGTGGTATTGTGTTGTGTTTTCTTGTGGTGTGTTGTGTTTTTGTGTTGTGTTGTTGTGTTGTATTGTTGTTTTGTTGTGTTGTTGTGTTGTTGTGGTGTTGTGGTGTTGTGTTGTTTTGTTGTGTTGTGTGTTGTGATGTTGCATTGTATTGTGTTGTTGTGTTGTTTTGTGGTGTTGTTGTTGTGGTGTTGTGTTGTTTTTGTGTGGTCTTGTGTTGTTGTGTTGTTGTTGTGTTGTTGTAGTGTTGTGTTGTTGTGTTGTGTTAAAGTTTGATGTGTTGTGGTGTTGTGTTGTTGTGTTGTAGTGTTGTGTTGTGCTTTTGTGTTGTGGTGTTTTTGTGTGTTGTTGTGTTGTGTTGTAGTGTTGTGTTGTGCTTTTGTGTTGTGGTGTTTTTGTGTTTTGTGTTGTGTTGTGTTGTTGTGTGGTGTTGTGTTCTGTTGTGTTTTGTGTTGTGTTGTGTTGTGTTTTGTGTTGTGTTGTGTTGTTTTGTTGTGGTATTGTGTTGTGTTTTGTTGTGGTATTGTGTTGTGTTTTCTTGTGGTGTGTTGTGTTGTGTTTTTGTGTTGTGGTATTGTGTTGTGTTTTCTTGTGGTGTGTTGTGTTTTTGTGTTGTGTTGTTGTGTTGTTGTGTTGTGTTGTATTGTTGTTTTGTTGTGGTGTTGTGTTATTGTGTTGTTGTGTTGTTTTGTTGTGTGTTGTGTTGTGATGTTGCATTGTATTGTGTTGTTGTGTTGTGTTGTGGTGTTGTGTTGTATTGGTGTTGTGTTGTTTTTGTGTGGTCTTGTGTTGTGTTGTTGTTGTGTTGTTGTAGTGTTGTGTTGTTGTGTTGTGTTAAAGTTTGATGTTGTGTTGTGGTGTTGTGTTGTTGTGTTGTAGTGTTGTGTTGTGCTTTTGCGTTGTGGTGTTTTTGTGTGTTGTTGTGTTGTGGTGTTGTGTTGTAGTGTTGTGTTGTGCTTTTGTGTTGTGGTGTTTTTGTGTTTTGTGTTGTGTTGTGGTGTTTTTGTGTTTTGTTTTGTGTTGTGTGTTGTGTTGTGTTGTGGTGTTGTGTTGTGTTGTGTTGTGTTGTGTTTTGTTGTGTTGTGGTGTGTTGTGTTGTGATGTTGCATTGTATTGTGTTGTGTTGTGGTGTTGTGTTGTTGTGGTGTTGTGTTGTTTTTGTGTGGTCTTGTGTTGTTGTGTTGTTGTTGTGTTGTTGTAGTGTTGTGTTGTGTTGTGTTAAAGTTTGATGTTGTGTTGTGGTGTTGTGTTGTTGTGTTGTGTTGTAGTGTTGTGTTGTGCTTTTGTGTTGTGGTGTTTTTGTGTTTTGTGTTGTGTGTTGTGTGTTGTGTGTTGTGTTTTGTGTTGTGTTGTGTTTTGTTGTGTTGTTGTGTGGTGTTGTGTGGTGTTGTGTTGTGGTTTTGTGTTGTGGTGTTGTTGTGCAGTTGTGTTGTGGTTTTGTGTTGTTGTGTTGTGTCGTGGTGTGTTGTGTTGTGTTGTTGTTTTGTTGTGGTGTTGTGTTGTTGTGTTGTGGTGTGTGTTGTGTTGTGATGTTGCATTGTGTTGTGTTGTGTTGTGGTGTTGTGTTTGTGTTGTGTTTTTGTGTTGTGTTGTGTTTTTGTGTTGTGTTGTGTGTTATGTTGTGTTGTGTTGTTTTTGTGTTGTGTTGTGTTGTGGTGTTGTGTTGTTGTGTTGTGTAGTTGTGTTGTGGTGTTGTGTTGTGTCGTGGTGTGTTGTTGTGTTGTGGTGTTGTTTTGTTGTGTTGTTGTCTTGTGTTGTGGTGTTGTGTTGTTGTGGTGTTGTTTTGTTTTTGTGTGGTCTTGTGTTTTTGTGTGGTCTTGTGTTGTGGTGTTGTGTTGTTGTAGTGTTGTGTTGTTGTGTTGTGTTGTGCTTTTGTGTTGTAGTGTTGTGATGTGTTGTTGTGTTGTGCTGTTGTGTTTTGTTGTGTTGCTGTGTAGTGTTGTGGTGTTGTGTTTTGTTGTGCTGTTGTTTTGTGGTGTTGTGTTTTTGTGTTGTGTTTTTGTGTTGTGGTGTTGTGTTGTGTTGTGTTTTTGAGTTTTGTGTTGTGTTGTGTTTCTGTGTTGTGTTGTTGTGTTGTGTTTTTGTGTTGTTGTGTTGTGTTGTTTTGTTGTGTTGTGTTGTTGTGGTTTTGTGTTGTGTTTTCTTGTGGTGTGTTGTGTTGTGTTTTTGTGTTGTGTTGTGGTATTGTGTTGTGTTGTGTTTTGTGTTGTGTTGTGTTGTGTTGTTGTGTTGTGTTGTGTTGTGTTGTTGTGTTGTGTTGTGTTGTGTTTTGTGTTGTGTTGTGTTGTGTTGTGTTGTTGTGGTATTGTGTTGTTTTCTTGTGGTGTGTTGTGTTGTGTTTTTGTGTTGTGTTGTGTTGTGGTATTGTGTTGTGTTTTCTTGTGGTGTGTTGTGTTGTGTTTTTGTGTTGTGTTGTGTTTTTGTGTTGTGTTGTTGTGTGTTGTGTTGTGGTTTTGTGTTGTGTTGTGGTGTGTTGTGTTGTATAGTGGTTTTGTTGTGGTGTTGTGTTGTTGTGTTGTTGTGTTGTGTGTTGTGATGTTGCATTGTATTGTGTTGTTGTGTTGTGTTGTTGTGGTGTGTTGTTTTTGTGTGGTCTTGTGTTGTTGTGTTGTTGTGTTGTTGTAGTGTTGTGTTGTGTTGTGTTAAAGTTTGATTTTGTGTTGTGGTGTTGTGTTGTGTTGTGTTGTAGTGTTGTGTTGTGCTTTTGTGTTGTGGTGTTTTTGTGTGTTGTTGTGTTGTGGTGTTGTTGTGTTGTGTTGTGCTTTTGTGTTGTGGTGTTTTTGTGTTTTGTGTTGTGTTGTGGTGTTTTTGTGTTTTGTTTTGTGTTGTGTTGTGTGTTGTGTTGTGGTGTTGTGTTGTGTTGTGTTGTGTTTTGTTGTGTTGTTGTGTTGTGTTGTTGTATTGTGGTGTTGTGTGTTGTGATGTTGCATTGTATTGTGTTGTGTTGTTGTGGTGTTGTGTTGTTTTTGTGTGGTCTTGTGTTGTTGTTGTGTTGTTGTTGTGTTGTGTTAAAGTTTGATGTTGTGTTGTGGTGTTGTGTTGTGTTGTAGTGTTGTGTTGTGCTTTTGTGTTGTGGTGTTTTTGTGTTTTGTGTTGTGTTGTGTTGTGTTGTGTTTTGTGTTGTGTTTTGTTGTGTTGTTGTGTGGTGTTGTGTTGTGTTGTGTGTTGTGTTTTGTGTTGTGTTGTGTTGTGTTGTTGTGTGGTGTTGTGTTGTGTTGTGTTTTGTGTTGTGTTGTGTTGTGTTGTTGTGTGGTGTTGTGTTGTGTGTTGTGTTGTGTTGTGTTGTGGTGTTGTGTTGTTGTGTTGTGTTGTGGTGTTGTGTTGTGTGTTGTGTTGTGTTGTTTTGTTGTGTTGTTGTGGTGTTGTGTTGTGTAGTTGTGTAGTTGTGTTGTGGTGTTGTGTTGTAGCGTTGTGTTGTGTCGTGGTGTGTTGCGTTGTTGTGTTGTGTTGTGGTGTGGTGTTGTGTTGTTGTGTTGTTTTTGTGTGGTCTTGTGTTGTTGTGTTGTGTTTTGTGTTGTGTATTGTGTTGTGTTGTATTGTTGTGTTGTGCTTTTGTGTTGTGGTTTTGTGTTGTGGTGTTTTTGTGTGTTGTTGTGTTGTGTTGTGTTTTGTGTTGTGTTGTGGTTTTGTGTTGTGGTGTTGTGTTGTGTTGTGTTGTGTTGTTTTGTTGTGTTGTGTTGTGTTGTGTTGTGTTGTGTTGTTTTGTTGTGTTGTGTTGTGTTGTGTTGTGTTGTTGTGTTGTGTTGTGGTGCACTTTTTTAAAGATGAGGCTCTTACAATGCAGCCAATCAACACATGCAAATTGTACAAATCATCTTTCACAAATTTGGCTGCAATGAAGGAAAACCCACATTAAAACATTTGGGAAAATGATAAACCTGTAAGGGGTCACTGTGTCTGCTGCCACCTACCAGCAGAGGGCGACAGCGGCGAGGCATGGTTACCCAAGGGAACTCCAATCCCCAGAGATCCTAGAGGTCATCAGTGCAAACCAGACACACCTGGTGGTCACAGCATTTAAAGATGTGACATGGAGCTTCTCTGTTCCACCTTTGTTGAGGAGTGACTGGTACGGGACACAGAAGTGAAAGAAAGAGAGATGTTTGAAAAGATGAAAGAAAACAAGCTGAAAAGGAAATAGAAAAATAAAAGTCTTGAAAGAAGAAAAGTTGCAAAACAAGAGAACAGGGTTGAAAGAGAGAAGCTGAAGAGAGCACAGCTGAAGAGTTTACGTGAATCACTGAACCTCAGTTCCTTTGTTTTAAGAGCTGCTTCAGTTCCTTCCCTGCATTTGTTTTTCTTCAGTTGTTTTAGTGCTAAATATCCTAAGTCTGAACTACGCCGCCTTGTCCTCTGCTTAGTTTGGTCCCCCCCCCTTTTAAGGGGTGCAACTCCACCACTTGCCTGTGCTTGCTGGTGGTGCAGTGGTAAGGTGTTGGACCTCCATTGCCAGGGATGCTGGTTCAAACCCAGCTGGGAGCAACTGTTCTCCCACAAGTACACAAAAGCACCTACAGTCACATCAACCACACATACATTAACCTTATATCACACATTAAGGCCTGTCCTTACAGGCTTTCCTCTCTGCACTTGGGTCCGCTCCCTGACCGTCCCGTAACAAAACCAACTGAATATTACATTAAGATGAATTGTTTCAAGTAATTTTACAAAATAATAAATAAAACTATTAGACCAAAGCTGGTTGATTCTCACTGATAATACATAATAACACGTTCTTAAAACTAAGACCAATATTACGGCTTAATGTAGTAATTGTGTTAGCAGCAAAACTTACTATATAAGACTTTTACTATAACAGATTATTTAGTTGTATTGTATTTTGATTTCATTTAAGAAATGTAGTAATTATTTTAGTAGTTTTGATGTTGGTACATTAGAGTTTTTTGTATGTTTTGTAGCATCAGTCCTGACCAAAGGTCCTGAAGTGGTTGTTGGCAAAGATCTCACCATTAGGCGCGGCAGGACATTATTGAAAATCTTGGAATGTGTAGTTTTCAGACCTTTACACTCTCTTGATTTTTTTATTTCATTTCTGCAGACAATATTAGCTTCCTAATTACAAGTCCATAATGTCTGCACTGTCAGACCTGCGTTGTCTGGCGCTCCCCCAGGGCGATCCCCGGACTCCGCCCCCAAGCCCAAATAAGGAGGTGGGGATTCCGGAAGTCGGCTGCGCATGCGCTCTGCCCACTTTACCCGGTTTGTGTTCCTTACTTTCCAGTTTTGTCCACTAGATTGCTGAACCTCTGATTTAGCTTTGCGTGTCTGTTTTGTTCCCCTGTGTCCCGTTTTTCATTAAAGTCCTGCATCCCTGCAAGTGTTTCCCTGTGTTCACTGACCCTCCTGACCCAGCATGACACACATTCAACATTACTAAAATCAGTCCAGTCGTGTATTTTTATTTTTTTATTTCATTTCTGCATACAATATTAGCTTCCTAATTACAAGTCCATAATGTCTACACTGTCAGACCTGCGTTGTCTGGCGCTCCCTCAGGGCGATCCCCGGACTCCGTCCCCAAGCCCAAATAAGGAGGCGGGGATTCCTGACCCAGCATGACACACATTCAACATTACTAAAATCAGTCCAGTCGTGTATTTTTACAAAAATAATTTGATACATAATCTAATATAATTCAGGTGAAATGTAAACATTCAAATATTTACATGAATCTTAAAGATTTCTTTAGTAAACAGAACAAGTCTTACTGACTCAACACATGGATGGCATGTAATACATTATTTTTATTAGAGACCAACAGTGCATTAAGTGTCAAAAATAAAAGTGCATGTTTATAGTTTTTCACTGAAAAAAAAAGTTAAAAAAAAGTTTGACAAAAATAAATGAAAATAAAACACAGAGTCTGAAAAACTGAAAAAACAAAGAGCATTACGTTTAAAGAATGACTTTAGGAAAATGAATTAATTTTATACATCGCTAAATCTGAAAACACGTCTCTGACAAACTGTACTGTGCTCACTGTTTACAGTCATATTTACAAAGGTTTTGAAGACTGATCCTTGAATCCAGACTGGCCCAGTATGCAGTCTAAGAACAAGTCATTTTAGCACAGCAGAAGATAACGCTTTTTAATTTATAGTAAAATGTTCAAATAACAAAGTAAAAACTAATTTAGTAAATATGTGAACTTAAAGAACATTTTTTCTTATGGGCAGATTTCTAGCAAACATGAACTCAAGTATTCACCAGATTTCAGCAAAAGCCTCAGACACAATGAACAGCAGGACAGCGGCTCAGAAAAGCTGCTTTTTAGAGTGAATAAACTCTCCTCAGATCTAGAAGTTTAGGACACTCTGTCTGCACACCATTATCTTCAGGACAGGATTAACGTAGCTGTCGCTCAGGCCATCTTTATTCACGTCCTGCAAATTCATAAATAAAACAGCATATAAGATAATGTTATATCCATGCAGTGGTGGACAGTAACTCAGTAAATGTAATTCATTAAATAAACAATGACTTCAGTACAGTATCTTTACTCAAGTATTTCTATTTTGAGTGACATTTTACTTGAACTCTTACGTTTCCAAGACGTAAGGGTGGTCCATGTCTTGAAAGAACGGGGCATCACTGTATAAACATGGTCCTGACAGGCTAGGACCCCCATGTCCATGCTTCAGTCTGTAGCGTCTCAGCAGGTCTAGTCTTCTAGATTATTAAAGCTACAGATTTTACATGAGCAGCTCATTTAAGGTGACCTAGAAAACAGTACAAATCTGTAAGCAGTGAATTTAGTAGATTTAATTAGGGACAATTTGCCCTTTTAAAATGCTATAGACAACATTAACTGTAGGAATTAGAAAATTCATTGAAATGATTTACGTACCTTCACATGCAGTCGTAATTGCAAATCTTCAGGTTTTCTACCAATAGTCTGTTTAAAATAACATGAAAGTGCGAGTTAGACAGTGAAGAAATAGAAAAAATATATATTAGAAAAGCCCAGTTTAAACATTGCAAAGCATTAAAATCCAGTTGTACATTTCTCTTACAGAACTGAGGGTTTTGCCTCAATCTGAATCTGATAGAGGATCAATACTCTGATCAGCTGCTGTTCAATAAAGAAGGGTTGTGGCACTTCAAACTTTTTAGGATTTATTAAGCTGCCTTTTAGATAAAAAGGGTCAAAATGCCACACAGCACTGAGATGTTAGATGAAGTCAGTTGTTCTCAAAGTGTTCAGGGCTTTATTTCAGGCGGTCTGTAGAGCAGAGCTCCCTCACACACAGACCTGCTCTCAGTGCTTCATACAGCCTGTAGACCAGCACTGAAGGGTTGGGAACCAGCTCACCCATTCAAACTGCAGAACAATCATTTAGATGGATTAAAGCCTCATATCTCCAGTCTCTGATTGTAAATGTGAAAACTGCTCCAGCAGCTGAAATCCAGGCTAAAAGCTGATGTTGTTGGTCAGGCGGTTTGAGTCGAGGCTTTTCTACATAAAGAAAGAGGCCTTCATTCACCCGCCCGCTCACGGAGAGCAGCGGAGAGAGTGGAGCACCATAACCACACACAGAGAGAAGTGCTGTTAGTCAGAGGAGGTCAGATCGGGTTAAAACGCTTTATTAGTTTTATTACTTCTCATTTCTGCTCAGAAAACGTGGCTTTAATGGTGAAAGTGTGATATTATCAGTGCTGCCGCTTTGGCAGAGCTGAGGTGATTTAGAGAGTCGGGCTCTAGGTTTAGTCAGTCAGGTGCAGAGCTCTCCTCTCTGAATCATTAGAATGATTTATCTTCATCTAGATGGAAATAAACACGTGTGGAGAGTTTATCACATTCCCTTTAGTCTCGTTTGTTTAGTAGTTTGTAAAGTTTGCAGCAGTTTTACACAAATAAGTGAATAGTAGTGAACCAAGCTAAGCTAAACTAAGCTAATCTAAGCTAATCTAGCTCTACCGGAGCTGTTGCAGTCTGCAGCTCTGGGGTTAAAACAAGCTGCTCAACAAAATATCTTCAGAGTAAGATTATATTTATGAAAGATTATATTTATGTGAGGAAGATTATATTTATGTAAGATTATATTTATGTGAGATTATATTTATGTTTATTTATTTAATATTGAAATCATTTAAAGGTTTATTTCAATTCTGTCTAAAGTCTGTTAGAAATCACCTGAGTTTTGCTCATTGTTTTCAGCATTACACTGAAGTGACTGGCTGAAGTGAGTTAGCTGAGGCAGAAAGCATAGAGGAGATCATGTCAGTCTGGGCAATTTATAACTTTCTTTTTTATAGTATATTTTATCTGTGGAAATTTGTACTTATAACAGAGAAATAATATTATTTTGTTTTTATTTTATCAATAAAATATTTGTCAAATTTGCATAATTTTCAAAAATATTTCTAGTGCTACATTTATTTGAAAGAGACTAAAGTAGGCTATGCTACCATATAGGTGAACAACATGTCAGTCTGGGCAATTTATATATAAATATATATATATATATATATGGACATTTGCTTCTCTGACAAAACAAAAAGTATTTGTGATTGAATTCTACTAATATGTAATTATTTTTAAAATAACATCACTGTCACCACCTTTATTCATTTGAATCTCTCTTATTTTATTATTTTGAGATGGATGGAGACAAGGCTCAATATGCATGTCTTATGGAGTCTGAAGAGGAGACAGCGACTAGGCCCTGACGAGCTTAGGCTTATCGCTGAACATGACAGTGATGAAGATCATGAAGGCGGAGCTGCTGGATGAAGAGGAAGAAAAGGATGACGAAGAACAAGATGAGCAGAGGGATCAACCAACTACCTCTTATCGGTAAATACATGTATTCTAAGTGTTTGTACAAATATGCTGTAAGGGGTGGGAGCTTATACGGAATAGGCTGTCTTATGTGAACCATCATGGGGCATGGGAAGAAGTGACCCCAGGTGAATTTTACAGTTTGGGCTCCTCATTTACATATTGGGAAACCAGATCTCTTCACTGTTCATAGGCCAAGTTATTCATGTCCTGTGACTGTTTCAAGGAATTGATGGCAGCCCTTCATTGTGTAGATCCTGCCACGGAAAATAGCTGTGATCAGCTTAGGAAGTTGTGTTACTTGATGGACCACCTCAAAACCAAGTGTCAGCAGCTTTTCCAGGCTGATGGAAATCTGAGTACAGACGAGAGAATCATAAAATCAAATGGTCCCTCAGGATTCAAGCAATATATGAAGGGCAAACCTGGAGTTTTTAAATTGTGGGTCATTGCAACTTCAGATTCGGGATACCTTAGACTCTGATATATACACAGGCAGTATGATGGGTGCATAACTGATTTGGCTACAAAAGTAATCGAAGACCTTGTGCAGCTATTTAAAAGTTAATGTGTCACAGTTTGGTTTGACAACTTCTATACATTACCAACTCTTATGGTCCGACTTAAGGAGTGGGGAATCAACGCATGTGGGACATGAAGGATTAATCGCAAAAAATTCCCAGTGGGTTTCAAAGATGTAAAAAAATAGATAAGCAAGGGGCCATTTACTCTGAGAAGGTAAGGAGACAGAGTTAGTTCTGAATGGATTTATGGAGAGCTGAGAATGTTGAGCAGTATCAGTTTATAGAATTCAGATTATGTTTATTTAGAATTAGAATTTAGAATTAGAGAATGTTTGGATGTTCGTAGTTTTGGAGTGTTTTCATGCGAGAATTTAAGAGATCTACGTACAACCCATCCTGTGACATGCTGGTAAAATTCTGATGATGTTGGGCAGACAGAAAAGGCTATGGACACATGAGGGCCTAAACGTGAATTTCTTATATTGCTAATGGACTCCATAAGAACAAGAAGAGTCTTTAAAGGCAGAAGCCTTGCAAAATATCTAGCATTCACCAGTCAAGGTAAAATAGATTAATCTCAACATTTTTAATTATACTGCTGACAAAGATATAATGATATGAATCACTGAACTATTTACAGATTTAGCTGCAGGTGAAGATGAATACTTCCATATAGGAAGAATGATCGCTGTGTCCGTAGTCCACGGTGGTCCAGGGCCTCTGTGTCTTTTCCCAAATTTCTTCCAGTACCTTGTAGGTAAAGTGAAGTCCACTGAGGCTCCTATCGAAGAGCCTATCGGAATTCTCTCCTTGAGGTAATGTAACATTTAATACGATGAGACATTTGTTGTCCAGTAAAATCAATTTGACTGTTGTTTAAGGTTTACTAAATCTAGACCCATATTAATAAAGCTTCAGAGTATATGTGATGATATAAGATCAGATTTCTGTCTCATTCGCAGTGATCTTAGTGACAATAACCGCTCCTACTTGGTCAGATCTAAAATCTTTAAGGTAATATTAATGATAATTGTAAGACCAATATTGCCTTATCAGTTTGATTAGGCAAATACGGAAATTGGGCAATATGTGTCTTTCAAATTAGGCACATAATCCTTATGATCTAGAAATTCAATGTAACATCTGTGAGTGAACTACAGAGATGCACAGCAGTGGCGGTTCAAGACTATTTTAACTGGGGGGCCAGTGGTTATGTTAGAGGGGTCGGTTATTAGCTCATGGTGCTTTGCAGGCATTAAGAAACTAATGTATACATTAAATATTATTCATTATTATTATTTTGTATTTCTACAGTTTTCAGTTACAATTTCACAATTTACAATTTTGCATAATCTGAATTCTTTAATTCTCATGTTTTATACAAACACCTTAACAAATCAGTCAGTCTTTTCTATGATTTAAAATGTTTTTCAGTTTCATTTTATATTTCTTTTACATCAGCTGTCTTCTATGGTTTCTATAGCTGGTGAAATAAAGTAAATAAAATAAATGAAATAAATCCACTGAAGCGCTGTCTACCCCACAAGGGAAACACGACCTGTTGCCTAAAAATGAGTTTTTACATTATTGTGCTGATTTGTCGCTAATTTACAGGGGCCTTTGTGTTGTGAGGGGGTCACTGGACCTTTTCCCTAGAACCACCACTGGATAGAAGTGTTCTGCATTACATGCAGTTCAGCATATGGCTAAGAACTCCCAGAAGAGGAGCTCAATGAACATCATTCCGGGTAAGAGAAGAGATATCAGTGAAATCCTGAATAGATCCTCTGGTCTAGGAGGACTGGATTCCTCCAATTTGCTGATTTTCCTGCACAAACACTCCTGATTCAGCTCTTCATTATTTACCAGGTTTAGCTGGTCTCCTAGAGCAGGGAAATCATCAAACTGTGCTGGACTCTGGACCTAGGTTTCCCATTCCTCTTTTAGATGGTGAGCTCAGCAAAAGTGGGGCAGATGTACCAGGTGGGTCTCATTAAAGTTATAAACTGATATCATGTGTGTATTTGTCAGGTAGTTACACTGAGATCTACATTTTTAGAAATATCCATCAGTTTCTCTAGTTCATAGTAAAGGAAGCAGATATAGGCTCTTTTAAAAGCAAACCTGATTGAGAGTGTTTGTGAGAGCTGTCTTTTCCACATGGTTTTAATGACTGTGAGAGTCTGATGCTGGTCTGATTACTGGGAGTTGGCTGGATGCAGCATCTAGTTACAATCAGTGATGTATCATAACTCCAACTATTCAAATATTGCTGTCTCATGACCATGTTTTATTCCTATATATATATATTTACCGACTCCTAACTGTGCATGACGATTTACTGAGCTTTCACCGCCTGCAGAACTTTCCTCAGGGTTCAGCTGCGGCCAGTGGTACTGCTGTTTCAGCTGTAACCGCTTATTTTCTCTGTTCTAGGTGGAGGCAGATCCTGGACCAGCAGCGGACGTCGGTTGATACTGCGACCTGGACCGGCGCTTGCGATGGTGCATTCAGTTAGCAACTGCTTTCAATTGCATAGAACAAACGTAGCTAACGCTTCATTTACTGAGGAATTTTAAATAGTCTGATTTTCTCTCTGTTTGCTCAAAATAACCTGAGTTTTGTGTCTTTCTGTTTTTCCACACTGGAGATGTGTTCAATTCAGTGTTTCTAAGATTGGACATTTGTTTAATTTAAATTCCTCCACTCTTCAGCAGGCTGGTAATGTTAGCTGAGTTTAGCATTATGCTAAGCTAGCTCTTGGTTTGCTGTAGCAGCAGGTTACCACAGTAAGAAAATGTCTTCAGTGAATCTACACCACAGCCACTGTTTGTTGTAAAATCTTTAACATGAAATACTTCAACATGTTATTTGAACATTGTCTTTAGGAATGGATCATCTGGAGCAGGAGATCTTTCCATCCTTCTGTGTCCTCATCCCAGAAGTAATCTTTCTCACTTAGTTTGAAAAAATGACAGAAATATTTCAGAAGCGTATTTCTATGTAATGGTTTTACTGTTGGAGGCGTCTCTGAAGAATAGAAATCTTTCACTCTTTGTTTAAATGTAAACTTTTTCCTGTTTGGTTACTTGAACAGTCTAAAGATCTTCTTTTCTCTTTCACCATCTCTGTAGCAGTCCTGCAAAGAGGTGGACAGAGCAAACAAGATGTTTTTTTTATGTGTTTCTAATACAGTTCCTCTGCACACACACATTTTATTACCTAACTGCTGTTGAAGGAAATTTACTTCAAATCAATATTCACACTGATGAGATGTTTGTCCACATGATTTCTGCAGCTGGTAGAGGTGAAGCTTCAGCACAAGGCCAGCTACAACGGTCTGGAGTCGGAGCACTGGTGGGTGCTCATCAACGACTTCTATCATGTGTGCTCACTGGAGGTCAGTCAGTGAAGTAGACTCATGGTTTTATTGTAGATAGATGTTCTGTGACCTGATTACTTTCAACCTCATGCTTTTCGTGGTATTTACGGTTGCCTTCCCAGCAGAGTGGCCTGCATCAAGCTACAAACTCACCTGAATGATGAGGCTTTTGGAACCAGTTTGTCATTTCCTAATTTTATGTTCAGTACCATATCCACCCATGTCCATGTTCATTCAGTGCATCGAACCTTTCATCAGTGAGGTCAAGTTCTTCCTGCACGCCGAAACAACGGACTCATCAGTGCAGGATGTCTTCCTGGTAAATTCTTGTTGGTGCTTTTTTGTGATTAGAGTTTCTAGTAATGTGGGGCTTTTATAAATGTGTACAATGACAGTTCAGACACATTTTCAGACACACACAGACACCTTTTCTTCATTTCTTTATTGTGTTTTTCAGAAAACCATGGTGGCCATCATGTTTCAGGGGGTCTTCATCGATGTGGATGACCGCTGGCGTTGTAATGACTCCAATGACAGCCAGACCCTCTAGGCACCCTTTGTGATGTCTGGCAAACTAAGAGGACCACCCCCAGAATTTTGATGAGCTGCCGGACACTTCTTACATTGTTCTATTACATTTTATGTATTTTTTCATTTTATTATTAAAGTAATATTGTCTATCTATAATTTGTGTGATTGTCTTTGTTCGTGTGTGTCTTTTTTTTTTTTTTTTTTCCAGATGGAGTCGCTGTTTTGTGTGAACCCCTGAATGCTGACCTGTAGCATGGAAGTGGAACATTGTGTCTGTTCATCAATAAAAAGGAAGTATTTTAATCTTTCTCATCCCTCTAACCCCCTTGATATCTTTCCATATTATCTTATTTTTATTTGGGAACACAGCTTCCAGAATGTACTTAACCATGTTGGGAATACCTTTGCAGGAGTGGAACATCATGTCCTTTCATCAACAAAAAGGAAGTCTTTCTATCTTTCTCATTTGTTCATCCCAACTCTCCTTTTCTGTTGTTAATGTTTTTATAATCAGATCAGTCAGATTTGGTCTAACCATGTAGGGAATAATTTTTTTTTAATCTTTGTCTCTCTTTCTGCCTGTAGTCTAAGCAGGTACCCAATGTGGAGTTTCTAATGGATCAGAAACTCCAAACAGCAGTGGGACCTGAGCTTCATGATGTCCCCCTGAACCACATCAAAGGAATCCGCTTCTAGATGTAGCTGTTCTAGGTTAACCTCGAAATGCTGACCTGGTGGAACATGAAAGTGGAGTATTCCTTCATCAACCAAAGATTTTACAGAATGTGTCTAACCATGTTGTAAATGTCTTTCTCCCTCTTTGTCTTCACAGCCTCACTGTCCTCTCTGCAGAGAAGCAGTGCAGTATTCTTTCTTGATTAGAGACTCCAGAAAGCTGTGGGCCCCAAAGTTCACAAAGGCGACCTGGATCACTTTAGAGGATGTCTATTATCTTCTATTAAGGAAAACTAACAGGACCACTACAGCCTTTAAGATCCACATCATGGAGAAACACATGAAGAGGAGATTGCTTTATTATCATTATTAGCACTGTCGCCATCAGCACTGTGTTTCAGAGGAAGAGGAAGACCAGAGAAGACCAACATAGCTGATCTAGTCTTTATCATCGCAATCAAACACTGCTCTGTGTATGGTCATCATGACCTTTTTATTGTCATCAGGAGCAGCATCACCACTGACCCCATCTTCATCACAGCACTAATTATAATCATCATCTTTTGAGATGAGGACAGAACTATAGACTGAGCCAGTGGACTTTAAGTCATACAACAAAATGCCAACCAACCCAATCTGCTGGCAGGCAGGCAGGAAGGCAGGCCACTAGCCTGGACACTAGACTTTGGCTGTAGTTCAGTTTCTACTTTTTGACTCTAGCTAACTGCTAGGACATTAATACCATCATCATTCAGAGAGGATTTTACTTCTACAAGTAAGAGAAAGAAGATCAGAGTAGAAGCTTTATTTCACTGAAAGCAGATTGAACACAACCTGCAAACTGCAGAGAGCATGAAGCCACTATGGGCTTTCTTTCTCCTTTCAAACACACATGAAGGATGGAGGAATTCTTTTGGCATAGTAAGAATGTTACATAATTTCTATAAATTCACAAAACTGATGGAAACATTTTTTCACAAATGTAAAACATGAGGAAGAAAGTCCTACAGATGTAGTGAATGTCAATCTTAGACTAACATGTAATAGTCTTGGAGGCAGCCGTGGCCTGAAGGATAGAGAAATGTTGACTGTCTGACTCCTGGATTTGACAGGAGACGACTGAAAGGCCCTTAAGGAAGGTACCTAACCCCCACCACACTCTATTCACATTAACGTATGTCTGTGTATTTCACTGCATGAATGGGTTAAAGGTGGAGCAACACGATGGGAATTCTTCTTAAGAGTGTCCACAGAGCTCTACCAGATTCAAGAGTTTACAGTTACACTGTACAATGAAATTCTTACTTTGCAGTTCCTCCATTTACCGTCCGATCTTATAAATATCAATATTAAAAGAGAGACAAAATAAGTAAATAATATATACACTAAAGTAAAGCTAAGTCATA
The DNA here is from genome assembly GCF_030463535.1 of Salminus brasiliensis. NCBI lineage: Eukaryota > Metazoa > Chordata > Actinopteri > Characiformes > Bryconidae > Salminus > Salminus brasiliensis. The sequence goes on from NC_132891.1 coordinate 19,635,492, forward strand.
GAAAAACACTAAGTAAAGAAAGTTAAAGAATGCAGTACAGAGGGCACCAGGGTCTCCAGAGAATAGTAGCGGCTGGAGGTTCCTCATTGCTGCTAATGTAGCAGGCTGGAGGGCTGAGCTGCAGAACACTTGTGCTTATCTCCATGGAAGGCTGCATGGTGAGCAAGTGGCTCAGCAGTCTTCTCCGGGGCAAGGTCTGCACTCCACACTCAGGCTGGAAGCTGGCGGCCTCCTGCACACAGCTGCTGTAGCCCTCACTGGAAATTAAGCAGCATCTTCGAATTAAGGGCCCCCTAATAGTAGCAATAACCACCCAGTTTATCAGCTCATTTTGCCATATAGGAGCAATTGGTAGTTCTGTAAATAAACTGCAGTCCATCTGTTTCTATGCATACTCTGTTAACCATACTCTGGTGAAAGGGGGTTAAGACTATGCACAAAAACAGATGGACTGCAGTCTAATTAAGGAACTACCAATCGCTCCCATATGGAGTTGATAAAATGGGTGCTTATTGCTACTACCAGGTAGGTGGTCCTAATATTCTGATAGGACTGTGTGTAACAGAGGTGTCCAAACGTATCTGCGAAGGGCCAGTGTGGCTGCAGGCTTTTGTTACAACAAAGACCGAGACTGATTAAGCGAGTGGAATCAGGTGTGCTCTTCTTATTTGGAAAGAAAACCTGCAGCCATACTGGCCCTTTGCAGATAATAGTTTCATATACCTGGTTGTATTTATTTTAAACACTTGTACAATAGTGATTTTATGTTGGTGAAAATTGCAATGCGACATTTTACAGTATTTTAATCCTCAATATCTAAAATTAAATTTGTATTTTAAAAAGTGAACAAAGTTACTGTTCGACTGTACATTAAAAAGCCCAGACAGACTTTTTGATGTGATGTAAGTTTCCACAGCCATGGTCCAGTTGACTGGTGGAGCCCACTGTGCCTCTGCAGGTCCTCAAAATGCCTTTGAAGGCTGTCATCTCCGCAAGGCTTACAACGCACTGGCACAAGGGTGCTGAATTAATTTAGGGCTAATGGAGACAGTGATTTCTGTTCCTTCCATTGAACCTAGTAGGAGACAGTAAACAATAGCATAATATGAATAATTTTACTGTTTAAATGTAAAGGTTATTCTTCAGTATGAACATGGTAATGCAACATTACCTCTGAGGCAAGTGGTAGATAGCTTCTGGTTTACCAGATGGGCAGTGGGACTGAGGAACAGGTCAAATAGTATGAGTGTTCCACAAGTTTTTTTTTTTGTTTGTTTGTTTTTTTTGCAGAATGTCCAAACAAAAAAGGAGTTCTAATGGTCTTCAAAACATTAATTAAATAATGAAGTATTCATTCTTTGTAGCTGAAACCTGTTAAGGCAAAAGATATATGTAGCTAGCCTATACTAGCCTTGGTAAACTAGTCTGAAATGAAATTGCTCATTAGGCTTCTCTGATTTACCAGATAGCGAGCGACTGTGAGATTACACCTTCATTTAATAGTTGCTTTAAATGTTTCAGTGCTATGACTATCAATAAAAATATGAAACTCGTCAAAACCTACCTGACTTTATGTTCAGAAATCATCTGAACATATGCTGTACATGTGATGGAGGAGTGAACAGTGAATGCAGGGGGGGGGGGTGGTCTCAGTAGCCCGTCAGTGTGTAATGTGCCATGTGCCTGACGTTGAGGAGCAGCTTTGCTATTCAACTGTTTTGGTATCATATCTAATTATTTTATCCAAGATTATGCTTTAGGATATTATTTACCAAAATGGTAAATTTCCCAATTTCCCCACTGATCGTCTTGTTCAGGCAGAAGGCGTTGCAGGCAGGCAAGACAGCAGTGGCGATTTGAGAGATGCTTGGGACTTACAATAGCCAAGTATGAGATTTAGTTTGCCATCAGCACAATATTAATCACGTTTGTGCAGACATTTCAGAGTATTGCAGCACAAAAACCAAGCAAAAGTTGAAAATTCAAACAAAGGTGCCGAGTTAAATTGAGGCTAATATTTAGTTGATGCAGTAGATTAAAATGTTTGTGCCTGTATCATTGTTGGGAAGGCCTAGCCTGCAGTGAAGTGTCGTCACTGTCTTATTGAATGGTCCCTAACTTGGCTCTGACATCTATGGATGCTTAAAAAATAAAAGCATCTTAAAACAGACGTTAGAAGTTCCTGTATCAGTATCAAGCTGAACCACTGCACTGACAAATTAAACTGGAGGGATAAATTATTTGATTTATAGAAATTGTGTTGGTAGAATAGACTTGTGCCTAATGAAGTTTTTTAATAATAATATTAATAAAATATTTATTTGAATTTGTCAAGGAAGACAATGTCAGACATGCAATTACTGTATACTTGAGCTGGCCTGAGTTTTTCAAAACCTGCAATGTAAGCAATTTGATGTGAAAATATAAACTAATACAGTGAATGCCTGTTATAAAGCAATCAAACTTAAATGCGTCTGTCAGGCCCGCGTCGCCGCGCCTGCCCCGGGGGTGATCCCGAGCCGTGGCTCGCAGGCTCGCATGAGGACTCTTATGTTGACGTTCATGTCATGCTTCACGGACTCTTATGTTGATATTCATGTTCATGTCTAACTTCAAGGTTTGGTTATTGTCATGTGTGTTTAATCTATGTTCATTGTGTTGTTAATACGTTTCACCTGAGGCTGAGGTATTTAAGGGGCTAGCGCTAGCTGCCCATTACTGAGAATTGAACACAGTCAAGGTAGTGAATGTGTTCATGGTGCTGTTTGCATATACGAAGCCGAACGAACCAAGGGCATCAAAGTTCGAGTTCACAGTCCTATAATTCATGAGGTCGCCAGAGAGGCTTCCTCTCTATCCAGGTTCACTTTAGTAGTACCATTCATGGGCGAGCCTCGTTACCAGGTAGGTTTTGCCTTGCCTTTTGGGTTCTGCAGCCGATCTCTCAGCTCTCAAGTCACGTAAGTTCCCTAGCGCCTGACGAGCGCTGCCTTAGTTATCCTAGTTTCCCCAGGCACTGCCTGTAGGTCTTGGTTATTGTTTCTCTTCCCACTCATTCCCGGCACGCTAGCCTAGCTCCCGGATTCTCTCCAGCCTCAGGTGAGCATCTTTGCTTTGCCCGAGTTTCTTTGTCATGGTTATATTTCGGTTTATCCTTTTTCCCTGTAACTTTGCTGCTTTTTCTTGTGTTTACCCCTGTTTTATTTGTTGAATAAAACACACTTGCATCGAGCCATCCCCTGCGAGTGTTCACCCTCATTGTCTGACCTAGCCAGCCCAGCGTCCTCCAGGATTTTACATAATTGTATCTGATAATTGTGTTTAGAAAAGAAAAAAAAACATATGACTATTAGACTATTAGTTTCATTACCAAATAGTTTATTTACAGTTGTGAAATGTCTTACAGTGATTATATTTTGTTTTTTACGCATTGGGCATTTTCACACCTGAAAGTCACTGTATACACGTGTCTATCATGTGTTGCCAAAGTGTCCAGCAGATCAATTGTCTTTAGATTTCTTTAAGGCCTATGTTATTAAATATGCACGGTTATGTCAGTCTCTGTTGTCAGACAAGTGCCAGATATGTTTAATATGTTCTAGCTGAGAAAAAGAAATGTTTAAAGAATCATAATTAATGTACAGAGAACAAATGGTCATACATATTTGCAAGGGAGTAATGCAATCAAGACAGGCTTAAAATGTAAACCTATACAAGTGCAGGTGAACATATGAAACGTTTATGACTTGTAACCTTACTTTTGCAACTCTCCTCATAATTACAGTGTGTGTATTTTGCAGCAGGAGGAGGAGCCAGCATCACCGACACTCCTGTTGCTCTTCTCACTACTGCTGGAGTCTCCTTCAGCCCCAGCAGCATCTTTGTTATTGTTGTGAGTGAAACTATGCCTGCTGAGACTGAAAAATTGAGTTGAAATACTGAACCAAGCAACCAGTCTAAATGCACACGTGCGTAAATGTTCTATAAATGTACACAATGCAACCATTTAAAAATGCAGGTTTTATTACTTGATGTTTCTACAGCTTAACTGGACTCCACCTGTGGTAAATTCAATTGATTGCACATGATTGGGAATTGCCAACACCGGCCCTATATTGGGTCCCACGGTTGACCGTGCATGTCAGAGCAAACTCCAAGCCATGTGGTCAAGCCTGGTGGTCAGACTGGTAGGTGGCAGCGGGTCTGACACAGGTAGAGGGGACCCCAGCGGTCAGTATTCCAGCAGGTTGGGCTGGATGACTGGGTGACCATTTAGTCTGAGAAGGTAGACAGAGTTAGTTCTGAATGGATTTATAGAGAGCAGAGAATGTTGAGCAGTATCACACTGAGTCTGACGTCTCTGGCAGGTCTGACTAGAACAGCCTAATTAAAAGGAGAGAGCCAGAAGGTGACCCGGACACAGAAGCACCCTGAAATGCTAGCGTCCATCTGTTCCACCGTCCACAAACCTGAGTGATCATGTGCAAGCAGCGAGGTGACAGCTCCAGCATCTCAGTGTACTACAATTCCCTGTGGAAGGTTATTCCAGAGTTGTTTATAAGAAAAGGCTCTGCCCCCTGCTGAGGTTTTCTGAGTTTTGGGAAGTAATCTTGATGATTCATAATATGTAACAAGATCTTGCAGGTACTCAGGAGCGAGGCCATGTAGGGCTTTATATGTTAATAGAAGAATTTTGTAGTCGATACGGAATTTAACTGGGAGCCAATGCAGTGCTGATAGAACTGGACTGATATGGTCAAATGTTCTAGTTTTAGTAAGGACCCTGGCTGCAGCATTTTGAACTATTTGAAGTTTATTGAGGTTTATTGAGGTGTGTACTAGCTTTTCTGCATCCTGTAGAGATAAGGAATTTCTTAGTTTGGCGATGTTCCTAAGATGTAGAAAGGCTGTCAGCCAGCCATGACCTTGACCTTGTTTCTATACTTATTGTCTATATATAGGAGCACTTTGTAGTTCTATAATTCCAGACTGTAACCGTCTGTTTCTCTGCATTCTTTATTAACCTTCTTTCACCCTGTTCTTCAATGCTTAGGACCCCACACAACTGATCACCACAGAGCACATAGTGTTTGGGCAGTGTTTCATTCTCAGCACTGCAGTGACACTGACTGACCTGGTGGTGGTGTGTGTGCAAATAATGTTCATGTTTTCATGTGTCTGTTGTACTCTGAAATATTTCATTGTAAAAGATGTTTTAATCTTCAGAATAATAGCTTGTTTTAATAAGTGATTTATAACTTTAAAAGCAATTTTTCATGACTGGGATTGACTAGGTGTTTGACACACTTAAATCTTTTTAGTAGATTTTACTAAAAGCAATAAATTGTGTACCATCATATATTTTGTGTAATGGTTCAGTTGATAGAACTTAATTTAATTATAAAGTGCTTACTAAATGTAATGTAGTATGTAGAACCTAAACAAAATTAACTTTTTTTTTTTTTTTTACAAAAACGTAAATTTTCTTAGGTAATAGGTTACAACGAAAGTTTTAGGTTTTCGGAACTTATTTGTTTTTTGCTAGATAAATTCCTTTTTTTTATTATTATTTTTTTTTACAATTTATGGACATCAATGGTTTAATTTCTTCACATGTGTGGATTGAATGGGTTGTTATTGACATCTGCTGAGAATTTCATGTCAACAGTACCTTTAGAAATATATTTACTTCTGGTGACGTGTTCAAAACTTATTTCACCCACTGTATGACTGGAGTTTACCATTGATAGTCAAAAACATGCGTGAACGACCATTGTTGTGTCTGTTGTGGGAAGACATATACCACACTGGTCTAGATGTCCAGTCAGTCCCTCTTATACACACTCAGTGCAGCACACCTAGCACAGTGCACACACTATCTGTTCTACGATAAATTCTGGACTTTCTCGGCCACATTCCAGCATCATAAATCAACCGCTTCCCTAATGCAAGTTTCTAACAGCACTCTGTTATGACAACTATGGAATAATTTCTCATGTTTGCAGACTACAGTTTAAAAGCAGTGACTGCTTATAAAAAGGTACTCATTGTGCAGGACAGCGTACAGGACTTCGCTTTTCTCAGTTTAAAACTAATATTCTTACACAGACAAGTTAATGAGAATCTAATCATCTTAAACCAGACAAGACTCAATTCATCTAAAATATTTATGATTTATTATTATAATTAATGATGCTCTAAATCTAAGAGTCTACAGGATAATGGACTCTACCCCTAACTCATCAGGAGTCAAGGATCTTGGTCACTGATGAATCTAGCGACCTTAGAAAACCTGATGAAGTCCAGGGACAAGTGTGACTATGGGAGATGTGTAATGGGTAACAGGTGTAGCAGTCCGGAAAGCTTAGCCCTGGAATCTTTGTTGCGTGCACACGTCGCATGTGTGGACAAACTGCTGAACATCCAGACAAGGTTCACATGAGGTTTTTCCCAATTCTGAAATCACCTCGTTCTTTTGACCAAAGTCAAAAACATTCTGAATAAAGAATTCACAGGGTTAATTTAACTGGAGCAGCCGGCTCTGTTAACTCAAAACATATGGAAAGAGGATAGGTGTGCGGGGGATCCCTCACGCATGCAGCCAAGCAGACAAGGCCAAACTCTCCACCGACTGTTTTGTGTCCTAAACGTGTCCAAAATCAACAAATGACCTCTTTACTCACTAAATATCAGTATATTCCAGATTTGAACTCAAAATCAAATCAATGAAATCAAACTGCACGCTTGAAGGCTTGTGTCTGTAATGAAGGACAACCAAGAGCAACGAGGAGGGGTAATGACGTCACGTCCACAAAGCGAGAAGGGTGGGGCAGCTCGGGTGGGACTGTCTCCTATAAATACTTTGTAATTGTAACATGAATGCAGTGCCAAGGTCCTGCACAATTGTTTCTTATTTTACTGACAAATTAATAGCAATTCAATACACTATTTTCTGTGTTTGCCAGATGCCATATAGCCATATAGGTTGCCATATAGCCAGATGCTGTTTAGGAACAGAACCACCTTTCAAAATGTGCCTCAACTCTTTACCTGTTGGATAGGGCTTAAGATATCTTACTAAGAAAATTCCCCCCAGGAGTGCCTAAATGTTTACACATAGGATACATCTGATTTTGTTAGATGAACACTGGGTCACTGGACTCATCCTTTGATGGTGAACATTTGTCACTGCTTTAGCTGAAACAGTGCTGGGAGATTTCCTCTAAAGGACTCCTAGATGCTCAGCAAAAGTGTAAGCACACCATTTTCATCTCCACCAGCAGACCTACAGAAGACTCTTAAATTCAGTTATGCTCTACAGTTTGTACAGGTGTACAGTTTCAAGAAAAGGTGCTTCAGTGTGTATCTAATATTACCGTAAATTATGTTAACTATTCCCTTGTTGTTTGTGTAATGGGTGGTCTGCATACTGAAGTGATTCCATTGTTTTTTTTAATAAGGCTGGTCTTCTCAGGAGTATAACCTTGTGATGTGGATTATTTGAGTATGCCATATAGTTTCCCATGTTAGGATGAAATATGATTTTAGCTGGTATAATAAAACCCTTTTGTTTTATTTTATTCTTTTGTTTGTTGTTAATGCCACATTTTAATGACATGGAATCTATTATAACCATTTAATCTCACCTCCATAAACCTTCTGTTAACATGGATTTCTGTTTCTGATGTTCTTTGAATGAATGCTAAAGTTAAATGTATGGACTTCTAAATAAACAGCATAGAAAGACATGTGTAGATATTTCTGGTACACTTTAGTCAATACAAGGTCCAGAATGGCATTGTCACTGGAGTGGTACAGTTGTGCTCAGAGGTTTACATAGCCTGGCAGAAGTTTTGCTTTCTTGGGCTTTTTTCAGAGAATATAAATGATAACACAAACTTTTTTCCCCCACTCACGTTTAGTGTTTGGGTGAAGCCATTTATTGTCAAACAACTGTTTTCTCTTTTTAAACCATAATCACAACCAAAAACATCCAAATGACCCTGATCAAAAGTTCACATACCCTGGTGATTTTGGCCTGATAACATGCAGAAGTTGACACAAATGGGTTTGAATGACTACTAAAGGTAACATCCTCACCTCTGACCGGTTTGCTTGTAATCAGTGTTATAAAATCAGTGCATAAAAGCTGAGTGAGTTTCTGGGCTCCAGACAGACTCTTGCATCTTTCGTCCGTCATGGGGAAAGCAAAAGAATTGTCAACGGCTCTCCGGGCAAAGGTAGTTGAACTGTAGAAAACAGGAAAGAGATACAAAAAATATAAATTTACAGAAACTGGAGGAAGAATGGGCTGCTTTACCATCTGAGAAAATAAAGAGCCACAACTACCACAAAAGACTTCAAGCGGTCATTGATGTAAGAGGGGGCAATACACAGTATTAAGAACTGGGGTATGTAAACTTTTGATCAGGGTCATTTTGATGTTTTTGGTTGTCATTATGATTTAAAAAGAGAAAACAGTCGTTTGACAATAAATGGCTTCACCCAAACACTAAACATGAGTGGAAGAAAAGTTTGTGTTAACATTCATAGCAAAAATTCTGCCGGGGTATTGAAACTTTGGAGCACAACTGTATCTCTAAAAGCACATGTTTGTACCTTTTGGAATGGAGACACAGCTGTGCCATAGTTTAAAGCTACATTTTAGCCTCTTAGGATACGTTATAGTACCTTTACTGGTATAAGAAACATGGATACAAAGAAGGACTTGCGCTGAAAGGTATATCTCTATACTCTCTCTCTGCCATATATATATATATGTCCACGTTTTTTTGTTTGTTTGTTTTTTATATATATATGTGCACTATATAAGGGAGAAGCCCTCAACCAACTACACAATAGAAACATCTATATTCATATGTTGTTTATTAACTTTAGTTCCACCAAAGTTCCACAAAATGGTCATCCCCACCAGATTGATCTCCAAGCTCAGCAACCTGGAAATCAACACCTCTATTTGTGATTGAACATCCTAATAAAAACATGGCCCCAGTCTGTGAGTTTGGGTAGTTCTGTGTCCTCCAGACTCTCTGTGTAACAGTGGAGTACAGCAGCTCCACTGTGGCAGACGGAGGCCGTACAATAGGTGGTGAGAAATGCCATGGGACTTCGACTTGCGAGTAGATGTGTTTGTGAGAGTCTCCCAGCATACTTAACCTACAATCCTTTGACTTTCATTCCTTTAATAGAAAATAATAACAAAGGGCTCTCATTTCACTTTTGTACCACCCGTGAAGCCACCCACTAAAACCAAAGCTGAGCAGGATACGAAAAAATCTACTCTAGGCTACTCTAAGTAGTCAGTATGACAGCTGCTGCTAAAAGCGAGGAAGAACCTTCCACGAGTATGCTGGCCGAGCTGCTAGAAAAACAGCAGGAACACCTAATGGAAGACATGTCTATCTTGACAACACTCGCCCCTATTAAGATTTCCATAGAGGCTTTCCATGAAAAGTTAGACACACTGGGAAATCGCTTTGACACCTTGGAAACTACATCTCAGCATTAACGTTAAATGTTGCCTTTTTGTTTTTAACTATTGTTTTTTTTTTAAGATACATCCCCTGCAATTTGTGCTCTGATGATACTGAATATTCTGCATGGTATATGATCACACCATCTTTGTACTTTTCAGTTTAATTATGTATGCTGTGCCAAATGGCGGGGTGAGTGCGGTGAGATTCACTGTTAAGCTTGTGTCATGGAATGTAAGGGGACTAAATGGTCCAGTAAAGTGAGCAAGAATTTGTAAACATCTTAAAGGGCTAAAAGCAGACATAGCATTTCTCCAGGAAACACATTTGTCCAACACTGACCTCAGATTAAAGAAACCATTAGTAGGTCAAAGTTTTCATTTGGGCTCTAATACCAAAGGTGTCATAAGGTGGGGGTCTCTTTACAGAGTGTGTGAGAAAGGTACATTAATTTCTGCCATTCATTTATCCATTTCTGTTAAATTCCTTCTACATTTCTCCTTCTCTAATCTCTTCTTATCCTTTGCAGCTTTTATTAGTTTCTGTCCCTCATTTTCAAACAACTGGAAAATGCCATGTTCTGTTTGTCTCTTTTCTTTATGTTTTTCTCCTTTCTTTTGATCTGCCTTATAAGTAGACAACACTCTCCTATAAGTACCTGCATTGTTTTATTTACATCTGGGTTAAGGGTCCCCTCTATTGGCTATAGTCGATCAATGTCAGGCCAGCATTTATGCCATTTCTCTGATATTTTTGCATTGCCTGTAACTAAAGGGTTATTCTTCTGAACTACATCGACAGGAGTAATTACTTTTCAACTTTTAGTTTCCTTTTTTGACATAACAATGACACTCTTTTATTCCCTCACAGTAAATTAAAACAAATTACTAAAACTAAAACTACAAAAAGCTATTTAGATTACTTCCCTGTTTTTTTCTTTCTTCAAGTCACTATTTTACCATAACCAGTAAAAATTAAATGAATTTGTCAACTTCAGAGGAATCAAAATACTTATTGAGGTGATAGCAATGCACAACACTTAATTTACCTATATTGACCAAATCCTTTTGACTTCAAATCCTCAAACAGTCTTAATAATGTATCACACAGCTCAAATCGGAATAGACCATTGGAACTTGCATATACAACTCTCAACAGAGTTTACACCAGGTCATTACTTTCCAACACATTAACTGTTCAGTCTGTTGCCAAGCCTCTCTCTTAAATAACTACAGCATTTAGACTACACTAATGACTTCAGAAATATGCTTATAATATCCTTTAGATGAAAGCAAACTAAATGTATATCAACAATACTGACTATATATAGAATGCAGGTAGATGGTGAAACCATACTGGCCTGATCAAAAGTGAAGTCAGCAGCAGCCCCCCCTGCCGTCAGCCTCAATCTGTGTGATGCACTGGACAGCTGCCTTCTCTGCAGCCCCTCCTTTCTCCTCAACTCTCACACACCCAAGTTGGATGAGAAAGAAACAGACAAGTAATTTAATATCTTGACCCACTAGGCCCTTTTAACAGCACAGAAACATTAGCTATGAAAACTCAGGTTATATCTCCTTTGAACAAGTTATACTTTCATACCAGGAATCTTCAACAAAAATGTTCAATTTTATTTCACTGAACAGACATCTTAAATTGTCCAACAATACATTTATCACTCACAAACTTTATTTCCAAAAGCTGCGGAGAGGTCGAGGAGAATCAGAACCGATGACAGTTTGGCAGCTTTATCTGCATGGAGCTTCTCTGTAACTGCAATGAGAGCAGTTTCAGTAGTGTGCTGCTCTGAAGCCAGACTGGTTAGGGTCCTGAAGATTGTTCAGAGTGAGAAAGAGAGACAGTTGATTGTAGACGGAACGTCTGAGAATCTTTGAGAGAAAAGAGAGAAGAGAAATGGGTCTGTAGTTGCCGATGTCCAAGCTGTCCAGAGTTGGTTTCTTTAGGATAGGCACAACTCTGGCAGACTTGAAGACGGATGGTACATGACCTGACAACAAAGAGCTGTTTATGATAAAGGAGATGAAAGGAATGAGGTTTGGAGCAATTGTTTGGAACAGAGTGGATGGAACAGGGTCTTGCAGACAGGTGGTAGTTGGTAAAGTTCAATTATGTCAAACCAGCTCTGTCTGACAAAAACAAGGATATCATAAAATCACAGAATGGAAAAAATGACCCACACAGAACTCTACAAGCACCTGGAGAGACTGTGTTCAGCAGCAACGATAGTGACTCAGAGGAGTCGAAGGATGACACGAGTGGCCGACTACTCATCTCACAGCGGGGAAGAGGAAACGCATGAAAGCGCAACTGAGGAGGACTTTAGTACGGGCTTACTTTCTCCGACCACTAATCAAGGGAGTGAACAAAAAAAAGGTCAGAAGAAGATCTCCAAACAGGAAAACAAAGCAAATGTGACTGTTAAACACTTGCCTCAAGAAGCTAAAAGAAAACGTGTTTAATCCAAGGAGACCGAGGGGAAGTGTGGATCTGAACTACTGGGAAAAGTTTGAAAAAATAATAATAATAATAATAATTTTCCCTGTCTTCTTGCAACCTAGCAGTAGCTAGTTGTAATGTTTGTGGAATTTAATCTAGTAGGAATAGAAAAAAAAAAAAAATGTTTTAATGCGAGGAAAATGAGATATTCTATGTTCACAAGAAACAAGATTAATTAATTATAATGATATATGCGATGTTATGGAGATATGGGGTAATAATAAATCTATTTTTTCATTAGGTGAAGATAGCGATATTATTTTTTACGAATGATATTCAAATTATAAAAGTAGGCTGATGTATGTAGATTTGATGTATATAGATTTTTTATGTATGGAAACAAAATTAGAGTAATCAATGTATATCTGTGGTGATTTTAATACTATCACAGATGATATAGATAGTTCTTCAACTAATCTAAAAACAATTTTAAGAGAAGGGCGTATTTTGAAACAAATTATGAAAGATAATTAAGTAAATGATATGTTTCGAAGTACAAAGTTCTTTTTCCTCAAAAAATTGGATTTACAAGATTTGATAGAGTTTTTAAATCCCATATTGATAGAATATATACTTCTGAGAAGTTTACGGTCTTATCCTACATGACTAAACTTTTAGTTGAATCAGATCACCTAACAGTATTGACTACTATTAAGTTTAATAAAGGAGAAAGAAATAGGAATTATTGGAAAATTAATAGAAATATATTAAACTATTCAAAAATAAACTCAGATTTAAAAGAAGAATTTAATAGAATTAAATCAATTAAATCTTAAATGCTATCTACCTGAACAAGAATATTGGGAATTTTTTTTACAGAATAAGACAATTTTTCAAAGTTTCAAAGCAGACTAATTAATAAAGAAAAAAAGAGAAAAGTATAGCTCCTTAATAAAGAAATATATTACTCTAAAACATAAGAAAGATAGATTTGAGTATGAAGAAA